>NC_133438.1:13397464-13997464 GCF_011762505.2 Arvicanthis niloticus
TGGAACTAGAAAATATCGTCCTGAGTGAGGTAACCCAATCACAAAAGAACACACATGGTATGCAATCACTGATAATTGGATATTAGCCCAAAAGCTCAAAATACCCAAGATACAACTCACAGACCACATGAAGCTCATAAAGAAGAAAGACCACAGTGTGGGTGCTTCCATCCTTCTTAGGAGTAACAAAATACTCATGGGAGCAAATATGGAGACAAAGTGTGGGACAGAAACTAAAGGAGGGGCCATCCGGAGACCTGGGTATCCATCCCATGTGCAGTCACCAAAGGCAGACACTGATGTGGATGCCAGTAAGTGCATGCTGACAGGAGCCTGACATAACTGTCTCCTTAGAGGTCTGCCAAAGCCTTCCATATATAGAGTCAGATGCTCACAGCTAACCATTGAACTGATCAAGGGGTTCCCAATGGAGGAGTTAGAGAGAAGACTGAAGGAGCTGAAGGGGTTTGTGACCCCATGGGGAGAACAACAATATCAACCAACCAGAGCTCTCAGGGTCTAAACCACCAGTCTGGGAGCAGATAGGGAGGGACCCAAGGCTTCAGCTGTATATGTAGGAGAGGATGGCCTTGTTGGGCATAGATGGGAGAAAAGGTCCTGTGAAGGTCCTGTGAAGGTCCTATGAACATCCTTGATCCTGTGAAGGCTGGATGCCCCAGTGTGGGGGAATTTGAGGGCAGGGAGGTGAGAGTGGGTGGGTTGGTGGGGGCACATCCCCATAGAAGCAGAAGGAGTGGGGA
Organism: Arvicanthis niloticus; assembly: GCF_011762505.2. NCBI lineage: Eukaryota > Metazoa > Chordata > Mammalia > Rodentia > Muridae > Arvicanthis > Arvicanthis niloticus. The sequence goes on from NC_133438.1 coordinate 13,398,226, forward strand.
TGGAATAGGGGGTTTCTGGGTAGAGGGGAGATGGGGAAAGGGGATAACATCTGAAATGCAAATAAAATATCCGATAAAATTAATTTTTTAAAAAAGAGCATTGGCTGAACATATTTTTGTGATATTTGGAAAGACATGTTTTTTACATATTGTAAAATTTGTGAAATAGTTAAGCACAAAAGAACATTGGAAAATATTGTGAGGCAGTATTTTCTAATCTCTTAATCCTCGAGGGTTCATCTTATTATCTCTTACAAATTCCTGTGGTGTTATAGCTTACTAAAATTTCATGAAGAACAATGTTCTCATCCTTGAGTGATTCTTTAATTCTGAAAAAGATCTACCAGTCAGTTCTGAAGAGGTTTGCTATGGCACAAAGTCCGACTTTATTGAATTTGTTGAAATACTAACAATTTGAGGATTCTCTGCTCAGAGATTTCTTAGTTATCGAATGGCTTCTATGTTCTTTAAGTTAGCTGAAGGGCTCATTCTGATATTGTGTAGCTCTGGGCTTTTAGAAAAGACACAGTAAATGAAGAAAACTATTAAATAAACCAAATAAAGAACTTCGGAGTAGGGCATGATAATTATCAAGTGTCTTTCTGGTTTCACAACACAGTTACGGTTGCATTAAATCAGAAAATTTCCACATTTTACAAAACACCCAGTGTCATTTTGGTGCACATTTTGCTTTTGCAAGCTCATACATCTCAGACATTCCTTCAACAACAATTTGATGCTTGCATACGTCCGTAGAGTCTTCAGTTGTAACACTGAGAATTTTTAATAACTACCTTAATTCTTGGTGATTATTTTTCACCATCAAGCTTGAATTAAGTTGCTATGATAAAACACTGGTCGAAAAGCAACTTGGGGAAGTTTATTCCATCACCTATTTATTTATTTGTCTCATCATTGAGTGATGTCAAGACAGGAACTCAAAGCAGGGACTTAACAGCAGGAACCATGCTTGTTGACTCATTCCTCATGGGGAGATGTGGAGGTTTCCTAGTCAGAGGACAAGGCATGGGACCTGGAGATGTGCTAAAGAAAAAAAGTCCCCATAAGAATACTGGTTGCATGCTACTTGGCAGCACGATGACTTTAGTTACTAAAAGCTTAGAACTAGAGTGTTCTGAACCAAGAGGAAGCCATGAATGTAGCCTCATTTGGCCCGAAGGGTGCTTTGGAGAAGAAAATGAGTATTAAACTGACTGCAGGGAATTTAATCCCAAGACATCTTAAACTGTAGTTTAATTAATCCAGACTCTACCTATGGACTGGGCATACTTACTGTACTACTCCAGGGATGTTCTCTGTAAATCCAAGTGTTTTCAGCAAGAAGGTCACAGGTCAGTTTGACCTTTCCACTCAGCACTTTTGGACTCACAGGTCCAAATGCCCTTTACACAGTTACCCATCAGCCTCTGTGGTAGGCCCTGTCTCTGCAAAATCATCTTCCCTTTGTTCTCCCTTCTTGGCTTTCTTATTTATTTATTTATTTATTTATTTATTTATTTATTTAACACTTGAGAAATGTTACTTTGTATAATGAGGTTTTACTCCTAGACACACATTAATGTCACTTACAAGGCCCAGAAAGCTTGATATAATTAGTCTTGAATGCAATTTGAGCCCCACTAATTATCTGCATGCTCCCTTATTGGTCCTACAGTGCCAGCTACTGTGATTCCATACCTTGGACACCAACTCCTATGAGTCCGCAGCAAATAACTTCAATATTTTAATAAAGCTACCAGGACAAGCTTCCACAGGGTCATCTTCAAGTTTCTTCGATCCCTACTGAAGGTCTATCAGCATCTTCTGTTAACAGCCTGTCATTTTTTGAGTAAAAACTCAGAAGTGGATCTTTAATTAACTTCCAAAAGTGCCTGTTCCGGGTCTCAGATACATAAACAATGGATGGTGAAACACTAATATTTGGTAAAAAGAGTCTTGAAACATCAATTAGAAACCTTTGTTATAAATACCTACCCACCTGTATGTAGATAAGACATTAGTATTAATTCGGAGTATTCCTGTTTACAAAGTTTGTGTTTCTGATTATGCGCCAGCTACGTAAAATCTCGAAGGCTTATGGTTATATTTTATTGATCAACAGTTCAATAATAAAAAGACTGTGACATTTACCATGCATTAGAAATGGAGACATGAACAAGCATAAACCCAGAGCCCTGTCTTATAAAGCTTAGAACATTGCGGAGAGCAGTGTTATCCACAACGAGTGTACACAACAGCAGCTGTTCCTTGCACTATAGAGATTTGTGGTTCAGGCACACAAAAAAGAAGCATGTGTCAATTTTGTGCAGAAAACTAAATCTTTCCTCTCAACCTTTCACAAGATTGTTCTTAATTCACAGGTTCCGTTCTCTAAATTGATGCAATCCAGACATTCCTGAAAGAGAAAAACATAATTTTGTATTCATATGTTTACCATCCCAAACAGCTTACAATTCAGCATCAACCAGCCAGGAGCTTGGGTCATTCGAGTGGAGCCCGCTTCCTTACTGCTAGACAATGCAGTGTGTGTTCAAGGACTTAGGTGAGAAGAGAAAGAAAGGCAGTCTTTGGGAGCTTGAAAAGGAGTTTGCAGACCAGCAGAGTAATTTAGAGAACCATGACATTTAAATCAGATGCTTCCATGTAATAAATATTTGCTGAATATTTTCTAGGCATCTAGATTCCACAGATATGGAGACACTGTTTCTCTTCAGACGTTAGTACTTTGTATGTGCAACTGTAGGATACGGGATCCATTTCAGCTCCCATTTCCAACTGGTAATTCGGTGCAGGGGAAATAGTATAATATGTCTGAGTGTAAAATAATCTTGGAGAGCCTGTGTGAGGAGCATTGAGGCAAATGCAAATTATGTCACCTTTTTGGTTTGAGGGTGACTCAAGGAACAGTGCTAAAGACTTGGAGGCAGGGAAAGTGACTGAGAGTCACAAAGCGTGCTAGCAGCGGAAACCCTATTCTTGTGATAAGAACCAACCTTTTTCTAGAAGGCTGTGAATGGCAGTTGTGGGACAATGAACAGCCGAATGTGAAGACACGTCTTTGGTGTCATTGTGGTAAGTATTTAGAGAGAGAGAGAGGAAGAGAGAGAGAGAGAGAGAGAGAGAGAGAGAGAGAGAGAGAGCCAGAGTATCAGCTTGTTCATTCTACATTCAAACCTTGTTGAGTGCTCAGAGAAGAATCACCAATGGATTTGAGTTCTTTTCTTTCTTTCTTTCTTTCTTTCTTTCTTTCTTTCTTTCTTTCTTTCTCTCTTTCTCTCTTTCTCTCTTTCTCTCTTTCCTTTCTTTCTTTCTTTCTTTCTTTCTTGTTATTTAAGCTGCCAGTATTTCATTAGAGCAGCTTGAGAACACTAATACAAAATTTACATTAATTTTTATATGTGTACATATACATGTATGCACACTGTGAGATAAGATTCTCTTTTGCAACGGTCAATTCTCTCCTTCTACCATGTGATTTCCAGGAACTGAACTACGGTTGTCAGTCCTAGCAGCAAACACCTTAACCAACTGAGCCATCTTTGATGGTCCAAAGACAAGTTTTTCGATAAAATAAGTGATGTTGTGGGATTGGACCAACATAGTTTCTTCCAGTATGTGAGGACACAGCTAGAAATTACCATGTGTGAAGTAGAAGAATGAACCCTCCCTAGATACCTGTTCTGCTGAGACCTTGATCTTAGATGTTCAGTTTGGAAACTGTCAAAGATGGTTGGTAGTTTGGTTCTGAGCTGTCTTGTTTATGGTGTTTGGTTACAGAAAACCTAAATTCATGTAGGCTGGCTTCACTCAGAGCTTTTCAGGACTACTTATCAGGTCATAAATATTACATGGAAGATGCCATTAAAGATGCTTTACAAGTTGATTTGTGTTCATTGGGATATAAGGATTTATAACTATGAAAAGTATATTCTGCTGTAAAAATAACAGACTTAATTTTACAAATGTTTTGGTTTTTTCTTTGTTATGTATAGACACTATTATCTCTCGTTTCAACAGAACTGAGCACTGTATACATATATCACACACTTCCCATATTTTCTTATCTCATTACTATTGATGAAAGTTATGAAAGTCAACAAATATCTGTCAAAATACTCATTACCTGGAAGGCTTCATCCTAGGTTCTCAGAATGTCAAGATACATTGAAATGCCTTTTTGTTTTAAAAAGACATTTTTTTTTCTAGCAGGACACAAGCCATCTTGCAGACAGATAATGTCACTGTGTGAGAGAGAGGCTCTGGAGAAGAAAGGAAGAACCGTATTGTGGATGCTCTTACTATCCGCCACAGTTCACTTCTTTCTCCTTTTGCTGCTAATTCAGGTGTGCATTGTCCTCCAAAACCATGTTCGACTTCTATGAAGGATGGTAGCCTTAGGGACCAGGAATTATGCTGTGGTTTGTATGTGGTTTGAGCATGCTCCCCAATGTGTGTAGGGGGACTGTGATATTTAATATGCTAAAAATTTAACCTCAACATTATGTATTAAGAAGGTAGAAATTTACCCTAATATTTCGAATTATCTTTGAAAGTTGGTTAGGGTTACGTCAAGTCATCAAGGGGAGCCCTTCCCAATGGTTAAAAACTAATGGCTTTACATAAGATAGAGACCAGAAAGCATGAGACACACTCACCTGCATGATGCTTGTCTCGCTATGCATGTGACGCTATGCACTACTTTGAGTTGGTAAGAAAAACCATCACCAGATGTGAGTCTTCAAACTTCCAGAACTAGCATTAAATATTTTTTTTCTTGCCTTGTGCATTTTGTTACAGCTTTGAAAAAAAATGGAGTAACATAGCCATTTACTTGGATAAAACCATCCTCTGATTAAAATAGGGCTTTGTGTGTGTCAGGAGTCCTGGCTTTGTTACATCTCTAAGTGCATCCAATGCATTCCTACTGGTGATTTCCTGGCTCACTGAATCTCTGATCAGATGAGCATGCTTCTTGCTTGAAGGGTCTCTCGGCACTAGAGAGGAGAGAAAAGGCAGAGCAAGCATGATGATGCATACTTCTAATCCCAGCACTTGGGAGGAAGAGGCAGGAGAATCAGAAGCTCAAGGCTAGTCACAGCCACCTAGTTAATTTAAGGTCAGCTTGGGTTACATAAGTCACCACCTTAAACCCCCACAATCTGAATATAAAAAAAAGAAGGGAAGGCCAGAAGGAAGGAAGGAAGCAAAGAAGCAAGAAAGGGATAAAGAAAGGAAGCAAGCAACAATGGAAGAAATGAGGGAACTGTTATAGCAAGAAGAACATACAGAAGGCTCCTAAAACTTTCAGATTATATATTATATGTAATTATATAACTATATATGGTTATATATAGTTATATAAATATATATGGTTACATAATATATTAAATATTATATATATACATATATGTAAACTTATTGAGATTGTGGGAGCTTGAGATGGTGTCTTATGTAACCCTGGCTGACCTCAAATTAACTAGGTGGCTGAGGCTGGCCTTGAACTTCTGCTCTTCCTGCCTTTCCCTCCCAAGTCTAGGATTATATATAAATATATATAAATAATACATCATATATCATATATATAAGACATTATATGTAATATATTATGTATCATATATAAAATTATAGATTATATTATATAATTATATATCATACATAAAGAATTATATATTGTATATCATAGTCATATATCATATATTATATATAATCTTATATATAATATATGATAACATATATAATCATGTGTTATATAACATTATAAATATATATTAAAAAATATATATATATGGAAAACACATAGAAATTGTTATAATCATTACCAAGCTGGAACAGGTCATGATGTTATTACTGATTTAATCCATCAGACATGAAATGACCACCAACAGACTCAACAACTGATGTCAGTCAACTCTATCCCCCGGATAACAAGATACTGGAAATCCTGTCTCTAGACGAAGCAAATTTCGAGTTGGAAACAACTGGATAATGCAGCAGCATTAGAGGAATAAACTGTTGTAGATTCCCCTGGAGCTTAGCCCAGCTGCTGTTTCAATGTAGGCCAGCACACTCATCCTGCAGCTGCTGTGAATTTGTCTGCTAATCACAACTGCTCCCTCCTCTGCAAACTTGACCAGAACTAAATAGGGATGACCTTTCCTGAGAGATAATGCAACTGTCCATCCTCACAAACAGAGGCAGTCTGAAGTCACTGACCCTCAGGCAAGGAACAGCAAAGTCTGACATGGATGTGATACATGCTCAGAGCTCTGTGACACCCAGAAGCGCAGAGGAGCGGCTACACCCTGCTCCCTCGTTCCTTTCTCCTGGAAGCACTTTCTAATAAATCATACATACCCAAACCCTTCCCTCAGGCTCTGCCTCTAGGGAATAGGACCCAAGATAGATCATACTTAGGTACTTCTGATGGCCAAGAGTAGTTTTGTATAGTGTATAGCACTTATTAGACTTGGCACAGTAAAAAAAAAAAAATCAGGTATGACCATTAGTTAATTTTGCGGTTTTAGTATCTTGGGCTTGTGGCTCTTTTAATGAGAAGGGGGGAAGGTGTTGTTTTACAAAGATGACAAAATGCCAACGAACAATCTTCATGGTTGTCTGGCATTTATTTTTCGGGTCACTGAAGTAGTATCTAAATTTTGAGTTATCACTCAGTGTAAAATGGTTGTTTTTTATGTGAGATAGAAATAACCTATTTACTTAATCATCACCCCCTGAAAACATTCTCTTAGAACTAGTGTTCTGCAGGTTCTGTCACCGTGACACATCCTAGAGACAAGGAACTTCTCAGGGGTGGACAGTTTTGGTTTGGATTATGTTCTCAGAGGCTCATTCATGATAAAAAGACATACTCCTTTTAGTTCTTTGAAACATTGGCAATACATCATGGTGGACACATTCAGTGGAGCAAAACTAAAGACAGCAAGAGAAAGGAAGGGGATGGAGCTCCCCAGTCTCCTGTAAGGGCATGACCCAAACCCAACATGACCCTCCTATTAGAGAGCCTGGTCTCTGACAGGTTCCTGTCCCACCCACTTTCAGTAGCATCAAGCTGGGAACATGCCTTTGACACATGGGTCACTCGGGGATATTGTCTATATAAACTGCCATACAGTCACCTAACATGTCACCTGTTAGGTCAGGAAGGAACCAGGCTTTTCCTGTTTTTTTTTTTTTTTTTTTTTTTTTTTAGAGTTTAGGTTGTCCATGAGTCTCCATCAGCTTGTCTTTAAAGAAAAGAGCGAACTGTTGGCTTCCGGAGGGGAGGGAATGTAAGCGGCCACCAAGTAAAAGCACCAAGTGAATGTGTTGTCTATAGAGAATCTAAAACAGGGTGGTGTCATTAATTAATTAATCAACTAATTAATAAACAAACAAATAAGTAAATCCCACAACCCGCAAATTATTGTGCTGGTGATAATTCCAGTGGTCATATTCTCTCTCTTTCCTCATCACAATGATGAATTTTAATACATTACAAACACAAGTAGGGGTGTCAGAATTCACTTTACCCATAGTTTCCACAGATTTCAGTTCATCTTTGTGGGAAGCTATGGCAGAGTGGCTTCTTCTATGGCAGTGGTGGGAGTCTGTGGCCACAAGTCTTTGATTTGGCAGTGGGCCAGGAAACAGAAGACGCTAGAAACATGAGGGAATAGAACCTGCAAAGCCTAAACCCCTTAAAACTTACTTCCATCAACCAAACCCTGTATCCCAAAGGCCCCAGATCTTCAAAATGGCACCATAAACCTGAGACCACCCACTTGAAACACAGTCCTGTGGGGGATGTTTCAGATATGGACAGCAATAAAATGCTCCTGAAGGGAATCTCAATTTTATCTATAAGGAGTCTTGGACGGCCAGGGTTGGCTCTTTCTCAGGTTCCACGATCATTTTAGGAGTGGCTGGAAGGCAGATGGTAGAGTCATGTAGTCCAGTATGACCTGAAGCGTCTCTCTACTTCCCTCACAACCCCAGGAAAGCTTGGGAAGTTATTTAGGATCATTTTGGTTTTTTTCAGGGAGAGACCAGCATACTGAGAATTTAATCAATTTAAAATAATAATAATAAAAAAAAGGTGCTGAGAAAAGAATGGAAGCATAACTGGCAGGATGATAAAATCCACCCTTTCTGCAAGTTGGAGAAGAACCTGTGTGGGCTCAACTGTGTTGATCTCTTAACCTGTGCTGGCAAAAGATTTAAAGCCAACGACCAACTGTTCATTCCTGAGGATTTAGAGGAAGTGCGGTGCTTATATTTTTGTCAGTAAAAAGAGATAATTAAGGTTCTCAGCAACTACAGACCTCTTCCTTCTCAGTGCGCTTACAAAACAAGGTGCTAAGTTTCCAAAGCCTTACAGTTTCACCTGTGAAGTTAGCCAGGCATCTGCTTCATTTCTCAGGCACCAGTTCGAGTAACCAAACACGTTACTTTCCCAACTTCGGATTTATTAATACTACAAAGTGGTACAATATTGTATCTGACTGTGAGTCACTTAAAGAACATACATCCCTTACTGTGTGCTGGATAAAATTTCCAGATATGAAATGGTTCTACAGGAACCTAGGAGTAAAAGTGAAGAGATGGAAACTTGATTGAACTTAGTATGTTTCTGCGCTGCCTGATCTGTAGCCATGAGCCACTTGTGGAAATTTAAATCGATAAAAATCCAATCAAATAAAAAATTCAGTGGTGTTTTGTTTGTTTGTTTTCCTATGCATCTCAGACTGGCCTCCATCTGCTGATCTCTCTTCGTCAATCTTCCATGTGTTGAAGTTCCAAGTGTGTGTTGCTATGCCTGGCTAACTGCTTTTTGTTATAAAATGACTCACGGCTCCAATAGAGACTGCAGAAGTAGCACAGAGACTCTTGCTCTGATAATAGCATCCTATAGATGTCGGTATAATGCTAATATCTGAACACTTTGGATTTTCCTGTACCAGTTGTAATATGTAACTCTTTTCACAGTATTGCTAGGATTTGGATTGAAAGTGTCCCCTAAAATCTATTAAGGGCTTTGTCATTTGCCTGACAGAGCTACGGAGAGATGGTGAAAACCATAGGAGGTGGGCACTTACTGGAGGCATTAGGTCACTAGGAACTTGTCCTTGGGCAGCTGTGTTTCATTTCCTGTCCCCAACAGGATGCTGAGCCTAATCAGAGGCCTGTTTTTGTCACCAGGACACTTGAAGTTGAGCTTCTGGTGGACCACTGGTAAGTGGATATTGCTCACCTATATAATTTTCATGTTATTTATATAATTTATCTATGGAATTAACATGTTTAGAATATTTGCAGGTCATAAGTAAGATGTTAGAGTGCTGCTTTGTTACTTGTTACCTCTAAATCTTTCCTGTTTCTCTGTATTGCTTCTCATGGCTGTGAGCTGCACAACTTTTGAAATTCAGTTTTATCCTAACTGCTCTATCCTGGTTTTACATCCCTCTTCATAACTTAACTCGTCATAATTTGTTACCATCGGTAGCTTCGACCCAAATTGAAGGCAGAAATTCATCAACGTTTCTATCTTTTTACTAGCCTTTATTTAGGATGCTTGGTCTTACATGTTACTCCACGGACACTGGTACCACATCAGACAAAGTTATAAAGTTTTGCTTCCAAATAAGATTTATCATTTATTTTCTAAAGTATTACCCTTTCCGCTGCTCTTTCTTTATTCTTGTTATTTCACATTCTATGTCTTGTCTTTTATATTTGAAAATCTCCTACAACAAATTCTCATCTAAGAATGTTTATGTTTCAATCATATTCCTGAGAAATATTTGTGTTAGATATATATTTTGAGCTGTGTGTGTGTGTGTGTGTGTGTGTGTGTGTGTGTGTGTGTGTGTAACATTTTGAAGTAGTTCCTTTTGACTTTCATAGTTTCTGGAGAGATAGCTACTCTATCATTCAAATTACTGCTCCTCTGTAATTAAAGAGTTACTTTCCCCTAGTTGCTTTCAAAACTCTTTTTCAGTCTTCATAAATATGATTATGACCTGTCTAGGAATGATTTTTGAGGGGAAGGGGAGTCTGTTGAATTGAGTCTACTAGTTTGTATTTTGTTCTAAATCTAGGATGTTTTCAATCAGTTTTTTGTTTTGTTTTGTTTTGTTTTGTTTTGTTTTGTTTTGTTTTGTTTTTAAGTTTACAAACCCTCACTAACTTCTCCTCTTTTCTGGGAGTCCTATAATGTAAGTATTAGATCAGTTTTGTTATTGTTCATTTGTCCCTGATGTTCTGTGCACCTTTAAAAATCTATCTTATCACTGTTCTTGAGACCAGATAATTTTTATCGATACACCTCAATCCCTCAAATCTGTATTCACATTTCACCCACTGTATTTTATAATTCTCAAATCCTTGTTTTATTCTCTATATTTCCTTTTTCCCTTTTGAGACCTTCTATTCATTTTTCTGCATTTTAACAGTATTTGAAATTATTTGCTCAGCCATTTTTAAGACAATTGCCTTGAAAATCTTTCATGTAATTAACTTTACCACCCTCTTGGTGTTTCTAATTTGGGTTAATGTTTTTCTAAGTCCTTGCTATACTTAGTGAATCATTAAAGTGGTTCCCAACTACTCTGAATACTATATTTAAAAAAAGAATCATTTTTTTAAATATCAAATTTGAACAATTGGTGAACCCTTAGCATAGGCCTTGACCCAATTTTTGGCATCTTGTAGAATCAATTCGTTTTCAAAGTCATTACAGTGCCATTTGTCATACTTCACCCATGTACATCTCAGGGCTCCCTAGCTTGTGCTATCACAGAGTCAACTTAGTAGAGGACAGGTTTACTTTGGTCGTGGTTCAGAGGGTGCACTGTGGCTGCAGTTGTGGTTGTTCCCTGTCATCACAACATGGTGTCAGGGCTTTGACTATGACATCAGAAGCCAGAGGTTTTGCTGTTCACATATCAATGGAATAGGAAACAGAGAGAGCTTGGGCCCAATCCAGAGCAGGACCTAACCCTCAAGGCCTGCTTCCCAGAGGGCCATTTCCTCTATCAGGCCCCACGTTCTGAAAGGTTCACAGTTAGGGACAAACTGTTCAAGCACATGCATGTGTAAGGGATACTATGTCTAAACCACAGAATATGTACCATCGTTGTATTGAAGAGCAGAAGTAACTTTAAAACCTGAAATAAAGTGCTACTATGAGGGTTACTGTGGTGGGCCATACCTATAACCCCAGAACTCAGGAAGCTGAGGCAAGAAGATTTAAAAAAAAAAGAAAGAAAGAAAGAAAGAAAGAAAGAAAGAAAAGCAACATCAAAAGAACAACAAAACCAAAGCCAGCCAAACAAAAAACCCTTGCTGCTAGTTTTAGAATTACTAAAGTTAACAACAAAATACCAAGCCCTAGGCACACTTCCCTGACACTTGGCCTTTGCTCTGTCCCGGCCATAATGAAAACATTGATTTTCGGGTTCTGGAAGATGAACTGTGGACCTCTCCCTTCATCATCTTGCTGTTGATGAGAAAAGAGAGGAATCTGAGGTGCTGTTCTGAAAGCAGGTGGAAACATAGGCTTTGCGAGCAGGCCAGGTAAGGAGAAGCTTCTGACAGGAAACTGAGAGCGAGTTCTGAAACACAGAGAGAGACAGGGTCTGGAAGGCGCCATGCACACTGCACTTATGAAGCCAATGAGGAGGTCCTGGGAGGCTCAGGGAGAGCTGGAACCTAGCAACATCTCTTGCTGGAGACTTATGGGAAGACAGTGCTGAAAGACGGACATGACTGGGGCAATGTCAGCTAGGTCACAGCAATCCAAACAGTTTCTCCTCACAGAAATCCCCACAGAGCCATTCTTTCCTAAAGTACAACTGGGGGCGGGTTACTTCTTAATTCTTTTTAAAAAAAATCACTTTTGGGGGTACAGTTTTCTACATGGTACTATAGTAGCATCATTTTGGTTCCATTCTCTCTCCCTCCAATTCCTCCCCAGCCCCCGACTCCGTCTCAAATTCATGATCTCTTCCTCTCTAATTATTAATGTTACATACACATGTTCAAATGTGTAAAGAAATACAGTCTGTGAGTCCACTAGTGTTGCTCACACCTAGTTTCTTATACCAAATTTTGTTCTAAAATTCTCAGATTTCAAAGTGACGTTGTCAAGCCTTATCTATGGCTGCCGAGAGGATTCCCATGTGTCATATTTGACGAATATAGGTTTTTACAAACAACATCTTCTTGGAAACAGAACATGAAGAGTTTAAAGGGCTTGTTTTCAATTGAAAATTGATTTAGGAAAGGAATACAGCAATGTCAAAGTGAGAGAAACACAGCAGGCAAAGATGGAAACCGATACGAAAACCAATAGGACTATGATAGTGTACTTTTGAAGAGACTCAGTAAGGAGCTCAGTAACAGCTTCTGGTTTTGTTAAATGGCGCCAGGGTGTGGTTTAAAGGCACTGGCTGTGAGTCATGTGAAACTGGGTCAGAATTCTGGTTTTGTCATTTACTGGTTCCATTACCTGGGGAAATGACAGAAGCGCTCAGTTTCAATAGAATGAAAATAATAATCTTCATGCCTATCATAAAAGTCACTGCTAGGATTAAGTGAGATATTATGTTTGTCTTTAGAGCTGAGCATCATGTCTGGCACATGATGAATATCACCTTTCCTTCCTCTACTGTGTAATGTCATCTCTTCTACTGGGCTTTTCCAACGCTTCTTCTGTCCCTCATCCATGCCCTCTACACCTCTTCTGAGCTATCTCATTTCTTGAAAAAAAAAAAACCAAATTACTATAACCATCATTTGTTAAAACAGATAAAAATATAACGGAGTGTTTTAATATTAATTTTAAAACAACACAATTGAGAAAAGTAAAATAACAGATTCCTGTAGTTCCCACATTTGTCCACTAGATTCATCAGCCAACAGTTGATTCAAATTTGCTTTATTGACACTGTGCTCATGTTTATTTTATAATGTTTATCTTTAGTCCCAATTATTCTAACCCACAGAAAGCAAGCAAAGTCCTGTATAAAATCAAGCATGAAGTTTCAATTTGCACATGAGTCACACTTCTGAATAGTCTGTTCTTTTGTCTTGGGCTTGGCACATGCTTGCAAATCAAAAGAGGATGGGCAAGAGTCTGTGCGTGTAAACAGCTGGCACAGTGTTTAGCTTACAGTATAGAGGAATCTAACGTTCCTTTCAGTGTGTGTAGGGAACAACACTAGGAAGAATCATGTTACAGCCACAGGAAGGATTTACTGCTTTATAAATATGATAAACCACCCTTAATACTGGCCCTTTGAACCTGCTGAGTGCCTTTCAGCAGTGTATTCCAAGGTACTTCACTGACAGTCAGCCTCAGGACCTTTGGGATGGAGTTAGGTTTTTCATTTCATAGTTAGGAAAGGATGCAAGGAATTGAGAACAGGAACTAAGTCTCAGCCAAGCTGATACCCCACAAACTCAGACCAAATCCACCCTCTAGGCTATGCCTGATGTACACATTTACTTTGTAAAGGAGGGGGGGGGGCATTGATTTCAACTGTAACTCAGGTAAACATCAGGATACATTCCTTTCCACCTATCGTAACACAAGTGTTGCTTGATTTTACACTGGTGGGATCTTGAGATGATTAACTCTGAGTGTTGAAGTGTGTCATGTAGGGGGTTGAAAGAGGTGGGAAGATCAAGGCTCTTAGACTCCACTGCCTGCCCAGCTAGCCAGGTGGTGACCCCTAGGGGACATTTCAATGCTAGGAGAAGAGAGTAAGTTCATCAGCTGGTCTGCTTTCAAGGTGCAGACGTGGCTCAAGAGTGGAAACTAATAGAATTCAGTTAGAGTCCTTTGGGAACTACACAAGAGGACCCTATAGATTATCAATGCAGACGAGTAGAAAGTATGGGAGATGTTCTTTTCAGAAAGGTCTGCTGGAGGATGGGCAGTAGAAAGTCAGAACGTGGGCCTAACAAGCAGAGTTGTGAAAAAGCTTCAGGGAGATGGGAAGAAACAGGTAAATTCAGCACAGTAATGTCTTAAAGGGCCAGTCCAAACTAGACACGGTTAGTTTCTAAATAGGAATCTGTATCTACTTGATTACCTGGCACAGGGAGTAAGACCAACATGTCATTGTCACTTCTTAAAGTGAAAGTCTCCATTTAAACTACCAGTGATATAAATGTTAAAGTTGCAATACTTTACTCATACAGCTCACTGTATCAATAAAGGATTTCCTCATACCCCACCCTATCAATAGACGCTTTTGATATAGACACAACCTCCATCCAAATGCTGCCATCAGCCTGGGCTGGCTGGTCATCCAATGCCTGTTTTTCTCTTCCCCTGAAGTGTGCATGAACTGGGAACAGGAAATAGCTTTTACTCTTTGGTATGAACAGAACAAGGATGGAGAGAGAGAGGATGTCCTCCATGCTCAGCGTTGACCACAGAGAGGAAACATTCATTCCCACAGGAATATTTATAAAACCTATGCTTTCACTTTTGACATCCAAGTGGATTTTTCTGCGTGTTCCTTAAAGAATTAAAGGTGAGTTGGTGTGGTGCTTAAAGGAGCAACAAACCTCACAAAGCCAGGCAAGTCTATAAGGCTATAAGTTCAGATAAGCCCCTGGTCTGAGAGCTGAGAAAAGAGCACACTCGGATAGTGTCTTTACATCTGAAGAAAACCTGTGATTCTATACAGTGTTTTATTGTAACATAGAACACTCTCTGTGTTACTGTACATGCTTCATATTTGGGGTTAAAGATTCCATCTTATCAGATATCAGTTCTGTGTTGTGAAGGGTTTCTGTCATACTTGGCTGCTCTGTTCAGCAAGACTTGGCTGTGAGAGAGACGGCTACGGTAGAACCACAGTTTTAATACTTGTTTGTGCCCCGGTATAGGAACAGACAGGATATCATTTTGATACTGCATTTGCTTTATGTAATTAACTGACAACATGTACTTGGAAATCAGTACTGAGTGCAACTACTGTTTTGTTTAGAAAATTATTGGAAACAGCCTCTGTGGTTTTGGAAACTTTTCTGTATTTTAATATACCTTTGAGAAAACTCCTAACTTAACCATGTAAATTCTTATAAATGGTAGTTTATTTTTTTTTTAACAACTTCTTCTACAACCTCAGCATTCTCTTCAATTAAGGTGATTTCCTCCAAGTAACAAACGGGAGACATTTCGCTGCAAATATTGCATCCCAATAATGTAATATGTAAGAATTGATCATTTTCGCTCATTAAAGGTTAAATGAGAAGCATTAAAAACCTCCAGTGAGCATCTCAAACTCTGTGTAAGATAGCATATCATTTAATATTATCCGACGTACAATAGCATTAGGAAGAGCGTATGTGCTGAACACAGATCCATGAGCCTGGCGGTATTTAACTGAGAAACCATCTGTGCTGAAAACAGTTGAATCAGAGAGAACTGAGCAATCTGATTTTTTTTGTTTTATTGTTTGTTTGTTTTCTGAAACAGTGTCTAGCTGTGTTGCTTAGGCTGGGTCTCAAGGATGGACACGGATGGATTGGGCATGGGACTCGACACAGGCGAGTCACCCTCAAGGACAAGAGAACACTTGAGAACAGGCGCTGCCACTCCTCTGCTGTGAGGTGACTCAGGTATGGGTACGATGCCCCCTTCATGTGCAATAGAGAAAAGCTGGCCCTGGGGTCATGAGAGCAGGAGAGCTAATCAGGTCCCCCACCACCACCACCACAGGCTGCAGCACTTGGGAGAGTAGTTCCCGAACCTTGACTGAGAAGCACGTTGGAGCTGGTTCTGGAGGTGTGGGTACTGGTGAGCCTGCCTTGAAGGCGTGAGATCTCTGCCTCGTGCTGATGGCGGCATTGGGTAGCCTAGCTGGAACAGTGCAGTGCTAGAGACTTTCCCTGGTGGTGCAGGTAAGAGAGATCGAAGGGCTGACTAGCTTAGCTAAGACTACCCTGGCCCAGATCCAGGGCTCTGAATTGGCCCACACCACAATCTATCTTATCTGCGAACAGTTGAGGTGGGTGAAAGACCCATTCCTGCTGATCCAAAGCTGCAGAATCTCCCCAACACAGGGCAGCGGGATAACTGGAAGGAGCCCCAATGAGGCTCCAATATTGATGGTGTCACAGAAGCCAGAGATCTTGACCAGACCAATGACTCCTGCAATGAACATTTGCACACGTAAAGGTATGTGGACAGAGGGATACACTGTGGGGACACACTGTGAGACACACTACAGCTACCATGACGAGATGTTTAATATGCTTTGTTTTTTGTTTGTTTGTGTTTTATTTTAGGGGTAGGTTGCAAGGGTGAAGGGTGGATATGAGATGAGATGTCACACTCACAACGAATCAATAAAAAGTTTTTTAAAAGAAAGGAAGGAAGCAAGAAAGAGAGGGGGAGAGGGAGAGGGAGAGAGAGGGACGGGAGGGGAGGGGGAGGGAGACGGAGTGGGGGAGGGGAGGGAGAGGGAGGGGGAGGGGAGGGGACAGGGAGGGGGAGAGGGAGGGAAAAGGGAGGGGAGGGGGAGGGGGCAGGGGGAGGGGGAAGGGACAGGGAGAAGAGAGGGAGGGGAGAGGGAGGGGAGAAGGAGGGGGAGGGGAGGGAAAGGGGGAGAGGGAGAGGGAGGTTTAAATTTAAGGTATCCATAGCATTTAAAGAGTTAAAAATTGCAAACATTGCATGCAATGAATGAACACTCTGGGTGTCTGTTCTTCTAAAGTAATAATTGCAGCATATGCCTAGAATAAAATTTAAATCAAGCATTTAAGGCTCCCTGAAGCACTTGAAAGAGTTCTTTCAGACCTGGCACAGCCCAGTACAGACTTGTGTAACATGTGTTGAAGGATGATGGTGGATTCTAGTTTGAAATTCACTGCCATGATCTAGCAAAAGTGTTTTGAGAGTCCTTGGCCTCTCAAGAGAAAGGAGGATAGCAAATTCAGCCTTTCTGTCTAGTCTTGGGACTTAAATCACCTCAAAATTTACTTTTTGCAACTGTAGCTATGGCTTAGCCGTTACAATAAACACTTGCTGCTCTTTCAGAGGACCTGAGGTCGGTTCCCAGCACTCATATTTGGAGGCTCACAACTTCCTGTAACATCTTGTAACTCTGACACCTTCTCCAGCCAGGCGGATATTCATTCATACAGATTAACAAAAATGAAAATGAATCCTGAAAAATGTTTACTATTCATGATTGCTTTACAATAGAAATGTTCACATGAGTAACTGGAGGTCTGCATGTGAACTGATATTGTCCTAAGACTCAAAGGCAGTCATTAAGTCGATTTACTAATGCTGTGGAATGATGCTGCAAAACCTGGGCCACAGGCTACAATGACAATGTTTCCTTTCCTCCGTGTGCACGTGCATGTGCGTGTGCATGCATGCGTGCGTGCGTGCGTGTGTGTGTGTGTGTGTGTGTGTTCTTCACTTTCCCCTCTATTCCCCACCTTTCTCATAAGCATCAAGCATTATATACAACTGAAAACATGGTTGGATTTTGGAGTAAGATAAAATCAACTGTCCGGTAGGTAGTATTTCTCCTAGGCTCTGCAACAGCCAGGTAGGAGCCAGGCTTGCATATACAAAGACTGTTTGGGCTTCTCTCTTTGGCCTCTCTCTCCTCTTCCCCCTTTCTCCCCAACTCTCTCTGTCCCCATTCTCTCTATCAGTCTCTCTCCCCATCATCTCTCTCTCTCCACTTATTCCTGGCTGGCCTCTTTCCTTCTTTCTCTCTCTTCTCTTTCTGTCCTTCTCTGTCCCCTTTCTTTCTCTGCCTCTACTTCCACACATTTCCTTCCCATGCCTCAAATAAACTTCATTTTATACTAGACATGTCCTGTGGCTGATACCTGGGGAAGATGCCTCAGCATGGGCCCACTGAGGCACCTCTGCTGCATCATGCAGCCACATTACACAACATATCACATATTGTACACATTACACATCTACTATATAATACAAATATAAATGCATGATGTATCTACACAGTGCGGATGGTACGTTTTGAAGACTTGGGATAAAGACTTTTCCTTGTCATATTGGAGCATCCTGGGTGAGAGCTTTCCTTCCTGGAAGCAAAGGCTACCCTCCCTCAGTACTCTTTGTTGAAACAAAGATGCTTGAATGTGTTGGTTCTTACTCAGGAAAAAGATGAAGCGTGCACTTGCCAAATAAGTACAAGGTATGGAAGTGGTCCTGCTGGTAATTTTGCTAAACTCCTGAAAAAAAATCATCTTTGTTTCGTAAATAAGACGGTAGTCAAAGATCTGAGTCTCTCAGCACACAATGAAGGCTTTGTACAGTAGCTGTTTTCCTTATTGTGGCAGCCCCCCACATCCCCACCCCACGCCCCCACCCATACACCCGCCCCCGCTCCCCCACCCCCTCTCCTGGCCCAGTGGCAGAGTGGTAACAAAAGCAGAGCTTTGCCACTTTGTCCCAGAGACAGGGGTTTTAAATCCATTGAGGGCAACTTTGCACCTTATCTAAGTCTTTCACAACAGGTCACTTAGTCGAGAAAGGCCCCATTTTGCTGGTCCCTGGATAGGAACGAAGGGCCACAGCTGGGACAGGGAGCAGGTCTCTGCTCAAATGCATCTGCCAGCTTTGCATAAAGGATGCTTACCTCTGGTTATAGCCCATCCCCTCTCCCTTTATAATTCCCATGGCTGACGTTACTTTTTATAGCATGTCTGACTGTCTGGAAGGAGCTGAGTTGCTCCACGCCTTAGAAATTAAAGGGAAGAGGAGAACCATCAGTATCTGCCTGCAAAAGGGTTTTTCCCTCTCAGAATCTACAAAGCAAATATCTGTGTAGCGTTTGCGTGCTTGATCAAGCACATTTACAGAGCGGATTTACTGCAGGCACATTTTAAAGTGGATGAAGAACTTGAGCTATGTTTTGTGTGCACCTAACCTCCTTGGTTTGTTGGCTCTGCTGTCAGCTTCATATTTATTATTAATAATTGCTAGTTGGCTTAAAGTGACATTGTTACTGCTTTGCGTCATAATAATTTGGGAAAAGATGACCCCTGACTTGATATTTTAAAATTCTAAAAAACAAAAATCTATTTTCAATTTTATATATATATACCTGTAGGAAACACCAAAAAATGTTGTGATCTACTTTACCACTGACATTAGGAAAAGGAAAGGAAATGTTGCAGCAGGATCTAATTCTGAAGAGGATGCAGGCTATGTTTTAGAAAGATTTTCTTAATCATCAGGATTAATCCTGACTTTCAACTCCAGCTAAGAGTAGGATATCCCATAAGGAAGATTTATAGCATGTGAGGGAATTATTTTTTTTTCAACCAGGAAAGGCTCCCAATGTCTTAGTTACAAACATTACACTTATTAGAGATTATGTCTGTCTCCTGTATAGAATGAAATATCAAAACAAATACTTGAAAAAAGTCAAGTCACCTAAATGACAAAAGTTTAGAAGATGAAAAATAAGTGGCCAGTTTCAAAATGGCCTCACACAGCTTGGCAGATTTAATTAAGTGTATGTGAGGGCTTAACACTGACCTCTGGCAAATAGTAACAGCGTGTGCTTGAGCTCCTGCACATACACAGCTAACAAAGAATAATAGACAAACTGCCCAGAGATACATAGCTTTAATCTTACTGAAAGGCAATAGTGACCCTGTAAACAAAGTAAGTGGAGTTTGAGTCGTTGAGGCTGGGCCTCGAAGCCTTTCTAGTAGTATTGATTGTATGTAGTTCTCTACAGCTCTTTGTATTGTTTAAGAAGTGTGAGCCTCCACACAGAATGGGGTCGATAGCCAACTACACCTCACATGGTCAACCTCAAACAGAAACAAGACGAAACTATCTTGGAAGAGCAGAAGCCAAAAGCCAGATCCACATTTCAGGAAGATGGAATATGTTCTGCTCCCAGAAGCTTAGATAACTCAAACCCTCGAATATCAAAGCTGCTATATCAGTCATCCACTTGCACTGTCACAAGTAGATACCCTGAAATTAACTTGTACACAGCACTGCCAAGTGCTGCTCTGTGTCGGCAGCTTTTAGTCACGATGAAGGTAAATACTGTCATAAATACAACTGCACTAAACTATGCAAAAATATAAACTGGCGACATCTTATCAAATATTTCAGTTAGTCATAACAGAAACAGTACGCACCAAACAAAAAAATGTAATCAAATCTGTGCCGCCACCCGCCAAAATACAGCATGAGTCATTTTGGTGGAGTTAGAAAAAATAGTAAAAGTCATTTGCATTGTGATATCTTAATCAGCTAGTTGATTGATTTTTTTCCCATTTTTTTCCTTTTTTATTTTCATTTGTTCATGTGTGTGTATGAGTGGCATACATGTATGTTTGCACGAGTGGGAACACATATGTTTGTGGATACATGTACATGTGGTTATGGGTGCTTGTGGAGGTCCACAGATGATGTTGGGAATTGTCCTCCAACACGCTCCCTCTATTCGGTGAGACAAGGACTCTTAATCAAATACAGAACATCCTGACGTTGCTAGCCTCCCTAGTCATCTTACTCTGGGGATATCCTGGCTCTGTCTTTTGAGGCTTACCCAGCTTTTATGTGGATTCTGGGGCTCCAAACTCTAGTTGTCACAATTGCAGGGCAAGCTCTGAACCACTAAGCCATACCTCAACCTCCCCCGTTTCATGGTTCACTCTGTTTTGGCACACTATGCAAGCATTACCTTGAGCCCATACATTATCACAATAGCAAGAGTCAAGCAAAAAGACCCTCCAGCCCTGCACACACTGTCTATAATGCACATTTTTATTGCTCATTTTTCACTCCAACTGAATTCATTTGAATGAGAGTCAGATACAATCTGATATTAGGAAATCGTTAGCAGTGATTTGTGAGGCCTAAGAGATACATCCTATGCTTCACATATAACAAAGGTTTTCCTCATTCCAAATGTTAGTTATTACACTTTTAATATTATTGTATTATTTTCTTCTAGAACCGTATCCTAATGAATCATCAAAATCAGAACCTATGAAGAAAGTCTGGTGGCCTTTGTCTCCATCTTTGGGGGAGGCAATTAGGCAACATCAAGAATTGGTCACCAAGACTCAAAGCTCCTGAGGGAGCACGTTGTCTCAGGAGAGAAGATTTGTTTCCATGTTAAGGATGCATAACTAGTATAGCCTGGCTTTACTTTCATCTTTTCATGTCTGTGGACAGGTCCACCATGTTACTTCTCCTTGAAACCAATTAAAATGGACCAAATTGACTGAAGACATCTTCTTCTGTCTTGAATTCTTTTCAGTTCAGTCAGTTGCTACACAAAGATTACTTACCTCTCAAAAAGGCCTTCTGGGACTGTCCTATAGGACCCAACACATAGGCACCATCTCTTGTTTTGTTTTGTTTTGTTTTCTTACCCTGTACTATTTATTCTCTACAACTCTGACTTCCTGTTGTTGGTTGCTTCTTTCCCAAAATGTCAAGCCCCTGAGGTTGGGGGGAGGGGGATGGTAATATTATCATTTTGGTTCAATGTACTACTCCACTCATACCTGGAATAAGGCTTGGAAATAAGTTCCCCTTCAAACAGATGTTGCTTCATGAGTTTATGAGTTGTTATGAAAAGGTTCTTTGCCTAGAGTGGTCATGCTATTATTAACTTTACAATGTATTACCCCCAAGCCTTGTGTGTGTGACTTGGGAGATAGGGTATCAAAACACAACATCTGGAGGATGTTTCCAGGTTATGGGAGAATCAAGGTTGGTGGCTGTATTCAGTATTCTTGCTACTATGACACAAATGACAACAAAGACAGAAGACTTATCTTGATCCACAGATTCGGAGGCCCCATCCATCCATGGGAGGAAACCCATGTCTGCAGAAGCCTGCAACCAGAGAGATTAGCCCTGCTCCAACAAGCAGGAAGTATAGAGCTCAGACCGGAAGAGAGGTAGGTACAACCTTCAAAGTCTGGACCCCACTGACCTACCTCTGCTAGCAAGATCCCACAATTGCCTAAAGCATCTCAGGTAGTCCTCAGCTGCAGACTAGTGTTTAAATACATGACCTGTGGGGACCAATCCACATTCAAACCCTACGTCATCAGTTGGTACAGGAAGAACTGTTGCTTAACCAAAGGTTTCTATGCCCACATTTGCATTCAAAAGTCTGTTAGGAATGACTCCAGTTGATTTTTCCCATGCATATGTGCAGACACTACTCCTGCCTCCAGTCTGAGGTGAAATGGGTTTGTTTCTCACTAGCTGTGATCATCTTTGCCATTGTGCTTTCCTTATATCCTTTTGTTCCCAGATGTTCTTTCTATCCTTCCCATGCTTCCCAGCATCCTCTGGTATCATGGAAGTTCCATCCCATCTGCTGCCAAGGCCTTCTACAAGGCCTTGAATGTTCACGTGTGCATTGTTTATCATCACCACTATCACCTGGCCTGGAGTGTGCCTCTTGACTCTGTTCATCTCCTTCCTGTCTTGCGGCACCTCTATTTTCTCTTTGGAAGTTCTGTATGGGAGCCTTAGTTTGCTATTAGACTAAGCACATGTTTCTCTCAGTTTTCCTCATCCCATCTCCATGTCATTCCCAAGCCTGGTAAACCCTGGCTTTACCAATGACTCTCAGCTGAAAAATGCACATCTTAAGTAGAAAAGAAGGAGCTGTCGTCGTAGCAAATACGAGATTCGAGAAAGGAAAAATGTTAAAGGTTTAAACAGCACCCTACCTCTTACTATCCCTGCAATTTCTGACATCTCAATAACCTTTTCTCTTTTAAGAGTCACCCTGCCAGACTGGAGCAGTTTGTGCATTGCTCCGCCATACCTGCTGCCATGTGTGTGTCATGGTGCCTGGAATTTACTATACTCAAAACAAATGTCTGATGACTGAGTGAACGAATGCGTGGGAAAACCTGTTCTTGTCTAGCTTGAACATCCCTGATCCCAGGTTTAAAACACAGATCCTTGAGACAGGCTATAAAACACCTTCATCCTTAATCCTTATCCCCCTCAGCAGCCACCCACACCCTCTGACCAGGCATTTATCTCAGGGCACAAAATGCCATTTGCCCACTGATCAAAGGCTGTGAGGATGGGAGGCAGGAGCAGCTGTGCTAAGATCCTGCCCACACCCTTCCTGCTGCTAGCAGCCCACCCTAGGGCCTATTCTGATTTCACAGGCTAAGTAAGCCCAGTGCCTCTTCCAGCCCCTCCCCTCTGGGTCCTTGCAGACACTCTGTGGGCCTGAAGGGACAGTTTCTGGCTTGGAATCCTGCTTTCAGCAGTTCATTGTCCCCAGGCAAGGTGCAGATAGCCACCAGAGCTCCTTTCCCCTTTCCTGGGACACTGATAAGGCAAGGAAAACAGTTCTCTATTTTCCAGGCA
Organism: Arvicanthis niloticus; assembly: GCF_011762505.2. Taxonomy (NCBI): domain Eukaryota; kingdom Metazoa; phylum Chordata; class Mammalia; order Rodentia; family Muridae; genus Arvicanthis; species Arvicanthis niloticus. Next base: position 13,421,639 of record NC_133438.1, read on the forward strand.
AAAAGCTAACTTGGTAGAATGGGGTGGAGTCCAGTGATAAAAAAAAAATAGAATTTGCTGCTTTCTGGAAAGAAACATGGTGAGGGAAGGGAAGGGAAGGGAAGGGAAGGGAAGGGAAGGGAAGGGAAGGGAAGGGAAGGGAAGGGAAGGGAAGGGAAGGGAAGGGAAGGGAAGGGAAGGGAAGGGAAGGGAAGGGAAAGATTTTGCTTCAGGTTGTCTGGGTTACCTAGAACCTTCCACAGACCCACTTACCCAGAGTGCAGCTTATAGGCCAGTAATAGTGAAGAGGCAGATACACTGTCTTCCCACTTAGCATAGTGCCTCAGACCTGTGATCCCAAGACTCTGGAGGCAGAGGGAAAAGGATACCAAATCCCAGGGTAGAGGACACTATCTGAGAATATACTGCTTCTAAAGTTACAAGAAAACCCCAAAGATTGTCTTTTTGTTCAGTCAGCCAGGGCTGACTGAATCTTAAAAAACTAAACACTAAGAAATCAAGAAACTCAATTAAAAATTAGAGCACAAAACTTGTCTTAGTCAGTGTGCTATTGCTGTGAAGAGACATCATGACCATGACATTGCTTAGAGAGAACAGCAATTGATTGGGACTTGCTTACAGTTTTAGAGATTTAGTCCACTAGCCTGGCAGGAAGGGCAGCAAACAGCCAGATGGCAGATGGCAGACTTGGTTACATATGAAAACAAAGGGCTGTCTCTGACTCTGTTGCCTGCCTTTGGATCCCTTTCCCTATCTGGGCTGCCTTGTCCAGCCTCAATAGGAGATGTACCTAGTCCTACTGCGGCTTATATGTCAAGGTGGGTTGATATCCACCCCTTTTCTGATGAGAAAGGAGGCTGTTTGGAGCAGGAAATAGGGGAGAAGAGGAGAAGAGAGGTGAGGAGGAGGAATGGGAAGAGAGGAGAGAAGGAAAGCTGAAATCCAGATAAAAATTTAATTAATTAATTAATTAATTACAAAAGAAGCTGCGAAGACATAGTGTTACAATGAGAACAAATGTTAGGGTTAGGTAAGTATTAGAATTGAAACAGCAAGGTTAGAGACACCCAGGAAGGTAAATGAAAAGGTTTGTAGCTTTTGTGACGACAGGTAGGCACAGAATTAAAATTTGAGGAAAAGTACAGCTCTAGCTTGGCAGTTGTGTTTCTTGGTGATCAGAATATCCATTTGTGGTCAAACATCTTTGAAGCTTTAATTCCCATTATTTTAGAAACTAAGGCACAGGACAGTTGTTCATGTTTTGAGACCTGTGTCCTCAAGGCATCTGTTATAGGTATCAAGGGAAGAAATACCTTAAAAGGTACATCTGGTCTACCACGATTTGGGACATAAAAAGGATCATCCCTGTCCACAAGGACACTTATTGGTTGCATCCATACCAATTGTTCTCTAAAAGCTCACCTGTTAAATCCTTGATTCCCAAGTTGTGGATCCAGCTGTAAGAGGATCATGAAGGTTTCTTCCTCATTAGTAGATTGATTCTCTGATAGATTTATTATTTGGCAACATTATTGGAAAATAGAGTCCAGTTGGTAGGTGTCAGTCACTCGAGGCCTCCCTGAGAATGGTATCTTGTCCCTGGGCTATTCCTCTCTTCTGTCTACTTCCTGGGTACTTTGGGGCGAACAGCTTTGATCTTCCATAGCTTCTTTTTTTCCTTTTAATTAATCATCAACTTTACCTCTGAGTCGAAGCTTCCCATCCCTCTTCTCTGTGTCACTCCTTCTAACGTCCCTTCTCCTCCATAACCCAGCTCCTCCCTTTGTCCTCAGAAAGAGGGAGGCCCGCCATGGATATCAATCCATGTTGGTACATCAAGTTGCAGTAGGACTAGGCACATCTTCTCCTATTGAGGCTAGTCAAGGCAGCCCAGTTAGGGGAAGGGATCCAAAGACAGGAAACAGAGTCAAAGCCAGCCCCTGCTCCTGCTGTTAGGAGTTTCATAAGAAGACCAAGTTGCATAACTGTGACACATGTGCAGAGGGCCTTGGTCCTAGGGCCTAGGGCCAGGCATGCTCTCCGGTTGGTACTTCAGTCTCTGTGGAAACCAGCTGACCCAAGTTAGTTGAGTTTTGCCATGTCCTTGATCTCTCTGGCTCCTTCCTTCAATCCTTCCTTCTCTACGGGATTCCCCAAGCCCCACCTAATGTTTGGATGAAGGTCTCTGCTTCTGTTTCCATCAGTTGCTGAGTGAAGCCTCTCTGATGACAGTTATGCTAGATTCCTGTCCGCAAGCATAACAGAGTATCATTAATAGTGCCAGGGGTGGGCTCTCTTTCATAGCATGGGTCTCAAGATGAACCAGCTGGCTATTCCCTTAATTTCTGCTCCAACTTTATCCCTGCACATCTTGTAGACAGGACGCATTGTGGGCCAAAGGTTTGGTGGCTGGGTTGGTGTCCCAATCCCTCCATTGGAAGTCTTGCCTGGTTATAGGAGATGGCAGTTTCAGGTTTCATATTCCCCACTGCTAGGAGTCTTAGCTAGGGTCACCCTCATAGATAGACTCCTGGAAGTTTCTGTTGTCTTAGGTTTCTAGGTCACCCATCTCAGCCCCCCAACAGATTCCAATTCTTTCTCCCAGTACTCTCTCCCTCTGACAGCCTCCTCACACTTGAACTTGATCCTTCCTGTTCTCCTCCTCCTCACGGGAGTGAGGATGACGTCTTTTAAAAACAAAACAAAAGCCTCTACATGGTCTTGTACTCCAGCAGCCTCAGGACACTGGGTCACCCCAGAGTTGCCACCTGCACAAGGCACAAAGGAGCAAGCAACATGGCTCTGTCCCCTCCACTGACCACATTCTCCAGTGGCCCAGGCTGTTTCCTCCCAGCTTCACCTTTGTTTCTCTAGTCTTGCTTCTCCCTGGGCTTGTTTGTGTAAGAAAGCCAGTCTCCCAGTTTCCTGTGTCTCTGCCATTTCCTCTCATTACCATACTCCACTGTGGCACTGATGGCCATTGTTTTCCTTTCTAACCACAATTCTAGTTCCCAGGAAGGACAAGTAAGTGTGTGAAGACAGCAGAGGCCTGTCTGCTGGCCTCTCTCAGCTCCTGAACAGCACTGAGAAGTGGTGGGCGTGGCGTTCTCTTGTCAGCCCTGGATGGAAGAAACCCAGTATCAGGAGACAGCTTCTTGCCAGTTAATTCCCAGACTCTATCTAAACAGAGTCGCGTTCCCAGGAGTTAAGACAGGAGAGGTCCCTGAGTGCTGATAACCATCTGTGCCAAAGGAAGCCATGAGTGTTGGCTTTCTGGGGCTTGCCACGCGTTTACTGCTGCTAAGCTGAGAAATGGATTGAGCAGTACTTACGCGGGGGGGGGGGGGGGGGGGGGGGGGTCCTAACCCAGATGCAGACCGCCATTTAGAAAGGATGTCCCTTGTCATTTTATTCAGTGCTTCAGCCCTTAGCTCAACCCCACTGTCCACTTAGTGGGCAAGTGGGCACCATGGCGTACGGTAAAACACTGCGTGTTTTCTTGGTGGTGCTTTAATTAGATGTCTTTATGGCAGGAGATCCTGGATCCTGGCTCGTTTCCCTGAGCACAGGGAAAAAGGACTGCAAGTGTGCCTGCCTGGGGAAACTGAACTGAGATGCCCTCTCATTCACTGTTGAAATGGCCGGGCCAGATTTAAGTATTGATTTCCAAATACAAACGAGAGAAAACTGTGAAAGACGAATAAAGTATGGTGTGTGTATGTGTGTGTGTGTGTGTGTGTGTACATGTGCATGTGTATGCTCACAACAAGGTAAACTGAGCTAGCAATGTTAGACTTGTGATTTCAACTTGGTCTCAATTAAAACATGTATCGAAGCTTTTTTTTTTTTTTTTTTTTTTTTTTTTGCCTGTCACCTAAAAGAACCTCTAAAATAACCTGATGGGTTATTTTGGTAACGTGTTCTGTATTGTTTTTATAGATTTTCCTCATTCTTTTCATTACACTTTTCCCACCAGTTTTAACATTGTGACATCTGGCAAAAACATTTTTATTTCCGGTTTTCAAGTGCTATGTGCTTACATGAACACCCACACTTCCAGGGTTTTGAGCCACAGAAACAGATGTAATAGAAACGCATCTGATTCTTTGACTTCAGAGACAATGGTGGTTTCATTAATAGTTTTAAGCATGCCTACTGCAGTCCCCCTGTGGCAAACCGACTGATGTATGGACATGCTTTGAACATGGATCAGCCATCATTTGCATTTTAAGAGAAAATGTACCTGCTGAAAGTTTGCTCCAAGAGCAAAACTAAAACCCACTAAATCCTCAGCCAATGCCTCATCCTCCCCATCTCTGCCCATAAAATTCAAAATAATTTTAAAGGAACTGTTCTGTCAGAAATAGGGGTTCTGAAAAAAGAAAATGGAAAGTTTTTTTTTTCAAAAGGTGGTGTTTTTTTTTTTTTTTCAATAATCTTTTTAATGATGGGATTAAATGTGTTGCTCATTACTTGAGTTTTAAATGAATTCTAGAAGCTAATGAAATATTTAATATAATAAAATGACTTGAGTTCTACTTCAAAGCAAGAAGAGATACATGGGTGGAGGTTTATATAAAAAGAGACTTGAAGCATTTTTAATGGCTGGTAGGCACATGTATTCTTTTATAGAGAACTGGTTAGTCTATCATCTCCATTTAGTTTCTGTAACCAGCACTTTCTGAGCATGCTTTTGGGGGGCTGCCTCCTGGTGGGATTCAGACGTGTTGAAACTGTTGGAAATTAAAAGTAAAAAAGTCTGAGAAAATATCCTTTTCTTTTTTTCAGCTAACCAAGGGAAGAATACAAAACACATAACTGCAAGCTGATGATTTAACATCATGACTGAGTAGGTTGTGGTCCCCACTGTATTTGCAACAGAGCTTCCTCCCAGTACAGATTAGCCTCTTTCTACAAAAGTGATCTTTGAGATCTGTGGTGACAGTATTTGGGGAGTCAGTTATTGTCATTATCTTTAGGTAGATTTATGGGGGAAATCTGAGAAATAACATCATTGATAAAGAAATCTGCCTCTAGTTTTATGATAAACAAGCATTATAAGCTGAGAATGTTGAGACTGTTCTAGAATTTGCTTCAACAGGAGGAAATTCCTTACATTTCTTAAAGGAATTAAACTCCCAAAGCATGTGCAAATGCATGGGGCATTGCACTCTGGGCACACCTGGATTTTCTGGCAGGACATTTCAGACTCTCTCCTGGGTTCCTTCCCTGTCCTGCTCAGGACTGAGTCTTGTGAATCAAGCTTTTCCACAATCAATGATCACAGTATATCCTTTCCAGGCTATTTTGTTTTCCTAATTATACCTATTTTACCCAAATCACATTTATGCACACACAGGCAAAGCAAGCATTAAATAGTAGATTGAAATAATTTTCTTAGGCTTAAAGATGTCCAATGGCATGATTTTCAAAACTTCCACTGGCAGCAGACAGGCTGCATAGAAAAGCAAGTGAGGACCATCTCAGCCCAGAGATAGTTTCATTAGGTGGTTCAGACAAGGAGTCAACAACAGTGCCTTCTATTTTTCTTTGTTTTAACTTAACATTCATGGTATTTAGAGTTTACCTTCCCAGAGGAGATTCAGAAATCAGTCTCTGGCTTTGTGTGGGAAAATACCTCACTTTAGTGTGCACAGTATTTAGATTTTAGACCATTAGTGAGACAGGCTGTCCACTAAACTGAGCAGAAATAGAAAAGAATCCTGCCTGTACATGGGTTAAATAAAGACCACACGTTCCAACAGTTAGCCGCAAAGAACTTAAGGGGCCACTCCCCAGACACTGCTTTTACTTATCTCGAATCTTAATCCCAGTCTGCACCTTTTGATCAGCCTAAGCCTGGGACTAAAGATGACTTGTCAAAGGGTCAGGAATTTGTGCTGTGCTCCAAGCGCCCATATAACTAACCACTTGTAGGCTGGATTATGGGACTAACACTTCAACACTCAACAAGTGGAGGCCTGGGAGTAGCTCATGGTCTCCATCACAGAAGAGGTGCCACGAGTCAAGTGGAAGGGTCAAGCCGGACACCCAGGCCTCCAGCAGCTACCAGTCTTACACGTCTGTTAACAGAAATGCTCTTCCTTACGACACATGGCGCCAGGGATGACTTCTGTTAGGGACGTATGTCTTTTCAAGGTGGTCTTGTCCTACTGTCTCTGACTTCCCATCTTACTGCAGGAGAAGGTTCCCATCTGTGTGACAAGTCTTTTCTAGTCTTCCAGTCAGCCTGGATTTTCTATTATCAACCTCTAGACTCATTGTCTCCCCAGGTCAGTATTTTGGTAAAGTGATAGCTCCCTGGCCTTCCATCCTTTTCTAAGTTAAGCCAGACATTACAAGATTAATTAGTATTCTCTGAGCCAAATCTGATTTCCCATCACATCTGTCTTCATCCCTAATTTATTGTAAATATCAAGCTAAAAATAACAGGAGAGATGTAAACCCTTGAGATTGTCTTTCTTTCTGATTCAAACATCCATCCCCTTCCCTTCCCCTAATCCCTTCAACAACAGACATCCCTCAACATATCGCCTATCCCCATATTTCCAACCTTGGGTATTTTTTTTTAAGCCCCAAACTTTCTTTTTTACCTATCAGAGCATAAAATTTTATTCTGTCTGGCACTTCTTCCTGCTCTGCTTTACCCTTAACTAGCTGTCCCAGACAAAACCAATTGCCAAATGCTAGTTAACAAAACCTTGCCAACAGATAAATGGAGCTGAGTGTGTGCTATCTCTTGAAGACATGTTAACACTGATACAGTTTTGTGAATCGGGGTTTCATTTAGCCCAGGCTGGCCTTGAGCTCTTGAACCTCTTGCCTCTACCTCCCAAGTCCTGAGGTTACAAGCATGAGCCATCATATTCAGCTACTGACAGTGATTTGAAAACTCGAAACATATTTTTAAAAGTATGTATATGTGTGGGTGTGTGCACATGGATGCACGTGTCCTCAGAAGCTGGAAAAGGTCATCCAATCCCTGGTCCCCTGAAGTTGGAGTTATAGGTAATTGTTAGCTCCCCATTGTGGGTTCTGGGATTCAAGCACTGAGCCTCTACTAAAGCAATGCATACTCTTAACTGCTGGTCATTCTCTCCAGTTCCATGAACAAATGTTTTCTACAACAGAATTTAGAAAAACGATTGTCCCAAGAAAATTTAGATTGGGGATGAAGAGTTCTCATCCATCACTGTCTCCTTGCAGAACACAGTTACTGCTTTCTGAGCCTAACCTGCTTTTTCCACACATCTGCTTTTTCCAGGGTCATTCATGCCTTGCCTTCATCTCAGATGGAACACACTTTTCCTGATGGAGACATGAATAATTCATGATGACTTCTCACTAAAGTAAATGCCTTTAATCCCAGCACTTGGAAAGCAGAGGCAGTTGGATCTCTGTGAGTTCAAGGCCAACCTGGTTTATAGAGTGTGTTCCAGGACAGCTAGAGCTCTATAGTGAGACCTTGCCTCCAAAATCAATCAATCAATAAACAAACAAACAAACAATCAAAATAAAACAAATGTGCCAATAGGGGTGGTGGAAACAATCCAAACTTTTAAACTAGACAGAATTGTGTTCTGGGTCCAAGTCTTACTGTCCTCATGACTTTGGCAGTTTGAGCCCTCCATTTCCACTTCTGTAAAATGGCCACTTATAGCCTTCAAGTTACTGAGCAGACTAATAATTCATCTAGTTGCTTTGTAAAGTAAGTGGCTATACAGCTAACAATTTCCTGAATCTCAGTTGTTTTATTTTTTTAAGCATAAGCCTAGTGTGACAACCGCAGTGAATATGATTGACATGTTTGTCACAAGGCTTCTCAGTGTTCACTTACAAGTGCTTCATCAACACTAAAGAATAGCAAATCATAGCTTTATACATTAGAACACCTGGACAGTTATTAAGATCTCTTGAAATTTAATTTTTGACTTATTCCAAATTTACATAGTATCCTGAACAAGAAAAGCTTGGAAAACAAATAGATGAGAGAGAGAGAGAGAGAGAGAGAGAGAGAGAGAGAGAGAGAGAGAGAGAGAGAGAGAGATTGATTTCCAACAAGAAGCAACTTAAGAAAGGCTGGAAGGGTTTATTCAGGCTCACAGTTTAAAGGTGCCCATCTTTATGTCAGGGAAGGAATGACTCACAGTTTGAAGGCACATATCTTTACACCATGGAGGGCATGGGAACAGGGATGGCTCATAGCTATGGTAGCAGCAGCCATCTTACATCTCAGGGGATTAAGAGCCATCTGAGTGTTAGTGGCCATCTGGCTTTTTCCTTTTGTCTTTTATTCAGTCTGGCATCCCAACACATGGTCTGGTGCCATCCAGATGCAGGCGGGTCTTCCCTCTTACATCAATCCTTTCTGTAAGTACTCTTACACTCACACTCAGAAGTATGCTTCGCAGGATTCTAAATCTAGTTGAGTTGACAGTGAAGATTAACCCTCGGGGCATCACTCCTTCCATTGAGAACAAGAACTGCCTCTGGGTTCATATATTCAGTTTAAAGGCTTGCCTACTTTCACATAGTACAAACATTGTGATTCCTACCAATCCCTGAAGAATGATTACAACAAAATTGAGCTCACCATAAAGAATTCTTCAGTAGTAAGATCTCTCTCTCTCTCTCTCTCTCTCTCTCTCTCTCTCTCTCTCTCTCTCTCTCATCTATTTGTTTTCAAGCTTTTCTTGTTCAGGATACTATGTATCCTTTTTGACAATTCTAAAGGACCATAAAAAAATCTGATGAGGCCTTAACCTAGAAAAGTACCCTACTTCTTTATATAGTCTTCTATATATACCTTCGAAAAAGTGTTTAATGACTTTTCAAGTAAAGAGGAAAGGGAAAAATATGCTTGAATGAATCTGAAACCAACCCACTTTCACTCCAGAGACCACCTTCTCCTTACCTTAAGATCTGACTTCACAGAGTCTCCTATCAACTTCCTTGTACTTTTTGTCTATAAACAGAATCTTTCTGGGTTGGGAAAAGAGATGCCAACGTTGTCTTAATAAACATTGTTCCGGTTGTAAATGTGTGGCAAATGAGGTCAGTTGGTCAGAGTTCTAAACATAATAAAGAATAAGCTGGGAAGACCGTTGAGTGGGTAAAGTACTCACTCTGCAGGCGGGGGATGGGAGGGGTCTAAGTCCATGTATGAGCTGGCACAGCAATGCATGCCTGTGGCCTCAGCTCTGGGGCATGAAGACAGGCAGATACAGAGGCCATGTTGGCTAATCAGTGTAGCTGAGATCATAAGCTCCAGGTTTCTGAGAAAGGACCCTAACTCCTTTGAGTTTAAGATCTATAGCTGAAGATACCCATAATCAATGTATGTATGTCCCTTATACGTGTACGTACATACATACAACACAAATAAATAATGATAATGATAATAAGCAAATATTTGGGTGTTAGTTATTATCTCATTTCAAACTGAGGGTTCACAAGCTCTGAGAGATTCTGAGTGTGCGAATGTGTTCAGGATTACCCAGATCCAGTGGTAGAATTGAGACTTACCCCAGGAACACGTGATACTACTCTCATACATTTAGGTCGGCATCACAAGTTAGCCTTTATATTATTCTCATTGCCTAAACCCTTGCCAAGTGCCCTTTAGACTTAGATCTGTCTGTGTAGACTTGGGTTAAATATACACAGTACTTTTTTTTCCCAAAAGAGTCATAATAAAATGAGCAAAATATAAATATGGGCACTACATCTATACGACTTACTTGATTTATTTAATTAAAGTAATTTGCAATGTGCTTAAGTGTAAAGGATGTATCCCAGATGCTAATGAATAAAATACATCTATGAGACCCAGACTCTGCGCTCATATAGTTCAAATTAAGTCATCTAAATAAACAGAAAAGACATCTACATAAATAAATGCAATAGTGATGCCTTGGAGACAGTGTGCTTTAATTGCCTATTTATTTATACTTTTTAGACTCCCAGCTTCCTTGTGTCAGGGATCCTGTCCTTTTTTTATTCCCAGCACTAATCAGAGTGTCTGAGACAAAGACAATTCTTGATAAATATTTATAGAATAAATAAATAAACAGAGACTCAGTAGAAAGAGGTATTATTTGAATGTGTGTGTGTGTGTGTGTGTGTGTGTGTGTGTGTGTGTGTTCTTATCCATGTACAGTAAAGTAAGGTTTTCAGCTATTCCTTCTTACTGCATGTACAAAGCTATGTCCCTTGTCCTGTTCCTGATCAGAAGAGCTCACATTGTCATGCACATAGGACTTTCCAGCCTTTTGCAACCTTTTCATTTTCAGTAATTTGCTCTTTGACAGTTCCATCCATGTGTCTAATACCTACTGGCCACATTCATCTTTCTACCCTCCCTCTCCTTCTCCCATCTTTTTTCTTCCTACAACTCTCCCTCCCACTTTGTAATCTTTGCTGGTTTGGGTTTTTCTTTCTCTGTGAGACACATGGTTTATTCAAGACCACCTGGTTGGGCATGAGAGGTCAGAACTCTGCTGGAGCATGAGTGATTTCAGTGGCTATACCACTGAGGACAATAATTCTCTCTCTCTCCCCTGGAAGCCCTTGACTTCTTTTAGTTCTCCTAGGTTCAGACTTCATGATCCCCTCGACCACCTAGGATTGGATATTTAGAATCTTAAGAAACCTTTAAAAGAGGCAATTGCAGGTGCTATGAATTTATGAGTGTCACAGCCCTGTCGTACCTGTAAGATATCATTGAACAACCCTCCTCCCCATCATCTGACTCCTTCCTCTATGGTGTTCCCTGGACTGTGGAGGGAGGGGGCGAGGTAACGCTGACCACTCAGGTCACTTCTCAGTCCCTCGCCCTGTCAGGACTCTCTGTATTAACCATTGTTAACTGCCAAGAAATTTCTTCCACAAAGAATGAGAGTTCTCCTAAGGCTATTTAGTCTGTACATTTCTTACTGCTGTGATTGCTCTACACCCCCCCCCCCCAATCCACCCCTGAGTTTGTTCATGGTCAAACCTTGTATTAGTCCTGGTCCATAGCATATTGTTTTCTTGTGTTAGACAGTATCATTCCAACAAGCAAGAGTACAAGCAATGTATCTCCAAACAAGACCTGCTTCCAATCCCCCTTTATTTAAATCTAGCTATACTCCGAACATTTCTACAGAATTCACCTGTTCGAGCCATGCATGCTCCAATCCAGGCATTGTTCTATAGTTTTTAATCAAACAATGTATACACCTCCATTTATCTTTGTGATTCTGAGATCTGTATCCTGGTGATTCACATATAAAAGGGCCTCCATCAAAGCAACTTGTTCCTTCCTTCCCTTTAACCAGGACATTGTTCATCAGCTTCTTGCTTGCTACCTGACACACTAAACCAAGAGTGATTCCTCTTCTGGAGAAATTCAGTTATAAAGACAGTAGCTTTATTGTTTGAAATCTAGCATAGATCCTAAATAATTTAGCCACCAGGATCCAGTTATACAGAGGTTTGATGGAGTAAAGACCAGAAAGGGTCTAGGAGATGCTCAGACATCAGACATTGGGCCACTAATCAAAAAGAGGGGTTCTCCAGACACCTGGAACTTAGAATCTTGAAAACCATGTCTGTGTAACCCAGAAATGCACCACACAAAATCAAGCTGCTGTTTTGGACACACTTTGAAGGAAAACATCTTTGGCAGCCCATTGAAATCTTTGTCTCCAATTCAGAGTTTATATTTGATGCCAGGCCATATGTATGCCTAATTGCAAACAAAGCTGTTAAATTTTCCCGAATGGCCACGGGACACGGTCTTCAGAAACCCGTCCAAAGGCTCATCAACAAGCGAAGCCCTGTGGCCACTTTGCTAAACCTTGAAAGCATCAGCATCAACTCAAAACATGTGGCAGCTTGAAATATGAAAAAGAACCTTTCACTTCCTGCAAAAATGCCGAGCTCCCATTGGTCACACTGGAACATACACAGGGAAGACACAGTGGCCTGTGGGAGGCACACTGGAGGTCTGTCTCCAGTCTCACAGTTCCATTTGTTAACAGTGGAAATTGTTCCTTCGAAGTTGGCATGAGTTGATATTTGAAGTTGCCCAAAGACACTTATTATTTACACATAGACCTTCTCATGTGGGAGTCCATTTGGATACAAGTAAGATCCACTAATTAAGTAAATATTAATAAAAAATTTAATGTCTTAAGTGAACAAAACTGGCTTCCATAAGACTGTAAGTCTCAGATTAACCGTAGAGTGGAGAGTGTGTTGTCTGCTTAGTTGGCTCCATTACTTGCATAAGATTCTTACATGTCCTGTACAGAGATGACTACTTTTCAAAAAAAGTTAGAAGACAGCACGAACACCTAGTATTAAAACCATATTGAGAGAAAGCATTCTTGATTCAGAAGGCGCCTCTGAGTGTAACGAGTCTCTGGGCTGACATTAAACATGTCGTTTTTTAAGAGCTTTGGGAGAATAAACTCACTCCCCACAGAGCAACCATGGGATGTGCACTTCTAAACAAAATTTTCACATTAACTTGGTTACTTGTGATTTATTTCTCTCTCATAAAATAGAACCTAGTGCACAAAAACAATCCAGTCGGCTTGAATGTGGGAACCAGAATGCGGGAACGTCAAGTCGTACAAGTGGATACAATCTGGTTTTGTCTGCATATTTTACATTATTGAAGCAACACTAACATGGAAAAAAAATAACTACTCGTTTTTTTTTACCTAACTGCCAATGATGGTGCATTTTACATGTTCTTTTATCATTTTATACTTGCTATGAAATATTGCCTCAGATAGGTAAGCTGCAACATAGCATGTCCCATTTTTGAACATTGATTTCAATTATTTCTATTACTTAGCTCTATTCTTGTGAGAAATATTTAGGGTGATAATGCCCCTAAAGTAACTTCTAAGAAATGAATTAAGATCACTGTCCTTAAGATATATGTTTCTGCATTTTTCCATATCTCAATATATGTATATGTTTACTATTTTTATATATTTTTATATATTCACCGTTTTAATGTTAATTTCACCACCATCAAAATTGTTGAAAATTGATTTAAATTGGTTTTTATTTAATCTTATACACCTCTCCTGGCAGATTGTATTTTTCACTAATCTACATGACTGGTTGTCTTGTAAATTCTTCTAAATAAAAAAATTACCAAATAAATAAATGACTGAATAAATAGATAAATAAATATAAAAACAAATGGTATAAACCTACATGTTCTCTGAGGCCACATCTTCTTTCTTTATTAAAACAGGGCTGTTCCTTTAATGCTACATGATTTTATGGAAAAGAACACAAGGAACCCCAAAGCTCTCAACTACTCTCTAAAGGTAACAATTTATTTATTTACTTATTTACTTATTTACTTACTTAACTCAGAATTTTTAAGATTTTATTTTGTGAGTATGAATGTATTTAAGTATGTGTACTGCACACATGCCTGTGTCTGCAGAGATTAGAAGAGAGTATCAGTTCCCTTGTAACTGGAGTTACAGATGGTTGTGAGCCACCATATGAGTGTTGGAAGTTAAACCCAGGTCCTCTGCAAGAGCAATAAATGCTCCAAACAACTGGGCCATCTCTGTAGCCCTGTAATTTATTTATTTGTTTTTAAGTGTGCATATATCTGTGCATGCATGTGTTGTGGAAATAATGCATGTGTTGTGGGCATGTTTCTGTTTAAATGCAGTTGCCCTAAGAATCCAGAAGAGGGTGATATGTCCCCTGGAACTGTGGTGTCACATGGGTGCTAGGAACCAAGCTCAAGTCTTCCACCAGGTCAATACTTGAGTGTTCTTAATTGCTGAGACCCCTTTCAGTCCTACTCTCTCCATGTAAAACATAACAAGTTGCAATTGCTGTGCTTCAGTATTTTCCACAGGATGGTTATATATACAAATGTACCTGAATATTTATATTCCTTTTCAGATTATATTAAAATATTTTAAGACAAAAGGGGCGTCACAAGCTCAAGTGGGGGAAAGCTTCTATATTTCCGTTTTTACTTTGGAGAGGCATCTTAAGGAAAGAAAATGACCATTTAAAAGGAAGATGATATAGCTGATTAGCCTGTCTATTTGTTTTAATTCCTTTCTCAATTTTTACACTTCCCAAATGAGTCAAGAATGATTTTAAAAAACAAGAAAGATGGAGTCCTAGAGATAACGACAATGATCACACAGTATTGGGCATGCATTTGATGCCAGAAAACTGTACATTTAGAATCATTAAAAGTGTTTTTATCTCATCTGGTTTTATTCCCCCCTCGCAAAGAGAATCTCTTACTTTCTTTCTTTTATTTCCATCTCTCTTTTTCTTAACTGAAGAACCACAGAAGGGTTTTTAAACTCATAGCAGGAATTAAATCAAAATTTAAGCAAGTATAATAAAATGTTATTGTAGTTATTAAATGTAGAGGAATTTTAATCCAACAACATGGCTGCTCTGGCAAGGGATCACATTCAAAGATCTTCTAGGTCTATGTGATCCAGCTGGAATGGCACACCTATAATCCCTCTAGCTAGAATACAGACATGCCTTTAGCACACACCTTTAATTCCAAACAATGAAGGTAAAGTTAGTGTGTAAAGGAAAGCAGCCATGTTTGAGAGTGATATCTAATTGAGGGGCAGACAAAGTGATGAATCAAAGAAAGATTTGACAGAATGAGTCAAAAGAAAAAAGGAGACTTAAGAGAGGAATTCAGAAAGAGAGGCAGAAGGAGAGGGAGAGGGAGAGGGTGAAGGGGAGGGGGCAGTTTTACTGGGACAATTTTACAGAGACAGAGAATATGAGCCAAAGAATGAGAAGAAGCTAGAAGATTAGAACAGATTACCAGAGTTAGTTTGAGGTCAAGCAGTGCAATTAAGTCAGAAGCTGAAAGAAGTCAGTTTGGAGAAGAGTTTAGGCCAGAACAGCTGAGTTAAACCAGACAACCAGAGCTCAGAAAGAACTAGAAAGGGTGAGCTTCTTCAGCAGTAAGCTTCAGAGATGACAATGACATCAGGCAAATAAAAGTTACTTTTACAATTATGACTGTATTAATTAGTGAAGTCACTTTAAATATATGAAAGATAAAAACATTTTAGAAATTACTTTTAACCGTGAGAGGCTTTGAAATGCCTTGAGTGCCTACTCCGTGGGAGGCTTTGTTCTAAATACCTGAAACCTCCATTCTTCACACAGCCTTGCCAGACAAGACATCAAGTGTAGCTAATGCCCACCATACAGTGGAAACTGGGATCCAGCACTAGCAACTCGATGAAGACTTGCAATAAGAGGCACTGTTCCCAATCTCTTCACTCTAGAGCATGCATGATTTAAACCCAGGTATAGGATGACCGCAATCACAAGGGAGGGGAATACACTGAATTTGGGCTACATATGAAAGTACCTCCTGGCTTTTGCAAGCTAGACAAACATCTCTTTGAGAAATGTCCCTAATTCAAATCTGAACAAAACACAGACAAGATCTTGTTTGTTGCTAACTCTTCAGTTTGGGTAGTTAACTAACTGTGACTGAGCCCAGAATTCTCTCCAGATTTCTCCAGAAATATCTCAAGTGTGTTCTTGGAGAGATACAGTGAAGCAGAATGGACAAAGACAAAGGAAATCATTCTCAGCAAGGTGGCCCAGGGACGGACAACTTTTCTGAGGATGGCTGCCTCAGACATGCTTCCTTTCTACCACAGCAGGTGGCTGCTGGACTGTTTGTGGTAAAAGGGTGATAGAGCCTCCTCAGGCCCTGCTCTGGAGAAAGGCCTGTCTCCTCAGTACTGACAGCCTTGCTTCTTAGCCTTGGTCCTACTTGGAATTTCTGCATCAACCCAGACATCCTGGCCCTGGTTAGAGACTTAGAGAGGAACCAGAGAGTTCATTCAACAACTACTTAACTGAATGCAGGAAAGGAAAGCCCAAATGGAAGGAGGCGGGATGTTTGGAGTCAGAGATCTCACTGAGCTAGGAGCTGAAAACTGTGTTCTACACTGTTGCCATTCGCCCACCACCTCCCTCTGGGATATCAGCCAGTATCTGCTCCTCACCTTGGCCAGAAAGTGGCAAATGACTCTACCCTCTGAAGCTAGTGCCTCAGGGGTTGCCAGTAGTGACCACTTCGCTGTCTCTTCCCTGAGTTTCCATGCCCTCTATTACTTCTACATCTATAAAACAAAGAATGTTTCTGCTCTATTTATTTCTGGGGGGAAAAGTGTTCTGTACTAATATGGAAATTATGAGTCCTACAGCGGGCAGCATGCTGCCAACTAGCATAAATTCCGGATCTTTTTGTGTATTGTTTATTTTCCGTTTAGATTTTGCTTCTTCCAGAGTACACTGTTTAGATCAGGCACAAACCTGAATTCTCTTGTCCTGGCCCCCCCCGTGATGTACCACAATGCGCTGCAGTGAGTAGTTCCGCCACAGGAGCAATAGTGGTGGGTGCAGAAGACATGAGTCTCCAGTCCTGGCCTTTACTCTGTGGAAAACTGAATTAACACTTTGGTAGGTCGGCTTATGTCATGTGACTGGTACAACCACCAACGGAAGTTACGCGAATACCAATGCTAGAGAAAGATACAAACTAATGGGCGTGGATGACAGGAGAGGTACTGTACAGCTCCCTTTCTGGGAGGATAAGGGTGGTCCTGCCTAGAATCAAACTAGAAAGTTACTCTGGAATGAAACAGGATCTCACACACAATGATTTAACAAATGAAGATAGTAATATAAAATGAATATATTATTTAATAATAAAAAGAATGAAGTATTGATAAAAAATATGTAGATAAACTTTAGGATTACTATGTCAAGGGAAAGAATTTGGTCACAAAAGGCCACATATTTTGAAAATTCTATTTATATCAAATGCAGAAAGTGGATACTTCGCAGAAATAAAATAAATTATTGGTAGTGTAAGGGCAGGAAGCCTGTGTGGAAGCTCTCTGCAGTGTTTCTTTGGGGAGTGAAGAAAACAGTTAAGAATTTACTACAGTGATGGTTGTCCATGCTTTATAGATGCATGGAGACTTACTGGGTTACATATTTCATGGAGCTTTCCTGGTATGTGAATTAAGTTTTCAGTATGACTAAGTTTTTAAAAAATCTGTGGCATAAAATGAGAAAGGACTCATTTGTTATTAGACAAACATCTATCTAACCACTAACAACATCACTTATGCAGCCATTAAGGACAACCTGGAGAGGTTTTTAAGCAGTTTAAAGATAGCTGTACTTGACAGTTTAGTTTTCAAATGTGTCACAAGACATTAAAAAGTTAAGTTACAAACATATGATTTCTTATCAGTACCTGGCTTGAGTAAGCTACATCCCTGGCTTATAACTGTATGTAAGAAGAGCATCTCACACACACACACACACACACACACACACACACACACACACACACATATATATATTAGATACATATATTATATATATTCGTATATTTGCATTTTGTTTCCAAATGTTACTTTATGTCTTCAAAATCTTGAAGTAGCTTTTCATAGAATTTCATAATCAATAGAAATATTCCATAAAAATTATGGAAAGCACAGTGGTTCTGGACATACTTGGTTAGGAAATTGAGAGGATAACAAACACGTGCCAATTGTAATTTGTTACAGTTGTAACTGTTGTAGGATTCAACCAATGCTTTCCAATCAGCTACAAATACAGTGATTTTGCCTGTTAACATTTTGACAAAAACAACTTTATAGAGTTTCCTTTTGTCTGGAATTCTTGTAATATCTTCATTAATTTGTGTATTGGTAATTCTTGTCAGGATTTATCCGACCAATATTTACCATTTAATCTTAAATGCCATTCCACCTTAGACTTCCATTATAATTCCAAACTTTGCAAAGGAGATTATTGAGGGACACGGTGGGTAGGCTCCCTGCAGATCCTCTTCCTCTATTCCTATAAACCCATTTCTGGTGGCTTACACAGATCTTGCCCTCCAAACTTCCCTATCCCCTTGATTGCTTTATCCCTGTCCAAAATGCCAGCAGGCATTCCCTAGGAACCTGCAGGCCATGCCGGCTAGGGAACCAGGTAGGTTAACTGTAGACGTTCACCTGAGTAAACTGCCCAGTCCTAACCACAGCTCGGTAGCAAACCACTCACTGCAGTCTCTTACCCACATCTCCAACAGGTCCTGGATCACATAGACCTTCTCTTCCACCCTTCCTTCTTCCCATTCATCCTGTTATCCCAGTCTCCAACTCCAGCAGGGATCTCCTGGGAACCCACATGCCACTCTGACCAGTTGAGCAAGGAGCTTAACTGCAGCTTATCAGCACTCTGTCATCTCCAAATCCAGTCCACCCCATCTCTGTATCAGACCACCTGTTGCAGCCTCTCCCTTTTCTCTGGCCCCATCGCTAGCATATCACCAAGATCTCCTGAACCTTCTGCCTCACTCCTCCTGTTATACCCACCCTCGACTCCAGGATGCTTTCTGGGAACTCACCACCCAAGCCTGATTAGAAGCAAGAAGGCCAACAAAGCAGGTAAGCTTGCTTCAACTTTTCACTCTCCCTCCTCTTCTCCACATGTAATCTCTGTCTCCAGCCCTGTAGCAGACCAGCTGGTCTAGCCTCTTCAGATGGCTGCTACTCCTTAGTTCAGAAGAAATGTAAAACATGCATATATTGACTTCTAAGACACCTGGTTACCTCACTGGTGAGGGAATCGGAGAGGAAATCTTCAATCTCCGTGCTGTACTTCACTTCCAATCCCCAAGCCTTTGGGCCAGGCTACCCACTCTGGCTTCTATTTGCTCTCTGCTCCCATTCCCAGGGGAGTTTGAAAATGTTCTTGTACACCCACCTTTCCTTCTTACTGTGGATTTTCTCAGCACCACCCTCCTCATTCTAGCCAATACCCATTCACTCCTTATGTCAGCTCTCAATATCTAGAAATACTTTCTATCATAGTGTCCCATTTATTAATGTTTTAATCATAATGCACATGGTTATAGTGTTCTGTTCATAAAGCCTTTTTCTGTGCCAATAACTTCAAGACTATTCCCCACTTTCTCCTCTATCAGGTTCAGAGTATCTGAATGTATGTGTCTTTGACCCAGTTGAGTTTTGTATGAGGAGATAAGTATGGAACTACTGAATTCTTCTACATGTAGCCTCACCTGAAGTCCCATGTCACACCTGGCAAGGACTCAGAGAACTCCTGACCAGACAATCCACAGGCGCCAAACTCTCCTAAAATCCAGAGAGGACAACAACAACAACAACAACAACAACCCCCACCCACCCAACAAAAGCAAGATCAGATATTAACAGCTAGGATTACAATCATCCCAAACCCAGATGCATAGATGCCAGTGTAGAAACACAGTCTACAACAGTCAGGACAATATATTTCCGCTACATCCCAGAAACTCTACTACAGCAGGACCTGAAAAAAAAAAATGTAGTATAACTGAAACACAAGATAAGGACTTCAATAAAGCTCTTATGAATGAGCTTAAGGACATGAATATGAATAAATACATTAATGAGATTTATGAAAATAGAAACAAACGCTAGTATGAAAGAAAAACTGAACTGAGACAAAACTGGAAATGAAAATGTCAGAACTCTAACAGGTTCTCCAAGATAAGCTTTACCAACAGAAGGCAGGAGATGAAATCCCAGGCATTGAAGACAAGATAAAAGACCAGATAAATAGACATCTTGGTCCAAAAAAGGAAAGACATATTAAAGAAAATATAGGCACAAAAGATCCAAGGAATCTTGGAGACTTACAAATCTATAAACAATAAGAATAGAGGAAAGGGAAGAAATTTAGGTCAAAAACTCAGAAAATATTATCATCAAAATAATAGAAGAAAACTTCACTCACTTAAAAAGGAGATTATATACCAAACATACTGGACCAGAAAAGAGAGTCCCCTAGGGACATAATAATTCAAATATTAAATGTACAGGACAAAGAAAAAATATTAAAAAAAGACAAAGTAACATATAAAGGTCAACCTACTAGAATAACACCTGACATTCAATGGAGACTCTAAAAGCCAGAAAGACCTGAATATATCTTCTACAGATTCTAAGACACCACAGATAAATACCAGCCCAAACTATTATACTCAGCAACACTTTTTCCAATCACCATAGATGGAGAAAATACAACATATCGTGATAAAAACACATCTAGGCCAGGCATGGTAGTGCATGCCTTTAATTCAAGCACTCAGGAAGCAGATGCATTTGGATTTGTGAGTTTGAGGCTACCCTGGTCTATAGAGCTATTTCCATGACCGCCAGAGCTACACAGGGAACCTCTGTCTTGAAAAAAAGAAAACAAAACAAGCAAATCTAAGCAATATCTATCTACAAGCCAGCTCTACAAAACAGGTTAGAAGGAAAACTCCAACCCTAAGAGGATAACTCACCCAAGAAAACACAGGGAATAAGAAATTTCGCACCATCAAAATCGAAAGAGGCTGCATGTAGAAGAATTCAAATGGATCCATACTTATCCCCTCCTACAAAACTCAACTGGATCAAAGACCTTCATATACATTCAGATACTCTGAACCTGAGAGAAGAGAAAGTGAGAAATAGCCCTGAACTTTTGGCATAGAAAAAGGCTTTCTGAATAGAACACTATGACTATGGGCATTATGATAAAAAAATTAATAGATGGGATGACATGAAATTGAAAAGTTCTCTACCCCAAAGGAAATCATTATTCAGACAAAGCAGCAGCTTAAAGAATGGTGATAGAATTTAACCAACTACACATTCTCTAGAGATGTATAGTATCCAAAATATATAAAGAATTTAAACACGATGTTGTTTTAGTCAGGGTTTCTATTCCTGCACAAACATCATGACCAAGAAGCAAGTTGGAGAGGAAAAGGCTTATTCAGCTTATACTTCCATGTTGCTGTTCATCACTAAAGGAAGTCAGGACTGGAACTCAAGCAGGTCAGGAAGCAGGAGCTGATGCAGAGGCCATGGAGGGATGTTACTTACTGGCTTGCTTTCTGGCTTGCTCAATTTGCTTTCTTATAGAACCCAAGACTACCAGCCCAGGGACGGTGGCACCCACAAGGGGCCCTCGCAGCTTGATCACTAATTGAGAAAATGCCTTGCAGCTGGATCTCATGGAAGCATTTTCTCAACTGAAGCTCCTTTCTCTGTGATAACTCCAGCTTGTAAAATTGACACAAAACCAGTCAGTACATACATTATCCAAAAAAAAAAAAAAAAAAAAACTAAAAATAGGGTACAGATGTAAACATAATTCTCAAATGTGAAAACTCACCTGGCTGAGAAACACTTAAAGAAATGTTTAGCATCCTTAGTCATCAGTGAAATGCAAATCAAAATTACTTTTAAATTTCACCTTACATCAATAAAAAAATGGCTAAGGTCAGTAAAACAAGTGACAACTTGTGGTGAGGATGTGGAGCAAGGGGAACACTCATCCATTGCTGGTGGGAATAAGAATTTGTACAGCTACTGCAGAGATCAGTGTAGCAGTGCCTAAGAAGACAGGAATAACTTTACCTCCAGATCCAGATCCAGCTACACCACTCTTGGACATACTCAAAAGACACATCATCCAACCACAGAAATGCTCCACTACATTCATTGCTGCTGTATTAATAATAGCCAGAAACTGGAAAAAAATCCAGATGACTTTCAAAAATAAATGCATAAAGAACACGTGGTACATTTACACAATGAAATTTTACTCAGTCATTAAAAATTGAAATCATGATATTAGAAAAAAAATCATCCAGAGTAAGGTATCCCAGGCCCAGAAAGACAAATATAGTATGTATTCAATTATATGTGAATATTAGTTGTTAATTCAACAGTAACCAACTTCAATTTGTACAACTACAGAGGTTAGATACAGAGTAAGGAATTAGGCTGGGACAATTAGGTCTCCCTAGGAAATAGAGTAGATAGTTATGGTTGGATGTGGTGCTGGAATGGTAGGATCAAGTGGGGTTAGGGAGAAAAGAAGGAAAGAAGGAAAGGAATATGGGGAGAGACATCTAAAATTAAGGGCTATTGGGGGATATCATAAAAACTTAATACATTAGAAGCTTTGTAAAATAATATCTATGTGTAAAGGAATCTAAATACAATCTCCAAAGAACAGATGAGACAAAACCCCAACTGGACACCTCTAGTCACCAGACTAAGCTTCCAGTATTGTGATTAGGTTACATCTAATTGAGTTGTTGGCCAAAGAAGTCCCTTAGGAATCCCCCAAACAACTCAGGCTACTGTCAAGACTATAGGTTGTTCTTCATAAACTGACAGGGAGTCCCATTACTGAAGACAACACCTACACAATTCCTTGAACAAGGAGAAGTCCAGCTGGTGCCTACACCGAGTTTTCAAAACACCTAGCATCTTTAGAGTAGGAATGTGCTGTGCATGTTACCAAAGGAAAAACTTAACCACCAACTAAGCAACAAACTCTCTAGTCTACAATGGTGTCCTGCCTATAAGATGTGCTAGTGCAGTGGTGGCACAAAACTTGTGGGAGTGACCAACCAATATCTGATTTGACTGAAGACTGGCCCACTCAACAAGATGGAACCCAAACCCAGGACTACTTCAGTGACTAAGAACCTGAGAGTAGGTAGCCCAGGGACCTAGGGTAAAACCAAATACTACTATTCTGTAAAACAAAACAACACACAAAAACAAACCATAGCAAATAAAATGACTCCTAATGATATCCTTCAGCACCTTGCTCCACCATCACCAGAGAGGCTTCATCCTTCAGAAGATGGAAACAAATACCCACAGCCACAAAGTATCCAGAGTGAGAGACCGTGGAACACTCATGCCTAAATGAGATGCTCCCATCAAACCCCTTGCTTCTCAGAGCTCAGAGAACCCTGTGGGAGAGGAGGTAGAAAGGGTGTGAGAGCCAGAGGGGATGGAGGACATCAAGAAAACCAGGCCTTCTGGATCAACAGGACCAATACAAGTGTGTGAAGTTACTGAGACTGAGGGACCATGCATAGCACCTACACAGGTCTGCACCAGTTGAGGTCCTATAGCTAAAAGGAGAAGTGGACACATGACCCCATGCCTAACCCAGAAGCAATCTCCAATTGATAACCACGTACAAATGAAAATTTTGTTTCTTCATGGAAGTCTCCTTGGGGAAACAAACTACTCAAGTGTAGGCTGTGTGCCCAGCAGGAGATAGCCAAAGGAAAATAAACTCAAAGGCATCTTTGAAGATTCCTTGTCTCATAGTGTTTTATCAGGACTCTTCCGTTTTAAAAAAGTATCTTATTATTTTCAATTTTTTTTCTTTTCTCTTTTACCCTACAAATTCTTTGTGTAAAAAACAAAGACCCAATTTAGTGATCGGGTTTTTGTTTTTGGTGCCTTCTCTTTGGCTTTTTTCCTTGTGCTTGTTTGTTTTCTCCAATTTGTTCTTGCTTTATCTTATTTTATTTTATAATTATCCCCTAGATATCTGTTTTCTTTTCATAATGAAAGACAGAAAAGCTGTGGGTCCAGATGGGAGAGAAGTAAGAGAGGTAGAGGGAGGGGAAACATTATGTCAGAAAGGAACATCTATTTTCAATGAAAGGAAAAATATTATTATAATATTGCTACCCATAAAACAAAAAAAATTATCATTCATCTAAATATAATGGCACAGATTTTTAATCCCAGCACTTATGAGGTAGAGGCAAGTACATCTCCATGAATTCAAGGCAAGTCTGCAAAGTAGAGAGACCCTGTCAAAAGAAACAATCAAAAAAAAAAAAAAAAAACAGCATCTCTAGTCAGAAATGCATGTATTATATAAATACAATCTTATAATTTATAACATTCAATTTTTAAAAATGCATTCGAAATGGAAAATATTCAAGTTTCATGTCACAAGAAGAAAACCATAACTCTTTGAAGAAAATATATCTGTAGGTCTTTCTCAAGATAAAGATGTTATTTAACTCAAATTCAAATATCATTGAGATATTTTATTTCTCGTGCCTCCTTGCTTAACTGTACTGTTTATATTTATCCTGATAGACTCTGAGAGTGTGGCATACTTATCAGCTCTGGGATTGGATACCAATCTTATTTTTAGGAATTACAAAAAAAAAAAAAAAAAAAGACTATAAATATTGAGCAGCAGTTGAAACTACATTTAAAAGCAACTAAACATAAAGATAGAGTTACACTAAAAACAAATGTTAAGAGCTGGGCATAGCAGTGATGGGTGATGCTTTTAATCCCAATGCCCATGATACAGAGGTAGGTGGGTCTGTGAGTTTTAGGCCAGTGTGGCCTACACAGTAGGTTCTAAGACCAAATGGGTACATCAGGAGACTCTGTCTTGGGGGCGCGGGAATGAAGAAGAAAGGAAAAGAAAAGAAAATGGGGGCAATAGCATTTTTTCAAATTTTAAAATCTTGCCGAGCCACACCACTGGCTGGAAGTGAACATAAACGCTGTGTTAAATGCTCCACTGTAGCTGAAGCTGACTCTTCAGACTCTTTCAGACTCCTCCCAACCATCTACTGCTCAGCTCTCAATAGTCTAGAAAACAAACCACAGGAAATAAGTCACTCTTGCAAAGAATCACAATCAAGATTTAAGAAGTACCTGCGTCACATTTTATAGCTTCATAAAAATAAGACTAAACTTCTAACGCTCGTCTAAGAATTAAAAGACGCGGGAGCTCATAGACTCATCTGACCACTTGGTTTTACTTCCTCAGCTGACTTCAGAACCTGAGTGCCTGCGGGCTCGGGGCTCGCTCACACTCGCCTGTGAGGAACTTTTCTTACTCTCTGTTAACTTCCGTGGCTTGCACTGCATCAGCAGGGAATTACACAGAGCATTAGAAAACAGCTTGAATTTCAAAGATATGATATTTTTCAAATGAATCATTAAAAAAAAATTCAAAGGTCAAAAAGAAGAGAGATTTCAGTTTGTCCTCCCACGGAACTTGGCATTTTTTAAGCATTTACGGAATAAAAATGCTGTGGAAATCTGGAGTCGTTTCTGATTTTAGAAGACAGCCCTTTCAACACCTTTCGTTTCCTGAGTGTCAATTAAATGCTGTGTTAAATGCTTCATTGTAGCTGAAGCTGATCCCCTAAACACTAATACGGTGATGAAATGAGGGAAATACATTTTTAAAAATACATACTAGAAATAATTCAATTTCATAGTAATTGTACATATAGAAAGTTTAGACAAAACTATGAAGCATATTTAAAGTAATGCATTTTTCAAAGTACAAAAACAAAACAAAATCAGCTCTCCAAATGTAACTGAGACCTCCTTTATACACACCATCAAAAGAAATTATATTGGAGTTCTCAAATTATTTAAATAAATTGATTTATAAATACCAAATGGAAGTAAATTAAGAGTAGCTGCATTTATTTTAAGCTATTTTTTTTTATAAAGCCCATGAGTGTTCATTGATTTTTTTTTCTTCTTCTTCTAACTACAAAATAAGTGCCAGGCACCAACTAATGTCATTGGAATGAGCCCCCTTAGCAGATGTACAGGTCCTGATGACAGGTATTTTCCAGGTCCAGGGTCCCACAATCACAGCTCTAAAAGATTCTCTGTGTGAAGTGTTTGAAGAAGTGGTGGACGTGACACTGATCTCGGAGCTGCATTCCCTGTCTCTGTTCAGGGGGGTTGGGCGCGCAGGGGGCCAAGTGGGAGCGGAGCAAAGGTAACACTGATAAGGGAATCTAAACCAAATGCTGTTGCATGCTAGTAACGATTAGATGCCCTTGTCATGGAGCTGTTGCAGAGCTCCAGGTGAAAAGGGGGAAGCAAAAGGTCAAGTGCATGCACATGAGGGAAAAAAAATGAAAGAAAAAGCGTATGATTATATATATATATATATATATATATATATATATATATATATATATATATATATTCCCATGGTGTGTATATGTGTGCGCTCGGGGATCCATTAGCCCACACCAGAGTCCTCTTTTCTTATCTAGGCAAAGAAGAAAGTTAGTCTTCTTATTCATACCTATCAAGCTTAGCTACACAATATGTTCGTAATTAAAATAAAAGTGTAAGCAAACATGTTTGGTTCCTTCCACTTGAGGATCTGCAGAGCACAGGCCTGGGGGTCTGCAACTGAGCTTGGTGCAATTCCCATCATTTGGGGATAGATCTGTGTCTTAACATAAATATCCATTCAGTTACTCGCATTAAGTGCCTGCTAAATTCTAGGCCCTGTTCTAGACAACAAACAAGCCAAAATCCCTGATCCCCTGGAGCTGATAGTTAGCTGACAACTCAGGAATTTAACAACAATAATGAGCAACTCTGATATAGCATTCCACTCACCATTAGCATATCCTTTCACATTTTAACATCTGCAAATTAATATGTATGAGTAAGACTGACAAGGGCCTACAAGATTGCTAAAGCATACCTCTGAGGACATCTCAAAGGATGCTCTCACAGAAAACTGGATTATAAGAGTTTTAACTTAATGAAGAGATTACTCATGGATTCATTATTTTAGGAGACCACCAATTGAGAGGCAGTAAAACTTCAGAGGGTGAAAAGGGTTGGAGAGAGTAGGACCCAATGGCAAGGGACCAGCTCCTAGGACTAGGAGCATCTAGGCCCTGTGCACCTGGCCATGTGTGCTGCTTTTCACCCTGATTCCTGGTTCCCATCTTGTGTCTGCTCAGCACAAAATGTCCTCCCAACCATACTGGGCTGAAATATCTGAAACCACGAGACAAAAATCAATACTCCCTCTTTGACTTGGGTTTCTGTCTGGTGTTTTGTTCACAATTATGAAAAAGTTAACTGACACAGCATGCATTTGAAAACTGATGGTGATATCCTGCTTGGCACTTATGGCATCCAATTCACTACTGATAGCCTTCAGTGAAAGCCCCTAGAGTCCACTTAAATAAACACTATGAGGCATTGAGCTAATACGTACTTGCAGAGGACACTAGAGTGAACTGTTGTCATGCAAAACAATAGGGCCTGGGATAGTCTTATTGAGAAGGTACCATTTGAAAGTAACGGGGTCTCATGGAACATTCCAGACAAAAGAAACCAAGCACAATCAAACACAAATCCTCTGAGATGACTGGATACTACTTTGTGCTCTCAGAAATATCAGACCAGCTTTAGTATAAAACTGAGCCAGGGTAAGTATAGTCGTAAGAAAGGACAAGATGAAACAAGTAATCCAGACAGCAGAGGGTCTTGCTGACCGCTGTAAAGACTTTGGTGTGTCCTCTGAGTGAGATGGCAAGCTGTAAAAAAATTTTAAACGCAGTATGAATCATAAATACATAGGGTAAACGTCTCGAATAAGTGTGTTGAGACTGGACGGACAGACAGAGAATATGGAGGAACCAAAATAACCATTTAGGACAAGAAATAGATGGTGGTAGTGGCTATGCCAAAGTTAGAGCAATAAGATGATGAGGAAATGTTCAGGCTAAAAAGAGATTTTGGAAATAATGTCACAGTAGTAGTCGATGTTCAATGTGTGGATGGCTGCAAGGTTTGAGGCCTAAACTCCTGGATTTAAAATGCTATCACAAACCATTCCAAATGTAAACAGATGTCTCTAACAGGAAGACAGAGGCTTCTAGCTATACATGGAGTTGTGTGTTCCAATTAAAATCTCTAAATAGTAATGTGCATGGAAGATCTGGCATGGTAATATGTGAGCAGTCAGCAACAGAGAGGAAACAAGGCAGACAGCTAAGGGTGGAAGGCAAGTGACACTATTGTACAGGTTGTTTTTGAATAGTATCTTATTTAATCCCAACATCACCCTACTGTGTCAGAATTATTTGCAACTGAGCCTAACATTAGTTCAGTGACATATCAAAGTCAGGGAGTTAAGGCTGTGTCCCAGTAAGGTGAGAGTTTTCTACCTTTGGGAGCACATGGTTTCCTACTCCCTCCTTCTGCTCACTTCTGTCTCCTAGAGAAGTAAAGGTTTTCTCTCTCCTCTTTTAGAATAAATGGAAAACATTATAGTAGATATCACATAGTAATATTCCAAAGAAAACGTCCTTTGGCCAGCATGCCTCAGTGCCCCAGGATATCTTCTGTTTTGTCAGCAGGACTCTGTCCTTCCAGGATGCTAGCCCTGGCACTGATTGAAGAGCATGGTTATCTTCCATCCCCCATCAGATATTAGGTGGTATAACTGGAGGCTGGAGTATCACCTGGCTCCATAAGTCTTTCTCTAATGTGGTTTGATACAAAGTCAAGCCTGTCCCCTGCAACCAGAGGTAGTGGAAGGTAGGATTTTTGATATTTTTCCTGTCCATTCTTTGTACCAACAAAGCCTGAAAGAATTGAATTTACAACCCAGCAGAGAGACAAATGAGCCATACCTTGCCTTTTCGGGAAAGTTTCATTGGATTGAGGCTTACTCTCTTTAACTGCAAGAAAGAAGCATATATAAGTGTCTAGTTTTGCTGACGTGCAGTCGGCAAGTGCCATCATGAAGCCCAACTTACACATATACCCTGTATTCATGTTGTGTCTGTTACATAAAGAGGATTAAATAAGATCAACAGTTTCATAGTATTCAAAAATTCCATGATACCAAAAAAAAAAAAAAAAAAAAAAAAAAAAAAAAAAAAAAATCAGCAAATCGTCCCAAGAACAAAGAACAATCACAACTAGAATTAGAGACAGTAATTAACAGACCCACACATTAGGATGAATCAGGCCTTAGAAATATTTTACAGGGATTTCAAGGAGGCATCACAAAATTAATCTAATGAACGATTATGAGTTCTCCCAAAACAAGTAAAAATGCAGGAAATTCCAGCAAAAAAAAAAAAGCAGAAGTGACAGCAACAAGAAATAAACCAAGAGCCTGGCAGTGGGGGTTTTGATGCTGCAGTGCACGGGACAGCATAAATGCAGTGAGATCTGGAGAAAAAGCAGTCTCAACAAAACAAAGAAAACAGAATAGATGAAAACAGACAGCCTTAGAGCTCCTAAGAAGAGCTCTTGGAAAGAGTTCAAATCATTGTCGTCTTTAAATGAGACTCAAGAAAATTACTCAATGTGAGTGCATAAAGTAATGTGAGATTAAGTGGGTCCCAAACAGAATGAACTAAAGGAGAGCCAGGCCAAAGCCTGTCACACTTAAACGTGAAGGAGGAAGACGAAGAAAGAGTATCCAGAGAACATGAGTGTTCTCATCTTACCGGAGAGAAAAGAACAATTTCTAATAATAATTTTTTTGAATAGAGGTGGGAAAATAATTATCAAAGTTGAGTTCAAAATTCAATAATATTGTCTTCATCAACAGATGGGCAATGGAGACAGCCTCTGGTAAAGGAGTACTATGCCAGTCTGTTGCTAGTCAAGAACAGCTGAAGAATTTTCTCTATATAGGAAAGAAATGATGGCAAAAGAAAATCTGAAATTCCATTTTAAAAAAAGGAAAATGGATAATTATAATGAATATTCATAAATATTATAAATATACCAAAATAACCATAAATAAACAATTCTCATGAAACCCTTATATACTATTTGATGCCTGGTCAAAATTATAAAACTATCAGATGTTGTGATATATGTATACAAGGGAAGTAGAAATGATTACACTTTTTAAATGTGGCAGTAATAGAGCCAGAATAAAAGTTGGTTTTCTAAACTACACCTGATATAGCAAAACGTCACTGAAGCCAGGTATATGTGTGTATCATAGGCTGGAGGCCAAAGGTTGGGAAAAATATGTTCAAAACACTGATTATATTTTATATTTAGATCAATAGGTACCTAAAGTTAATATTTAATATTTAAATTAGGGTGGAGCAGATAAATAAAAATTAGCTATTTTATTTAAATTGTTATAAATCAAGACAATTACCCACGAGAATTTTAAGATGATCAAAATTGTATGTGGCATTGATGAAAGGATCTTTTGTGATTTATGGAATCAGGCGATGAAAATTTTTAATCACAGAACAGTGTAAAGTCTGTGTGAATGAAAGACGAGAGCAAGCTAACTGTGCAAGAGCCGAAAGCCTGGGCTTTTCATCATCATGTCGTGTCATGATACTGCTTCATTCATGTTATGTTTGTTACCAGATTTACTGCTTCTAACCTGATCCAAAGCAGCTGCTTTCCCACAAGGAGGCTTATCTTTTTCTGCATGGGGAATAAAACGGGGTTAAGAATGCAAGCAGATACAGCCCCCATCCTCACAGAGGCCCCGAGTCAGAGGAGAAGATGTGCAGAGCAAGGAGCTCATAAAGTTAGCTCGAAGGAAGGATTATCTTGTCCTCTCAAGACAGAAGTCATTAGAACAGGGTCGAAGGCTGCTGCACCCAGACGTCTGCACAGTGAACAAGTGCCAGATCCCTTTCATTGTCCTTGGCTTTGAGGGACTCTTCAAAGCAGTTCACTAGGCCTGTGGGTCCTGACTGGGGTCAGCTCTCAGGCTGTCCCTCAGTGACCCCTAGTTATGTGGACAGAGAAAGAGGCCTGCCTCTGTAGAAGATCAAAGCCCTAACTAGCTTTCCTTACAGCCTTATTTGCTCTCCAGCTGAAGACCTTGACGGAGCTGGGTGATCTGGGGTGGGCACAGAAAGAAGGATGGGTGTCTTAGCATTAAGTCAACCACTGCTAGCAACAGAACTACAAGTTCTGTTGAAGTAGATCTGGGTGGGTAGCTAGTGGTCCCCACCTCAGCCGCCTTCAATAACGCAAATGGGGGATGGTGTCATATAACTACTCTCTTGTTGCGATGATAAACTTTCATGACCAAGGCAGCTTACAGAGGGGTTTACTACAGGCTGTGGTTCCAGAGAGTTAGAGTCCATGATCACAAAATGGAGACAGTTGGAGCAAGTGGAGGATGTGGTAACAAGAATAACTGAGAGATCACACCTTAACCTACAAACACAAAAATAGAAATAGCACACTGGGATGCAGCCATAAGCTCTCAAAACCTAGAGGCATGAACAGCGATGCCTTCTAAGCCTTCTAAACCTTCTAAGCCTTCTAAGCCTCCACAAACGCCACCAACTGGGAACCCAGTCTGCTGGAGGATATTCTCATTCAAACCACCACAGCCCTTTGGGTGACCCCTCATTGGTCAGGGCTCTCCTTCAAGTGTCTATCAGGACAGCTGCCAAAGCAGGGGGCAGGAGGAGGGGAAGGCCAACCCCCAGCCAGGCTACTTCTTTGATGAGGTTCTTGCCTTTTCTTGTTTTGACATTGTCCCCACAGCCTTATAGAAGAGTTCGTTTTAGCTTACGGTTCCAGAGGGTTAGAGTCCACAATGACAAAATGGAGGCGTGACAACAAGTACGAGCAAGAGCAGCTGAAAGCTCACACCTTAACCAACAAGACGAGCACAAAGCACAGATAACAATGACTTCTGGACCTTTAGACTTGGGGATGTGAATCACAGGGACTCTGTTCTGTTCTGAGCTTGCTAATCATTCTGATTTGTTTGAAACTTTCACTCTCCTGTTCTGTGTTCTAGGAGATCTTTCACTGAAACTTCTACATCTCCCAAAACCTCTTGTGGGGTGGGGAGAACCAAGTTCTCAGTCATTGTAGTTGTGGAGCAGCAAGACTAACAGCTTGTCATGTTGTCTGTGGAAAAGTGACAACTATCCCATGACAAGCAGTTCAGGAAGGGAGGAGAGGGTAGAGGGGGAGAAGAAGAGAGAGAGAGAAAATCTGTGTTCAAAACCCTAGAACCTGTTAGTATCACTTTATTTGTGAAAGGGAGATTGTTGTAGTAATTAAAGTATGGAGGTGAGTTTGTCCTGGATTTACAGTGGTCCCTAAATCAGTGACACATGTTTTTATGAGGGACTGAGAATGCCACACATGGGCACAGGGAAGATAATATGAAGACAGAGGTAGGGATAAGAGCAATGCCAGTCCTCTCCAGAAGAAAACTGCATTTTCCTCAAGGGGGGCATAATCCTGTTGATAACCTGACATTCAGCCTCTAGACTGGAGAAGTGGGTGGAATAAATTGCTGCTATTTTAAACCACCTAGTGCCTGGTGAGTTGTCATGACAACCAAGGAACCCTAACACACTCGTGTCTCTTTTGAAGGCTATACGAAGGCAGATTTTTGTTGGTGATAGTAGTACACATTTTTGTTTGTTTGTTTTTTGTTTATGTGTGCTTGTTTGGTTTTTTGAGGACATTAAATATTTAGCAGGTAGAATGAGCAAGTACAGTCATTGAGGCTGACAAAGCTTTACATCTTTAGAGTCATCAATGAGCTTAAAGATCTTGTTCCCTTGAACAGTGGTAACAATAAAAATTTACCTTGAGAATAATATGTGTGTATATGAGCGTATGTGTGTATGTGTGTACTTGTGTGTGAGTGTGTGTGTGAGTGTGTGTGTGTGTGTGTGTGTGTGTGTGTGTGTGTGTGTGAATGTGTGTATGTATGAGTTTCTTAGGGTTTTACTGCTGTGAACAGATACCATGACCAAGGCAACTCTTATAAGGACAACATTTAATTGGGGCTGGCTTACAAGGTCAGAGGTTCAGTCCATCATCATCAAGTGGGGAGCATGGCAGCATGCAGGCAGGCATGGTACAGGAGGAGTTGAGAGTTCTACATCTTCATCTGAAGGCTGCTAGGAGAAGACTGGCTTCCAGGCAGCTAGGGTGAAGGTTTTAAAGCCCAAGCCCACAGTGGCACATCTACTCCAACCAAAGCCACACCTCCAAAGAGTGTCACTCCCTGGGCTCAGCATACTCAAATCACCACAGTCAGTGTGAGTGTACGTATATTTGTGTGAGAATGTGTATGAGTGTGTGTGTGTGAGAGTGTGTATGTGTGAGTGTGTGTATGTAAATATGTGTGTGAGTGTATGTATGTAAACATGTGTGTGTGTGTGTGTGTGTGTGTGTGTGTTGTATGTGTGTGTGTGTTAGAGGAGAGGGAAGAAACCTGATTCAAAATCCTAAATGTTCTACCAAAGACTTAGTCTTTTTAAGTAAGTATTCTCAATTTATAATACGTGGAAATTAAAAACAAACAAATAAAACCAAACCTGAAATCTTAGGGCAACTGTTTCAGATCAAGGATATTCAGCCTAGAGTCCTCTGTTGAGCTCTCCAGAGTTTATTAGTGAAGGCAATCATTACTTAATCAAGCTTCCTATGAAGATGTTGTCATCGTGTCGTTCATGGCTTCAATGGCTCTTATCTATTTTTAGTAGGTTTTTTTCCTTTCTCATTTCTCATGAGACGTGGATAGAGGCATGTCACAAAAAGAACATCTGTTACCTTGGAAACAAATTAAGGACTCTAAGTAGAGGCCAAAGTTTCCAAATTCTAACTCTACAGATATTTCAAATTAGATAATTCTCTGTCTTCTATACTGATGATGAGAACATCACTAGGCTTGACCTAGCTGATGCCAGTCAGTCGTGATCATGTGAGTATTGCCACATATTGCCATGAGTCCTCTGGGCAGTACAATAGGCCCAGATTAATAATACCTGTTCTAGTATTTTTCTGATCGATATGAGGGAGATTCTTTGATCTTTCAACTTATTGTCACTTTGAAAGTTACCAATATTCTTGTCTATGGCAGTAGCTTCATGTTGGACTGGGGTGAAGGGGAAGTATGTATTGCAAAACCTGCAACTATGTTCATTCAGACAACTCCATCCCAAGCCTGTCTTCCACCCATCCCCTCACTCCAAGGTTTGAGTGAGTGGTCAGGTCATCAGAGCTGTCTCTGCTTTGACAAAGATATCTGCCTCTAGGAAGCACTATAGTGTTTTTGCCCATGATGAAGAGGATATTAGAGGGCTAGCAAACCACACTCCCACATCGATGTGCTCTGGTGTCCCTTTTGGATATCCACTACAAATCACCTTGTCGGCACCCGTCTTGAATTAAAAAAGAAATTTTTGTCTCACCTTTGATTTTTTTATAAATTCTTTTTTTTAAATAAATTTATTTTACTTTATATATATAAGTTTTTTTCCTGAATGTATATAGGTACACTGTGTCTACCACACATAAGTCTGGCCTGCAGAAACCAGAAGGGAGTGTTGGATCCCTAGATCTGGAGTTACACAGATGGCTGTGTGATTCCATGTGGGTACTGAGTCTCAAACCCACATCTTCTATAAGAGCAGCAGTGCAATTCTTGTGAATTCTTGTGAATTCTTAATACATCATTGTGATACCTACTTCCCAGACCAGAATTTGTTCATTTCAAGTAACTGAGAACAGATAATAAATTCCAGAGGTAAAATTAAAATCTAGTAGTACGTCCTAAACACATACTTTCTCCACACATTTTTGCATAACAGCAAAAAAGGAATAAACAAACACCAAAAAAAACCAATAGACGTATGAGAGCTTTTCCCTTTACCGTTTTTTTTTTTTTTCACAAACCCCTTACTTACTCTGATCTGTTGGTGTGTGTGTGTGTGTGTGTGTGTGTGTGTGTGTGTGTGTGTAAAATGAGGTCCATTAATTAACATATCCAGCTGCAAGAGACACCAGGCTAAAGGAGGGAATGGGTGATTGTCTTGATGAAAGGCCAACAGGTCCTCATAGGGCCTTTCTTGGGAATGGCTCAGAGGACTGTTCTCCTACAAGCCTGCTGTGCTGTGACGTCAGTAAAAGGAAACTTGTGCTAGGAATGCAAGTGGAAGAGGGAGATATAATCTCTTCCTCAGGTAACTGGCTGCCCATAATTACAGACATCAGTGCTGGAAGGAAATAAAACTGAAAATTACCACGGGAGTTGCCAAAATCCCAGTCAGAATAAAACAAAGTCAGACGGCATGAAGTCTTGCATGCCTGGATGAAAAAAAAAAAAAAATGACTAAATAAAATCCAATTTTGTCCCTGAAGAAGAGTGGGTAAAACTTTTAACCAATTAGGGTAACCCCGCCATGATCAAAATGTGAGCCGCGTAATTATTACATGGAACAGTAAACATTTTAATTATATAATTAGATACAAATGTAAGGTTTGGTTTTCTTCTTTTGTGTGCTGGCATTTTTCTGCTTTCATGGTCAGCAGCCTAATGTAGTGATTTAATTACCTCAGAGTCAGTTGGTTGCCTTTGCTGTCTGAAACTGCCTTTGCACAGTGCCCTCAACTGACCTGAAGTGAAACTCAAACTCGCCTTTTGTGCCCAGGGTTTTCCTGACAACAAAAGGGGTATTGGTTCTCCTCTTCCCAGATACCAGGCCTGAGCTTACTTCCCAGTGCCTTGTTCTCCTCCCTAGGTCTCCTTCCTCCACCCACTCCCTCTACCCACTCCCTGCCCTCACTCCAGCCTCACCCTCCAGCCTGCACACACACACACACACACACACACACACACGCATGCAGAGTCCATCTGCCACCTTGTTCGTCTCCATTATCACAAAAATAAGAACATGAGGGTTGCTCCATATTACACCACATTAGACCCTTGTCTCTAACAATTTTGACCCTGGCTGCTACGACTGTCCAGGTGTCTAAGAGACAATCCTCGTGACCATGTGTCAGAGTCACAAGTAAGGAGAGCAATCAGAAACTGGAAGAAGGACTGGGGTGGTCATGGTGCATATTAGACAAGTTCAAATTAGTTCAGAGGGCCTTTGAATCCTCTCACTTGACTCACAGGTGCGGAGAGATACTTTCTAGGGAGAGGGACCTTATTGGGTGCAGATGTGTCTCTGGTGGCTTCTCTTCTGCACATCACACATACCAAAGTTAAAGACAGCACATCTGAGAGACACCTGATACATTCAGGGATAGAACCACGTTTACTTATGTGCAGGCCACAGCCTGGACTGCAGTTCTTGTGCTGCTTCAAATTCTCAATTAAAAGCTCTGCACAAACTTTGCATACCTACCCTACCCCTAGCGTAGCATCATATCTTAGTCAGAGATACTCCAGAGCCAACAGGTGCCCCGGTGGTGGCATGGGGACAGAAGACTGCTTCAGCTGCTGAGATGTCTGAGGTGCTGCTTGCTGCTCTCAGTGTTTCACTTTTGATGCTCTCTTTTCTTTTTCACTTCAGTAGATTTTCTTTCTAGTTAACTAAACTTAGGGGGGGGGGGAAGTATCTAACATAATAAGACTTACAATAGCTGATTTTGGAATCTCCACCTTTACGGTCACCCCACATTATAAACAAAAGTGTGCCAGGTGGAGGTGGCACAGGCCTTTAATCCCAGCACTCAGGAGGCAGAGGCAGGGAGAGCTTTGTGAGTCTGGAGGTAAGTGGAGTTCAGCACCATAACCAAATGATTGTTGTGTGTGATCATTTGAAGGTAGTAGGTAATGACAGGTGTTAGCCTTCTGTCTAAGCTCCGCCCCACAGTTACCTGGCAACAACCAAGTATGCTCCTCTCCACAGTTATCTGGAAACAGACAGGTAGGCCTGACTCATTATAATAGGGGCTGTTTGCCCCTCCCCTCTCTCTTGTTCTTGTTTTCATTCTCCCAGCTCTCTCCCCATTCCCTTCCCCCCTCCCTCTCCAAGTGCTCATGGCCAGCCTCTATTTTCTCCTCTTCTCTTCTCTTCTCTTCTCTTCTCTTCTCTTCTCTTCTCTTCTCTTCTCTCCTCTCCTCTCCTCTCCTCTCCTCTCCTCTCCTCTCCTCTCCTCTCCTCTCCTCTCCTCTCCTCTCCTCTCCCCTCCCCTCCCCTCCCCTCCCTCCCCTCCCCTCCCCTCCCCTTTCCTCTCTTCTTTTCTCCTCTCCTCTCTCCTTCCCTCTCTCCTTCCCTCCCTTTCTCTCTTCCTTTCTCTGCCTCTACTACCCTCTTAACTACCCTCCCAATGCCCTGAATAAACTCTATTCTATACTATGTCCTGTGGCCGGTCCCTCAGGTGGAAGGGATGCCTCAGCATGGGCTCCACCAAAG
Source organism: Arvicanthis niloticus (assembly GCF_011762505.2). Lineage (NCBI taxonomy): Eukaryota > Metazoa > Chordata > Mammalia > Rodentia > Muridae > Arvicanthis > Arvicanthis niloticus. Next base: position 13,458,549 of record NC_133438.1, read on the forward strand.
CAACCCCTTCCCCCATACCTGACTACACCTCCACCAAATATATCCCTTCTCCAAATCTTTTTATAAGCATATCAATAGGTAGACAGACAAATGGTCTGCCATGGAGGGCACAGACCATGATTAAAACCCTCAGTCTCTCTTAAGAGATAAATCAAACGAGGGGTTTAAGCAATGGCACAGTACTTTTGGGCAAAACTGAAAAGGCAATCTGCACTTCTGCAGAGATTGAATAATTTGTAGAAGCTATTTCTCTGTCACTTTAGTGTTTTTTTTTTTTTTTTGATTCAATAAAGTTTTATTTTCCCAAATGTACAGCTGATTGAACTTGTTCATGCATCTACTACCTCTGAGGGTACCATTCTCAGCTTACAAGAAACAGATCAGCACCACCTTTCTGGAAAGGTATCTTTGTCCTTTTCGGCCAGCAAACCTGAAGTCATTCTAGCATGTTACTACTGTCCTGTAACTACTAGTCGGTTCTGGCAACCAAATCCTATAGCTAGATTTGTTTCCCATTCTCAACTGTTTTCCAGGATCTTCTCCAGAGGCTAAAACATATAAAAGTTAAAATATATGAATGATGTGTGACTTTAAAAATCTAGTTAGCTAGATGTAGGGTCTTAAAGCAGGAGACATGTGTTTGGAGTGGTTTAGAAAACTGAGGTCAAGATCTCGGCAGTTTAGCCTGAGACTGCTTGCGGATGGATGGCTGCCCTTGTCTATTCTTACAAGGTGACAATGGAAAACTCTGCCAATTTTTCTCATGTTGATACTAATCTAAGCATGGGGACTCCACCCACATGGCCACAATTAAATTTTCTTTCTTTCTAAGGTTCCACTTACTAGTTCTAGAATACTAGAGGTTAGGACATTCAAATCTGGGCAAAAAAAAAAAAAAAAAAAAAAAACAATATTCAATGCATAATGCTCACCTTCTATGGTCATTACCACAAAAAATATTGTAGCACATCATTGTCCTATCAAAATTTCATCGCTGTTTCTTAAATATTACAAATCTCCAATAATTGGCCATGCTTTGAATAGATTCGAAAGAACTGCAACAAGTTGTTAATAGCGTTAATATAAAAGCGGGCGTAACTTCACCAAAAAAAATTAAATGTAGAAGGAACAAAAACAAATAGTTAATCAAAACAAAATAGCTGATTTTTTTTGCTCCTTAGGTTCCTATGTGATAAAGTGAGGAGGTACCTACCTTTGGAAGCAAATTGCTGTGTATTATTGGAAAGCTGATAAGACTTCACAGCTGTTGTATTTCGCACAGCAATATGCAAACAGGGGCAAACGAAGGCTTTCACCTTATAAAAGTCTTTGATCCCCCTTTCACAAAGACGTTGGGCAGTTAGGTCCCAGATGAAGGAAGAATTTGTGACTCTAATGATGGGGTTAAAATTAGAAAGCAATGTCTATTCATTAGCGAGTTAGAGATGTCAGGGAAGGAATGGCAAGTTTCGATAAAAGTAACCAATCTCACTCTGTTGCCTGGATGCAAATGATTTTAAAGTTTATTTGTATGGACTTGGCCTCCGTTAATCTGTTAAGAATTTTGTCTGTTTGCTCCTTAAATAGGTTTTTAAGCAATCCCCTTAGCATTAACTATACAAACCTTCATATACCTTAGTTAGTGTCAGTCTCTGTATTGTTCCTTCCTATATAGGCCAACTCTCATACCTTATTGTATCTGAGGATTTCCTTGTCATCTCCCCAAAATACACTTCCCTGCACTTCAATAGTTAATTGTTATTTAGTAAAACATTAATCTAGATATCTTCGTGAAGATAGCTTTAGATGAGATTAACATTTAAATCAATGAGCTTTGAGTAAAGCAAAACTATATAATGTTAACTGACTAATCGGTTGAAAATAATAATAATAATAATAATAATAATAATAATGACCTCTGTAGGGGATATTTTGAAAATGGCACCCTGTCTGGCTTGTTCCCGGGCAGCCACCATGTTCCCGATGCTCCTCAACTCTGATTAGGGCTCCAGCTAGCTAGATGCGCAAGCTCTGTCCATCCGCCACGCTGCATCCACAAAGCTCTGCTGAACCCCAGACAATATCTGCCATCCTTGCAATACCCAGTAGAAATGAGACTCTTAAAGCTTACTGGTTATCTAAAGGATTTATATATTTAGAAATGCTCAATCAACAAGATGCCCACACAGTTAGAGTTGTTACCCGATATCTAACTTTTTGACAGAAGTTGCTACCCAGGACAGCTTTTGACCCATCCATGCTTCTCCAGGGCTGCTAGCCTCCTTCTTTTCCTCCCCTTCCTCTCTTCCTCCCCTTCCTTTCCTTTCTTTCTCTCCCAGCTCCACCTTCTCTTCTACTGCTTAATCACCGAGCTCCAGTGCAAATACAATGTAGCGGAATAAGTACTACAGACCTCCCCCAAAGATGAGGAGATTCCTTCAGATTTCCTCCAGCCCATATAACAGCAACCACTTGTCTCCAGTGCAGAGGTTTTACTGCTACAACCACAAGAACCAAATCCTTAAAACAAACACTCTTCCTCCCAACACCCAAGTCGTATTTGTTCTGTTTCTCTGGGGAACTCTAACATTACTGATGTTAAAAAACCTTATTTATTCATTTATTTATTTATCTCTTGTTTTCATCACCCTATTTTTTGACTCTGTCTTTACAGTTGTGAATGTGTCCCCTCAGCTCGAACTCACAGAGGGTATTTCACCTTTGCCCCTCAAAGCACAAGTGTAGTATTTTGCATGCGCTGTGCACTCAAAAAAATGCGAGTGTTTGGGAATTTGACCAAAAAGAACAAGCCCAGTGGTTTAATTACTTAGAATTCTAAACCCTGACATGCACAAACAGTAAATCTAACTAAAATTTCTGCTTGATCCTATGAAAATTACTATCACCCATGGTTTTCAGTGGATTTTTAAAAGAACCCATTAGGAAAGGCCAAGAGTTCTCCAACTGTAGTGTGAGTTAGGTTGTGAACCTAATTCCTACTTTCTCTCCTTCCTCAATGTCAGTTTTTATTAACTGCATCCGAGTGCCCATCTGAATTTTATTCCATTTCAAAAAGCAAAAGCTTCAATTGCAAAAACAAAAAAGCCAGCCACCTGGCTGGATAATCTCACAGTTTCATTTGCCTTCTAAAACTTTATGGTTGTTTTCGTAGGTGTTTGGCCAGCTTAATTTAGCTTTTGTTCTCAGAATTATTTCCGTCTGAAATTCTAATCCAGGCTTGCTCAGACACAAGGCAGGCTTTAAGCCTTATTAATAAGACTGAGTGGTAAGAAGGAGGTACCTAGACTTATGTTAGTGCTGTGGTTTGAATATGAGTAGTCCCCTCCTGTTGAAACTTGATACCCAGTGTAAAGGTGTTGAGAGGAAGTGGAAACTCTTAAAGGTGCTTTGGTCACTATGGCTCCGCTCGTAAAAAGATGAATGTTGGTCTTAAGGGACCGAGTTAATTCTCACAGGTGCAAATTCTCACTGACTACAGAGCGCAGCCAGAATAAAACTGCCATGAGGAACAAACTGTTAGAAAGTCATGCTGTCCGGCAGGTCTCACCTCTTCCACGCCAACCTATCTCCATGTCATGATGAAGCTGAACCAATGCCACCGAACTTGTCCTCCCAAAATTTAATCAAATGCTTCTATTCTTCATAGTCCCAACATCTGCTATTCCTTCTATTGCAGCAGAAAATGACTAAGACTGTTAAGCCAGAAAGATTTTATACCAGGGTGGCTGGATAGCCCAGCATCCAGAGGGATTACGTCCGAACAGAGTGAGTACTTAAAGAGATTTGACCTTGAGGATGGAGGAGAGGGATGTCCCTTGTTAGGGTACCAATTTTGAGAAAAATGTATTCTCAGATGGACTTTTAACTACAGATGGAATTGGCCACAGTGTTACAACTGACTCTGATCTTGCCTAGGCAAGCGGGGCTCAAGGAAGACAGTACAAGAAACTCATCAGTCCCTGAAAGGCTGGGAAGCAGCCAGACCCACGGCAAATACAAGTAGGCATAATGCCATCTAGATGCTTAGATTGCTAGACAAGATAATTTTCAGATGTAAAAGCCTTCAGTCTGACTTCGTTCCCCAACAAGATTGGCTTGCTTGTAGTTTGACCCTTCAAGAGGGGGGGTCAGTGATTTCTTAGGAGGAATTAAATAAAGCACAGAAAATATTTTTAAATGGTGTTTGGCAGTGACCAGAACACGAAGTACATGCTGAACTAATCACACCGCATTTGACTCCTGATTCCAAGAAGCCTGAAACTGTCTGGCTTGAACTGTTTTATTGAAGGACAGGCCGTATCTCCACAGCACTGACCTTGGTCAACACCAGGCAATGTGCTTGCTGAGTGACGTGTGGCTTTGTGACCCCAAACTCGAGGTTAATTTCACGATGGTTTGACCAAGTTGTCAGCCCTGTTTGTCAATGGCAGTAAGATGGATGTACTTGATTTTGATGATATTCCCACAGGGCTGTGTCAGTGGGTCTGGTTACCTAACAGGAAACCGGCCTATGTGACCAAGAAGATAACGGGCTCCTCAGTCACAAATTCATCCGGGACTCCCTGGACCCAAGGTGCTATCTGCACAGACACCCAGGACTGAAACCCGTCTAGAATGTCTCTTCTATTAATATAGGCCCCATATAGACCCTTCCTCCCTTAAGCTGCTTCTTGGAAGGTATTTGATTACAACGGCAAAAGGAAAGAAATACAGTCTCCAAAGCTAAGGTTTTATAATGTTAAGATTTCAGAGCTCAGCCGGACAGTGGTGGCGCACGCCTTTGATCCCAGCACTTGGGAGGCAGAGGCAGGCGGATTTCTGAGGTCGAGGCCAGCCTGGTCTACAGCGTGAGTTCCAGGACAGCCAGGGCTACACAGAGAAACCCTGTCTCAAAAACAAAAAACAACAACAAAAAAAGATTTCAGAGCTCATATAATAGGTAGGAAGAGTGTTTCTTGCAGCAGTGCTGAGCTCCATTAACTACGATTCTTATGCGTTTACTGCACCTTCTTTCTTACACGTATTTCCTTCAGAGTGCACTGCGGATACTACAAAGCCACATTGCTTTTCTGCAGAAGTGGGCACCCAAAATTCAACTCGTCACCAAGGGGAGAAGAAGTTAAAATGCTGCCTTTTTTGCATTATTTCCTCACAGGTTTCTTTGCGATTAGTACAAGAAAGGAAACAGAGAAGGCATAACACAGAGAACAGCGCTGCCCCTCACCTGGCTGCTAGGAGGCGTTCAGGGAACTTACGTGATGAGAGTGTTGGGCCCCCGATCCTTGGACACCGTGGTGGAGAAGCTGATATGTCAGTCAGAAACCCTCACTGAACGGCAACATTTTTAGGTCCACAAGATGCCAGCCCAACTCCATCAAGACCAGGACATGAGTGCGGCTTGCTGGTTTCAAGCACCAACAGAGAGGGGAGACTCAACGGTTCTGATCTCCGAGCAGAACCTTCCTGAAGGGTTGGCTATTCCAGTTGTGTTACCAGTTCAGCTCCCGCCCCCTACTGCAGCGAAGGGCTAAGTGACCAGTTCTCATCAGCAGCCGCAAGTCAGCATCTGGACTTTTATAGGCTGCTGGGTGGGAAACCAAACAGGAACAAACTTGAGACATAGAAACGGAAAAGGCCGGGCCAGAGAGGATGATGGGAGGAACCTTCAGCTTGGAGCAGTATATAAGGCACAGGCCCAGGACTGTTAGGAGTGGATGGTAACCTTTTCCATCACGCAACCGGCTTAGCCAGCTGCAGGAGGAAACCATGAAGGTGCCACGTGCATCTGGCCGCCTACTCCCGTATTCACTGCTCTCAACGCCCTAGGAAAGAGAGTGGACTTTTCGCCACAAAACAAGTTGGAAGTAAATACCATCTTCCCAGTTAGGTTTCCTAAACCTAGGTTCCCCAAAGGTGGCCGGTTGTCCAATAGAGTGTTCCTCCAGCCTCCCTTCACAGGTCCTCTGTAGGAAGCAAGACTTTGAAGGAAGCCCTGGAAGAAGCGGGTAGTTCTCCTCTTGAGTCACAACCTGTCTGTCATGACTTAACACTTCATCAATAAACCAAAGAAGAAAAGTTTCCTCAGCCATAGCTAAACCACTGAAGTGTATATGGCTTTAACAGAGCCAGGACACATCTCAAGCTGGGAGTGTAATTTCATGGTAATAATTTGCTTAAAGTGTTGCTGATTGCTTCCTATTTCTCTCCTGTTAATGACTTTTGCACCTTTCCACTGTGCCTTTTATATGAACTGCTATGGCAATCACGCTGCAGGAGGCTGTTTACATAGCAAAGGCCTTTCTAGGCTGATGGAAGGGTACAGGATGGACACCCCCAGATCTGAAAAGTCTCTGCTAGAATAGCTTGTTATTAGTTGAGACACAAAGGAAGTCCTCTCACTCTGCTGGTATATTGCTTCTGAATCTTGCCTGCCTCTCCAGCACTAGCTCCAGCACTGGTATATTGACGGGGTGGCTGTGCCTTAGGTAACTTGCCGCTTGTGAATTTCTCTGTCCCTAAGACCAGCTTGAGAAAGGTAGTGTGGAGTATTTTGATTGGAGGCATGTGTGAGCCCATCTCCTGTAGGGTGGATGGCCGTGCCAGCCATCTCAGAAAGTGAAGTCTAAAGGTCATTGACCAGGCAACCTTTAGACAATTTAAAGTAACTCGTGTCTGCAGATATTGAAAAAAAAAATATTTTCTTCTCTTATTGCCAATGATTTCCATTCGAATGATACAGTTTTTTTTCCACTTTTACAGAGAAAAGAATTAATAATATGTTCTCCCCAGAGAATATAATAATCGAATATGCCAGTCAGTAAGGGCACACAGCAAATTAACAACGCCATGTTTGCACACATTTCTCAGCCTGTCTTCCCCGCTCTAAGTGTCTGCCCACAATTATTCTTTCCAACATTTGTCATCTGCCTCTGTCTTGAAAACGCCCTACTGCACACACACGCTTGCTTGCCTCCCCTTTGCCAGCTGCCTGCCCTTCTCACCTGGCTTTATTTTACCAGAGGCTCGGATTCCCTGGGGTCAGAGATGGAAGGAGAGGCATGCCCAGAGCACGTCTCAGCGTCCACTAATCATGTGCACCATTTCAGCTAGAAAGTGGTTGACAAACTGAACCTAGGAAGCTTAACAGAGATCCGAGATTCTGCTGTGTTTCAGCAGCACAGCCTGGCTCTGAATTCCCGAGCCTTTAATCCCTCAGTGACAAACCCACCTAAGGAGAGGACACCAGATAGCACACCAGGAAATGCCTGTGCAGGGCCAGGGAACTAGATCCACACCGCCTTTCTCAGTCGCTCAGATTCTTGGGAATAACAAGGACAAGTCTTAACTCCCCCACCAAAATGTTCTTGACACCCACATTAATCAACCAACACCGTAACATAAGGAGAACATAGTAGAGCTGTAACATAAGGAGAGCATAGTAGGGCTGTCTTCTACTGTTCCTTTTCTCTTCTTTTCAGTCTTCTTTCTAGAAAGTTTCAGTACTTTCTTGCATCATATATTTCCTGTTAGGAAAAAAAAATGTTTTCTGAAGCCCCAGGAACCCAGATCTTAATATTTTTCTCTATCAGATGGTTTCATCCTTTCATTCCTCCAGTGAGCATGTATAAGGTGTCTAGTATATGCTACATGTTATTCTGGGTAGTTGAAGTATGTCTGGGATTCTGAGCTTCATGGAACTTAGGTTCCAGAAACAGATAACCACATAATCAACACAATAAGCAAGCATAACAGCCAGGCTTCTCTAGAGGGCACCAGCTGAAGGAAAGGAATTTAGTAGGTGGATCTACAAGAGGCAGTCTGAGAAATCCAAGTGTGAGGTCAGTCGTTTTTCCCATCTTGACAGACCAAGAGGCCGAGATTTCTAGAATGCAATACAGGCACATAGAACCTTCCAAGATCCACCCATTCTAGTGACCAGTCCATGCTCCAAGGTCTCTAAACAGTGCCACTGGCTGGGGTCCAGGTTTTTCAAACATGGGAGTCTATGAGGGACATTTCTCATTTAAAGTGTAACAGAAACTTTCAAATGTTTTTGAAGAGAGGAGGGGAATATCCTGACTTCCATATAAAAGGGCTAACTCCATTGAGAACACACTACACTCTCTATGGAGTGGGGAGGGGCTGAAGGAGAATCTGGGAGAAGAGCCAGGGGGCTGCCTAATCCACTCAAGAGTCTTGGCAGCCCTGTCACAGTGCTGACTGTGGAGGTGGTACAAAGGCATCAGATACTGGATGAATGTGGGGGTGAAGCTAGGAGTATTTCCTGCTGGGTGAGTGGTTAGAAGAGGAGGACTTTGGGAGTCTTTGGCCTGAGCAATTATACAAGATGAACTTGCCATCACCTGGGATGGGGAAGACAAATAGTAGAGAAGCTGTAACCCAATTTAGGTCTGACATTGCCTTGAGCTCCATAGATTTCTATCATTTAATAATGATTAAAACTTGTTGGGAAATATTATATGTTGTCTTAGACTTTACAGATTGTAACCACTGTGGTTTACACTGTGTACGTGGCTAGGACAGCTGAAGAGTCAGCGGGGGAGATTAAAAACAGCCTAGGATCTACAGTGACTATATACGTCAACCTAGTAGTATCTGAAGGAGTCTTATTAATGCTTTTGGATGTTACCTGAGGAAATCGACCATCTACTTTGGGTGGTGATTTCTCCATTCCCTGGTAGTCTCACAAGACTTTCTGTATACAGAACATGTCAGAGATGCTGACAACGTGTTATTGACTATAGCTCCTACAGAAGCAGGCAGATCTAGAGCACATATTTTTTAAAAATTTTCTTTTCCCAAAAGATACTTTCCAGGGCAAAGTAGTCCATGTTTTTCAGTGCTGGAAGTAACAGAAACCAAAGGGTTCACAGTTGAATGAAATTAGATAGGTCTATGGTTTGCATATGCCTATGGTTTAACATGCAAGAGTGCCTGGAAGTTTAAGCAAGAACTGTGATTTTTGAGGACTACAAGCAGAATGAAGCAAAGACATTATTAACTAGCTGCTATTCACTGTATTGGCTTCATCTTAACCAAATCTGGAAACAAACTCCAGACTGACATTGATCAGAGAATGAACTCAATGAAAATCCCACGATCTGCCCTGAGTGTTACTATCCCCAGAGCTAAACATCTGCTGGGTCCATGTTTTTCTCTTTTCTTCCCCGGGATAATAAAGCAATTAATTCTTGTTGGATAAAAAGAAACAATTGAGTGTCTCTTTTTCAGCATTTCTACAAAATCTCAGAGCTCCACGAGAGATACCACATGCTTTTAAGAAGATGTAACATGAGTGTGGCCCAGAGAAGAATTCGTATGCCTCTCTTTCTGCAATAACTCCAAGGCCAGTACTTCAGGCAAGAGGGCATCTCTTACCCATAAAGCTCTTTAAGGACTTAGGTTGATGGCAATTTTGCCATCTGCTCTGTGACACCTCCATGGTCACGGTAATCCTCTCAATCTCTAGAGAAAGGGATAAAGAGTAAAAATCAAAGACTTTGACACAAACAAGGGGAAACAAGTCCATGTATCCTGTGGTATGAAACTCTTGGGTATTGTTCTGAAAATAACTTAGGATATCAAAATTCATGTGTTTAATCTGTTTTACCAGAGACAGTTCTCTAAAAATAGGAGCCAGTATTTATTGAGCACCTACTACATCGTACATAGCATTTGACACCATCTCAATCTGACCTCCTCCAAAACAAAACTGTAAGATCTTTATGAAGATGTGGACATTGAAATAACACTTCTAGGAATGCAAAGGCCATGAGTGACGGAGCCAGAGTCGTAACAGAACTCTAACAGTAAAACCTGAGTTCCCTCCTCTGTATGTCCCTACCGATAACTGTACCAGAATGATTGCTTTGACTTATGTAAGAAGACCAAACTGTAAGTGTAAACTTGAATGGTGCAAAGAGTAGGTCAAATTACTGTTCGGTTCCAACACAGCTAGGAAGAGTAACAAAGTGGATTTATAAAGAGAAGAAGTACAGACTCACAGCCCCAGGATCTGAGGGCATTGCTGGCTCCACACAAGATGGGGAGCTCCCTGGTACTGGGCTTCCAGAAGCTTAACCCACATTCACTGGAGCTCTTGCAGTGGAGTTGAAATCCAATTGCTTGCAGAGAATCTTCCAATTGAGTGGTTCTTTTGTTCTGGCTACAAGTGTATAGGAGCGTTTTATTTTTGCTCGTGTTTTTTGAAGCTAGGATAATCAAATTTTTCACTGTGCAAATTTTCTTAATGATTATAGACCTGCTTTCTGAACCCATTCAAACTCCTGCCAATGACTGTTGAATAGGATGGTAACAAGTAGAACACATAGATTAAGGATCCACAACCCAACGAATCTCAGACCAAGTCCCAAATCACTAGGCTTCTAAACTTTTCAGGCTTGAGTTTCCTCGGTGCAAATCAAAGTAACTAAGTATGCCTTGAAGTATGTACCTATAAAAATACCTAATGCGGTGTCTGAGGTACAATGAAAGGTCTAATAAGTGATAGTTGTTCAATATTGAAATTAAAGAGCAATAAACAATATTAGAACATCTTTACGACACTGCTAAGTTTCCAAGCTTTTGTTCTTTTTTTGGTACATAATTTTTGGTAACTGCAGATTAAACACTTAAACAAACACACAAATACACACACACACACACACACACACTCATGTTTGGCCCACCACCATCATTTATCGCTGCTACGTTCTAAAGTGCTTGATCAGTCTGGGCCATGGATATGAGCTCTGAAGCCAGCCTGCCCAGATCTGCTTTCTGTTTTTCTCAGTAATTCAGTGACCTAGGGAACTTTCTTAACATGTTGTCTTGCTTGCTTAGCTACGGCACATGAGTAATAATTGCTTCATTCTCAGAAGTGGCCCAAAGGTTAAAAGATCAGCACATACACTTTACTGAAACGGTTGCTAGTACATAGCAAAACTGGACACGTTGCAGACATTGGTCTATGGCCACTGTTAGAAACTTATTTACACATATGGGATGTTTTATTTTTTAAGGCCTCTAATGAAGTAAATGCATGTGCATCATCAGAGTAAACATATGCACCATATAACATAAGGAACTTATAACCCATATATCATTCTGTACCTTAGGCTAACACACAAAGCAAAGAAACCAAACACAGTATTAGGAAAAGTCTCAATCATGCCAGCTTAGGGAGAACCCCAGTTACTCTAAGTATCTGTGTAGAATTGGCTTCAGTACCTTCTAAGATACAGAAGTCCAGGGAGTTCAGTGTCTTAAGTGAGATTGGAAAGCATTTTCAAGTAACTCACACATATCTATTTATATCCATCAACTCATTTCTAGATGATTGATAATGTGAATACTTTATGGAGAGACACCTGTGCTCAGAGGCAGCACATGTTCTCGGGAATGGCACAAGTGATAACAAGATGACAGAACTTTGTGATTTCAGGGCCGGAACTCAGTATAACTCTAGAGTAATACAATATAATATAATAGTAATATGTTTGCCTCAGATGCTAAAGAATAGGCTTTGAGCAAGGCTTTGTCCTTGGGCAACCACATTTTATAAACAAGGCAGGGGAAAAAGATGAATCTGCTTACTAAAATGGATAGTACCTATTCTGAAGAACGGCTGCGTGTTGAGCACTTTTTATGTGCCCTCTGGCCATTAACCTCAGGACAAATTGCTCTGCTCAAGCTCCTTGAGACTGGGGTTTAAAGATGAAGTCATATTTGTATGAGCACGGCCTTATGTAATCAATTGCAATAAAAATAATGAAGTGAGAGTCTGAAGAAAATAATGAAGTCGTATTGTGTTGGTTAGCTTTCCACCACTGTAGCAAACACCTTAGGCAAATCAACTTAAACAGAGGAAGGTTTTATTTTCGCTTACACATTTGGAGATTTTAGTCCATGCTCACTTAGCCCTTTGGTGGTTTGGGGTCCTTTGGTGATTTAATACGTTATCAAAGGAGCACATAGTATGAAAGCTGCTCACGTCAAGGCAGCCAGAAAAATGAACAGTTGACATAAAGAAGTAGGACTCTAATATTCCCTTCAAGGTACATCCCCAGTGACTTAATTTCCTCCTATGAGACTCTGCCTTTAAAGGCTTCAACATTTCCCGATAGCATCTCTGGCTGGTTTCCAAGCTTTCAAATGCTTGGAACATTTTTCTGAGCCATAAGTGACATGCAAATATTGAACTATGACTTAGGTCAAATCTGTATGCCTGCAGCTTACATTTGCAACGTCTGCTTTTGAACACACACGCAGCCCCCCCCCCTTGAGGGAAGTACCGTGGGGACATAAAGAGGACACGGGAGAAGGTAGCAGGTTTCCTAAAATCATCACTATTTACAGATCATCTGGGACCCATGGCCTCAGACATTCCAAACGGCTATGAGTAAATACGCATGGGCACCGGGAAGGGAAGCTGCCCCTGGGCACAGAGTTGAACCTTGTTTGCTCACTGACCAGCTTGATCATGAAAACTCTGAGAACTTGAGCACAGTCCTGCATGCTGTTACCTGCAGGATGGGCAGCCTAGGCATCAAGTGTCACTTAGTAAATCATTAGAAAAAAAAAGACATTTCTGGTCATCCAGTCCACAGGGATCTTGAGGCGAGACGTGAAGCCTGTGCCTGTGTTAAGGGAGTATTGTCTCTTAAGCACTGATTAAAATCTGTCAACCACGATCAGGTTTTCAAATGCAGTGCCTGGCCGGTCTATAAGCAGCCGTAAGAAACTCTTCATTTGCTCCCACTCGTAACCTGGTAAATCTTCACGACAGGAATTTACATGAACTTAATTACCTAAGCAAGTGAACAGAACACATGCTGAGCAGATCCGTTTTCCCTTTCTTCCCCCTTGGTTTTCCAGGCAATACTTTTCTTTCCCTTATCCACAAAGCTCTTTCTCTAGCTATACACACAGCCAAACTAGAATTTAGAATCTAAACATGGGAACATGGTAGATGGTTACTTAAATTGTCAGATATCTACAGTGGTTTTTTTTTCTCAAATGCTTTGGGTAGCATGGGATACAATACATTGTGTTGCCCACCCCTCTCAGTTTTTAATCCCGCGTGTATTTCAAGGAAAATTTAGTCCATCTGGTTCTGATTCCCTGACTCTTAATGCATCAAAGCAGTCCTTTGTAATTGATGTTTGATGTCCAAAATGCCTGGTGGGTTTTCAAGGCTTCATAGAGCTTCCCTGCCTGTCACTCGGTCTTTCTGCAGCTCCAGCCATAATCAAGATGCTATATTTTATTTATTTGGTGTAATTATGAATGACCAGAAACATGTACTTGACTAAATACCAATGCTCTCATCGAAGTGTAGTTCCAGATCTACAGTGTGGTAAGTACAAGGCCCTGTATGCCTCATTGTTGGAACCATGTCTGCCCTGAAAGCCCAGCTGCCCCTGAGCAGAGGAACCCCTTCATGGGATGGATACCCACCACGGATATCCCTATGCACCAAACACCATGGCCTGCAACTTCTTTCATCCACATATGTGGCACTGTAGCCTTCCCCATGCTATGACACTCACAGAATAAATGGGTCCATGACAAAGCTCCCTGGTCATGCTTGCTGTTTATGGTGACTTCAGTATGAGTTCTTATATCAGTCAAGTTCTGCCTTCTCAGGTAGACAACAGACCCAGGTAGGCAGACTGTGCCGAATTCTACTAAATGCCTGACTCTTTCTCATGACAGAAAAAAATTCAGTCTGACATTCCAAAGAAGTCATGAAGTTTTAGCACTAGTAGTATTCCCTTAAGATCACGTGATCTTAAAAAAGTTAACTGTCCACATACCTGTGATTATGAAATTATTCATTTTCTGTCTGAGTCCATTCTTCTTTTGAACATTTGGTAATATGTGACCATGGTCTAAGATGGCTTCTCCTCTCAGTACATATCTACTGGCCACCAATACTATGTTAGCAATTTCTCCCTCAGCCCAGAGGCTTTTAGAACAAAAGCCTGGCCTTGCAAATGCTTCTGTGTATGCATTACCTACCTAACACTAGCTGATAGGTGCTGGATCTTCCTGAAATGTCTTGTTTGTGCAGCTATAGCCAAAGTAGACAGAGACAAGGCGCTATGCTGACCACTTACTAGATCAACAATAGTCTAAGCTTCACTTTCAATGCCAGTGACAAAATACATGAACACACACACACACATACACACACACACACACACACACACGACACACACTTAAATATCACAGTGCAACTTTGCATGTTAACCTTCATTGCATGGAGGGGTCTGTTGGTGCTTCCATGTCTTTTTAAATTAATCAAAATATGTCTGAATGTATGTACATACTGGGGCAGGGTGTGCCCCAGCACACATGTGCAGGCCAGAGGACAGCCTGTAGGCTGTGGTTCTCTCCGTCTACCGTTTGTGTTCTGGTTAATGAACTCAGGTCCTCAGGCTTGGCAACACATACCTTTGTCTTAGTGTGAAGATTAAACTCTTAGATATGAGAAGCTAGTAATTACGCAATCCACAACTGAGCCGGTGTAATTTTGCATTAGTTTAAGGACTCAGGAAGTACCTCTTTCTAGAGCTCTCTTTTCCTAGCAACTCCATGCCCCTTAACAATCTCACCCTTATACCAGTAATAAAAATTTCCAAGAATCATTTTCCAATCCACTTGAATTTGTCAAGGTCTTTAGTAGAAATCATATTGGGTAAAGAGTGAACCTAGTCCACCACAGACAGACCTGGGTTCCCCAGTGGGGTGGGAGTTGGGGTGGAGGTGAGGCGCCTTTGCTGTTCCACTGCACTGAGTAGATTCAGTTAGTCACTGCACAAGGGAGAGGGCAGCAGTGTAAGTATCTGGTTTGGGTGTGGCCACCAGGTCAAAGCAGCCAGGCAGTAATTCTAAGGGAGCCCAGAGTGGGCACTACATTTTGTTCTACCCACTGAGTGGTACACAGGCTCCTTAATCTGTCTTCCTGCAGAAGGGCTCTGCTGGCACTGCCTGGCTTAAAGTTGGGGCCAGCCTTTTCTCTGGAGCCCCTTCCCGTGAATTACAACTTGCAGCATGAAGACTGAATAGAAAAGAGCCTTCTAACATTCAGACTGGAAGGGCTGACCGGAATTCAGCTGAATGTGGACAATGGCAGGAAGGCCCCTATTATTTTGCCTCATTCGATCTGCTGCGAGGCAGTGCGGCGCCTGGAGTCTGACTGAGCTGAACTCATTTCCCTGAATTTCCGACTCGCAGCCACAGTGCCTTACCAAAGCCAAACATCTCACTCCAGAGACTCACTACACTTCCTGTTATAGGATGCACTTGCCTGTCTCTTGGTGACCTTAAACACTAATAAACGAGTCATAACATGACCTAGACAAGACCTGGGAGCTGATCAGAATGCCTGTGATTGATGACGGTGCTCTCGGCTATCTACTGTTTGCCCTGACACTCTGGCAGAGTTGTTTTGATTATGATTGTGTGGATAAGAGGCTTAAAACACAACACAGGCATGGCTTTCCACACTGTTGGAGGCTATCATAAGGTGTGGTCAAGAGGAAAAAAACCTGTTACTGACTGGCCTTGCCAGCACCCTTTAGTTTCCACCACGGCTCTCCTGGGCATTCTGCAGCAATGGCACTGTGTCTCTGGAAACAGTCTTATATCTTAATGATCTTTTTATATCTAGGTATGGAACGAGAGAAACTGTTTCTCTTGTTTGCATGGCTGACTGATGGTATCTCCTTGCCATTCCTCAAATGTTGTCAACATTCTTTCTGTTTCTTCAGAGAAGGAGCTTTCCGAGTATTCTTCGCTTTCGGGCTTCTGTGTATTTCCCCCAAATGAGATAAGCATTGGCCTGCTGCATAATCTGGATGCGGGATTTATGTGACGGCTCAAATCTCTCATATTTCCTGCTTGCCACATTTCAGTGTCTTTAAGCTCAATTCCTTTTTTTGGGGGGGTGGGGGGGGGGGACATGGATCTTTATCTGTCCAGTGTTTCTTTATCTGTGTACTTAATACATTTAGACTCAAGAGGTCAGTTTCTGTGAAACTAGACAAAATGGAGGGCTACCTTAATGTTAGCTGCCATTTGTATTTAAGAAGCTTGCGGGAGTTTTTGTGCTGTGCAACACACCCTGAAACACCCAGGGTGTTTCAGTCTTTCGTTTTTTTAATAGAATGACAAGGTGACCAGCAATAGCCATAGTACAGGAACTAAGGCTAGTGCTTCCAGACTCCCACACATACCGGTGCAGACTGAAAAGGAACAATATCCACACAATTGTAGCACCCAGAAGGTAATAGTTATACTGAACACATCCCTGGGTATTTGCTTCTGCTCCTTGCAAATGACTTATTGAACCCCCTAAAATCTTTATACCCGTTTACATCTTGGGTTAACAAGTTCTTAATCTTCCTAAGAACTGAGGGTCCAAGTTTACCTTTTATTTTTCTTATCTCCTTGCAAGCTAAGATGTACAATTGGATTTTATGATTTCTTAAAATGGTTTGTTTTACTTATTTACTCGTATGTGTTTATTGCACATGTGAATGTGCATTCAGGTGCATGGGAAGGTCATAAGAGGTTGGAGCTTGAGTAATTGACAACTTCAGCCACCCAGTACAAGGGCTGGGAACTGAACTTTGATTTTCTACAAGACTACTGGACTGATTGATAGACCCCTGTAACAGACATGCCAGGTTTCAACACACAAACACAATTAGAAAGTATACAGTCAGTGCAATTTACCATAAATGCCATAGAAGAGACAAAAACCAATTTTAGCTTGACAATTAAATGAGCCTTAAAACATGCACTAACCCTTGTTTGAAATCCAGATCCTGTCCCAACTTTATCTCTTGCTATCATAACATCATAGAGAACTGCAGCTAACTTCTAAATATGTCTCTGAAAATGTCCAGATCCCACCTTCCAAATGAAGACTTTTATTTCCAATATTGGATTGATTTCTAGA
Organism: Arvicanthis niloticus; assembly: GCF_011762505.2. Classification (NCBI taxonomy): domain Eukaryota; kingdom Metazoa; phylum Chordata; class Mammalia; order Rodentia; family Muridae; genus Arvicanthis; species Arvicanthis niloticus. The sequence continues at coordinate 13,475,560 of NC_133438.1, forward strand.
GCAGCACATAATTGAAACTAAATAACTGGTCACCTTTAATAAAAATACAAGACTCATTATAATTTCTCTTTTTGATTCTCTGTCCCACAAGCTCTAAAAACTTGAGGCAAGGCAGCTTGTCCCATCTGGGTTATAGGCAAGCAAAGGTGGGTCAGGAACATATGTCCAATACAGCTCCCCAGTCACCCTTGTCAGGGCACTCAGCAAGCTCACAGGTCAGCATCCTTCTTTGTCTCAGCAACAGCATGTCTCACCAATCATTCTGGCAGCCACCATGCTCCTACAGCATCCTGCAGAAAAAAACAAAAACATGCCCTCTTCCTCATATTAGATACCTGGTCGGGATCATGCCATATGCCAGTAAGTGGATCCTTCCTTTTCACCTAGGTATAAGTATGCCTAGTTGAAGGGTACCATAGACACTCAGCAGAAAATTCTTTGACATCCAAAATTTTTTAAAATTTAAAATAAAAAGAATATGATTTAAAAAAATTTGTGGTGTTTGGGTATATACCTCCCCCTTTTTTATTTTATGAAGATATTGTTTTAAAGTTCCATGGGCCACTTCCACAATACCTTGTCCTTGAGGATTATAAGGAATCCCTGTAATAAATTGTTGATTAAAAAGTCTCAACTGCTAGACTACAATTGCCAGTTCCATTATCTGTTTGTTTGGTGTTTTTTTTAACTGGATATTTTATTTATTTACCTTTCAAATGTTATCCCCTCTCCCTATTTTCCCCCAAAACCGCTTATCCCATCCCCCCTCCTCCTACTTGTATGAGGGTGTACCTCCACCTATCCACCCATTCCTGTGCCCCTGCTCTCGAATTCCCCAACACTAGGGCATCCAGACATTCAGATACCATGGCCTTTTTCTTCCAATGATGCCTGATACCTATATAGATGGAGTCATGGGTCCCTCCCTTTGTGTTCCCAGGCTGGAGGTTTAGACCCTGGAAGCTCTGGTTGCTTGGTATTATTGCTCTCCCCATGTGGCTGCCAGCCCCTTCAGCCCTTCTTTCTAACTCCTCCAATGGGGACCACGTGATCAGTTCACTGGTTAGCTGCAAGCATCTGTTTCTGTTTATAAGAGGCACTGGAAGACCTTCTCAGGAGACAGGTATGACAGGTTCCTATCAGCATATACTTCCTGGCATCCACAACAGTGTCTGCATTTGGTGACTGCACATGGGATGGATCCACAGGTGGGGCCATTTCCAGACAGTCCCTCCTCCAGTCTCTGTTCCACCATTATCTCCATGCTTGCTCCCATGAGTATTTTGTTACTCCTTCTAAGAATGACCAAAGCACCCACATTTTGGTTTTCCTTCTTCTTCTTGAGCTTCATGTGGTCTGTGAGTTGTATCTTAGTATTGTGAGCTTTTGGGCTAATATCCACTTATCAGTGAGTACATACCACGTGTGTTCTTTTTTGATTGGGTTACCTCACCCAGGATGATATTTTCTAGTTTCATCCATTTGCCTAAGAATTTCATGAATTCATTGTTTTTTTTTAATTTATTTTTATTAGATATTATATTTACATTTCAGGTTTTATCCCCTTATTCCCCTTACCCCCACCACAGGAACCTCCTATCCCATCCCCACTCCTCATGTTTCTATGAGGATGTGCCCCCACCTACCCCCCACTCTCAAATTCTGCCCCCACTTGGTGTTCATCCTTCATGGAACCAAGAATCTCCTCTATCCACCTATGCCCAACAAGGCCATCCTCCCCTTCATGTACAGATGGAGTCATCGGTCCCTCCCTATGTGCTCCCAGGCTGGTGGTTTAGACCCTGGGGAGCTCTGGTTGGTTGGTATTGTTGCTCTTCTCATGGGGCCACAACCCCTTTCTGCTCCTTCAGTCTTCTCTCTAACTTCTCCATTGGGAAACCCTTGATCAGATCAGTGGTTAGCTGTGAGCATTGGCCTCTGAATGTGTCAGCCTCTGGCAGACCTCTAAGGAGACAGCCATATTAGGCTTTTGTCAGCATGCACTTCCTGCCATCCACATCAGTGTCTACCTTTGGTGGCTGTACTTGAGATGGATATCCAGGCGGAATGGTCTCCAGATGGCCCCTCTTTCAGTTTCTGTCCCACACTTGGTTTCCATATTTGCTTGAGTATTTCTGTTACTCCTTCTAAGTAGGACCGAGGCATCCACACTTGGTCTTCTTTCTTCATGAGCTTCATGTGGTCTGTTAGTTGAGTCTTTGCTATTCCAAGCTTTTGAGCTAACATCTGTTTATCAGTGAGTAAATACCATGTGTGTTCTTTTGTGATTGGGTTAACTCAGTCAGGATGATAATTTCTACTTCCATCTATTTACCTAAGAATTCCTCATATTCATTGTTTTTAATACCATTTAATACCATTTACACAATGGTACAATTACTCCATTGTGTAAATGTACCACATTTTTTGTATCCATTCCTCTGTTGAAGGACATCTGGGTTCTTTCCAGCTTCTGGCTATTATAAATAAGGCTGCTATGAACATAGTAGAGCATGTGTCCTTGTTGTATGTTGAAGCATCTTTTGGGTATATGCCCAGGAGTGGTATAGCTGGCTCCTCAGGTAATACAATGTTCAATTTTCTGAGGAACCCCCAGACTGCTTTCCATAGTGGTTGTACTAGCTTACAATCTGACCAACAGTGGAGAAGTGTTCCTCTTTCTCCACATCCTCACCAACATCTGCTATCACCTGCGTTTTTGATCTTAGTCATTCTGACTGGTGTGAGATAGAATCTCAGGGTTGTTTTGATTTGCATTTCCCTGATGACTAAGGATGTTGAACACTTTTTTAGGTGCTTTTCGACCATTTGAGTTTCTTCAGTTGAGAATTGTTTTTTTAGCTCTGTACCCCATTTTTAAAATCAGGTTATTTGTCTAGAGTCTAATTTCTTCAATTCTTTGTATACATTGGATATTAGCCCTCTCTCAGATGTAGGATTGGTGAAGACTTTTTCCCAATCTGTTGGTGGCCATTTTGTCCTATTGACATTGTCCTTTGCCTTACAGAAGCTTTGCAATTTGATGAGGTCCCATTTGTCAATTCTTGATCTTAGAGCATAAGCCATTGGTGTTCTGTTCAGGAACTTTTCCCCTGTGCCCATGTGTTCGAGGCTTTTCCCCATTTTCTCTTCTACTAGTTTCAGTGTATCTGGTTTTATGTGAAGGTCTTTGATCCGCTTGGACTTGAGCTTTGTACAAGGAGATAAGAATGGATTGATTTGCATTCTTCTACATGTTGACCTACAGTTGAACCTGCACTATTTGTTGAAAATGCTGTCTTTTTTCCACTGAACTGTTTTAGCTCTTTTGTCAAAGATCAAGTACCCATAGGTGTGTGGGTTCATTTCTGGGTCTTCAATTCTATTCCATTGATCTTCTTGCCTGTCTCTGTACCAATACCATGCAGTTTTTTAATCACTACTACTCTGTAGTACAGTTTGAGGTCAGGGATGGTGATTTCCCCAGAAGCTCTTTCATTGTTGAAAATAGTTTTCTCTATCCTGGGTTTTTTTGTTATTCCAAATGAATTTGAGAATTGCTCTTTCTATCTCTGTGAAGAATTGAGTTAGAATTTTGATGGGATTGCATTACATTTGTACATTGCTCTTGGCAAGATAGCCATTTTTACTATATTAATCCTGACAATTCATGAGCATGGAGATCTTTCCATCTTCTGAGATCTTTAATTTCTTTCTTCAGAGACTTGAAGTTCTTGTCATACAGACCTTTCACTTGCTTGGTTAGATTCACACCAAGGTAATTTATATTATTTGTGATTATTGTGAAGGGTGTCATTTCCCTAATTTCTTTCTCAGCCTGTTTATCCTTTGAGTAGAGGAAAGCTACTGATTTGTTTGAGTTAATTTTATATCCAAGATCTTTGCTAAAGTTGTTTATCAGGTTTATGAGTTCTCTGGTGGAAGTTTTGGGGTCACTTAACTATACTATCATATCATCTGCAAATAGTGAAGTTTTGACTTCTTCCTTTTCAATTTGTATCCCTTTGACCTCCTTTTGTTGCCTAATTGCTCTCGATAGGACTTCGAGTAATATAGTGAATAGGTAGGGAGAGAGTGGGCAGCCAGGTCTAGTCCATGATTTTACTGGGATTGCTTCAAGTTTCTATTTAGTTTGATGTGGGCTACTGGTTTGCTGTATATTGCTTTTACTATGTTTAGGTATGGGCCTTGGATTCCTGCTCTTTCCAAGACTTTTATCATAAAGGTGTGTTGAATTTTGTCAAATGCTTTCTTTGCATCTAGTAATATGATCATGTAATTTTTTTCTTTGAGTTTGTTTATGTAGTGGAATATATTGATGGATTTCCGTATATTGAACCATCCCTGCATTCCTGGGATAAAGCCTACTTGATCACAATGGATGATTGTTTTGATGTGTTGTTGGATTCAATTTGCGAGAATTTAATTGAGTATTTTTGCATTGATATTCATAAGAGATTGGTCTAATGTTATCTTTTTTTGCTGTGTCTTTGTGTGGTTTAGGTATGAATGTAATTGTGGCTTCATAGAATGAATTGGGTAGTGTTCCTTCTGTTTCTGTTTTGTGGAACGGTTTATAAAGAATTGGTATTAAGTCTTCTTTGACAGTCTGTTAGAACTCTGCACTAAAACCATCTGGTCCTGAGCTTTGCTTTTTTTTTTTTTTTTTTTTTTTTGGGGGGGAGACTTTTAATGACTGCTTCTATTTCTTTTGGAGTTATGGGACTGTTTAGATGGTTTATCTGCTCCTGATTTAACTTTGATACCTGGTATCTGTCTAAAAAATTGTTCATTTCATCCAGATTTTCCAGTTTTGTTGAGTATAGGCCTTTGTAGTAGGATCTGATGATTTTTTGAATTTCCTCAGTTTCTGTTGTTATGTCACCCTTTTCAGTTCTAATTTTACTAATTTGGACACTGTCTTTGTGCCCTCTAGTTAGTTTGGCTAGAGGTTTATCTATCTTGTTGATTCTCTCAAAGAACCAGCTTCTGGTTTTATTGATTCTTTGTATAGTTCTTTTTGTTTCTACTTGGTTGATTTCAGCCCCAAGTTTGATTATTTCCTGCCATCTACTCTTCTTGGGTATGTTTGCTTCTTTTTGTTCTAGAGCTTTCAGGTGTGTTGTCAAGCTGCTAGTGTATGGTCTCTCCAGTTTCTTTTTGTAGGCACTCAGAGCTATGAGTTTTCCTCTTAGTACTGCTTTCATTGTATCCCATAAGTTTTGGTATGATGTGTCTTCATTTTCATTAAATTCTGGTTTTGGGTTTTGTTTGTTTGTTTGTTTGTTTGTTGTATTTTTTTCAAGACAGGGTTTCTCTGTGTAGCCCTGGCTGTCCTGAAACTCACTCGGTAGACCAGGCTGGCCTCAAACTCAGAAATCTGCCTGCCTCTGCCTCCCAAGTGCTGGGATTAAAGGCGTGCACCACCAATGCCCCGCCATTTTCATTAAATTCTAAAAAAATATTTAATTTCTTTCTTTATTCCTTCCCTGACCATGTTATATTGAGTAGAGCATTGTTCAGTTTCCATGTGTATGTGTGTGGGCTTTTTATTATTTTTGTCATTATTGAAGACCAAGTCTTAGTCCATGGTGATCTGATAGATTGCATGGGATGATTTCAATTTTCTTGTATCTATTGAGGCCTATTTTGTGACTAAGTATATGGTCAATTTTGGAGAAGGTTCCTGAGGTGAGGTGCTGAGAAGAAGGGTTTTTTTTTTTTTTTTTTTTTGAAATGTTCTATAGATATCTGTTAAATCCATTTGGTTCATAACCTATCTTAGTTTCACTGTGTCTCTGTTTAATTTCTGTTTCTATGATCTGTCCATTGCTGAGCATGGGGTGTTGAAGTCTCCCACTATTATTGTGTGAGGTGAAATGTGTGCTTTGAGCTTTAGTAAGGTTTCTTTTTTTTATGAAAGCGGGTGCTCTTGCATTTGGAGCATAGATGTTCAGAATTAAGAGTTCATTTTGGTTGACTTTTCCTTTGACAAGTACGAAGTGTCATTTCTTATCCTTTTTGATAGCTTTAAGATGAAAGTCGATTTTATTTGATATTAGAATGGCTGCTCAGGCGCAGACCGGAAGGAACCAGTGCCTCTGGCCAGGAGTGAGTTCCTGGGTCCCCTTGGGTCCCAGTTACTCCCTGTTTGGAGTGGGTGTTGCTGTCCCTTACTTAAGATGCTTCCGGGGTTAGAGCTCCTGGGAATCCCACCTCCTCTGGGTTTTGTGGGATTCGATGCAGACTGGAAGACAACCAGAAACATTTTAGGGATGACTCCCCACTATTATTTGAACTTTCCACTATTTGAACATAATAAAAAAAGTTTTAAAATTTTTCAAACATGTTAATAGAATCAAAGTTGGACCAAGCACAAGACCTACAAGGTTCAAGGCAGACAGGATCCCAGCTCTGAGATGAAGAAGTGATCACAAGGCCCCACCCCTAATCAGGAAGCTATTTGCCAACTGCTGACAAAGCAATGGTCAGATTTCTTCAATGCAGTGTTGCTGGGTGTATCAACCACGCTTCATAGCTGGCCCCATGCCCAGGAATATTTGGCCAAGAGAAAATGAAGTCCATATTTTTGTTGTTGTTGTTTGTGCTCTGTTTTGTTTGATTCTTTCTGTTTGGGCAATTTTTTTATTGGCTTTTTGTTTTGATTTTAGTTTTGTGAGAATTTTTGTTTCGTGGGGAAAGAACATAAAAGTTAGGCAAGTAGAGAGGGGCAGAACTGGGAGGAATTATAAGAGGCAAAGACATGATCAAATTGTATGAAATAAAAATTTAAAAGACATGTCATAGGTGATGTCCATTAGTGACATTCTAATTATGCTCTAAAGTGTCCAGTAGTTCTTCAGAGGTGAGGGAAAGCTCCAGCAGATTAAGATAGAGGGCAGCTGAAAGGTTCTGTGCTGGTGCCAGGGGAAAACTGGCTAAGGTGAGAAAACTCTCTTTCCATCCACTTTATAAGCTGGACTTTGTGTGGGTTTCATCTGAAGAAAGATCTAGCCGGGCGGTGGTGGCGCACGCCTTTAATCCCAGCACTTGGGAGTCAGAGGCAGGCGGATTTCTGAGTTCGAGGCTAGCCTGGTCTACAGAGTGAGTTCCAGGACAGCCAGAGCTACACAGAGAAACCCTGTCTCGAAAAAAAAAAAAAAAGAAAGAAAGAAAGATCTATGCAGTACTGAAGGTGTGAGTAATAATCACTGATAATTAAAATAACTTAAAATTCAATGACCACATACATGTTATAAATGAGGAAACAGCTTCAGAGAGAATAAATGCGCTGTTCAGGGGGCACAGTCAGCAAAACATTGTATGAATTAATGCTTCCTAAATATTGTCAACAATATGGACCAAACGCCTACTAGCAACAAGAGAGAATCCTTCAGAGAGTGAGGAGAATGTGACATATAGAAAGCCTGTAAAAATTCTGAGCGAGGGACTGAAACACACCATCTCATCTGACCTACACATTTTAGATTTTAGCTGCAGCCTCAGCCTCAGCTGTAAATGACAGAATCGTGACACACACCAGAATCTCATCTCATCTTCTTTTCACTCAACACTCTGTCAGTGTGCCCTAAAATTTGCAACATGAGACACTGCTTCTCAATAGCATCTCTCAGTTGAAAACTTCAGCTGAACATTTGCGTTCTCAAGGTTCAAAGAAAGTCCAGGGCTAAGAACTGCATGGGCAGCCATTCGGAAAGTCATCACTGGGGAACGCTATCCCTTATTTAACAGCCAAAGGAGCAGAATTTGAGAATTATTCCAGGATGCCTTTCTTCCCCTGGATTTGGCACTGAATTCTAGTAGGGTTGTCATTTTAAAACATCTCCAAGGCCTACACAGTTGTAGCTTAGAGAGGTGATTTCACTGTGTTAGACTAGGTGTTCTGCTTGAATCCCTAGAGAGCATTTTATGCACACATAAATAAGAACGAGTTAAGCAGAATATACCGAGTATTAAAAAATGCAGTAGTAGAGGTTAAAACCAGTTTATGCCTGTCTAATATTTGCCAGGAAGTTCTTAATGCATACTTGTATTCTTTTTAAGATTAAAAAAGTGTGTGTGTGCCTGTGTATCTCTCTCTCTCTCTCTCTCTCTCTCTCTCTCTCTCTCTGTGTGTGTGTGTGTGTGTGTGTGTGTGTGTGTGTGTGTGTGTGTGTGTGTGACTATAGCATATATGTAGAGACCAAGGTACAATTTGAGAGTCCATTGTCTCCTTTCACGGTGTATCTGGATACAGGGGATCAAACTCAGGTCCTGATGCTTATTAGTAAGTCTTTGCTCACTGAGCAATTTCACCCATCAACTGTTTTTCTACAAAAGAAACACATCAGCATTTTTTTTTCTGTGTTTGTACACATGTATAGGTATACTCAAGCTGTAGACACTGAATGCAGGGGCTTGCACTTGTTAGGCAAGTGCTCTCCCCTAAGCCTCACCATAGCCTTCAATTTGTTTTCTTACAAAACGCATATGTCTTGGTGCATTTTATTTAGAATGTTAAAAACAAAAGTAAGTATTAAAATACACCCCCTGAAAACCACCACCACCACCACAACAGCAATAAAGCCTGTTTCAGGTAAGCCAAGCCAAAGTAATGCCACAAATTTTAGTAGAGAATCTGTTGTTGCATGACTGGCAGACCAATTTTTTGATGCCAAAAGTATGTATGTAAGTTAACAAAACGTTGGTTCTCTTCCCAAGCTAAACCTCCAACACTTCAGAGGAGGCCGCCTGTCACTAATATTTACAATGCTCTTTGGCCTTTCATGGGATGGCATGGGCCCTTTTGATTCACAGGCTTCCTCAAAAGATGGGGTGCTGGGATAATTTGCTGTGTGCAGGAGGTAGTCATGTTAATTGATCTCTTGTAACAGGAAAAAAAGTTTGCTATTTCTCATAAAATTGTGACTTGTCATCTTTGTCACTTGAGACACTTCCATGGGGACCTGTTAGTATACAGACAACCATGCTGCCCACCTGGTACCCTGCTTGCCAAGAGCTGAGAACTGAGCTTGGCCCATGATCCTTTCTGTAGTATAACATTTCCTTACAGACTTTTAGAAACATGGAGTGCTCTGATGATTCTTTTTAATGCTTTATGACACCTAACATAACGATTATATTATAAAAGACTCCCATATAATCCTTCTCACTATCAACTGATAAATATAATTTTAAAAAAAAATAACTACACTCTCTACATTATACCTTCTAATGATTCTTTCCCCAGTGTGATTTATCACATTCTATTTCAATGTCTAGTCACTTACCGCATCACTTCTGGAGTGTGCATAACATATTTTCATTGTCAAAGGCAGAAACAGGACAAAGTCAAGGTACCTTTTACCTACCAAATTAGCACTCTTCTCCAAAATCAGTGCTGTCTCATGACTCCTCTTAAGAAACCCATTTCCCTGGGTTGTGAGCGTTCATGACTGTGGTGATGGCACTTACAAATCTCCAGTTTGGAAAGTTAAAACATTATTTTCTTATATCAAAACTAAGACACGCTGTGCAGGGCTAAAACAGGTAGGGTGTTGTATGAGACCTTCAATCTAGATGTGCAAAAGAGCTGATCACATTGACAACATCTCTATGAATCACCAGTGTGGTCTTGGGAGGCAGGGTCACAGGGATCATACAGAAGAATAAGATGAAGACAGTTGACACAGTATGATTCCATCTGCCTTTCAGATAATGAAGGCTGCAAAAGAGTAGCCTATCCTTACTCAACATACCGCCCCTTTAAGGCCAAAACAAGATCCAACATTCCCAGGCATCTTCGAGCTCTGGCATTGCTTCCACCTCCTGACTTAGTGTGCCCTCTCTTCTGACATTCTCCTCAGTATCCAAGGCTTACCCTTTTCTTTTGCTGCCATGCTCTGGCCTAACTCTTTATAGGAATCTGATGTTTTATTTCCCAGAACTCTGTAGCTTCCTGAGAACAATAGAAGTACATACTCCAACTGTACCTCTCCTCCATGGTTTCCTGGGTATTAATCTGACTAGTAATTTACAGCCTGCGGTCCTGCAGCATGGCCTTAAGCTCTTTCCAAGGCGGTTTCCAGGTGACCTGAGGGCAACTTTCTGCAACGAAATATTTGAGAAGGCGAAAGTGTACTGTTCTGTCAGAATATCCTGAACAGCAGGGCTGCCAGATGAAGGGAGTAATTACAAGTGGCTGCCTAACTGCCATGACCATAGAAACTTAACCCGAGTGTTTTCAGGTGACTGCCAGCCCCAGGCCTGGCTGCTTTCCATAGGCTCCACAGTACACGTCTCTGTGTGAAGTGGGTGTTTTACAGCAGGTTACAGCAATGCAGCTGTTTGTCTTAGAACTTAGCCCAGGTGTGCCAAACAGCTGTGCCAAAGCACGTCTTTCTATTTCATTAATTCAAAAGCAAACCACAGAGGAAGACCACATGAATTTAGAGGCTGAATTCAGTTCCCTGTCAAAAACCTGATATTTACTTCAACTTAATGGAATGTTTCTGACGACCCTACTATGTGTTTGACAGCTCAGGATAAAGAGAGACAGTAACTCAAAAACATGACCGTTACCCCAACTTCTAAGCAATTAGCTATCACGTACACACACATACACTTCAATTGTGAGTACAAAAAAAAATGGAAATATATATGAGCTAAATGGTAGCACAAAAAAGAATGGTTGCTTATGAATAGAATTAGGAGAAATGGTTTCTCAAAGGTGGTGCTATGAAAATCATACCGTGCAGAGTATGTTTTAATAGAAACCATTAAAACAAAAAGTGAGTGTTGCCCACCATAGCTTTATGGTCAAGACCCTACTCCTTAAGACATCATATTCATTGGCCACAGGACATGGAGAGATCAAGTCAGCAATAACTGAAGCTTCCTCTCTGCTGGCTGGATGTCATGGTATGGGAAGGTGATCTGTTGCCAAAAACAGTCATCTACAGACTTACCCAGCTGCAAATCCACCCTGTGAGCTGAAGTGATGACTACTGTGGTATGCATGTAGCATGTAGTATGTAGCATGAGGTATAGAGTGTGTAGTATGCAGTCTGATATGCCCATGGGCACAATAGTTGCATGAGTGTTATGGAGTAACCAACCACTTTATGACTGGGCTACAGGAAATGGCACATGCCTAGTCATCCAAATTGGGCCAAGAACCCATGGTTGGTAACCTCACAGAACCCAGGAGAGAACCTACTTTCATTATTTTGCCTACTGGATACAGTAGTAAAGTTCTCTTTTCTTTCTATCCATCTAGTGCAGGTCTCAGATCTTACCAAAGAAGGTTGTTGTTGTTGTTGTTGTTGTTGTTGTTGTTGTTGTTGGGCACAAGATTTTATTAATGAAGAATGAAGAAACTCACAACCCAACATGCAGAGAATGAATGACTGTGGGGTGTCCAGCCACCCTTTCTCCCCAAGAGGCAAGGACTATTGTGAAAGGAGCAGAAATATTTTAAGGTCTGGGAATCAACAGGACTGGAGCAGAGCACAGTGGGCAGGACAGGACAGCAGCACTCAAAACCACACAGCAGCTGTGGTCGCCTGCCCAAGATAAAGCTAGTCAGCATGCCAGCATGGAGGGGGAGGGGAACTCATGAGTTCCCACTCCTAAGGAGGAGCTCTGGACAGCCGATAGTCTCTAGAGAAGGGGTAGTCAGGTTTCTTTAAGAATGTGGCTCTTTGTAGGCTCATAACACTCCTGTGAATGGTTTCACACCCAGAAGTATATCGACAGCACCAATTAGTGAATGGATTATTAAGTTTAAAAAAACAAAGAGGACAGTAGGTCGGTGGAGAGTAGAGAGGTGAGCACATATCATGGAGGAGTTAACGGGAGGTTTTTGGGAGGAAATGTGATTTAAAAAATATACTGTATGAGATTCTCAGGTAAATAATAACAATATTTTTAAAATGAATATTAGTGTTAGTGTGAGCATCAATAAGAAATTCTATTTCCAGGAAAGAAATACTAGTGATACTGTTTTTTGTTTGTTGGTTTGGTTTGGTTTGGTTTGGTTTGGTTTGGTTTGGTTTGGTTTGGTTTTTTGGTTTTTTGGTTTTTCGAGACAGGGTTTCTCTGTGTATCTCTGCTGTCCTGGAACTCACTCTGTAGACCAGGCTGGCCTCGAACTCAGAAATCTGCCTGCCTCTGCCTCCCAAGTGCTGGGATTAAAGGCATGCACCACCACTGCCCGGCTAGTGATACTGTTTAAGAGTGTAAAATCATTCGAAAAAATGCTGGTAAAAGAGCATAGGGAATTGTATGTTGTTCCAGCTCCTGGTCGTCTTCACAAGTCCACAGATAAACATTTCTTACAACAGAAACAATTTCAGCCTGGGAAGCCATAGCCCACTCAGCTACTCTTGCACACACTGCCAGTTCTTGCCTCATACATAATCCTCCACTTTGCCATCTTAATGTCTCATTGGGAAATCTAAATGGGAAGGGAAATCATGTTTTGAGCAAGCGACACAATTTACAAGGCTTTTGTTCATTGTAATTTTGAATGTTTATCTTTTGTGACATTGAGAATACATAGCTAGCTAGTTACAGGAAAACAAACCACTGACCAACAATTTAACTGAAGGGGAAATTCCTCTTGAAAATTTGTGTATGAAGAGCTAAATGTCCTTGGCCAGCGTCATGTTAATTAAAGATATGTCATACATCTGGCCTCATGGCGAATAAAGGGATGGAGAAATGGAAACCATAACATCTGTTCAGATGAACGAACAAGAGACGGTGAACTTCTAAATAGTAATGCTGTGGGTCTTTATTAATTTGAGTTACAGAAGGGTGACACTTGGTCTCATCCCAGAGAAGACCTTTCGGGCAGCACTAGAATGTTGTATTTCTATGAGCTTACAAAGCTTAGGGTCATTCACCATTTGAGCTGTGTCCTTAAAGTACTTAAAAAGTCAAGGCTAGCGACACAAAGGTAAACATCAGCCTTTCATCTTTCTGACTAGGCTGCGATAAATTCATGGCCAGTCTCCTGCCCGGCTCATAAAACGTAGGCAAGGATTTGGCCTTAGGTTAGCCACCATTAACAGGGCAAATAATGCCATCTCTGCATCTGTACAAAAGCCCTTCTCAACTTAAAGTTGTATAGTCTGTGGGCTAGCTCTCCAGACTAGCAATATTCATGAACACTTTGAGTTATAAGAAACCTCAAGTCAAATAGTTAAGTCTCATGTCATACTAATTCATCCAAATTTCTTCATCTCTCTTTGCTACATTTTGATTAAGTCATAAATTCAAACTATAGTACACTGGAGAAAAAATAATGTCTTACAGTCCTTGGAGATCATAATTCTGACCTCTTGTCTCATACAATTTTCATATATTCTCATATAATCAATATATAAGTGACAAAAAGACTAGGAAATAATCTGGCACATAAAAATATATAAAGTTCAAGCACAGTTATAGCAACGGTTTTTGTTTTTTCCTTTCTTCTTTCATTTACTAAATCATCCCCAAGTTCTGCCAACAACATGTACCCATTTGTGACAAAGTTATATTTAGAACTGCATAGATCTTTAAAAATCAAAAGCTTAATTTATTTAATTTATATTTACATTTATTAAAATTTGAAAGCAAAAAAAAATAAAAATGAAATTAAAAAACCCAGTTAGTATCATAAAGATAATTTTCAAATCAGTAACTCTTCAAACTCAATGAAATCTGATTTTAAGTTAATAAGATTCAGGATATTATATGAGATGCCAAGTGTCTTTAGTTATTTATTTTTAGAAAAACTATGGATGGTTAAAAAAGCAGAAATAGAAAGAAAAATTTTAATGTATGTGGAGAGCAAGTAAAATTAGTCCTTAAGGACTGCATAGCACTAGTTTCTACAGTGAAAACGTAAAGAAAATGTTCCAAATTCACAACTTAAGAGACTAGAAAAATGAGCAGGAGGTGGTGGCACAAGCCTTTAGTCCCAGCATGTAGGAGGCAGAGGCAAGAAGACTCTGAGTTTGAGGCCAGCCTGGTCTACAAAGTGAGTTTCAGGATAGCTGAGGCTACAAAGAGAAACAGAAACCCTGCCAAAAAAGGAAGAAAGGAAGGGAGGGAGGGAGGAAGAAACTAGAAAAGGAAGTGCAAATCAAATAGAAAAATTAATAATGAAAATTACTACAGACACCAATGAATTTAAAAACAGAAAACAAAAATGAAACCAAATCTGGACCAAATTTGGTTTCTTTCTCTTTCTTTTTTTTATTGGATATTTTATTTATTTACATTTCAGATGCCATCCCCTTTCCCCATTTCTCCTCCCTAGAACCCCTCTACCCCATCCCCCTCCTCCTTTTTGCTTTTATACCATTTTAATTACATGTATTAAGTATTAAGGTCAGTTCTAGGTTGAGTGTCTAGCAATGCAATAGATGCAAATAGTCAAGGAACAAGCAAGACAATAAACAAAATTCCGTGAACACTCCAGTGATCACTGTTTCTAAGGGTTTCTAAGGATGACCAAAATATCTGAGCCTACTTCCCTGTCCTAGCCCAAAGTCATTTTCATGTCTGAAACCTACTTCCTTGTTCTAGCCTAAAATTTAGATTCCTGCCTGAAATTCCTTCTTTGTTCTAACTTCAAAATTGGTTTCTTAAAAAAATAAATTAACGCCAATAAGCCAATAGCTAAATTAACTAAAAGATAAAAGAAAACACACATTACTCATATTAGAAATAAAAGGAACCAGGCATAGTGGTGCACACATATATTCCTCTCACTTTGGAGACAGATGCAGAAGGATCACAGCAAGTTTGAGGCCTGCTGTACTATGGTTAGTTAGTTCCAAGCCAGACAGGGCTACATATCTGAGACTTTGTCTCATGACACACCATAAGCAAATGAAAGAAATAGCATCACTAAACTCCCATGGACATTACAATAATAGAGAAGAAATATTGGGGAAGGTGAGTCAGTGGGTAAGAATAGTTACTAGTTATACATGAGGACCTAATTTTGGGTCTCTAGCACTCGTGTAAAATGCAGAATGTGGTTATGGGCATCTGTGACCCCAGAAATGGTGGGAGTAGGAGAGAGAAACAGAAAGAACACTCCATTTGCTAATGGCCAACCTAGCCAGAAAATGTACAGGATCTCCAGGCTCTGTGAGAGAGTCTAGCATAAGGATGTAAGGTTGTGATAGAGGATACATGATGTTTCCTGCCTCTGTGGACATACAAACACAGTTATGTACATCTCCCACAGATGCACATGCATGCACACAGATACCATGCATGCACACAGATACCATGCATGCACAAAGAAAGAGAAAAGAAGGCCAGAGAAATATTAAGAATATTGTCTGCCTATGAAACTGATAAAATTACATGAAATATTCTAATCCCTTGAAAGATTCGATCTACCAAAATTTACACCAGAAGAAATAGATAACCTTAATAGGCCCACATCTATCAGTGAAGTTGATTCAATTATTAATAACATTTCAAAATAGAAAAGTGAATCCATTGGTAAATTCTACCAAATGTTTTGAGGGAAAAATTATCCCAAGTCTTCATAAACTCCCAGAAGATAGAAGCCAAGAACGTGATTCCCAGCTCATTCTCTGGCACCCGTCTAATGCAAAACAAAGAAAAGCAGTGTAAGAAAAGGAAACTACTAGGTATCAATGTGAGACGGGAACACGGGTGCTAAGACCCTTAGGAGAATACTAATAAGTTGAAGTCAACGGTGTCTGCCTAGTTCCACATTTGACTAGAGCATTTATCAGGGTTGGGCAAAGAGGGCTGGACATTTAAGAGTCAGTTCTATAAACCTTACATTAACAAGACAAAGAGGCTCTGTTATCTCATCATATAGACAAATGCAGAAAAATCTGACAATACCCAATAGCCCCTCATAATAAAATGTCTCCGCAAAGTAGGAAATGATCTATGGAAAGCTCAGGTAGACTAGAACCTTTCTGGCTTAGGCTTGGGAAAAGGTAAGGCTGTCTCTTCTCACGGATGCTTTTCCCTTGTCTAATTGAGTAAGACAAGCAAAAGGAATAAAAGGTAAAGTGACCCAGAAGGAAGACATAAAACTTTTTTGTTTGTTTGTTTGTTTGTTTGTAGGTGACATGTTAGTATTTGTAGAAAACGTTGAAGTAATTAACAACAAAAAACCAAAACCCTTGAACTGAAGATAGATAACAGCAAAGCCATAGGACACAGTGGTAATAGACAAAGGCAAGGAATGTCCTTTGATACCTATAGGGAACAAGTGAAACTTCAAATTAAAAGCACAATAGCGCTTCTATTAGATCTGTTCCAAAATGAATTATCACTGGGTACCTAGCAGGATAAACAAAACTTAGTACACTCAAAATGCAAACAGAAGCGATGATCGAGAGGACTTAAGTACACTAAAAAGAGTTACAATTCACTTTGATAAGGATGCAAAATGATAAACTTTGAAAGACATTTTGACAATGTCTTCCAAAGCGTAGTGCACTCAGGGTATAACACAGCAGCCATGCCTCTTGAGCCACAAAAGAACTGAAATGAAATTTACAGCAGAATGTATTCCTAATTGCCAATGCTTAAAACAAGGACATCTCTTTAAGTGTTTGTTTCAATAAAAAAAGACTTCATTCAAACACAGGAAATATTTTTCAGCACTAAAAGGAAGCCATGAAGTAGCTTGATGGATCCTTGGGTGCATATTATTTGGTGAGAAGACTGGAAGGGTTACAACCTTCCTCATGCCACAAAAGATGGGTGTTTGAAAGGAGGCATGGGGGAGGGTAATTCAAAGGGACTCTTAAGGTGGTCAAACTCTTTATGGGACCCAACAAAAGTAGGTATTGCCAAAGCCTTAGTAGAAATTCGGGTCTGTAGGCAGAGCTAATTTGAAATCTTGAGTGCATGGATACAAGGACATCTCCACTTCCTGCCTACTCACACCTTTAGGTAAAATTAGGTTAATACGTACGTACAACACAGAAACAGCCAGGGTCTTCTGTTACTGTGAGTAGGTTTAGTAAAGACAACAGGAGCTTCTCACACCATCTCCTTACTCCCTCCCCTCCTGCCCTCAGGCTGCTCCTTCTCCCTGTCTGTCTGTGTCTGTCCTTGTCTGTCTGTCTCATTAGCAACCTCCACTCAACTCGAGTTTCTCTCTCTCTCTCTCTCTCTCTCTCTCTCTCTCTCTCTCTCTCTCTCTCTCTCTCTCCCTCCCTCTTTCCTCCCTCCTTTGCTCCCTCCCTCCCCTCGATTTCAATGTAATGCTTATTCTAATTTATTAATATTAATTTTTTAAAAACGTTATTTCCTAACTCCTTCTCATACTTGTAAGGACAAATAAAGGCAGGATTCAGATTTTTTCTAAAGATGTTTGAGAAAAGTCCCGTATAGATAATTAGGTCTGAACAATTAAGCCGATCTAAGGGTAATGCAGGGAAGGCTTTTGTGGTTTTCAGACTAAACTAACCAGAAGCCACCTCTTACATCTGTCCCCACTACAAAGCAGCAACTGAGAGTCTAACCCACCTCAGGGCTATGGAGTATGTCCAGGAATTTGTGCCCATGGCTGGCCCAGCAGCATCACACACAGCTTTTGATTTTTCACACATTAGTTAACTCTGCCCACATTTCCCAGAGGGCAAGTCTGCCCTGTGCCCCAGGGTTTACAGTCACAAAGAAACTTGAGGTCTGGGAGTCCCCACCACCCACCAGCACTGAAGCAGTTAACGTTAGGAAGACCTGGAGAAAGAAAAACAGACTGAGAAGTGCCTTGTGCTGGGCCTAGGGTTAGCAAATGAGGCCGCTGCTCTTGTTTTCATTGTGTGCGCTCTGTGTGCGCTCTAATCACGGAGAGTAAGAACAATAATGCATGTAATGCTGGTTTTGGAACGTGTCCATCCAGCTTTTCCCAGGCTAGACAGCCTTGGGAACCACTGATAGAGTGGTACACCAGGGCCACAGCCTCAATCGCCAAGCACAGGGCAGGGCGGCTTGTGGATAAAATATGTGAGAGATGACAAGAATCTTCCCAGCATGGGAAGTGGCACCAACAGGAAAAAAAAAAAAAATACACAACGGGTAAAACTGAGCAGGCTTTGCAGGGTGCAGCCCAGCCAGCAGACCCTGATATCGAAGAGAAGGGATGTTTCTCCTTTTACCCATTCCATCCTGTTTTGCTCTTTGTTTGTTTGTTTATTTGTTTCTCGGGTGTTTTTTTTTTTTTTTGCGTTCAACTTCACACACACACACACACACACACACACACACACTGCCTTTCTTCCCTACTCCCATCCCCCAAACGCCTTCTGCCACACTTTGAAGCTGAGATGAAAGGCTTGTGTTTTGGCTGCTGGCACCAGGCAAGCACAGGGAGCCGACCAAAGTGTGCTTTGGTTTAAGATGGTGTACTTTTCTCCCAAAGGGGGGTGTGGGGGGTGGAATGGGGATCAGCTTGAAACAATACATTGCGTTTTGCTGGAGAGCATACTTGAATGTGTCTAGGACTCAAACGTGGTCCTAATTTTTTCAAAGCTTTTGTCTCAGAGGATAACAGAGTAAGTGAAATGTGTCATTCTCTCTCCAAGTGAGTATGTGTAACTAGGAGGTGTTTGGAACAGGGAATGTCTAATAAAACAAAAGGAGGAAAAGTTAAAAAAAATCAAGCGGGTGAGTTCTTGGTGTCAACACATAGTGTCATCAAAGAGTCCCCCATTGGTTTTCTGTAGCATGAGCAACCTGTGCCCTACTAAATGGTTTGGAAAGAATAGCTTCCATATACTTTCTTAGTTATTTAGTTACCAGATTTTGCAAGTAAAAATTCAGGACACCCAGTTAGATCTGAAACTCAGGTAAACGACAGTATAACTTTACTCTATGTAAAGTTATACTATTAACGATAAGGCTACACTTAAAACAACTGGTCAAAACCTAGTTAGGCTCTGGCATTTTATTTGGCAGATCTAGTTATGAAAATGTTAGGTCAACTCATCTTTTCAAAAATGTCCCAAAACATTTTAAGACGTTACACTGGACATTTATTAGAGACATTAAATTGGAAGCGGGAAATAGTGAACATGTCCGTGTCGCTACACAGAGACGGTTATGAAGGCCATTGCCTGTCCTTGCCACCCCATCCCTAAATACATCATTCCACAGTACTGCTCACAGACATACTAAGTCAGCACACACACCTCAAGAGTGTTTTTACTTTCTCAGGATTCTGTTTAGGAACTTGGGATTTTAGTCTAAGAAAGGAATAGCCAATGTGTAGGTTGGACCTACAGTTCATTAATTAAAATCAACTCCTATTATACAAGAGGCTCCCTCTTGACCAGGACTTAAAACAATAGCTACTTTCTCAAATTGAGGTCCAATCATTTTCTGTTTAAAAATAGTTTCCAGCTTATCTACTTGATGTCTGAAACCTGATGTTGTTGTTTTACATATACAAAACAAACAAAAACAAAAAAGGGAGCAGCTGGGGGATCTTGTATGTGGAATCTACAACCCTTATGTGTCCCCATTTGTTTGTGTAACTATGTGTGATGTGATGAGTTTTATAAAACCAAGGATATGTTTTGTTGAGCGTGGTATGGTGCCATGGGAGGGGGTACCTCAGAAGGCCCATGCTGAGGCATCCCTCCCCGCTGGGGTACCAACCATACTACAGTCTAGTATAGAATAGAGTTTATTTGGAGACAGGGGAAGGGGAGTTGAGAAGGGAGTAGAGGCAGAGAAAAAGAGGGGACAGAGGAGGACAGAGAACAAGGGAGAGAGGGTGGGAGGGAGAGGGAGAGGTAAAGGAAGAGAGGAGGGAGACCTGCCAAGAACAAGGGGTGGGAGGAGAGGTAAAGGGGAGAGAGGAAGAAAAGGGTCAGAGAGAGTGAGGGGGACCAGAGAAAGAAAAGGGGCAGAGAGAGAGAAGAGAGGTGCAACAGTCCCTTTTATAGCAAGCCAGGACTACCTGGCAACTGTTGGGCGGAGCCTAGAAGGAATGCTAAATATATGTTCATTTGAAGGTGAGCCAAGTGAAGGTCTGATCTTTTCAAAACGGTAAGTTTCCACTTTATTATGACTGGAAATGGAGGTCGGAGAATGTCGAGACTGTGCTGGACAGTGTTAGAGGAGAAGACCCACAGTTACTCACTGCTCCAATTCCGTGCCTGTGAAATGATAACTGATGCTCAGACAGTGATTAAAGCTGCCGGGAACCTGGTACACACCATCCGCAAAGGAAAGGCCATTGTCTTTGGAAAGCCATCCTCTTGCTAGAGGTACTAGTTTTTGGCTAAGCAAAATAATGCTTTGTTAGGAAAGTGGTTCTCTTAACCAAAATTTCAGCATGAATTCATTTCTGCTTTCTCCTAAGTCAACGGTACTTTTAAATTAAGGTGTGAGGCCCACAGATGCCTGTAAGTGTAAAGATCCACCTAAAAGTTTCTCCATACAAGGCAAACATAGAAATAATGAATTTGAGATAAATTGGGGATCACGAGAGGAGTTAGGTGGGTGTGGAAATGATGTTAAGTATAGAGTAATGTACCCATGTGTGAAATCTGAAAAATAAAAAACATTTTTTTAAATGTTTGTAAGGAAGTAAAATTGTCTATGATTGTTTGTAAATCTCCTACTTCAGGGAGTTAGAATTTGCTAATATGAACTTCATGTCCCTTCATTTTCAAACAAGGGTAATGAGTGGGAAGGTATAAATGACTATCAATTCTTTCATCATGTTTACGCACATATGAGTAACACGGATTCAAGGATTTTTGCTTGCACTGGACTATAGAAACCCACCCAAAGAAAATGTAAGATTTAAAAAAAAAAGAGCACAAATGACCCTGGGATTTCTCTCTGCACAAGTCAGATGTGAAAGTACTGGCTCAATTACAGGATTGATATGGCATATGGTAAATGCTGTTCTTTCAGGGGGAAAAAAAATGCAAAATATGGATATGGAACCAGGAATCAATCAAGGGAGTATCTGAAGAATGAAACAAACATCTAGCCTGCTGATCAGAACCAGGACATGAGGATTATTGTGCAGAAATCATTGAAATCATCAATTGGGGCTAGCAATAGTGAAAATGACAACCTGGATCAAAGGATTCTGGGAGAAACTGCCGCACCAAATGTATGGCAGAGGAGCTTTGAGTTCTCTGGAGTCCCTCTTCAGAGCTACATCCTTTGAGGGTCTCTCTTTCCTCTGCAGCTCCCTGACAAGAGAAGTCAGCCTCCCCACACTTGATTCCCCCAAAGCACAGACCTCACAGCGTCTAGACAGTGATGCCAGAGTGGACGTGTTCCTCATGCTGTCCTCACAAATGTCTTCTTTTTTCTGACATGTCTTTCCAAAGACTTTCTAAATTGAGATTGCCTAAGAGTGTCATCACATTCCAAGTTACTCTAAAATCTTAATTCCATCAGTAGGACCCGCATTCACAGAAGAGCTGCATTGAAGTATAGGGATTTCCATGCTATTGGGATAAAAGCTTTTCCCTGTTTTACACAGGTATTTATTGGAGGTAAAGCAATTTTTCTATCCTTTCTTTAGTTTATTCTTTGTGAGTTGCATACATGAGTGCTCTATATCATTTCCATCCTCCACTCTCCACCTCCAACTCCTCCTTTATTTTTCCTTACTCTCTCAAATTCGTGACTTCTTCATCTACTCTTATTACACACGCACACACACACACACACAGAGTCTATTCACATTGTTCCTATATACTACATAGGTTTAGAGTTGACCACTATGGACGGGACAATCTATCAGTAACTCTCCTTGGAGAAAACCAGTTCTCTCTCTCTCTCTCTCTCTCTCTCTCTCTCTCTCTCTCTCTCTCTGTACCATTTACTGCCTAGGAGTATATGGCCTTGTGAAAATTCTTCTTCGTTCACGTTAGTGTGTCAACTGCTATTGTCATTGTCCACATCTCGCATAAGCAACTGTGTTGTTGAGACATATGGGTGCAGCTTCCTCGTGTTTACCAGACATCATCGTATAGCAAGTGTTCTAGTCCTCTGCGTCTTACAATTTTTTTTGAGCCTGTACTTGGCTGGCTTTTCTGTATCAACTTGACCGAGGCTGGAGTTATCACAGAGAAAAAAAAAAATGTCTCCATGAGATCCAGCTGTAAGGCATTTTCTCAATTAGTGATCAAGTGGGGAGGGCCCCTTGATGGGTGGTGCTATCCCTGGGCTGGTAGTCTTGGGTTCTATAAGAAAGCAAGTTGAGCAAGCCAGGGGAAGCAAGCCTGTAAGTAACATCCCTCCATGGCCTCTGCATCAGCTCCTGCTTCCTGAGCTGCTTGAGTTCCAGTCCTGACTTGCTTTGGTGATGAACAGTAGTGTGGAGGTATAAGCTGAATAAACCCTTTCCTCCCCAACTTGCTTCTTGGTCGTGATATTTGTGCAGGAATCGAACCCCTGACTAAGACAGAGCCCTCTTGTGTAATTTTCCCTAGGCCTTAGATGCAGGGGATATGTTGTAGTTAGGCTTGGACTCACATGGTTACTCTTTTCTGTATTACATCTACTTGCAAATAGAAGCTTCACTGATTAGGGGTGAGAACTGCACCTACTGTGGGTAAATGGGTACATATTTAGAATGTGGTTAGAAATTATATTGGTTTAGGAAAATGATAACAGTAGGTTCTCCTCTGGGTTCTGTGACCTCTCTGTCCACAGGCAGTTGACTAAGTCCCCAGGACCATGTATTACTTCCCTCCAACTGAGCAGGCCAAAAGTCCATTAGACAGTTATTGGTTGCTCCCAAGATAAAAATCCCAATTGCACTACTGGGAATACCTTTCCACAACAATCTCTCTTACAGCACATAGACTTTACGGTTGGATAGGACTAGTGATTGCTTTTCTCCAGTGGTATCTTGAATGATCCCTTTTGATTATTCAATGATTATTCTATGAGACCTGGTCCTCAGGGAGGAGGCTTCTTGGTTAGCTCCAATCCAAAGGATGTGGGTTTTCAGCAGTAGATTCTGACCTGCAAGCTCCAGGAAGCACACTGGAGAAATAGCCTTTAATGCTTGGTAAGTCTCTTGGAATTCATTCCCGTCCAATCACTCAAAGGGTTTCCCAGGCCTGGCACTAGGATTTTTGTTAGATAGTGTATGGCTCTGTGGGAGGAAATTATTTTCTTTTTTTCTTTTTTTAAATTCAAGTCACAAGGCCTTCGTGATGTAACCCCTTCTCTATTTTATTTTATTTTATTTTATTTTATTTATTTTATATATGTGAATGTACTGTCACTGTCTTCAGACACACCAGAAGAGGGCATCAGAACCCATTATAGATGGTCGTGAGCCACCATGTGGTTGCTGGGAATTGAACTCAGGACCTCTAGAAGAACAGTCAGTGCTCTTAACCTCTGAGCCATCTCTCCAGAGAATAATGTTTTGCTCTATGGATTTTTTTTTCTGTTTTTTAAATTGAAGACTGATTTTTTTTATTCACACAATATATTCTGATCATGGTTTCCCTTCCTCCAGCTACTCCCAGATCCTCCCCCTCCACACTCCCCCAACCACACAAATCCACACCCTTTCTTTCTCTCTTTCATTAGAATACAAATAGGCATCTAAAAATTAATGATGAAATAAATTATAATAAAATAAAAAAAAATAAAACAGAATGGGACAAAATGAACAAACAAAAGCCGTGGGACAAACAAAAAGCTTAAGAAATGCTAGACACACACACATTTGCACATACAAAAACCCGTAGAAATAAAATCAAAGCCATAATATATAAACAAAAGGTCTGCAAGGGGGGAAAAGACCCAGTCAAAGCATTGTGAAATGAAAAACCTCCAAAATACCATTGATTTCGTTTTGTGTTGGCCATCTACTTTGGGGCCTGGGGCCTGCCTTTAACTGTGGTTTGTATAACCAGCGGGACTTTGTTGGAGAAAGCTAATTTTTTCTTTGCATGTGATCATGAACTGGAGATAGCTCCTGTGTTAAGAATATGGGCTTCTGTCTATGTCCCATCTCGGCGTTGGGACCCCATCTGTGCATGCTCTCACAGTCTCGGCATTAATTCTGTACCTAGAAGGCCTCTTTTCCTTGCTGTCTTCCACCCCGTTAGCTCTTTCCGTCTCTACCTCCTCTTCCACAGAGATCCCTGAACTCTTGAGAGGAGAAATTTAATGGAGACATCCCATTTAGGCCTGAGTGTTCTAAGGCCTCTCTCACACTGCCCATTGTCGCACAGTGGGTTTATGTATCTGTTTCCATCCATTGAAGGAGGAAGCATGTACGATCAAGGCTGAGCAAGGCACTGAACTATGAGTATAGCAGGATGCCATTAAGAGTCAGATTATTGCTATGTTCCTCTGGCAGAACAGCAGTATTTGGCCTTCCCCTAGGTCCACAGCCTATCCAGTCACAGGTCCTCGGCCATCTGGGCAGTGTCTGGCATGGGTAACATTTCATGGAGTGGGCCTTAAATCCAATCAGGTCGGGGTTGGTTACTCCCATAAATTTTGTGTCTTTATTGCTCCAGCATAACTTGCAGGTCCCCATTGTAGATCACAGGGTTTGCAGCTGGTTTTGCTTTTGCCTTTCTCTTCTGGTAGTGTGCAGAGTACATCACAGAGCTATGAACACTAGTCAGTAGGTAAGAAGACTCTAGGTAGGGACCAGTTTGAGCCCTCCCTGTTCAGTGAGTAAGGGAGGTGTTGTCTTCAGGAACAGGGCCGTACAATCTGTTTGAGGAGAGCAGCCAATAGCCTTGGAAATAGCCTGGGTTGTATGGGACTTTCAATGGGGCACTTCTGGCCAAACAACTCTATTCTAAGTAACCCATTCCCAACAAGGAAGGTTATTTGGTGGCAAAAATAAAAAATAAAAATAAAAATAAAAAAAATGTCTAGTTAGGGCTATGTCTCCTGCAGTATTTGGTGATTCCAATTTCTTTTACATATGTATATATTTTAAGAAGCTTCTTCAGTGCTAGGTTTCTATATGAGCTGTCTAATGTCATTAGTTTTGCCATCCTTCCCTGTTTGATCCTCTCATTCCAGCCCCTTCTCTCACATCCATAACTATTTAGTCTATTCTCTCTTTCTAGGGAGATCCTTCCTTCTGCCATTGTCTGTTATTTTATACCAAACCTCTGTGGCTATAAGGATTGAAGCCTGCCTGTCAAAGACTTAAGAGCTATCATCCACATATAAGTGAAAACAGTCCATATTTGTATTTTGGGTCTAAGTCTAGGGATAAAAAAGATATTTCTCTATCGTCAAACATTTGCCTTTGAATTTCGTGATTTTATTTCTTTTTAACAGAGTAGTATTTCATTGTGTAAACGTACCACATTTTCATATCCATCCATCAGTTGACGGCCATCTACATTGTTTCCAATTTCTGGCTATTATGAATAGAACCACAATGAACATGGTAGAGCAAGTGTCTCCGTAGTAGGATCTAAGCATCCTTTAGGTATATGCCCAAGAATTGTATAGCTAGATCTTGAAGTAGATCTACTCCCAGCTTCCTGAAGAAACACCACATTGCTTTTTACAGTGGTCACACAGGTTTGCACTTCTACTGACACAAGCTGTCAATAATCATGACCGTTCTGACTGGTAGAAGATAAAATGTCAAAGCAGTTTTAATTTGCATTTCCATGATGATTAAGGATTTTGAACACTTCTTGAAATGTTTCTCAGCCATTTCATTTTTCTTTCTTGAGATCTCTAGGTAGATCCGTTCACCGCTTTTTAATTGGATTATTTGTTTTCTTAATGGCCAGTTTTTTTGGAATTCTTTATTTGTTTTACATATTATGAGATGTGTAGTTGATTAAAAAGAAAAAACCCTTTCTTTATTCTTTAAGCTGCTGCTTTTGCTGAATGATGGTGTTCTTTGCTATACAGAAGCTTTTCAGTTTCATGTGGTCCCATTTATTAATTGTTCTTGGTTCCTGACCTATCATTGTTCTGTTCAGAAAGTCTTTTCCTAGGCCAATAAGTTCAAGTTTTCCACCACTTTCTCTTCTATGAGCTTCAGTGTATCTGGCCTTATGTGGTGTGCTCTGATCCTTTTGGAGGTCAGTTTTGTGCAGTATAAGTATGGACCTACAGTCTTCTACAGTCTTCTACAGTCTGACCAGCACCATTTGTTTAAAATGCTGTATTTTTTCCCCCAATGTGTATTTCTGGCTTCTTTGTTTAAAAACCAGGTGTCCAAACGTGTGTGGATTTATGTTTGGGTCTTCAGGAAGGCTCAGATTATTGTTAAAGGCAGATCAATGTGTCTGTTTTTATGCCAATACCATGCTGGTTTTACTGCTATAGCTCTGTATTACAAAATGAGATGGAGCTGCTGATACTTCTACCAGTTCTTTTATTATTTAGAATTGTTTTAGCTATCCTGGTTTTGTGTGTGTGTGTGTATGTGTGTGTGTGTGTGTGTGTGTGTTTCCATATAAAGCTGAAAGTTGTTCTTCCAGTTGTTCTAGGAAAAATTGTATTTGAATCTTGACAGGTATGCCTTTGAAGCAGTAGACTGCTCTTAGTAGTATGGCAGCTTTTACTATATTAATTCTACCAGTCCATAAGCATGTGAGATTTTTCCATCCTCTGCTATTTTTTTTTTCAATTTATTTCTTTAATGCCTTAAAAGTTTTTATTATCAAAGTCTTTCACTTGCCTGGTTAAAGTTACCCTAAGTTGTTTTATGGGAGGGGGTAGGTAATGGTAAAAGCTATTATTTCCTTGGGTTTATTCTCAGTGTTTGTCATTTATATATAATAAGGCTACTGATTTCTGTGAGTTTATTTTGTATCCTGTTACATTACTGAAAGTGTTTATCAGTTGTAGAAGTTTTTGGATGGAGTTTTTAGGGTTGTTTATGTATACTGTGCTGGCTAGTCTTATGTCAATTTGATAGACAAACTAGAGTTATCTAAAAGGAGGGCATGTTTAGTGAAAAAAAAATGTCTCCATAAGATCTGTTTGTGACACATTTTCTGTGGTTGGTACCATTCCTGAGCTCATAGTCCTGGGTTGTATAAGAGGGCAGGCTGAGCAAGCCAGTACGTGGCACCCCTCCATGGTCTCTCCATCACCCCTCCATGGTTTCTCCATCAACCCTCCATGGTCTCTCCATCAGGCTCCTGCCCTGCTTGAGTTCCTATGCTGACTTCCTTCGATGATGAACAGCAATATGGAAATGTAAGACAAATAAACCCTATTTTCCCCAACTTGCTTCTTAGTCGTGGTGTTTTGTTGCAGCAGGTCTCAAAGAACCAGCTCTCCATTTTATTGATTTTTTTTTTTGTATTGACTTCTTGTTTGTATTGTACTGATTTCAGCCGTGAGTGATTATTTCTAGCAGTCTACTCCTTCTGAGTGTTTTTTCTTTCTTCTTTTTGCTTTGGGATTTTCTGGTGTGCTTTTAAGTTACTTTGTTTCAATGCAGGCGCTTAGTGCTGTAAGTTTACCTCCCAGAGCTACCCGTATGTTAAAAGACCTGTATTTGATATCCTTATATACATAAGCTAAAATAATTACTCTCTTCTGTATCATGAACTAATTTCAAACTTCCTTAAGGATAATGGTGCTTTGACCATTTTCCCAAATTCTAGCACACAGCTTAGGAAAAAAAAAATGTATTACTACTACAACGACTAAGGTCAAGTTTTGGCTATATAATATGGACAAGAAACTTTAAATTCCACATCTACAAAATCATCGTGTAAAGACTTAATTTAAGAAGACTTGTGAAAATTAAAGATAGGAAGTGAACTACCTGGGGATTACTATGTCCTCCATAGATTTCATAAATGGCTTCATGAAATGGTTATAGTTACAGGGAACTACAGGGCTTTGGTTAGCCAACAGCCGATCAAAATAGTGATTGACTATCTGGGCAAGCTACCAAGGTCCTGGTGACCTGCTGGAAAATGTCCAAAATGTCGGAAAATAAGATGAAGGTCATCTTAAAGTACTGACATCACAGGCCACATGGCACATATGACATTAGTTTATCCCATGCTTTCCTCACACTTTTCAGGAGTTACAATATTTCTGGGGCTGAGCCAGCTAGAAACTCAGCATTCACAGGTCTACACTGATCAGCATAGCACGCTGTTCTTAACCAAAGACGTTTATACCAGAAGACTACAAGCCTCATTAGGCAGCTTAGTAGTTAATTGATTTTAATTTCTTTAAATTGTTTTCAAAGATCATTTTTCTGCCTTTTGATAATCTACTATCTTGTTCATCATTTAGAAAATAGATACTAGATCATTTAAAATTGTGTTTGTTATTTAAAATTACCTACAAAAATAGTCTAATGGAAAGTCTGACCTTATATTCTAAATAGATTGCTAATAACCTGGAAGCAAATGGTTTTACTTTTAAAGAATTATTTATTTTATGAGCACACTGTAGTTGTCTTCAGACACTGCATCAGATCCCATTGCAGATGTTTGTGAGCCATCATGTGGTTGCTGGGAATTGAACTCATGACCTCTAGAAGAACAGTCATTGCTCTTAACCCCTGAGCCATCTCTCCAGCCCTACAAATATTTTTACTATTTGTGAGAAACAATCAAATTTTCAGTTTCTAAAATAACTTTAAAATTACTTTTGAGAGCTGGATCAGTGGTTAGGATCACTTGCTGCTCTTTTAGAGGACCTGAGTTTGGTTTCCCACACTGCCATGGTGACTTAAACAATCTGTAAATCCAGATCCAAGGGTTCCAACATCCTCTTCTGGCTTCTGCCCACACTGAACATACACGGTATACATATATACACAAAGGCAAAACACTCATACAACTAAAAGTAAATAATTAAAAACTTCATTGTGAATTATATGGCAAAGGTTATTCATACAGGTCTCTTTAAATAAGATTACATTAATCCATAGCCTTAAAGTTAAGAAAAATTACTTGACTCGGAGTAACATAGTCTCCCAATGTGTGCAAAACAGAATGGTCCTTATCACCATGAAATGTTTTGTGTCCCTCAAGCACTTTACTCTCAACTGGATGGCATGAATTTTCATATTGCAACATGTTGTTTTGCTTCCAAGGAAACTCCTTTTTTGAAGCATTTGGAAATTAGCAAATAAATATTATAAAATTTCAATAGTATTATCACACACATATGGTATGTGATATACATATACATTTATGTAATATATATCAGGTAAGATGTATATCTGTCTGTGTGTTTGTGTGTCTGTGCATCTGTGTGTCTGTGTCTGCGTGTGTCTGTGTATAAATCATTACTAAGAAACCAAGGAACCCAGCTTTTAAAAGTGGCAAAGGAACAAGTCCTGAAGCCAGGTTGCTCTCAGCCTTGGTCAGAGAAGGTTCTTTTTATGGTGGGAAGGAGTCAATAAAGAGACGCACAACTTGTCAGTGTGCTGAGAAAAAGAGACTAATTGCACAGCCCTAAGTAGAATACTAATATCAACTGCGTACCCCGATGCCACCCTTTTCAACCAAGGCTCAGGAAAGATAGTTAAAGAGAAGACAGAAATGGTATAGGAGGCAGAGAATGGTGAGGGGTGGCGTGAAATGCTATTTTCTGGACATGCCATGTCAGTCTATCAGAGAAATGAACTCCATGCTGTGAACACTGGCATGTGTGCTGCAGAAGATCTCCAGACTCCATCCCTCACTAAGGAACTTTGGGCAGTTTCAAGATGAAAGAGAATCATACTTTCTTATGAAATGGCTACTGATGAGGTCCCATGTACCAGTGGGTGATCTCACATGCACATATGGATAAGAACTAACTGGACTTATCAGCTTATATAATTTAACACACACACACACACAAAGTTGTTTGGGGGATGTGTTGATGGTTATGGATAGCATTGGAAGGGGGAAGCGGGGATATATGTCATAGTTAGCTTCAGTTGCCAACTTGACACATTGAGGCATTGCTTCCATCCGTTTTACCTGTGCATATATCTGTGGGACATTTTACTGAATGCAAATTGAGGTGGAAGAGCCCAGCCAATACTAGACATTGTTATCATGTCAATATGGAAGTGAAAATTAAAGCCACAAGGTACCAATGATTACACAAGCCACACCTAGAAAGACCAGTACCAAGCATGAATGAGGACTTGGAAGAAGCAGAATTCTCACAGATCTACTGATGGCAGAGTAAGATGCTGCAACTTCTTTGGAAAGAGACTCTTGATCAAATTCATGGAAACTACTCTGGGAGGAATTTAAAAAGTCGTGAATTGCAGGTACTTCATTCATGACATCTGGATGCATTTGATACCAGGTAACAAGGCTCAAAGGTCAGGGTACTGGTAACTATGACCAGAGAAGGCATGATCACAATGACCTGAGGCATAAAGAAAGGTAATATAAGTCCTTCTTACCCCTAGACACCAAGTCAAAGAGAAGATGCCACAGGGACGTGTTAAATATAAAAACTCTCATCACGTAAATTATTTTCATTATTTTTTCTTTTTTATTACATGAGTTTTAGCACCCAGCCTCCAGGCAGAAATTAGGCTAGACCTCTCTGCTAACCTCAGACTAATTGGAACTTTCCACAGCTTCCCAATAGCCTCAGCTCTGTGCTCAACTCTAGAGCTCTCAGAGTCTCCTTCCCATGCCCAAGATACTGAAAGTCTACGGTGAAGTGTAGACGATCTTCTCTCCCACCCAAAATAATGGATTGAGCCAACATTGGCAACTATTGGAATAAATATTATGTCCCTGGTGACAAGGGCTCCTGACGCCAACTAATCAAAATCCTCAGGTGTTTTGAAAAGCAGTTCTACTTCCTGGTTGTGGTGGTTTGAATATGCTTGGCCCAGGGAAGTGACACTATTAGGAAGATTAGTCTTAGTGAAGAAGATGTAGCCTTGTTAGAGGAAGTGTGTCACTGTGGAAGCAGGGTTGCGAGGTCTCATATATATGCTTAAGGCTGGCCAGTGTGTTCCAGAACCTTTTCCTGACTGCCTTCAGATCAAGAGGTAGAACTCTCTGCTCTTCCAGTACCATGTCTGCCTGGATGCTGCTGTGTTGCTCACCAAGATGATAATGGACTGAACCTCTGAAACCGTAAGCTAGCCCCAATTAAATGTTTTCCTTTATAGGAGTTGCCTTGGTCATGGTGTCATTCCCTCACAGCAATGGAAACCCTAAGGCCACAGCACTCCTCAAGCAGACACGTACAGCCTCAGCAGACCCTTGCATTGTCAATGCATATCATTAAGCCTTTGAGGTGTTTTACCTACTAAACATAAATTGAGAAACTGAGGCAGTAAAAAAATCATATTTTTGACTGAATTAGCCTGTGAAAAAACTGATGGACCACAGCAAACACAATCTGTCTCCTACTCTGCCTATTAAGACAGCCACTACTCACAAATGTACAAATGGACAAGTCCACCCCATTTGTCTGCATGTCACACTTCCTAGCACTATCTCCAAAAAGAAAGAATTCAGAAAAACTCCGAAGAACTTTATGCTGATCATATGTAAAAATCAATCTTTTGGGGTTATTGGACTAAGTGAAATATATTAAAATTAATTTTTACCATCTTCTCCGTACTCTGTACTTTTTTTTTTAACTTGCATGCAGGCAAGAAATGCATCAGATAAAAAAATTTCAACAAACTGAATTTCAAGCAACTAATGACTTTCATAACAAAGGCATTAACCCAGAAGCCTATAAAAAATAGAAAGGACTCCTCAAGGCATAGAAGAACTGTTTCTGTCAGGCTGTACAGGAATGGACAATGTTGTAAATGGCAAATTGGTGACCATCTAGTGTGTTTTTCCCTTTGAGGGTAAAGCAAAGACTTCTTTAATGGCCAGGCTCAGGTTGTTGGGTTCCTTTGGATTGGTTGATGTCAGTATTCTGGGTGTTAAATAATCAGCTAATTTCTAACTTTAGTTGGATTGCATGCCCCTGTTTTCCCTCCACACACAAAGAATCTATTCTTATTTAGTCTCATGTGCTGGAGCCCAGTGCAGGAACTCACTCCAAAGCAATACCTTGCGTTTATTTTACTTAGTGATTTATATCTGTAGCAAATGCTACATTTATGTTACAGTACTAACCTAGATCTTCATTTTACCCACAGGCATCATTTTGTTCTTGTTTTTACAATGCACACTTAGAATTCACACTCTTTATATAACATAAATAGGTACAACACAACAGAGAGATGTACACTAAGTTGCTAATAGTTAGCCATGTGGATGCCAATGTGCATGGCTTCATGTGACTTTAGGGGTGTAGGAATACAGCCCCAAGTATCCTAGGCAGCTCAATGGAGATCTCAGCAGCAGCACCAAGAAGGGACAAAGTCATTATGCCAAGCAGCCGCATCAGAAAATGAGAGACTGTTGTTCAGGAGGTAGAAGACTGGAATCGGAGGTTTGAGAAACCTTCTATGTGAGCCCAGTACACATCAAGTTTGAAAGCACCTGTCCTTGTCAAATTGAGGCAAGTATCTCTAGATCCAGAAGGCATGGTTTCACCAAAGCACACTTGCTTCTTCTAACCCTTTGGTTCTGGTAACAGAGAACCCAAATCAACAAGATGAGTCCTCTTTCGTCAGGTCTCAAATCTGAAAGTCACATTGCTACCGTACAGAGAGGTCACCCTGAGAAAATTTAAAACTTTGCACATATAGTACATTCTCAATGTATATTTGTTGATTGCCTTTACAATTAACCTGGGAAATTATGATGTATTCAGTATTAAAAGACATGCTGTTGGCGGTCCTTTTAGAATGCTTTTCTGGCCAGCAAGCCCTTCCTCCAGCTGCTGCAGTGATAAGTGAAGAACATATACCAGTTACATTCTCTAGAGACTTGCCCTGGTTTGACTGGAGCCATTTTGCTTGGAAGCCTAAGATGGTTACCCAACCTCTACACCCCATCACACCCAGGACTTCCCCTCTACTCCCACTGTGTGGCCAGTGACTGACTGACATAAGATTCTAAAGCGTGGCCCTTTAACCTCATGGTGGTCTCAAACATTGCACTGATATTTAAACTACGAACTGACTCTCAACAAAGTCAGGCCAGAGACCACACCCTTCTTAGCCCTTCTGTTTTCTTATTTCGCTTTGCTCCCTCTGACACAAAGATTTCCTGAGAATGCCTTCCCATTAAGCACATGCAGCCCTAACCCTGTCTTACAGTCTTTCTTTCTTTAGATAATTTAACCAGGACAACAGGTGACTATGCTTCAATTATCTACTGGAAATGTAGTTTTCTCATTGCCAAACCAACTGCAAACTGCTTAACCCTTTCACCAAGCTAATGACTAGGAAGCAATGAGAAATAATTTAATAATATCCAAAACAAAGCATATACAACAGAATAAACTCAAGGTATTCAGCTGTCCTAAATCTCTAACAGCTGACCACAGTAGCTAACTGGCCAGAAAGATGGGATGAGTGTCAAACTGCAAAAAGAACAAAGAGAAAGGCTGGTTTATTTGCCCAGATGCAGCAATTGCTTTGAGTAAGTTGGAGTCTAGGAAGCCTCTAGGAATTTGATAAAATTTAGGGATTCCTGTCTCTAAATATGAATGAAAAACATCTTCTCTGCCTGTCTGTCTGTCCATCTGTCCATCATCTATCCATTCATCATATCTATCTACAGACATCTGTCTCTGTCTCTGTCTCTGTCTCTCTGTCTCTCTGTCTCTCTGTCTCTCTCTCTCTCTCTCTCTCTCTGTGTGTGTGTGTGTGTGTGTGTGTGTGTGTGTGTGTGTGTGTGTGTGTAAAGATTATATCAAATGATTAATTCAAGGCCAGTTTGCCATTTATTTCATTGAACAAGTATTTTACATATATTTTATTCAACCACAGTATATATCTACTCTCTGTCTTTCTCATATGTCAATCATATACATAATCCTAGTTGGGTTTTTTTTGTTTGTCTGTTTTTTCCAGACAGAATTTCACTGTGTATCCCTGGCTATCCTGGAACTCACTCTGAAGACCAGGCTGGCCTCAGACTCACAGAGATCTGCCTGCCTCTGCCGGCCACGTGATGGGATTAAAGGTGTGCTCCATCAGGCTCAACTCATATTCCTAGTTGTTAGGAAACCATATTGCCAACCATTTTCTGGGAAACCCAAGCCACACATGCTCACAAACACATGAACTTATGCCACATACTACCTCCTTTATTCACTCCTAACCTATGCTAAGAACGAACTCTCTATCTATATAAAACTTGTATTCAATACTTTGGAAGTTTCATACATGTATATGCTGAGTTTGGAGCATGTTCACACACACGTACAACACACAGACATCCGTTTTATTTTTTTAATTTTTCTTGTCTTATTGAACCTCACCCCTACTTTGATCTCATTTTATTTCCCCCCTGTCGACCCTCACTGAGTGTTAGGACCTCATGATCTAATCCCCATGCATAATAAAATGATAACTGGCCCAATCCTGTCCAGGTAACCACAAATGCAGTTGAGTTCATGAATGCAACAGGCATGCTGTATGCAGACGACAATGTTTTGCATCACTCTTCATTTGGCTCTTACATTATTTTATCCTCTTATCCTTGATGATCTCTGAGCCTTGAAAGGAAGGGAATAATTGAGATGTTCCACTTAAGTCCAAGTATTCCACACTCACTTAGTCTGCACATTTTCAGACGTCGTGAGTCACAGTATTCACTGCTTCCTGCTTCAAAAAGCTTAAATGTATGATTAAGACTGATCAAACCATTAATTTATACATATGAAGGTGAGCATTTAGAAGGTAGTTCGATACTATGTCCTTTTAACAAAACAGTAGTAGGGCCTCTTTTGTAGGCCTAAGGCCTGTTCAGCCACAGGTTCTTGGCTGGGTTTAAAGTACCAGGCAAGATTGTCCTCCTGTGAAACAGGTCTCAAATATACTTTGATAGTGACTGGTTATTCCTATTGCCGTAGTTAGGGTTTTGCTGCTTTGAACAGACACCGTGACCAAGGCAACTCTTGTAAAGGACAGTATTTAATTGGAGCTGGCTTACAGGTTCATTATGGTCAAGGTGGGAACATGGCAGCATTCAGGCAGACATGGGGCTGGAGGAGCTGAGAATTCTACCCCTTGTTCTTGTTCTGAAGTCAGCTAAGAGAAGACTGGCTTCCAGGAAGCTAAAATGAGGTTCTTAAAGCCCACACTCACAGTTGCGCACCTACTCCTGTAAGGCCACACCTCTTAGTAGTGCCACTCCCTGGGCTAAGCACATACAAACCACCACACCTACAATAACCATGCCACTATTGCTATAGTGGACATAGCGTTCCAGGCACAATATCATGATAGTTCATAAGGAGCACAGCAACGTAGCACAGTTGCTGATTTTCTTCCCCTAGCAGCTTGCACGGCACCTTCCAGTGTTATGAAGACTAACCACTGGAGAAGTAGTTTCCTGCTTAAATCCAGCATGATTTGGGATTGCAAGTGCAGAGACTCTCAAGTATCTTCAGAAATAAGATACTCTGATCTTAGAACGAGCTCTTTTTCTAGTCTTAAAAATTCGGTCTGGTCTTCATCTAGTTTTCTACTCCATCCTTCTATTTTACCCTGTGACATCTCCTATCTCCATCCTCACTCTTCAGAGATTCCAGTCTATAATCAGCCTATTGTTCTTCACCTCAGAGTTCGGATTTCTTCCTCGTAGAATAGCCTACTTCCTTTTGTGCTGTATCCTTTCTCTACATCTCCATCTCCAAAGTTACAAACTTGTTCTACTAAGTTTTGTAAGTAGCTGACTCATTTCTCTCCTGTGACCATCCTGCTAAAAGTTGGTAACTGATACCTATTTATCCAGAAGAGAGTTTTCCCTATGGCTACAAAACCATAAGCCCGACATCTCATGGTTTTTCCACTGATGCATCAGATCAGTAGGTCTATAAGTGACCTAACCACCTCTCTCTCATTCCAAAGCTGTCCTTTGTTATAAATTCTGGTCCTTGTTTACTGTCACTGCCCTCCTCCCAGAGCCAACCAATCATTTTTCACGCCTTGCTGATCTACTTTAAGTATTTCCCAATCTATCTCTACCTTTATACCCTGTCAGATAGAAACTTTAAGCATCATCAAAATCTGTCTCCCTCAGATCCTACCTCTACTACTGCTAGAGTACCCTTGCCAAAAACTCAGATGTAACCAGACCATTTCTTGCCAACACTGTTAATATTCTCTGGATCTAAATAGAACTCAGCAAAAGTTTCCGACAAACTAAACTTTGGCAACTAATAAAGAGCTACTACTAACATTTCTAAGGTCATGTAACCCCAACACCCCATCCAATCTTTTCCTAGTTCAAGTTGTCTGCGGTATGCTTATCCTCTCAAAAGTACTGCCAAAGCCTGACCATAAGCATCTTTTTTTTCCATTAGAAGTGACAATATTCTAGTTCTTTTTGATTTTTAATTTGCTTTTTTTCCCATAAAGTTTAATGAACAACATCAATTTAGAAATTAAAAAAAAAAAACTGTTGGCACAGCAACAAACCCCATACAGAGTTTAAATCAATGTAAGATATTGAAGAGGTCATGCCTATAACCACAGTTTTTGTGAGGCTAATGGCAGAAGGATTTCTGTGCATTCTTCTGGCAACATACTAAGCCTCAGGACACTCTGGGTTGCAGAGAAAGACCCTCTCTCAAAAAACAAAATGAAACAAACAAAAAAAAAATTAGAAGAGTGTGGTAAGGGTCTAATATCTACTACCCTAGATCTTAGCCAACCACAGCTTGCCATGTAAACCCCCAAAATACTTGAAAAGCTTCCATGAAAAAGATTGAGAAACGCTCCAGACTTCAAAGAGCTCTTTAAAATGTTTTGATGAGTTATGTGTAAATGAACATGCAGATTAAATTTCCACCTCAGTCCACATGTTCTTAAAGCATCGACAGGAAAAGGCTTTGCCAAACATGCTGGGGTCTGCTGAACTCAGAACAGTTTACTATATTCAACAAGCCCAAATGTGGCAGGCTCCCCCATCCCTGCACCAACTATACTAATTCAAACCATAGAGACGAAATAGCAAGTGTGAAAAGTAAGGAAAGATGTATGGAGAGGATTAGAATGAATGGGGACTACCTTCCATCTCACTTACTAGAGGAGATATGTTATAGAGGTTAGCTTCCTTCTCTGAGTTTTATTTGGACAGTTACTGGTTTAATCTAGAAATATATTTTTCAGTATCTACTACGTGTCAATCACCATTGAGAAATCAAATAATTATATGCCTTTTATATTGACTTAGTAGTGTGTAATACATTTCTTCTGCAAGCTGTAATGTATCACACCTGCTTGGAGGACCATGTCTGAGTGCAGAACCAGGAAAAGTACAAAAGATGTTCGAATCCATATCTTCTCCAGCTAAGCATGAAATACACACACTGATTCTATCATCCTAACATGGTTTAAGAGCTAGAGACCACATCATCAGAGTAGTGACCCGCTACTGCATGTTGGTCCTAAATAACATAGGTCTCAATATCCCAGCTCTGCACTGGAGCATATTAACCTGTGGGCTGGAGTTACAGCATGTAAGTCAAGATGAGAGAATACCATGAACTTCCACAAATCTAGTACTACCTGGAAATGAAAGCGTCAGTAAAAGTGGCTGATGCTGAAACTAAGTAAATCTTAATTTGGGGTTTTCAACAAATTTTAAAGAATATAGTTACTAGTTCTCTCCATTGAACATACTGCTCAAAAGTCTCTGGTATCCAAGTTCTTGATCCTAAGGCAGTATGAGATTATACCTGATTCAAGAGGGAGTGCTATTAATTAACACTTTGGACATTTCTGAGCTGGCCCATGTGTTCCTAATGAGAAATAAAATGGAATCCCCTCAGTGTCCCCCAAGGCAGACCCAAAAAAGGGGGAGACAGCTGAATGACTGGGCTTAAAATCTTCAAAAGAAAAGCCAAGAAAATTATAGGATGCGGAATCTTTCGATTTTAGTCATTCTGAGAGCAGGGACCTCACATTCTATTTTTTTTTTTTTCATGTTTCCTTGCAATATCTAATTCAAAAAAAATTACCATCTATTGACTTGAAAACTCTTTGAATGAAGGCACTGTGGAGGAAACCAGTCAGCAGAAAGCACCCCAGTGGAAAAACCAATCTGCATTTCTATTGGTCAGTTTTTTGATGCCAGGGAGGTGGGGTGGGGGGTGGGATGGGGGGGGGCACTCAGCTTGAACTCCCAGCCTGTTCCCTGCCCAGGTTGAAAACAAGCTGGGTAAGACAATGAGTGAAACCACCTTCTCCTTTACTGATCTCCAGAAGTGAAAGGGCTGCTGTCTCTTGTGGTTCATTGCTATCAGTCTGTTCTGCAGCCACTGCCTCATGGCAATTGGGTTACTTGAGATATTACAGAAATGAATCATTATGTTGGCAGCCACCTCGTGCTAAAGAAACTCCGTTCCCTAGTTCAAGGATTGCAAAATCAAATGAGAAGAAAAATGAATACACACACACACCTCTTGCAGAGTTCAGGGGCTTTTGTATTTCCCTTTTTGTGGTGGTGTAGCGTTGTCATGCAGTCTGAGGTCACACGCTGTATCCTCAGTTTTTAAGCTTCTGAGCTTCACTGAACAAAGGCACTGATCGGATCCTCCCAGGACATAAATTATGTCAAGCAGTAAGTCAGGGACCTCTGGAGGCAGCGTTGACTTTTTTAGGGCACCAGGACAACTATAACTGAGTTACTGCTCCTGTGGAATAAGGAGACTCTTGTCCTGGTTTGAAAGAGCGAGTTCAGTTTCTTAAAGGGCCAAGTGTAGAAGCTATTAGAACACTAGAGGCTGGACAGCAGTCTGGTCACATGTCAGGAGGGTATCCCTGGGACTTTACACACTGTTCACATGAATCAGAACAGGGCACACTGTGTAGGCAGAGGATTGGTGAGAGGAGAGTCAGTAGCTTGACAAATGGATACATTCCTGAATGGCCAATTCTGTGTCACCCCTCAACCCTATTTCATTGTTCAGTTCAGTGTCCCTGGTGCAATATGGAAGAGATGAATAGGCAGGCTGGTAATCCCAAACCACAGAGCCTCAAGGATTAAGGCCATGACCAACAGCAACAGCAGGATGGCTTGTTGACCTGTATGCTAAAGACCAGGAGCTGTCTCTTATCCTACCTCCACTGACACTGGTGGCACTGACAAAAGAGTTGTGTAGTCAACTTGCTGTCTGAATGAAAATACAGACATATTACAACACAAACATGCTAAGGTAGATTGTACACAAGTCATATTAGGATTTATTTTTTATGAGTGTATACTAGATCACTTACAAAATGCTGTGAGACTTCCCCTGGAGCATGAGTGATATAGCCCTGTGTCACTTTGTTACAGTCTAAACTAAAACAAAGACTCTTGGGTATATGTTTGAATACATAAGGCTATTTATATGCGTAAGACTTCATATAAGAGAGTGTGTGTGTGTGTGTGTGTGTGTGTGTGTGTGTGTGTGTGTGTGTGTATAATTTCTTTTTGGCTCCAGGGTTAATGATATTAAGGGAGGCGTTAGATTCAACCATTCCAATTTTGTCTATGTGTTGGGTGTCCAAAGTTGATATCAGTTATCTTCCTAATTGCTCTGTACATCATTTACAGAGCCAGAGTCTCTCAATTAAACATAGGTCTTGCTGACCACTCAGTCCAACTAGCCATCTTGCCCCCTGGATGCCTTGTCTCTGCCTTTCACATGCTGGGATTACAGGAGCCCATGATGCCTGCCTGGCTTTTACATAGGTTCTGAAGACCTGACGTCCTCCTACTTGTGGGCTAGGCACCATTAATCACCACATCACCTACACTAACTCTAAGAATTTACTTCTTCTTTCCAGTTTCCCCAGCCCCTCAGGAATGCTCATCCCTGTCTTCTGGGCACCATGTCTCCTCCCAGCTCTGAGCTCTGTGCTTGCTACTGTTGTCTGTGCCACCCTTGCAGAATGCTCCCGGAACAGCTCACACCCACTTGGCACATAAGGTAAGGACTTTCTAATTTCCTCTATTAACTCTCTCTATTCCCTTCCTTCTCTCTCACATGTCATGCCTCTCTCTAGACGTGTGTTACTAAGGAACATATTAACCATTTGATTTTGATTAGTGAAAAAAACACATTCTCTCTCTCATTCTCTCTCTTTCTCACTCTCAAAAATTGTAATGGATTCTCTAAGAAGAAAATCAGAAACTGAGAGTCTTGACATTCATCCTTCCTAGCTACTAAATATGACAAAATGTAATTTTAGCATTTCTGTTCAACTGAGAAACCCTGGGGAATAGTCACTCACTGCCTTTTTTTCTCAAAACAAAGCTGACTTTCTGATTGTATGATTATCTTTATTAGAATGAAGGGCTTAAGAGAAACAGGCCACTCTCCTACTCATCCTTATGAGCACAAACTTCAAGTATGATGCTGTATACTAACTTTGAAAAATTGACCCACAGTATAGACACAAATGTCTAGACACTCGGTGCAGTAAACACGCAATCACTAGAGCATAGCTTGCTTCCAGGAAAGTAAAAATATCTGTGAAGCTAGAGGCTTTGAGGAGTGTACAAGAAAGCGGGTAAGGACCCTGCTGGAGGACATTAATTTTGTGTGTGTGCATAGGGAAGAATCATACCCATGTCAGGTGGTGAAATTCATAATATGTTAAACATTTGCCCAGAAATTCCTCCCACAAGAGTGATTGGGGCAATTGTATATTTGGCCTTTCTTTAGCGTATGAAGATAAAGGTCTGGTACCTCCCAACAGCTTATCACATCCTCATCCTCTAACCAAGATCATCTTATTACATCTATATGACAAATGACTGCGAAGTTACAGGAAAGGACTATGGTCTCAAGTAAGAAATAAGTCATAGAGGAAAAGAGACAATTCTGATGTAGTATGTGTCTTTGGGGCACTGGCACAATCCTAGGAGATTTAAATGCCAGTTAGGAGCTCTTCTGAAACACATTTGCAGTAGACACTCATACACAAATTTATTTAGGAATGTTTTTGGTAGACATACCTACAAGGAAAGAAATTTAAAAAAGACTTTTAACTTAGAAGCTGGAGCTCTAGCTTTGCAGATGAGAGGTTGGGAGCTGATGTATCCCTTCGGGGTTATCCCAAATTGAAGCAATGAGTATGGTTTTGTATGTCCGCATAAGTTAATCATTGGTTGGAGCTCATTCACAGAAGACAATAGTCTTGTGTGGTGCAATTCCATGAAACCAAGGGCACCTCCCAGGACTTCAAAGGTGTGATACCTCATTAGTCAATATTACCAGTAACTACTGGGAGAGGGGAGTTTTGAAGAGACTGGAATCAGTCCTGAAGCAGAAACCTAGCTATGTCACTACAGAACACACAGCAATCTTCCCCCTTGTTAATTCAGCTCCATTTGCTTCCAATACATTTTTTTTAAAGCTTGGAAATAGCTTCTCTAGACTCTAACTGACTCTATTCCTTAGGGACCTTTCAGAGAAGACAGGGACAAATTAAACCACTGTTGTTGTATCTGACTGCAAAACCACAGATGATACTCATCCTCCTTCCCTCATGTTCTCTCCTAGGTTCCCTCATTTTTCAGCCAGTGCCTCTTCTGGTCTAGGCTGCTGACACTGTACAATAACCTTAACTCTAGTCACCACTCAATTCTTGCACTGACCAATACGTGTCTATTTACTGATAAGGATGGGCATATAATCACCCAACACAGTCCTTCTTGTGCTGGGAGCAGCATACCTGCCTCCTTCTAATGATCAGGTCAACTATTCTAATCACTATGGAGACTCATTTCTCTTTATCTTTATTTTGTTCATCTATTCATATATATGCTTGTGTTTATGTGAATGTATCACACACAGACACACACACACACACACACACACACAGCTGTTTCTTAGTCACCTCAGATCTCTGTGCTAAGAAACCAACAAAAAAAAAAATGAGGTTTAGTGGCTGGAGAGAGCTCAGTGTCTAAGAGTGTGTACTTTTAGAGGACTGGAGTTTGGTTCTTAACATTCACATTGGGTATCTCACAACTACCTGTAACTAATAAATGTTTTCCCCTGGCCTCTGGCCTCCAGAATCCTACCCATGAGGGTTGTGTCAATCTACACAAGCACATTGCATCCAGCCCTTTTCTCCTTTACCAGCTGGTCACAAGCTTCTCTCCATATTCACATGGCCCTACATGTGGCTTTGTTCTGAGATACGGTAACAGAACCAGATTATGATGAACAGCATGGTCTACATGGCCAGATCCTGCCCTACTACTTCATCTCTACCAGGACACAGTGGCAAAGCAATTGGTGATATTGGAATGTTGTATGCCTTCTAAAGCTATGAAATTCAACACTATGGTTTTTCCACAAATACCACACAGCATCCTTTCCCACCACAGACACCTCTGGCACCAAAGAGTCTGTTGAATCACAAGCTCAGAGCAGCAAAGCCCTTTTTTAGTGGAGGCCCCATTTACATTTGGCAACATTCCATATCAACAGTTAGTAAATGCCTCTGAGAAGCATCCCACATGTAAAGCATGCTGTTCCCAGAACTCAAGGCAGCCTCACAAATGCTGGACTTTTTCTTACAAGTGGTATGAAATGATACAATTTCCCCACTTAATTTAGAAGAGGTCCACACCATGGCCCCAAAACACTTAACTGCCAGAAAATACCATTGACCTAATGAGCCTCTGAATCTTCTTGCACTTTATCTCTGACACTGATGTTGTGGTATTGCATCCAAGTCTCTAACAAACTTCCCACTTCTTCCTAATCAGTTTCAATTAGTGGGATACTGTCAGAATAGAAAACCCACATGATAAATGAAGAAATGTCTGCATTATCCAGGTCCCTTCAGGGAGTAAAAATTAACATGGCCATGAGGCAAGATTCTCATTGTATAGTGTTATTTATTCAACATGAGTGAAAACAGCTTATAATACTTCTTCCTGATAACCAGAAAAGAATGTATGCAAAGTCAATGGTTGCATGCCAAAGTAATTTTCTCCAGCAAAGATATTGCCCAAGGCTCCTTTAAGAGTCTGCTTTGTGAAGAATCTACTACTTGGTCAGTCTGTGCATATCTTTCTATCTTCCCTATGCATTCTTTCTATCTTTATGGGTGCATCAATCCACACTACTTTCCTGGAATGAAGTATTGGTTTTGATTCATCATTGTG
Source organism: Arvicanthis niloticus (assembly GCF_011762505.2). Lineage (NCBI taxonomy): Eukaryota > Metazoa > Chordata > Mammalia > Rodentia > Muridae > Arvicanthis > Arvicanthis niloticus. The sequence goes on from NC_133438.1 coordinate 13,518,783, forward strand.
GGTGAAAGGAGAGAATAGGAAGGAAATTTCAGATGTTTCTACCAACTTTTATCTTTTGATCTGACAGCTCTTGTCCACTGGCTAATCCAACATTGTGGGGGTTCTACTACCTACAAAATATTTTCAGGCCCATTATATACTCAGCAAACAGTGAACTCACAACCAACTATATCCATAGACTCAGTGTAAATGGACCTGGGTCAGAGGGTGTTTACCATCACACAACTTTATTCGAATTCTAACCTACAATAGGTTGACCCCTACTCTGTTCCTATTGTCAAAGGTTTTGGTATTCCCTTTCCTGTAATGAAATCAATAAATATTCTTCTGAATCTGTTTTAGTTATAGCCTGAACTAAATAAATAGCTGTCCTCTTTTCTTCTCTGACTATGAGCTGTCCCAAACCCAGGCAGCCTGTTCCCAGATATAGATGAGGTTAGGTAGGACAGACCAAGCATGCGGAAGTCTCACCAATGAAAACATCAACATAAAGTCACCTAAAGATACCCTCAGTATCAGGGTAACTCTTTCAACTTCCATAAGGAAATTAAATTATGTAGCTATAAAGGATAATGACTAGGAACTATTTACAAAGTTGATGGATGAACTCCTTAAGTGCAATCATTTGTTCTTTGCATTTCTTATGTCTGCTCCCCCCCCCCCCCCCCCGCTTTGCTGCTTCCAGGATGGACTAAAACCTGATGCTGAGCAGAGCCTTCTCTCCTCCTATTCCACTGGCAGGAAAGGTATTATGTCTGGGCACACCAGGGGATACCCGGTGACCTGCTGGGGAGCATGAGCTGGAGCAGTTCCTGTGACAGCATGTGCTACTTTGCATTAATAAAAATTACCAAACTGAAAACAGATGACAGCTGCAAATGCTAAGAAACTGAAGCATAGAGACAAGCCCCTCCACTTGGTCCGGTTTTTCCTCATTTGTTCAGTCTTTTTCTGCCAATCCTGGTGCGTGTATGTGGGGTGTGTGTGTGTGTGTGTGTGTGTGTGTGTGTGTGTGTGTGTTAATGAAGACAGCAGGAGGCCCAAGTCCCAATGTCCTGTACAAGACTGTAGCCTAAAGAAAAAACTCCCTGGCACATAGACCAGATTTGATTAAATGACAGGGTGGTCCGTTCCAGAAGAATCCACACTACACACAGGGGGTCTCCTTTGAGTATTTCTACTTTTGTCATCAGAAAGAAGCATGGGTACTCTCACTATTTTCTTGAATGTTCCTTTATTATACTGTTTTCTTCCGTATCATTCTGTCTTATGTTCTTCTCTGTCTCTTATTCTTTAGGTAATTCCAACACTCAGCGATATTATGAAAAGTGGTATTATTAAAACATTATATGCCAAATGCCACCATTATGTTCCATAAAAACACAAAGAAATAAGCACTAGTTCCTGTCCTTGAGAGGTGCATGGACTAGTTTTTAAAGGACGAATTGTTGAATTCACCTTTGAATTTTCCATTCTTTTTCAAATCTGCTTTTCCCACCACCACCAGGATATGAAGCAATTTACTCCCTCGTTAAGGGAGTAACTTCCTTCATGTGTCCAGACTCTTTTTTCATCCTACCTGTAATGTATGGAACTTTAATATGGAAAAGGTTAGACATTCTTTGTAAAATAAACTAATCCTATTGAATCACTGGTCTGTACAAGAGCCAATAATCACTCAATATTGATTATAAGGAGGAAAGAAAGATGGGATATCTACAGACCCAGGTTTAATCCGCCTAGAGACCAGCACACAACTCATAAGCAGTTTCAACACTATTACTCAATCATTATTCCTGTAATCTAGTTAATTAATTGCTTAGAAGATTGTATGTACTTCTTTTCCTAATGTTGTTTTCATTATTCAAAGGATTCTTTGAATTAAATAAAAAGAATACTTCAAGGGGCTGTGAGGGTAGTTTAATCAGTATAGTGCTTTCACAAAAGTGTGAAGACCTCAGTTCGAAGACCCAGGACCCACATTAAAAGATGAGCATGGTATTGTGGACCCATAACCCCAACACTGGGTAGGCAGAGACAGGTGCATCCCTGAAGCTCATGCCCAGCTGGTCTAGCTGAATCAGTGAATTCCAGCCTCAACAGGAACCTTGTATAAAGAAAAGAAGGTAAAGAACAACTGAAGAAGATACCCAATATCAATCTCCGGCCTTCATAATATCAGCATATACAACATACACACACTCATGTACATGCACATACATACACGCATGCATGCATGTATGTGTGTATGTGCACATGCATGCATGTATGTGCACAAGAATAACTTCAAGCCATGAGCTTGAATTATGTAGAAGCAAAGCCACTTAAAATCTTTAATCTTATGTTCAGAGTTAAGGGGAAAAATAAGATATAATCTCAGTATACATATCTACTTTCGGATAACCAACAATTAGATGGATAATTGATGGGGCAACAATCGGGGAGGACCTCAGGCTAACAGCAACTATTTAAATTCACACCTTGTTCCCAAGTTTCCACAGCCAGTGGCATCACCTTCTTTTAGTCTGTAGACTTTCTCATTTGCTTTTTACTTTTTTTCTTTGGATAGATGTAATTCCGCCAAAGGAGCTCTAGTGTCATGTGAACTGGTCAAATAAAGTAGAATGGACGTAAAGAGCCAAGATCTAAAAACATGGAAAAAAGAAGCGGCAACAACTGTAGCTAAGAGGAAGTAGCATAAGAAATCACAACACACAGAGAAATAGACATGTATAAGATGTGTGGTATTGATTCCCAAGTAGTCAAGCATATTAACAAAATAAAAGATTGATGTCTAAGATACATCTATTACCTGTGAGTTTGATACATGTAAAAGTGACATTTTAATTTTATTTATTTTAATTTAATTTTATTTTATTTTATTTTATTTTATTTTATTTTATTTTATTTTATTTAGGCAGGGTTTCTCTGTGTAGTTCTGGCTGTCCTGGAACTCGATGGGGCTGGCCTTGAGCTTACAGAGATCTGCTTGCCTTTGCCTCAAGAGTCCTGGAATTAAAGGTCTGTGCCTCTACCATATGGCTTTAAACTATGCTTAGAAGAGTGGACTCAAAAACAAGTAGGTAACAATTATGGGAGAAGAGGAAGCATTTGTTTTCTTATTTCATCTCTGATTTAAATCCAAAACTTAAGCAAACGTAAAATTCAAAAACATAAAGAAAACTATATATTGATCCCTCTCATGTCCTACAATACACCCTATACGATAGATTCTTATTTGTTATTTATGACACATTGGACTTCAAAGAAATAGTTGAAATCACTTGAAAAATAGTTCATTTTTCAAGAAAATTTTTACCTCTCTTACACAAGATTTACTCTAATTATTTGTAGTCATTTTTATGTCTTTTTAAAGAAGCCTAGCCTTGACATAAAGTCCCCCACCCCACTGCATATCCCCATGCATGCTGATGCTAAAATGAGAGCCAAGAGGCAGTAAAAAATCAACCAGCATATCTTTCTAAAAGTGAAAAAAATCAGATAATTAGACAGTCTTGAGAAAACCTCTCAGCTTGTAGTCTCAAATGGGTTGAAATTTAAGCAATGGAGCTTTGCTGTTGGAACTTTGTGGTGAGTGAAGCCACCCCTTTGGCTGTCTCCAGAATAGATATCACCATTAACCTTGAGTGAAGGATATGGTTTGTTAGCACTTTGTTACCACAATATGGTATTGCATGAGCAAGAAAGAACAAGAATGATTCATATACCCCTTCTGACCCTATGTCCTTGTGAGACCAGGACAATCCCTGTAACTGCTTTATGGGGATCATGATGTCACCATCAAGATATAAACTGGCCTTGAATGTTATATCCCTGACCTGTCCTGTATACTTCTCCCAAGTTCTGTTTCCCAACACAGCTCAGAATTGTCAGAGTGTACAGGCAGGTGTTCCTGGGTGGTTTGTGTTTGTTTGTTTGTTTGTTTGTTTGTTTGTGTCTGCCTATAGACAAAGAAGCAGATCTGCGATGGTGACTGCAAGTCATGGGGGAAAGTGTTTTATGCTGAAATATCTTGCTTTTTTAAATCTAAAACTTACATCATTATTGGTTTGATGTTTGCATTTTAATGTAATTCCAAATGCACAGAAATGTTATATTAGAAAGAAAGGAAAGGAAAGGAAGGAAGGAAGGAAGGAAGGAAGGAAGAAAGAAAGAAAGAAAGAAAGAAAGAAAGAAAGAAGAAAAGGCTGATCAAGGACCTGTCACAGATACTTACCTGGATTCACAAATGACTTCTGTTTTCTCATTTCTTATCTTTCATTCTTGGTCACTTGAGCTGCAGATCCCATGTCACTTGATCCCTAAACTCTAGTGTGCATCCCTTCGAGGAAGGCTATTTTGTAACATAGAGTAAATGTGTCAAAGTTATAGCATGCGATTTTGATACTAAACTGCATGTTTAAGCACTGGTTTTCTGCTTTAAACATACTCACTTTAATATTGTGCTGTTTATAAACATCATTTTTAATTGACTAGTCCTTAAGGTGAGTAAATCACTCTCATAAGCATCATGTGAAGCCAGTTATTATTTACATTAGACCAAGATCCAAGGGCTCTGTACTCTGCACATGCATTATTGGTTTTGGACCAAATGCTCCATTAATTAATAGATCCCATATTGAGAAAAATGATAAATGAGTTGGACCTTGCTGAATCACTGGAGAACTGTTGGTATGGTGACACATTTGTCTTCCCTATTGACATCTCTAAGTAGCCTACATTAAATAAGAATAAACACTGAATAAGTGTTGCGGCCCGAGCAAAATGTTGAGGCCCAGGCTGCCCCACGTTGGGCGCCAAAAAATGTTGAGACCCACACTAGTCCCTGTTCGGGTGCCAAAAATGTTGCAGGCCTCTCCACTCAGTGCTTGGCAGCCACTGTTTCCCAGCCCAAGCTGCCGCTCCAGTCCGAGGGTCGGGGTTCAGCAAGAGAGAGAGTGATGATAGACTCAAATAATGGAGACCAGACAGAGTGTGATTCAGTCCCGTTTATTCTTCAGTCTCTCTTCCTAGTCCAAGTCCCAAGTCTTGAGTTCCTAGTTCCTAGTTCCTAGTTGTACTCCTCGTGTTCTCTTCCGAGTGTCTAATGTCTACTCCTACTCCTAGTGTCTGAATTTCTGTTACTCCAAATTGTTCTGCCTACAGCCAAGTATCTTCTACCTAATGTCAAGTAATCTGTTGCTTTCTCTGTCTGCCTCTCGCTTTTATATGTCTCACTTCTAAGCCATGCCTCTAAGTCACACCTTTAATCATGTCCTTAGGTCTTGTCTCTGAATCTAATCTCTAAGTCACACTCTTAAATTACACACCTTTAATCTCACACACCTTTAATCTCACACACCTTTAATCTCACACACCCAAGGAAAGTCCTGGGTATCCAAAGCAAGATGTTATCAGAGTGTGCTCAGCTGTTGTAGGCTATTGTAATCCAAGTCTCATGTCAGGGTATATGGCTCAAGATGGCTGCAAACTGATAGCCGCTTTCTGCTAAAAGTCAGCCCCCAACAAATAAGAAAGGTGAAGGGAATGAGAAGAGTGATTGACAGATGGAGAAGGAAGTATAGTAAGGAAGACACTTCCTGTGGATGTCTATCAAGTCACCAGCTGTCAACATTTACAGACTGCAGATTTGGGTTATCTTCCCAAGTCAGGATTACACAAGTGTGACCAAATTATAAAAAATTCTATCCTTCATATCAGTCCTTAAAATTTTGCTTAAAATTAGTCATAAACGCTTTCTCAGAGATAACATTTTATTTATCTCATACCTTACTCCAAAAAAAGAATCTATGAATGTTTATATAAATACATAAAATAGATCAAGAAAAGGAATTTTTGATTATTTGATTTAGGAAAAACATGACAAAGTAAAAAATATAAGCCATGGTGAAGTTAGAAGACCCATAAAGTCTCCTTTGCAGCCTCCTCTGCAGTTTAAATATTCTAGATCCTAGTTCTAAATGGGGCAATAGTGTTTTAACATAGTTTCTATGTTCACCTCTGAGGTCAATTATAATATACCACCTTCATACAAACACATATGCTGAAGTTCAAAGGTAAAAATCTCATCAGTAGTGGCAATGCTGGAGGCGTTAAGACTCATGTGTCTCTCTCTCTCTCTCTCTCTCTCTCTCTCTCTCTCTCTCTGTGTGTGTGTGTGTGTGTGTGTGTGTGTGTGTGTGTGTGTGTGTTCTTGTGTTTGGAGATGCACCCATATATGTGTGGGTATACTTGTGGAAGTCACAGGACAAACTCAGATGTCACTCTTCAGAAGGTTCTCACTTTGTGACAGCAGGTCTCTCAGTGACCTGGAAGTTGCCCAGCATGTGAGGCTGTCTTGTAAGTAAGCCCCCAAAATCTGCCCATCTTTCTCTTCCCATACTGAGATTACATGCACCATCATGCCCAGTTTTTTTTTAATGTGGGTGCTGGGGATTGAACTAAGTGAGTCATCTCTTCAGTCCCCCATGAAATTTTACCCACGGTAATAGGGAGCCTCCAAAATTAATTCTCTAGATTTCTAGCTCATGTATAACATTGTAGAGAACAGAGGAATTTTGACATCATCTTAAATCTATTAAATGAATGAATAAATAAATGAATTATTGAAGTTGGCCATCTATTTGACTCTACACCTAACATCAAAAGTAAGAAAGAAGTTGTCTTCAATTCCATGGATTTGACGTCTCTCAACATAAAACAAAGCAATAGCAAGTAATATACAGTCCTCTACAATGGCCAGAAGACAAAACACAAAGCTTAATATTGGAAAAAGAAACAAAATCACATATACATCTATAACTGGGAAGAAATTAAAATATCCAAATACAGCAGCATGAGAAGGCCTAGTGTACCCATGTCTCAACTATTTACAACTCAAGGTGTATCTGATTTCTGCACACTGTATGATTCAAAGTACATTTCACTGTGAGTTTGTGATGGACAAGCTCTAACTTTTTCATAATATAACCAAAATGTCATGATGTCTAATAATAAAATAATAATTTTTAAATATCTGCTCAGTGTTTTAATTTATAGCCAGGTCTTAAACTTCTTTAAACTTAAATTTAAAATCCAGGTGAAATCTGTGAATTACAATTTCTCTTAACTCTTGAAATAGTAAACTTAATAATAATACATAATGAAACATAATGAAAGAGCATCACTCAACAAGAAAAAAGAAAAGAAAAAGAAGAAAGAAGATGCAAGAATAAAGGGACAGATAGCCACAGGGCACTAGTTCTACTCTACTTTCAGTCTTGAACAAGTGAGTTTCTTTATTCTAAACAATGAGTTGACAAAACAGTTTTTACTTTTATTCAATAATGATTGCTTGAAAATCCCATTATCAGTAAAGGCTCAAGATTAGAGCTTGATCAACAGCAGGCTCAAAATAAGAAGGATAATTAGTTGAAGATATTCATCAAGTACTCAGGAACATTATGTAAAGAATTTTCAAGTAGTATCCTTTCACATTGCTTGGATCCCTGTAATGTTGGGCTGTTTCTTTTCAAAGGTGAATTTTGCCATTTTGCCTTCTAGGCTTCAGTATGTACTCTTCTGAAAATTATCATAACCAAGCCTGGGGCTAGGGAAATGGATTAGCTGGTAAAGTACTTGTTTTCCAATCCTGAATACCTGAGTTCCAGCTCTAAACTCTGGGCATGGTAGCCCATGGTTAAAATCCCCGGATTATAGAGAAAGAACTGGGTAGATCCTTGGGGATCACTGGCCAGGCAGCCCAATCTAATAGCTAAACTCCAAAAAGAGACCCTGTCTCGAAATAAAATGGACACTGTTCCTAAGAACCAACCATTGAGGTTGTACTCCAGCCTTTGCATGCACAGACACAAAGAATTAAGTCTCTAAAACCTTTGACTCTATTCAATATACAAATATTTATCTTTAGCCTTACAACTAATCTCTTTCCCAAGTTAAACTACCTGGCTGAGAAAAAAGATAGTGGAAAGACAAGATAAGAAAAAATATTTATTGAGCTTCTTTCATGTGCTGGGCACTATGCTTAAGCACTCTGTAGACTTATTTCCTTAATTCCCAAGAAGGTTAGGTAACAGCCAACAAGGGAATCCAAAGCTGACATTACTTTTTCAAAGCCCAGACTCTACCCTCACTTAGAAGCTAGGAGAATGGTATCAATATCACAATGGAGTCATGAGAATAAAATGAATAAGAGAGAAACTGACTGTTTTAAATGTCTTGTAAATTTTAAAGTGCTGTGCACAGATAAAAGAGAGCATACTCAAATGAATACTTAACTTCTAATATCTAAGATTCAGTGAAGGTATGTGGTCACTCGGGTGGCTCCTCTGAATAAGGAATATATTCAGATGCCCTTAAATTCTAATTCCTTTCCCTCCCCTGCACACATCTGTATTTATAAACAACTGTCCTGGGCCACATCTGTCTTCTCCCAACTTTCCCCAGGGCGGCCTGCTGCTGTGGAGAAAGAGAAGCCACATCAATTGTTCACACAGCCAGCTGAGCACATAGCATGAAGCATCGGGGAAGTCCCCCTTAAGACATTTGTTTGCATTAAAATCATCACCCTTCGACTCCCCTATAAATTGGCTTTCCTACACAAACAGTGAGCTCACAGCCGTAAAGATTCAGACCCCATCTGGTAAAGGCAACATCATGCATGGCGTTCTATCCCACAAGGGATGTGGACTGTCAGACTTGAATCTTCCCCCAAAGAAACCAGGATACCAAACACAATGGAAGAGAAAAGTGTGGCACGCCAGCCTCAGTACTCATAGCAAATGGATGACACATGAACTTCAAAGAACGTTTTACAACACACTGCATGGTCAGGGGGTGGCTGGAATAAGAAAGACAAAACAAACATTTCCATTTGCTAGGTAGGAAGCAAACCAATTGCAGTTGAGTCCTACCCCTAGGCCCCCTGCTTAAAACCAGGGTCTGGAGCAAAAAGTGTACAGAACATGCAGAGCTCATTACTGTGCTTCCTAGTAAAGTGAACAGAAAGCCTATTTCTGAGATGATGCTTATTACCATATCGTGTATTCTCTTAAGAGGTTCAACAGCTGCCGTCTAACCAATGTCTTAATGGAAAGCAAATTTAAGACTCGGGAGCTTTGCATGGTGGTGTGGAGACTGGAGGGCTGGCAAACAGAAGGGGTTCCTTCCTTCTCTCCTATTTTCTCTGTGCACCTCTCCATCTCTTTCTATGTCTCTCTCTCTCTCTCTCTCTCTCTCTCTCTCTCTCTCTCTCTCTCTGTGTGTGTGTGTATGTGTGTGTGTCCCTCTATCTCACTCTTTCTCCTTATCTTTCTCTTGCCATTTTGCAAACATTTCAATACAAGATTTAATGAGTTATTTAACCAAATCAATGCATAAACATTAGTCACGTCAATTATTTAGAAAACTAGAAGTTATGAATAAATGACCAATTTTGCTTTTTACAAATAGCTAAATCTCTAACTGTACTAATACATTATTCTCAAAAGAAGTGGCATCGCCATCCCACCAGAAAGAAATGAGAGTTCAATTTAGTTGCACAAAACTTTTCAAAATTCAATGAACACTTAGTTTCTAGCCATACCTGTCAGGACACCCTTAATTTCTAATTCCTTTTTCCTCCCTGCACACATCTTATTTTCTTTTCCTCTTCAAAAACTAGAAAAATGCTTTAGTACAGTAATGTTCCAAATTTCATTGACCAAACAAAAGCAATCTGCCCTACTTGTAAAAATGATGAGCCCAAGAACTCCAGAAACATTTTTTAGTTCAGAATTTTAACACCATGCCCAGGATTAGGCTTGTAATATGTAAATAATGTAAAGTTAGGTAAAAACCCAAAGCAATAAAACAAGAAGCACACAAGTTAAATATTACCACCCCTTCCCCAAAATTCTTCATTTCATTTTCCTATAGATGATTGGGGTAGATGCCACCAAAGCAAGAGTGTGTTGGGGGATGACTGGGCAGCATGATACAACTCTGGGTAAACAGTCTCCCCACACAGTGGAACTGTTAGATGCATCTCATTTCCTGACTCTTCACGATTGGTCCTCATTGTCCAGTTAAAATGAATTGGAACTTCCCAATTATATTTTTCAGTTGAGCACATGTGGAGCCCAGCAGTAAATACTGTAGACCTCAAAGGGAAGGCATCCACATGAAATCCATGGTGTGCATTTCCAATGTCAAAAGCAATTAGTTTTTAAATGGATATTTGGGTTTTAAGAGTATTCACCCAAGGCTTTTGCTGGTGATGGCCTGAGTGATGATTTCAGTTCTGCTCATCAAGAGCAGCTGTCTTTCCCATCCACCCACTCTGGTACAGCCCAGCGCCACCACCAATGTGCTCATTCCACATGCATCCTAGTAGGAGTCAGTATGTAGGCATGGACATCCCTCAAAACTGGAGGTCAGCGGAATGAAAACACAGTGTTTATGAAAAACATTTAGTTCACCTTATAAAACATATCTTCTTGTTTCTGAATTTTCTTAATTGTTATTTTATTTTTGTTAATTGTTAATTCATATTTTTCTAATTGTTCTTAGAAATTTGAAGATTTTGCATTGGAATGAATGATAGTCAGCATATAATTTAGACCTCTCTAGTTCCTATATGCTTGTTCCTTTGCAATAATAATGAGATGTTTCACACATTCACATTAAGCAAAAGTCCCATTAGTTCTACATACAAAGAGCATGCTTCTTACCACCATTGTTTCATCACACTGAAATTCAGTGTTTTAGGCCCTCTCATTGCTCAGCCAACACAGAGGCATCATTTCCTTAACATGTAAAAGGTTGTCAATCACCAACATTATAGTTCAATGGCTTTCCTTAAAAGTGAGTTTGAGTAGTTTATTGTCTGTTTGAGAAGGCATTGTCAAGGTTGGAACTTGAGGCTAAGGGAGATTATCTTGGATATGTGTGGCCATATGATGGGGATATACTTGGAGACCATTTTACCTGTAGCCCAGGTATCTTCTGGGGACTCTCACTGCCTGAATGAATATCTAACAACATTGGATAGAAAGAAGGGACAAGACAACTCTATAGTCTGTTACCCTATTTCCCCACAAACCCAGGAGTCACCTTTCCCATCCCTGAAAGCAATATGATTTTTAAACACAGAAACAAGGAGCCTTTCTCTATACACTGTAGAAGTTTGATGTTCAAGGTCTCTCCAAGTATAACAACAACAATTTTCCTCTGTTGTCGTTAAGTAGCTGGGCACCTCAGAGATTCAATTTATCCTTGAGGATACCAAGCAGAACAGGCATAGGGCCTAGAAGAAGCTAGAAGGGAGGGGGGTTTACAGTAAAGACATTTGCTATATTCTCAAGGCCCATGGGGGTGCATTACAGGGAGAAAGGAGTGTGTGCATCAGTACAGGAAAAAAAAGCCAATAAGAGCTGAGGTCAGTGTTATTATAGCCCACCTATCTTGCAAGTAGCGAAGATGGAAGATAGCAGTTCACCCCGATTGATGCTATGTAGGAATACTCAGTGTCTTATCCCAGGCCAAGGTAGAAACTGTGAAGCCTCCCCACCAAAAATACATGCTACTCTAGTTCAATACATTTTGAAGATTAGACTTTAATACTGAGAACCAAAACAAGCATAGAATATACGTGGTGGATCCACAACACCTAGCTGGCACTAAGGGTCACTGTTCAACAAATGAGTACCTTGGTTACAAGATTTTAAGGAATTTGTAGAAAAGGCCAGAAATACAATAACCAATGAGTTAGTGATGAAACATTATCTTGATAGTTGATGTAGTAGGAGGACCAAGTCCCCTGTGAGCAGCACCATTCCCTGGGCAGATCTGTCGGAGCTGTATAGAACAGCTAGGTAAGAATGAGTATGTGAGCAAGGCAGCATCCCGTGTTCCTCTGTGGTTTCTGCTTCAAGCTTCTGCTCCAATTCCTACCTTGACTTCCTTCAGTGACAGACTGTGACTTGGAAGTGTAAGCCAGATCAGCCCTTTCTTCTCCTAAGTTGCTTTTGGTCTGAGTGTTTTATTACAGTAACAGAAAATTACACTTGAACAACGATAACCTTATGACAAGTGAGAAGTTGTTACTCAATACCATTGGCTTTACAGTGTTATATAATTTAAGTCGGTTTAGCACACACTGGGTGATTTATAAAAAAGCTCCATGTTAGCTGTTGATGCCTAAGTTTATGATACATGTTTATGTTGTAAGCAAAGAAGGGGGTTGGAGTATGTAAACTATTAGTTACTATATTCATTTTATTATTTACATTGCTATGATAAATATGCTGACACTAGCAGTTTAGGGGAGAAAGGAGGTTTTTCTTGACTTACTATTTCAGAAGCATAGAGTCCACTATGATGAAGAATCTTTGGCAGGAGAAGCATGAGGCCAGCTTGTCATGTTGCCTCAGTAGTCAAGGAGAGAGAGAGTGTGGGACCAGGCCATAAAACCTCAAAATGGTTTACTTCACCAAGCAAGACTCCACCTCCTAAAAGTACTATAACCTTCTGAAACAGTACTGCTTGCTACCTAGGGACCATGTGTTCACACACATGAGCCTATGGGAAACTGTAGGTAAAAAAAAAACGGCTGGGGAACCACAGGGTTCCTCAGGCCATGCTGTGTGTAGTCCTCTGGGAATACCCTGGGTTCCTCCAGCGAGAAGTTAGGCCCAGCTGCTCACTAACTAAAGGCCTCCCCACGGGTTCTTCACAGTTTGGCCCCAACACACGAGGAAGTCCTTGGGTTTCCAAAACCAGTTTATTGGCATGACGGATGGTGGATGGATCAGGATGCACACCCCCTAAAACCCAGGGCAGACCTGAGTAAAATAGGGAGGGGAAGAGGGGGGAGGGGCTGGGGAGGAATGTTTAATTGGCTCCACCCTCTGGCCTTCAGGTACCTTATTAGTATGTAAATCTCTCTAGGGCCTGTTCATCACGCCCTCCACCTGTGTAATTGACTGAAGGGCCAGGTGAATGGAGATTAGACCTTGTGAAAGGAGCCTGGGTTCTGGGGACATAGCCAAACCCACAACCCAAGAACCAGGATACCCTTCCATGGCCCAACAGAAAACCTTTCATATTCAAACCATAGCAGATACTAAAACACACACACACACACACACACACACACACACACAAAACTAATTATAGAGTAAGTCACAGTTGTCATAAGAGCAGATATCTGCCTTTCTATGGACCAGCTCTGTATTCAAACATGGAAATCTTCCATGTCACTTCTCAGCTAGTGTGTTCCTTTTTACTTCATTTTTCCCTGTTTGAACACCTCTGAATACATTATAATTATAATATGCTAGGATTTCAGATTTGCTCAACATACATGGAATTCTACAACCACTTCCATTCTTTCACCAAACAAAGAAGGTAACTCCATAGCCAAGAGCTCTTCCTACTACAGACAGACATAAAGCAGCTCCAGAATTGCTGAGAAGGCACTTGGCATCCTGACACTGTCACTTCTTCAGGCACTGGTAGTAAATCATATAACTCTCCGATCTCATTTCATTCATATAATAAGTGCTGATGTTGAAAATGCTTGCAATTGGGCAAATGGATGAATCTTGAGAATATCATCCTGAGTGAGTGAGGTAACCCAATCCCAAAAGGACATGTATAGTATATCCACTTATAAGTGGATATTGGCCATAAAATACAAGATACCCATGCTACACTCTGCAGACCCAAAGAAGCTGAACAAGAAGGAAGGCCCAAGTGAGGATATTTGAATCATACTTAGAAGGGGAAATAAAATAGTCACAAGAGGCAGATGGAGGGATGGAATTGGATGGGAGAAAGGATGAAGAGGGCATTGAGGTGGGTCAGGATCAGGTGTGAGGAGGGACAGGAGGGTTGGCCAGGTGGCTATGAGAATGAATAGAAATCTGCAACTGATGGGGATGGGGAGGTAGGGAGTTTTTCCAGGAAGAGACAGAGACCTGGAATAAGAGCGACATCTAAGAATCAATGGGGGTGTCCTTAGCTATGACTCAGTGTTGGTGATATGGAACCCGAAGAGGCCACCTCCAGTAGCCAAGCAGGAACCCCAATGGAACAACAGGGATACCAATCCACCCCCCAAAACTTTCAACCCAAAATTTATCCTGTCTACAAGAAATGCAAGGAGGGTGGGTGGAGCGGAGACTAAGGGAATGAGCAACCAATAACAGGCCCCACTTGAGACCCATCCCATGAGTAAGCAATAATGCCTGACAGTATTAATGATACTCTGCTAAGCTTACAGACAGGAGTCTAGTATGGGTTCCCTGAAAGGCTCTACCCAACAGCTGACTCAGACAGATATAGACACACACAGCCAAACAGTGGATGGAGCCTGGGGACTCTTAAGGGAAAATAAGAGGAAGGATTGTGGCCTGAAGGGGACAGAAACTCCAGAGGAAGACCAACAGAATCAACTAACCTGGATCCCTGGGGCTCTCAGAGACTGAACCACTAACCAAAGAACATACATGGGCTGGACCTAGGCCTCCCCACACATATGTAGCAGATGTGCAGCTTGGTCTTCATGTGGGTCAAGAACAACTGGAACAGGGTCTATCCCAAAAGCTGTTGCCTGCATGTGGGATATGTTCTTCTAGCTGGGCTGCCTTATTTGGTCTCAATGGGAAAGGAAGCACTTAGCATCGCAGACTTGATGCTCCAGGGTCTGCGGATACCCAGGGGGACCACCCACCTACTCAAAGGAGAAAGGGAGGGAAGATAAAGAAAGGATTGTAAAAGAAGGTGAGGAGGAGGAGGACAGTGAGCAGTATGTAAAGAGAATGACTAAAAAAGGAATTTAAAAACATACATATATACATACATACATACATACATACATACATACATACATACATAAAAGAAATTTAAAAACTGCCTGCAATCCTCTTCTGAAAATGAGTGTCATCCATGGAGACTCTCAGCACCCACATGTGTGTCTGCTACATGGCAACTTCTGAACAAGTTTTTATTATTAAATAAATAAATTACTTAGTTAACATGTATTTTATATTTTCTTAGTGACTTGCAAAAATGGTGATCAAAATTTACATACTTCTTTGGTCCTACTGAACTTCAGATAGGATATTTTTTTCAAGATTCCTGTTGATTCACTCTGTAGCTATAACACAAACATTCTTGTTCTTATCACAGTAATTAAGAGTTACTGTGTGCCAAGTAGTGTACAATGTGTCTCACAGTAATATAGACTATTTTTCTTATTTTACCCTAAAGGAGTTGCAAAGTTCCTAAGCTACCAATTTGCCTGGCTCTAGATGCACAGATGTTTGAGCCTAGGGCCTGTGTTCCCAGCAAAGAGCAAAAGCTTAGAGGCAGGGAGCCCAGGCCTGTAAATGAACTCTGCCCTTTAAAACATAAAATAAATCAGCATAGTCTCTCTGCATTTAATTGATCATATTTGAAAAATTATATCTTGCCTTACTGAGGTATAAAAACTAAATAAGTAATTTACAAATTTAGAGTACAAAGAACCATGCCTTGCTAATACTTGAGGCTTGAGTACCTGGTATAAAATAGATACTTAGGAAATTTTACTAGATAAATTATTAATACCTCTAAGTATCTTTGTAGATGTGTATATGTGATAAGTGTGTGTGTCCCTGTGTATGAATGTGTGTGTTCCTGTGTGAGTGTGTGTGTTTGTCCCAGTGTATGAGTATGGGTGCACATATGCAGGCACCAGGGTATGGAAGAGCCATTGTGTGTAGGCACCAGGGTATGCATGTGTCGGGATATGCATGTGCCATAGTATGCATGTGCCATGGTGTAGATGTTTTATGATCTGTATGTGCCAGAGAGTATGTGTAGAGGACAACCTGAGGTGTTAGTGCTCACCTTTCACCTTGTTTCAGATGCAGTAACCCTGTCTCCCTGTGTGTCTCTGTTTGCTCTTTTGTGTATATGATGTTTTATCTGCACGTAAGTCTATGCATCATACGGGTACATAGAGTACCTCTGGAATCCTGAGGAGGGTATGATCTTGTAGAGGTGTAGTTATACTTGGTTGTGAGCTGTCATATGGGTGCTAAGAACTGAACCCAGATCCTCTGGAAGCACAGGCACTGCTCTTAACCATGGATACATCTCTCTGGCCCCGAAACCTAGTCTCTCATTCATTGCTGTATGTTCTAGACTAACTGCCCAGTGAGTTTCTGAGGATACTTCTGTCTGTCTATCTTCCATCTCTCCACAGGAGTGCTGGATAACATATCTGTACCACTGCATCCATGTTTACATGGGTTCTAAGGATCCAAATTCATATCTTCCTGCTTGCACAATGTGTGCTGTACTCTCTGAACCATCTCAGTAGTCCTGTGATCTTATTTTTCATCTGTAGATCAGTTCAAGCTTTAATTGTTATTACCATTGGCAACTTGACCAAGAACATCTAGACAACAAAATTCCATTCCTAACTTCTCCCAGTGAACCTCTCTCCTCTTAGAATACAAAGTTTTGACACTCCTGCACATGGTATCTTAATGTAGGCCTTATCAGACTAGTAGCTGGTCACCCTAATTATCAACAGATGATTTCAGAAATGGACATTTTTTCCCCAAGGAAGTAGTTGAAAAATCACTAGAAAAACATTCAAAATGTGGTCCACAGCAGGCACCCAGCATGAAGTGCGAAGCAAACAGTGAAATCTTTAAAAGCCAACTCTGTGTTCCAGAGGTCAGAGGTCAGCAGAGCAGACACAAAGCACATTGCAGCACGGAGTCAGCATGGGAGCCGGAAGAACCCCTCAAGCCATTTTAGGCTTGGCAGGAAAGAGGGATTTTGAAAAAATGAAAGTCATGTTAGCTACACATTAATATCAAAGCTATTTACAGTAGCTTATTTTCAACATATACCTTCTCAGTTGCATCTTGTCTGAGATGAGAGAGAGATCAGATTCCTCCTATGTCAACTGTAGGCTAAGGACAGGTGACCCTGAAACTGGCAGTGACCCACCTTGATGCTACAGTGGTAAATGTGGAAAGATCACAGTCCTAACCATGCTGCTCACGTGATACAAATATCTCAGACAAGACAGAGGCTGAAAAGTTACCTTGGGAGAATTCGAATCTCAGCTCTTCAGAAACAATTTGGCATAAGGATTAAAGCTGTAATTATAAAGCTGTGATTATCAGTCAATTCTTTCATTTAGGAATATCTTTCACAAAATGGCAGTGAACACAAAGTTGGGTAACTTGGAAGACAGAAGGTGAAAGTCTATTAAGAATAGAAAGTCCTTTAGAATTGAACCTTGAAACAAGAAAAAGAAAATGCACCTGGGGCATGCATTTACTATTGGATGCTAAATCTTTTCTTTCATTGAAATAACCACAGTACCTGGGCAAGGAAGCACATACCTTTAATCCCAGAATTTGGGAGGCAGAAGAAAGCAGATATCCAAGTTCAAGGCCAGCCTGGTCTTGAGCTAGTTCCAGGACAGCCAGAGCTATACAAGGAGCCCCTGTCTTGAAAAAATTAAATAAAAAATGAAAAAAGAGAGAAGAAAGGAAGAAAGGAAAGAAAAAAGAAAGAAAGAAAGAGAGAGAGGGAGGGAGGGAGGGAGGGAGGGAGGAAGGAAGGAAGGAAGGAAGGAAGGAAGGAAGGAAGGAAGGAAGGAAGGGGGAAGAGAGGAAGAGAGGGAAGGAGGAGGGGAGAAAAGAAAATAAAAGGACAGTATATATCAGCAAGACTAGAGAGACTGTCAATCTAGGAATCAGAACCCCGATGTTCTGTCTCTAGTTCTAAGTCAGCCTTTGGCTGTCATCAGAAGGGTACTTCCACAGTCTACACATTCTTGTCCTCTGTTTCTTTAACACTAAAGCCACTTTACAGATCAGAAAGCTGATCCACGGGGGGCCACCTGTCAATGGTATGACAGGAGAGGATATGATGGAAGAAGTCCAGGGCCTGGCTCTGTTCTATCACATGCCAACTGTGTGGTCTCTGGCTTAGACTTTGTGTAAAGTACTTCATGCCATCTAAACATGAACTTCAATGCCACAGTGACGGTGAATCTGATGTTTCCTACGCTCAGAGACATAAAATCCACCGAAGCTATAGTTCAAGTGTAGGTACACTGACTTAAAGGTCATATAATAATCTCCTTTCCTTATATAAAGGAGGATAAAAAATCCACTCTGAGCAAAAACATGATTCTGTGTGTATACCAAGATGCGGAGAGTGGTCAGAGGCAGAAAGCCAGCAAGAGGCCATGAGATCTGTTCTGGGTCCCCCTGTCTAAGGCCGTGATCATGTTCTGACTGCCTGCCAAACATGACTTACTAAACCAGTCATTTTTTATATCTTCTCTCACCAAACATAAAAGTTTGCCCAGGTGTTGAATGTAAAGCAAAAGGACTTCACAAGAGCTTAACCTGAAGACATTTTTCAATGCAAATAATAAATATTCTTAAACATGAATTATATAGTCTATTTTATAGAGACATGGATTATAAAGCATACCACGTCTGGAAATAACAAACTAAGGATAATATCCTCTTATGAGGAGGGGGAACCACATGGTGGTCAGTTTTAATTGTCATCTTGACAAATTCTAGACTCACCTGGAAGAGTCTCAAAGAGGTATTTTCTGTTTTGGGTTGGCCTGTGGACATGTCCAATGAGGAGTGCTTTAATTAAGTTAATTGAAGTCAGAAGGCCTAGACTGCTGCTGTGGGTGGCACCCTTCTCTAGGCAGAAGACCCTGAACTGTGTAAGTGTGAAGAAATTGACCCAGGCACAAGCACACAAGCAAGTGAGCACACGTGCATTACCCTCTCTCTGCTTTGACTGTGGATGTCATGTGACCAACTGTCTCAAGCTTCCACCACTGTGACTTGTCTGCAGTGATGAACTGTAATCTAGAATTGTAAGCAAAAATAAAGCCTTTTTTCTTCTAAGTTGCTTTGGTCAGAATATTTTATTACAATAACCATAAAGGAGACTAAGACAGGTCATGTGGCAGCAAAGTGATACCGTTTTTACACCCAGCGTTTTTAATCTATGTATACTATACAATTTCCTAGCACATATACAAATATGAAATTGGGATTATCATAAACCTTTGTATTCTGCTTTATTACTTTGATAAAGTAATATAATTTGTTAATGAAAGTCCTAGGCTTCAATCACGTCTTGCTGGATATATTCATTATTTCAATTTTTTTGTGTTTATAATTAATGCCACAGTGAGCATCCTTATACATAAATTTGGTAAAATAAAATTTCAAAACCCAGAAATATATCCACAGCACACGGGTTTTACTACAATAATTTACTGTGCATAAAAATCTACACTACATGTTACCAGCACTGTTCGCTCAGTCTTCTGACATACCTAAGATTTGCTCTCAGTGACTCTGTGGTTAAGTGTGCTACGGAGATGATCCACTCAGAATGAGCCCATTGGAGCAGCATTGTATTTAGGGTCTTTGGAGGAAATCGTCAACATGAGTTGTTTTATACCCAATTTCACATTGAAGTTAAGCCTATCTGTTCTGCATTCACATACGCAAGCCAAGTGTGGCAGCAAAGACCAGCAAGGCATCCTTTGCCATCTCCAGAACCAAGGATCAAACACCACCTGAAGGGATTTCTAGTACAAAGAATCCCCGGAAATCAGGGTGGGAAACAGCATTCAGCCAAGAGGGAAAGAGAAAAGGGCCTCGGAACAAAGACAGCCTGGCTGGACTGAGAGAGAGCAGACAGGGAAAACACAAGATGGGTATCAGAAATGACTTCCTGGCTGGGAGAACTGTGGAATCAGAGACTCGCTTCCCTGGGGAAGGGTGGGAAGCTCCCTCATTCAGAACACTGAGAACCAGACAGAGCAAAACAGCAGCCAGCTGCAGGAAGAAACCCAGCACTAAAAGGGATGAACTGGATAACCTGAAAGACCACTCTCTCTGGTCTTGCTTTGATTTCAGCAATCTAATCCTTCCGGGATGTAGGGAATGCTGTAGGAGGTGTTCGCTCTAAGTTTCTGAGAGAACTTAATTCTGATTTAAAAAAAAAAAAAAAAGTTACACTGAGGTCCTGGGAGACAAAGGCTTTCTATTCACTCCTCCAGCAGATACAACACTGACAGGGATACACTTCCCCACTTGCTTAACCAAACGGAGCCTGATCCAAGCATTGAAACACAAGGAAAGCTGCATTCTTTCACGACTTTGTTTTCCGTTTCTCTTCCTAGCTTCATAAATTCAGAGGAATAAAGACCTTTGCTTATAAAGACCTACCCTCAAACTGAATCTGCTTTTACCCAATTCTTCCAACAGAAATGCTACTCCGAAAGAACCCAATAGATCGTTCCAAATGTCCATCTAGAGGCATCGAATAAAGCAAACTTCTTTCTAAGGAAGATGATAAAAAGCCTTGGTCTTGCTTGTTCTCTTTCATACATGGAAAAATATAAAGCTATTTGGACAAACTGGATCCTAGATATGTCCACACGCCTTCAGCTATCAAGTCAAAAATAGTTTTAATATAGCTTTTTTAACCCTTTCTCTGTTTCTACCTCTAATATCCCTCTGACCCCTTTCTTCCCAATCATAATGTCTGTCCTTTCTTAAGTTTGCTTTGAGCATGCTTGAAGGAGGGATCTCAGTTACAGGAATTTAGGATGGAGAGCCCCACCCACCTACTGCTGAGCCCATTTTGTCAGAACCCCTGAGTTTTCTCATCTATACTTTTCTGAGTGACTGTTTTATCTCCTTGAATTTTTGAAGAAATAAACTAGAAGTAATTGTAACATTCTATGTATATACCAAGCAGTAATATCCAAGATCCAATTACTTGATCATCCTTGCAAAGTGTGTGCAAAGACTGGGTATTTCATTCCCTGTATCCCTTCTTCTGTCCCAGACCAACCACACTGAAACACATGTGCAATTGTTAGTGTCTGTTAAGCCTTGATCTCACCATATCATAATGTAGATTTTATTATCTGCTTTTCTGGATTCAAATTTCCAAATTGTGAGAATAGAATGCATGCTATATTTTAATTTTCATCTGACCAGCTATATCTCCTGTGTATGTAAGCCAGAGAGGCAAACCCTCAATTCAGTGTCTGGCACAAAGGATGTAATCAAGTTGGTCGTGGGTCTAACTGACAGTCTCAGAAATGTTAGCTATGAGGCATAAAACAAATTCAGTTTTAACTGCCCTTCAGTTTTCTACAGTAACTGAGAGCAGTCTTCCATATTGAGATAATGAATAGATTATATTACTAATTAATTTTCCTACAAAAGATTTTTCTTACCCTGCAAAATAACTTTGGGAAAACCTATGCCTTGCTAGTGGCCCTGCAAGGATTGAGATGGCATCCCAGCTCATGCCTGTCCAAGGAGATTGAAACATTTTTTCCCCTTTAGGTTGAAGTTTGAAAGGAATATCTTAGTGAGAAGAGAGAAAACTGGACTTATTAGAAAGTAGTTGTTACCTTGGATTTCCTGTCCCTGCATTACAGACAAAAGTCTGCTGCTATATCGTTAACTCCAACTGGCACTTAGTGTACATGAGATACCATGGTGCAGGTTAGAAACAAGCCCAGTGAGAATCTGAGGAACCTGACCCACTCTGAGAGAGACAATCTAAAGTCCTATAAATACATTGCTTTCCTGTTAGTACAAGAGGTTTTTTTTTTTCTTTGTTTTTAATTAAAATCACAGGGGCTAGGGAGATGACTTAGCAGTTATGGGTACTTATTACTCTTGCAGAAGACCTGGGTTTGATCCCTGCTACCCACATGGGGGCTCACAATCTGTTGCAGGTTCTAGGAGATCCTCTTCTGACCCCCTTATGTACAAGGTATGCACATATATATGGACAAAACACTCAGACACATAAAATAAATAAATCTAAATTAAATCACAGAAAAATCAAACCAACAGGTATTTTTTTTCCCCATGGATAACAAGAATATAATGACTCAGCATCTAAATTTCTATGGGAAACGTTTGGTTAGATAAAAGAAATGCCACTCCTGTACGAACTGGACCACTTCTCCAGCTTCAGAACTAACTCTGTCTTCACAAATAACCAGCTATCAGTAGGCAGTTCTCTTGAAACAACGACCTTATATAAACTGCACTGTCTATCTAGAAAAACACTTGGATCTGGACTTTACTCACTTCCGTTTCCAACAATGAAAGTGAATTACCTACCACTTTGTGGGTCTTTCAACCTTTGAAAGGGAGAAAAGTTTGTCAAATATCTCTGCCAAACAGCAAGGACCACACCCACTGCCCTAGCATAAATTAGTAAGCTCAGCTGAAAAGCTCTGACACAAGAAACAAGGAAGCAAAGACCTTGCTTATCTGTGTCTAGTACTCTGGTCCTGGCTTATTTAAGGTTGTGTCTCAGATATTTTACAAAGGGATAAAGTTCTTGGCCTGAAGAACTTGTTGTCTTTCTATATATTCAATCATTTCCACATGGTGTTTATGCACATTTTGTAACTTATAAAGAGGATTCCCATTCAATTGGGTTGCCAACAAAAAAAAAAAAGAAGAAGAAGAAGCATTTATTCTTCAAATAAAATAAGTCTTGGGGCTTAAAAAGGTTTTCTAGGGGATGTGAGATAGCTCAATTGGTAAAGTGCCTACTGCACAAGCATGAGACCCCGAATTTAATCCCCAGGAGGCACATAAAACGCTGAGCATGGTAGCTCAGTCTTGTAATCCCAGGGCTAGGGCAGGTGAACTTAGGCAGATCCATGGAGTATTTGGGTCAGCCAGCCCAGCCTACTTGTGAGCTGTTGTTGTCAGTTAAAGAACTTACCTCAAAAAAACCAAACCAAACCAAACGAAACCAAACCAAACTGCAACAAAAACCAGGCAGATGGTTCCTAAGAAAAGGATCTAAATATGACCTCTGGGTGTTTGGGTTTCACACACATGCACACACACACACACACACACACACACACACACACACTTACTTGTTTATTGCCCCAAAGAGTCCTTGGGCTCATATACTGGACCTACTTTGGTATGAACCTATTCCAATATAACGCTCATGCCATGCCAGAGCCAAGTTTACTTGACAAGGATCCAGACTCAAGAGTTGTTGAACCAGTCACTACCAGAATCGAAGAAAGCTTATTTATAACCTTACCAAGATAAGCACTAGCCTCACAATATAATTTGCAATTTCTCCCCATGGAAGCTGTGTTAGTCAGGGTTTCTATTCCTGCGCAAGCATCATGACCAAGAAGCAAGTTGGGGAGGAAAGGGTTTATTCAGCTTACACCTTCCACATTGCTGTTCATCACTAAAGGAAGTCAGGACTGGAACTCAAGCAGGTCAGGAAGCAGGAGCTGACCAGAGGCCATGGAGGGATGTTTCTTACTGGCTTGCTTTCCCTGGCTTGCTCAGCTTCTTTTCTTATAGAACCCAGGACTACCAGCCCAGGGATGGCACCACCCACAGTGGGCCCTCCCCCCTTGATCATTAATTGAGAAAATGCCTTACAGCTGGATCTCATGGAGGCATTTCCTCAACTGAAGCTCCTTCCTCTGTGACAACTCCAGCTTGTGTCACGTTGACACAAAATCACCCAGTACAGAAGCCAAATGTTAAAATCCTCAGAGCTCAATAAACTACAGGTCATTTGTCTCTAATGCTCGTGCTCAACTGGAACAATTCCCCTCTCCTAACTAGGTTTTTATATTGTTTCATAGAAATAGCTTTTAAAGTGCAGTTTACACTACATTACTACAGAGACAATTCTTAACTATGACTTCTTGGATACCTGAAGCGACACATTTCTTCATTTCAGATTCACTTTGCTAATCACAACAGCTCTCCATTTTGCATATTAGTCACATAAGAACTGGACTGTGTGACTTGTCCCTCTCTGCTCCCCAGGACACCGTCACCGGGCAAATAGGAATTGAGAGTCCTTGTCCAGATGATTTTCCATTCAGATGTCTGGTACTTTAATGCCCTGTGGCCTCTATCTTTCTCCATAATGTATCTTTTTCCTCTAGGAATTCTCTTTAATAGAAAAAAAACTTCCATTAGTGGTGATCTTAAGCTAAACCTCCTGGGACTAGAGCACTGGCTTAGTGATTGAGAGCACTGGTTGCTCTTCCAGAAGACCCAGGTTCAGTTTCCAACACTTACATGGTGACTCACAACCATTTGTAACCCCAGCTTCAGGGTATCTGACAGTTTCTTCTAGCTTCCAAGAACACTGCACACGTACATACAGGCAAAACATTCATATACACGAAATAAAATAAATTGCAAAAGATGAACTTCTTAAATGGTACCAGACTGCCCCCCTCTGTCTCTGACACAAATATAGACATGCATACATACACACATACACACATGCATACATACACACTTGCATACATACACACATGCATCCATACACACATACACACATACACACATGCATACATATACACATACACACATGTACACACATACACACATGCATACATACACACATACACACATGCATACATACACACATGCATACATACACACATACACACATACAAATGGGAAACTAAAGGCTTCTTATAACCATTTTCTGAAAATTACTTAGCTCACATTCTATTAAGCAAAGATGAAATCCAGGAAGTGTGAGAGGTGGTCTACCCCAGGGAAGAACACATTGATTGGCTGGTCAGTGTCAAATAGTCACCTCTGAAAATAAATATACGAGTAACACGATATAAACTGGCCAGTTTATATTTAGGAAAATATAGGTACATACATGTAATTGTATGCATACAATAACAATTAGTGAGAAAAGAGGCCATGAATTTGAAGGAGAGGGGGAGGGGTATATGGATAAGTTAGGAAGGAAGAGAAGGGGAAATGATATGATACATTATAATCTCAAAATAATTTAGAAATTATGTAAAGCCAGTCCAACTTCAAAGCAATAGAAAAAGTAGCCCCCATCTCTTGACAGGGGAGTGGCAATAAGAAATAAAAAGAATTAACATCTACAATTTTCATTATAATTCACCATGCAGAAAATGCCTCTCTTCTGCCATTAGTGTTACATTTCCCACAAAGGTTTGAAGGCCCTTCTGGGTGTCTTCATTATCTTACAAAGTTTACTTTAAGGAGTCCTTTCTGTTTTTTCACAAATAGCCCCCACTCACAGAGTTCACAGTATATAGTCAAGAGGCTAGACTCGTATGCACAAGAAGCATTGAGCCCTGCTCAGCCCCTCCTGCCTGCTAGAAACAAGCACAACTTCCAAACTTACTCTTCTCTCTAGATAAACTCTCTTGAAGGATGATTCTCAGTCTCCTCAAGCTTCTAAAAGATTCCTCTTTCTGTGTGCCACTAGTGTGTCTAGATATTGAAGGCTCTAAATGACCAATGCAAGCTATTCTACACAGAGCACTTAACAGATGGTTAACAACTGCTGGCTTCTATTTCCTCCTTTCTCTGGATAAAACCAAAACTCAGAGGGGGTGAGGTCTGCTCAAGTTCACATAACCAATCTATTAATAACTTAGAATTTCATCCCATCTTCCAGCCCATCTTCCAGCACTGAGCATAGAATTCTTCCAACTCTGCTGAGAGTTATTGGAGTGAGCTTATTGAATACAAATATACAAAGAACAGATTCTTCAGTGAAAGAAATATAGCCAAAAGAAATAGAATGCTCTGATGGTGAGGATGGATATTAAGTAGGAATTGGGTACCAAAATAATCACTAAATCTAGTCACATTTTTTTTCCTAGAGCCACCCTTCCCACATTCTCCAGAAATCTTGTCTTAGAGTATTTACTTTTGAAAAACTATGTGGGGAGTAGGAATGTGGCTTAATTGCTAGAAGCCTGCCTAACAACCCTGGATTGATGCTCCAGAACCGCACAAAACTATAATGGTGCACATCTGTAATCCCAGCACCAGTGAGAGGTAGACAAGAGGACCAGGAGTTGAACGTGATCCTCAGCTACATAAGTTCAAAGCCACAGGAGGTGCCTTGAGACTCATCTCATAAAAATTAACAATAATCAATTAATACAATTAGTTATGGTTTTCATCATCACTGTTATTATTTACAGGCACATACATATGAAACCCATTGAGTTTCTAAAGCTAGTCAATACTTCTCAGCCTCAGGCTGCCCACTCCAAACTCCCTAGTAACCCCTCGCATCCTGCTTATAGTTAAATGGAATGCAGTACTCCACTGGCCCTGTTCTTCTGATCTCCCAGCATGACGTCATTGCTGCGTATCAGCATTGTATCAGTTACTAGGTGTGGGTTTCCTTTTGTACCAGCTTGTCTGCTTTCCCAGTGATGAAATGAAACCTTCCCTAAGGAGAGAGCCCAACACCATCGCCTCCTGCCTGGTCAGCTGCCACAGAACGTCTGTGCTTCCAGCAACAACAGGTTTTGTATCCATAACAGAGGCAGCATGAGCCTCAACTTGACTTGGTTATTTTTCCAAGTCTGTCATGTAGCCAACACACTATCCCAAGCATTACCCTAGAACCATAGCTGTTGGTTTTCAGTGGCCCCACCACCTGACATTTGGCGTCATCAGATAACATGCGCTTAGGTTGTTCACTCCTCCACTCAACAGACTCTAGTGATTATGCAAATAAAGCCCACTTCTTTATTGATATAGCTAACTGAAATCTGCAAGGGGATCAAGTCAACTTCAACCATCGCATAATGTATTATTTGCTGGGAGTGATACATAAATGACCGAAAACATTATGACATTTTCATACAACTCAGAAGCAAGAAGCGAACAGATGCTTTAAACCCTATGATGACTTTCTGTTTCTGTTTCTGTTTCTGTTTCCTGGCTGTCAGGAGGCAAGCATCTCTGTTCTCTACTAAGGCCTCGGCCATGCAATATTCTGTGTGGAGACTCCCATGGGCCCCTGAAATCAGGAGCCACGTAAATCTTCCCTCCATAAGCTGCTTTTCTCAAGGACAATGAAAAACTAACACAACAGGACATTCTGCAGGATATCTGCCCAGGATTTTCCCTAAGAATAAAAGAGACAGTGTTCAGATGTTCCCGAAAACTGGTGATATATCAATGCCAAAAACAAAAGTTCATTGGAACTTAGACCAGAAAAGAAAAGATGCTATGGAAAATAATATAGAACAAGATAAATACACTTACAAATCATGTTAAATTAATTAATTAATTAAAAATAAAAAAAATAAAAATTTAAAAATAAATAAATAAATAAATCATGTTATAAAATTCATAATACTTTTCTAAGGTGTTAACAGGTTTGTGAAAAAGAAATACTCCTGCTCTTAGAAGAGGAAACACACACACATATTACACACTTGTACACAACACACACATACACATGTACATTCATACACATTCTCATACACATATGCTCCTACACTCACACACAAACACACACACACAGAGGAACAGATTATCAGTAGATATTTTTGCACCCTTGTTTCAACTTTTCTGTGGGTTTGAATGTTTCAAAGTCATATATTTGGATACATGTATAGATACACATACTTGTATATATATATATATATATATATATATATATATATATATATATACACATATATAGATACACATACTTGTATATGTATTGATACACATGCTTCCATCCCACCTTGATATTGAAATGTGACTCTAATATACGTTTGTTCTATATTTTAGTTAACAAACTCCTGATTTTCAATGTTTTGTTTTTTTCTGTCTCTAATATATGAACAAATTTGAAAATAATTTCTGTAATAGCTATTTACCTGTATGTTTGTCTACTTGGGTAAATTCAGGCTAGTAATTGTTCAGACAAGTATGTGTGATTTTTTTTTCTTAATTTTTGTAGTATTACTGCATAAAAACATGATTTTCTTGTCCAATTCTGAATATTTTCTGTGATCCTCAAGATTTAAGACATGATAATTCTCATGACCTTTAAAGTTTAAAGGATTATTATTATCAAGTGATAAAGCTTCTAATGCTGGTATTTCAGTACAACCAATTATTTATTAAACTCAATATTCTTGGTTCTTAGCTATAGAAAAACTCTGTAAAATTTTTTTGTATCTTAAACTCTACTAAAAACAATGTGCTGACTATTTTTTTCTCACCTTTTGAGAAAAGGAAGTCATCATTGAGAAAATGTCCTTATTAGTCTTACTGTGAGCAAGCCTGTGGTATATTTTTTTGACTGATGATAAATGTGCAATGGACCACTTCACTGTGAGGGGTGCCACTCCTGGGAATGTGGTCCTAAATGCTATAAGAAAGCAACTGGCTTATGCCAGTAAGTAGTGTCCCTCCATGGCTTTTCCAACAGTTCCTGCCTCTGGGTTTTTGCCTTGAGTTTCCTACCCTGACTTCCCTGAATGATGTTACAAACTGTAACATAAAAAGAACCCTTTCTTTCCAAGTTCTTCTTGGTCATAGTGTTTAATCACAACAATAGAAACCCTAGCTGAGACAAAAAGCTTTTATGGTAACCTTAGATTACTACACAGGAAAATGTCAGTCTCTATTTCTTGTCCTGTTCTTCTGTTCTAGCAAGGTCTCCCTTCAATATTGGTACGAACGTATCTTTAGATATTATTCCCAAAGGACATGACACTTTCTTAACCATACAAGGAACCAGGCACAGCAGACAAGAGCTGCAGCCTTTGTGAGACAACTTCCTGAGGACATGGATTCTTACTTCTGCCATAGGGATACCACAGTCTGACTAACGTCTCAAAAAACATCCCCCAACAGTCAGTGTGTGAGACTTACATCATTGAAATAACAACTACATACAGCCTAAGCCAAACCTTAGTCTCAACAGTCTTGGGCTATTCAACAAGCTTTGCTTACAGGTTGGTTTTTTTTTTTTTTTTTTTTTTTTTTTTTTTTTTTTTTTTTTTTTTTTTTTTTTTTTTTAAATACAGCAAGCTCTTGCTCTTGGCCCTCTCTCTCTCCCTCCCTTTCTTTCCTACCCAGTTCATACACTCACGTGTAGAGAATATTTTCCAATACCTCATCACCTCAACTCTGGATGAGTGACCAAAAAGGAAAGGAAAGTTAAGAAAAATAGACACAGCCCTTTTGTGTAGTTTATTTCTTGCCACCAAAAGTGAAATCGTTGACCCAAGTTTTGTTTGAGTTGGACCCACTTCAAATAATAATAATCAAGAGATCTTCCAATGACTGAAACAAAAATTACGACTTATGGGAGCATTAAGATATAAACTCGTGTTTGTTTAATACTTTGCACAAGTTGCAGGATCAATATTTTCTGGTACTGCTTCTAGTGTGGTACGTAAGCCCACACAGCACATTAACTATTAACAGAATACATCCAAAGAAAACAGATAACCCCTTCTATGGAAACCCTTAATCTCCTTCCAAGGGTGGTTATTTTTCTTAGGTGCCCAGGGGAGCTAAGAGTTCCAGTCCTTTTTGCAGTGGTTTCTGCTGTTCTTCTCACAGTGAGTGCACACTGAACTTGGTTTCTTTGCTGACTTATGGAGAACAAAACGCTGCCAGATGCAGAGCCTGGGTGGGATGCAGCCTGTAGAGGGGACACAGGAGATGCAGATCTGGATAATGCAGGGGGTCTGGACCACCAACTCGAATTTAAAGCAAATCTTCATAACCCGTCAGACTCACAGACTCTACATTTATTCTTGGGCCACAGAGCTCCAGTGTGGATTAGGTGGAGAACTCTGTAAATTACAGAAGTCATACTATGTTTATTATTTTGGCATGCGTTACTCCAAGAAAAAGTATTTAATATAATGAGATGATTCTGTGGTTTTTATTTAAGACAAGGTCAGCTAACATAACACCCAAGAAAAATCTTCAGCTAAGATTACCATGGAGTTATACAAAATGGGAAATTTCAATGCCAAAAAAAGGTCTTTAAACATTTTCCAGTAAAAAAAAAAAAAAAAAAAAAAAGTAAATAAATATTTAAATTGGATAGCTACTGCCATATTTATATTTTCACAATCAAAAATATTTATATATTTATTTCAAAGAATTGTGTGGGCATATTTATCCTGCCCATTAGGTCAGTATTCAGTGGGAGACAACAGGCTCTACTCTTCATCCTGGGGTGGTGTAACCCTGGGCCAGGACTGTGGTCTGGAGTCAGGATGCAGAGAGAACTGCTCCAGCTGGTCTACTTAGAAGCTATCTGACTTTAGATAGTGACCTCATTTCCCTGAGACTGTTGCCTTTTCTGTCCAACAGTGATTAAAAAATAAATCATTTTTATGCACAGATATTTATTTATTTGTCTGTTTGCTGTTGTTGTTAGAATTGACATCCTCACCCAATCTGAAGCAGCTCCCACAGAAGTCTATCAGGTCTCTAGAGCCCCCAGAGAAAATAATCCAGACTCTTCAAAATACTGTAAGTCATTACTTCTCTGCAAATTCCAGTTGTCTTGGTTTTTGATTTTTTTAACCTCTCAAAGGTTTTTGCAAGAGTACTTCCCTGCACACCTAATGCACACAAATCTCAAGAGGCTTAGAGTCCATTTCCTGGGAACAAAACCCCTGACGTCTCAGTTCTCTAAAAGTGGAGGAAATACCTATGGCTTAGACAGTTGTAATATTAAACATATCACTCAGAGGTCATCACAAGCAGTACAGAAAACAGGGAACTAGAGACTTTGTTTCTGGTTTCTGGTACCTTTGCCTGAAATCTTATGAGAAAAACTTAACCAAGATGATGTGAAGGTGTCTAAAACAGTTGGTGGTGCTCACTCCCAGAAACAATTCAAGTGTTTCCTCTCTCCTTTACATTTCCTTTCTTTTCTCTGGTTGTTTATTACTTTACTCTCCAACAATCTGACTTTCTGTGGAATGTACGTTGTATGTCTGGCTCAAACAACAAGGCTGTTGCCTTCGTTTCTCATTCACATGGAGCAGGAGTTAGTCAACTCTATGTACAAAATTGCCTCTATCTCTGACTGACGATTGGAATGGAGATTGCTTCCATTGAGCGAGCTTCAAATCTGACTTGAATTTGGTCAAGAAACAAGTGGGCCATACAGTGAACTTGAACTCACTTGTCAAAAACAAATCTTTTATCCAGAAAAAGGGGGTCTGTGGGGTTGAACTTAATGCATGCCATTGTCTTCTACTTCACTATTGTGGCTATTGTCCTTAGATTCTGGTCTCTTTGGTTTCTATGGAAACTGTGGCTATGTCTTAAAGCTGTTCTGATAGGATTGTCAGCACTACTTCTATGTTCCTGAGGTCCCAAGTGTCTCTATCAATTAAAGAATACTAGATAGTGACCACCTAGGCACCTCTACTACAGTTGCTATGCGTTGTAAACCCAATTCTGGCTATCCAGATACAATGAAGACCAACATAACGGACTGACCCTGACTTCTAATTTTGGCAGAAAGGGACATAGATAATCATGTGCCACATGTCACAGGCTGAGCTTGTACACTCTGGGTTAGCAAACAGAATATCAGTAGTTTCATTTCATTTTCAGAAATGTTTAGAAAACAAAACTTTTATGAGCCTCCTTACAGCATGATTCCCTTTCCTGAAGCACTTTTATGCTTATGTTTTTCTGTTCTTGCCACACAAAACAGGAGTCATCCTACTGAATTCGCTTTATGGTTCTTTCCTTCCAAAAAGTCACTGTGAATGATGTTGAGATGGTAATAAATGTCTTATTGAATATTTTCCTTCACATATTCCACAAAGAAACCCCAGTGTTCTTAACTTCTTTGTGTCTTATCCCCATACCTGAGCTAAGTTTACCTTTGTCTTTCTCTTCCCTCTCCTCACATTTTTTAGGAGATCAAGATTTGTTTTTATTATGTCAAGCCAGTGTTAGAATCTAACTGTATTTGAATAAGTCAGGTAGTCCTTACTACACTGCCCACATGTTGTAGCACTGCTTCAATCAGACTGAAGAGTTTTCTTATTTACCTTATTATGACTATTTCCATCACCACATGATATTGTCAAGAAACAAAAAGACTTTAAGGAGTGTTCTAAGAAAACCAAGGAATGGTCCTTACCACATGCTAAAGCCTATCCGTGATCAAGAGTCAATGCCAAAATATGATGAATTGGTGAATTCACATCAGTGAACCTAGCTGTGCTGGACTTAGAAACGAGGCTAATTGAAAAGACATATTCTTGAACATTTCCATTCTATTTGACTTCTACTTTGGGCAAAAAGGAGCTTGGACCACTTTCTTGATGCCTATTCAAACACTCCCTAGATAATTCATGAAGCATTGAAAGTTAAGGAAATATCATGTAGCCCTGACTCTGATTAATCTTAAATTACTGCATTCACAAATTTTTTCATTTTAAATTTCTGCTGATCACTTCTTATGTTACAGTACTAGTTTCAGATAACCAGCATTTCATAATTGAGTGGATGTTTGTGCCCATAGGTATTTTTAACTAGAAATAAACTAGGGAGACAGTGGACTTGACCATAGAACAAGTTAAGGACTAGTAAGGACCAGCACACACTGGTAAAATAGAAGATAGATGTAGAACAAGTTAAGGACTAGTAAGGACCAGCACACTGGTAAAATAGAAGATAGATGAAAACGTCATGTTTCCAATGTTTAACAGGAAATAGTCTCTACCAAAATACTCTGTAGAAAGAAGAGTACTAGCCATGTCCCCAGCCTTTGATTTTTGTATGAGCATCTGGCATTCATACACAAGTCTCAGGAAGACAGGTTCTAGTACTTGTCCAGCATTTTACATCAGGCTTGGCTTCGGCTCAGGTTTTCTTCTAACACACCAGGTAACCCTGGGCTGGTGATCTACCCATAGACTGAGAAGCTACAACTCTAAGATTCTCTTGGCTTCAGGATAAAGCATTCCCTGGGAATACTATTTAAAAAAAAAAAATGCCTGTGAAGTTCTAACTCCTAGGAAAGGAAGAATAAAGGGAATCATGTTTCTAAATAATCTCCGACTAAAAATTTTTCCAATAAAAAGTGAAAGCTGTCAGGCCTTTATTTTTCAGAACCAATTTTTCTAACATCTCTTGGTTGTCAAGGATACAATAAGGTCATTAAGACCATAATTACCCTTCTTTCCATGCTATACTCCCTAAGGACGCTGGGAGCTAGTATCTCCTTCTGAGGGGTGCTGGGGAAAGATGGGAACATCAGATCTGCTCGTGCTTGCAAATACACTAGGATATCCTGGGAGCTGTTCATACATTGATAATTATGAGGAGTCTTTTTTTTTTTTTTTTAACTTCAAAGATTTAAACAGGAATGAATATTCTGTAGAATCTAAGCCCAAGCTAAGATCTGTCCCCCAGGACTTTACTGCTCCTTTCAGCTGATGTTGACCACATTCTTTCTATGCTCCTGTCTTCAACCCTAAGTGGGGAAACTGATCAAACACATTCTGCACATTCCACCAAGCCCACAGAATCAGCCTCCCATTTACGGGACTAACCTCACAAATGCACAGACTGTCTTCAGCTTCCCAAAAGAGAGTAGTTTCCCTGACTAGAACACTCCTTCTCCAAATCCCTTGTGGCTTTCAGCTCTGCCCTTACCACCATTTTTTTTTCCATTTCTTTCAGGTGAATGAGAGAGAATTTTCTCTGAGTGTTGTTCCATCCCTCTTCTCACCACAATTCGATCTTCTTAATGTTATCAAGATTGCTTACCTTCTCTGTCAAGATTCTGCCCGGGATGAGGTGCCCAGACACAGCTCTGGTGTGTGTGTGTGTGGGGGGGGAAATCACTTCATGCAGTGTGATGTTAAGAATTTGGCAGATGAAAATTCAGAAATGGTACCAATGAAGCAAATATTTAATCCTGGAGAAAGTCCTTTACACAACTGCAGCTGATGGAGGGGAGAGAAACAAACATGCACACAAATGGGCAACACCAAAGTTTACACACACAAGAAAAAGAAACTGACAGGCCACTCCATCCTTTAACTCATTGGAACAGGATGAAGTATGCAGATGTTATCCTCTTTATAGGTTTGGGACAAAATACAAAATTGCACATTAGGTTGATGTAAAATAAAGAAAATTTCTGCACTAGTATGGTTATCTTCCATTTCCGGTCCTCACAAAATATTGTTGAAATTAGTCTCCCCTTCCAGCTGGAAAAAATGAGATCAAGGCAAAAAAAAAAAAAAATTCTGTAAGCATACAGGGGAAAAAAAAATCAAAGCCCAAACTGAGTTGACACTGTCCATTATAACCTAATATGACGCCATTTTCTTAATAACATGCTTTCCTCTGAAAGAAACTTACTTTTATTAAAAAGAGTTCAGGCAAGCCTATTTACAGTACGATTGACTGCTCATTATTCTGAGTAATGTATGTTTGATATACCATATTTTATGACATTTGAGAATTATTTTATAAGACTTCTTGCTCTTTACCAATTTTCCCTCTAATTCTAATGGCTCAACACATTTGCAAGTACATCTGATTATCATGAACTTTTTAAATTTCTTTTTGATGGGAACTGAAAATTATCAAATACTAGTTAAATCCCCAGTACAAGAAAAAAATAAAATTGATCTCTAGCCAAGATTCTAGATGTGTGTATGTGTGTGTGTCTGAACATGTGTTTGGTTCCTGTCCTTTAAATAATCATGATATCTTATAAGTGTCTACCCTGACAATACCCAATGGAGTGAGGAAATCCCTCCTCCTTCCTTCTGTCCTTTCTTTGTTTTGTATGTGTGTAGATGTATATTCACATGTGTGTACAGGTGCCAGAAGTCAAACTCATGTGTTATTCCTCAAGAGCCATCCATTTTGTGTTCTGAGACCTGTCTCTCTTTGCCTTGAAAATAGCCAAGGAGACTGACTGGCCAATGAGCCCCAGGGATTTGACTGTCTTCATGTCCCCAGCTCAAGCATTACAAACATGTGCCACCACACTTAACGTCTTGTTTTGTTTTTTTGAAATGAATTTTTTATTGGATATTTTATTTACATTTCAGATGTTATCCCCTTTCCCCATTGTCTCCCCCAGAAACCCCTATCTCATCCTCCCTCTTCTCCTGTGTCTATGAGAATGTGCCTCCACCCACCCTCCCACTCCCACCTCCCCACCCATGAATTCCCCCACACTGGGGCATCCAGTCTTTACAGGACCAAGGACCTCCTCTCCCACCAATGCCTGACAAGGCCATCCTCCTCTACATACACAGCTGGAGCCATGTGTGCCTCCCTATGCGCTCCCAGGCTGGTGGTTTAAACCCTAAGAGCTCTGGTTGGTTGGTATTGTTGCTCTCTTCATAGGTCCGCAAACCCGATCAGTCTTCACTCTCGCTCCTCCATTGGGAATTCCATGATGAGTTCAATGGTTAGCCGTGAGCATCCGCCTCTGAATATGTCAGACTCATGCAGACCTCTAAGGAGACAGCTATATCAGGCTCCTGTCAGCATACACTTCCTGGCAGCCACACCATCGACTGCCTTTGGTGACTGCACAAGGGAGGGATACCCAGGTGGAGCAGTCTCAGTCGGCCCCTCCTTCCGTTTCTGTCCCACACTTTGTCTCCATATTTGCTCCATGAGTATTTTATTACTCCTTCTAAGAACGACAAGCACCCAGACTTTGGTCTTTTTTTTTTTCTTGAGTTTCATGTGGTCTGTGAGTTATATCTTAGGTATAGTGAGCTTTTGGGCTAATATCCACTTATCAGTGAGTGCATACCATGTGTGTTCTTTTGTAATTGGGTTACCTCACCCAGGGTGATATTTTCTAGTTTCATCCATTTGCCTAAGAATTTCATGAATTCATTGTTTTTAATAGCTGAGTAATAGTCCATTGTGTAAATGTACCACATTTTCTGTATCCATTCCTCTGTTGAAGGACATCTGGGTTTTTTCCAGCTTCTGGCTATTATAAATAAGGCTGCTATGAACATAGTGGAGCATGTGTTCTTGTTATATGTTGGAGCATCTTCTGGGAATATGCCCAGGAGTGGTATAGCTGGGTACTCAGGTAGTGCTATGTCCAATTTTCTGAGGAACCACCAAACTGATTTCCAGAGTGGTTGTATCAACTTGCAATCTCACCAACAATGGAGTAGTGTTCCTCTTTCTTCGCATCCTCGACAGCATCTACTATCACCTGAGTTTATGATCTTAACCATTCTGACTGGTGTGAGGTAAAATCTAAGGGTTATTTTAATTTGCATTTCCCTGATGACTAAGAATGTTGAACATTTATTTAGGTGCTTCTTGGCCATTCGAGTTTCCTCAGTTGAGAATTCTTTGTTTAGCTCTGTACTCCATTTTTTAATAGGGTTTTTTGGTTGTCTAGAGTCTAATTTCTTGAGTTCTAGCTGTACTACAGAGCAATAGCAAAAAAAAAAAAAAAACACAAACAAACAAACAAAAAAAAAAAACCAAAAAAACAAAAAAAAAAAACCTGCATGGCATTGGTTCAGAGACAGGCAGGAAGATCAATGGAATAGAATTGAAGACCCAGAAATGAACCCACACACCTAGGGTCACTTGATCTTTGACAAAGGAGCTAAAACCGTCCAGTGAAAAAAAGACAGCATTTTTGTCAAATAGTGCTGGTTCAACTGGAGGTCAGCATGTAGAAGAATGCAAATCAATCCATTCTTATCTCCTTGTACAAAACTCAAGTCCAAGTGGATAAACCTTCACATAAAACCAAATACACTGAAACTAATAGAAGAGAAGGTGGGGAACAGCGTGGAATACTTGGGCACAGGAGAAAAGTTCCAGAACAGAACACCAATGGCTTGTGCTCTAAGATCAAGAATTGACAAATGGGACCTCATAAAATTGCAAATCTTCTATAAGGCAAAGGACACTGTCAATAGGACAAAATGGCAACCAACAGATTGGGAAAGATCTTTACCAATCCTACATCCGATAGAGGGCTAATATCTAATATATACACTGAATATTTTTTAAAGTGAGTTTTAGGGATCAAAGGCAGGTCCTTGTGCTGGAGCAGCCAGTATGTTACTGATTACACTATCTTCCCAGCCTCTGTCCTTTTTATCTTTTCAGTGTGTTATCACCAGAATCTAAACATGTTTTTTTAGATTTATTTATTTTATTTTTATGCATGCGAGTGGTTTGACTGTATGTATAGTGTACTACTTGCATGCCTGGTAACTTTAGAGGTCAGAAATTTTCCGCACCCCTTCCGAGTCCCCTCGCCCGCAAGAAAGACACGGGAGGCAGTGTTCGGGTAGTTACTACAGTGAGGCTTTATTCTTGTATCAGCTGAAGCGGAAGACACCAAGCCCGGAAAAGGCACTGCTTATATGCACCCTAGAGTGGTGTGTTCACTTCTGATTGGCTGTTCACTCATCATCCCATATTACACCCTGGGATGGGCAGTGGCTTGGCGCGTTTTCACCTCTTGCACCTGCGCAGTTTAGTTGTTTACTTGTGGGAGCACCGGATGCCAGCGCCATCTTGTAATGGAGAATATTGTCACCGCTCACCGCAGCTCCCTACACAGAAAGAGTATCAGGTTTGCTGAAACTGTAATTACAGATGACTGTGAGCCACCATGCAGTTACAGAAAACCAAACCCAGATCTTCTACATGTGTAGCATGTTCTCTTAACCACTAACCCATCTATCCCCTATGTTTCCATCTATCCCCTATCTCCCCATCTATCCCCATCTCCCCATCTATCCCCTATCTCCCCATCTATCCCCTATCTCCCCATCTATCCCCTATCTCCCCATCTACCCTCTATCTCCCCATCTACCCTCTATCTCCCCATCTATCCCCTATCTCCATCTACCTACTGGGCTTTTCCAACCAAGCCACCAAATTCTGCACACAAAGTATGTGTCCTAAAGCTTGAGGTTCTATAGAGGGATACTTATCCAGAGTGTTGATACAACTTAGATTGAGGTGCACTAGTGTATGAAGTAGGAAAGTAAAGAACCAAGAGGCTAACCAAAAGCAATAATGCATGGCCACTGGAGGGGAGAGTATGGGGAGAATGTCAGAAGGGAAATATTGGGGCGGTAAACATGAACACTGGGCACATCAGTTAAAAGAATAGAGAGTAGATGCAAAATTCTGCAGTTATCAGTAGAGTCAAGTGACTAAACATAAAACAACCAGTGATTTGAGGGCAAATAAAACTAAACATAGATTGAGAAATAGGTAGGCAGGTAGATGGATGGATGGATAGATAGATAAATAGATAGATCATAGATTAAAAACTATTTTTAAAAAGGAGAACTTAACACACTTTCAAACCTACAAACAAAATAGACTCATGGCTTTATTTTAGAAGAATAGTAAAATACAGATACATTGACTCCCTGGAAAAGAGGTCATGGAATTAGGTAGGTAATCTTGAGTTCCTTTTCTAAACTCCACTGCTAATCCCCAAGCCTTACCCCAGCTTTGTACAAGCTAAGGCCTTTCTCTTCCCCCTGCTCCCATTCTCAAGGAACTATGAGGATGTTCTTGGTACACCTAGTTTCTCCCATTCCTCTGTACCTTCTCAGCACCACCTGCCTCATTCTAGCCAATCCCCATTCATTTATGTCAGCTTCCAAT
This sequence comes from Arvicanthis niloticus, assembly GCF_011762505.2. NCBI lineage: Eukaryota > Metazoa > Chordata > Mammalia > Rodentia > Muridae > Arvicanthis > Arvicanthis niloticus. The sequence goes on from NC_133438.1 coordinate 13,557,341, forward strand.
ACCTAGAAACACTTTCTACCCTGGACCCCTGGGGGTCCAGGCAGGACCCCTATACCTGGCAGGGCCTTAGAAGCACTCTTTACCGGGCAATCCACAGCCACCCCACTCTAAGATCCAAAAAGGACAACAGAAACCAAAGATCATAACACTCACCAAAAAAGACCAGATCAGATATCAACACCTAGAATTACAACCATCCCAAACCAAGACCAATAAATACCAATATAAAAAGACAATTAAAACAACCAGAACAAAATGTATCCACTAGAGTCAAGCCATCCTACTACAAGCCCTGAGAAATGCAAAATAGCTAAAACACAAGTGAAGGACTTCAAAATAACTATTATAAATGTGCTCAAGGATCTAAAGAGAATATGAATAGGCCCATTAATGAAATCTATGAAAACAGAAACAAACACTAAAAGTGAAGAAAACAGGTCAAGTCAGGAAAGTGGAAATTAAATCACTAAATAAATCCAAACTTAGACAAAACTGGAAACGAAAAATGTAGGAACTCTAACAGGCCCTCGAAGCAACAGAATACAAGACATGAAAAAGAGAATCTCAGGCATAGATGACAAGATAGAAGAAATGGACACCTCAGTCAAAGAAAATATTAAATACAAAAAAAAAAAAAAATCCAAGCACAATAATCCTGGAAATCTGGGACACTATGAAAAGACCAAATCTACAAATAATAGAAATTGAAAAAAGGAGAGGAAATCCAGGTCAAAGGCACAGAAAATATTTTAACAAAATCATAGAAGAAAATTTCCTCAACCCAAAGAAAGTGGTCTCAAATGAGGTACAAAAAACCCACAGAACTCCAAATAGACTAAATCAGAAAATAAATTTTCCATGTCACATAATAATCAAAACACTAACTGTACAGAAAAAGTAAGAATATTAAAAGCTGAAAAGGAAAAAGACCCAGTAATATGTAAAAGCAGACCTATTAGAATAGCTCCTGAATTTTCAATAAAGATTTTAAAAGCCAGAAGAACCTGGACAGAAGTGCTCTAAGAAACCACAGGTGTCAACACAGATTACTGTACCCAGCAAAACTTTCAATCAGCATAGATAGAAAAAGACATGCCAAGATAAAAACCAAATCTAAGCAGTTTCTATCTATAAATCCAGCCCTATAGAAGGCTCTAGAAAAAAAAAAAAAAACTTTAAATAAAAGAGGCCAAGCACAGCAAAGAAAACATAAAAAAATAAATAATCCCTGACCGGTAAATCAAAAGAATGGAGGAAGGTCACACACCACAACAAAGTAATGAGAAACAACAAACATGGCTCACTGATATCTGCCAACATCAATAGTCCCAATTCTCCAATAAAAAGACAGAGACTAGCAGAATGAATTTAATTCATCCTTCTGTTGCACACCTTAACATCAAGGATAAATGTCACCTTAGCATAAAATGATGGAAAAAGATATTCGAAGCAAATGAACCCAAGAAACAAGCCAGTGTAGCCATTTCAATTTTTGGAAATTGAGCTTCACACCAAAATTAGCCAGAGGAGATAGGAAATAAATACTCACATAAAAACAAAAACAAAAGGATATTGCAATTCTAGTTGACTACACACCAAACACAAAGGAACCTAAGGAAAAACACTTCTACAGCTTAAATAACATATTGATCCTCACATAGTGTGACTGAGTAAATTCAGTACCCCACTCTCACCAAGTTGATTGGTACAGAAGATTATAAATAAACAAAAAGAAGAAACTTCCTTCTCAGCAACTCATGAAACTTTCTCCAAAATTGATCACATATGTAGACATAAAATAAGTCTCAAGAGATACAAGAAAACTGAAAATAACCCCACATATCCTTTCTGACCACTTTGGATTAAAGCTGGATCTCAAAAACAAGAACCAAAAAAAGTTTACAAACATATCAAAACTGAACAACTCAATACTGAGTTAAAAAATGGCTCGTATTGAAATTAAGAAGACAATTTAAAACTTTTTGAAATTGAATGAAAATGAAAATACAACCTTTGAAAACTTATGGGACAGATAATGGTGTTTCTAAATTGCTAGTTTAATAACACTAAACGCCCTACTTATGTAAGGAAATCTCATATTAGTAACTTAATGGCACACCTGAAAACTCTAGAACAAGAAGAAGAAATTGCACCCAAAAGAGGGAGACATAATTAAACCCAGTGGAGAAATCAATAAAATAGAAACAAACAGATAATAATAATAATATAAAGAGTCAAGAAAAAAAGGCATAGTTCTTTGAAAGAATCAATAATATCAACAAACTCTTAGCCAAATTAATGAAATGGCAGAGAGAACATCCAAATTAACAAAACTAAAGCTAAAAGGGGAAGACATAAGAACAGATTTTAAGGAAATCCAGAGAATCATAAAGACATAATTTTAAAAACTTGTTATCTATCAAATTGGACAATTTAAAAGAAAAGCATAACTTTCTTGATATATACCACCAACCAAAGTTGAATCAAGATCAGATAAGAATTTAAATAGACCTATGACCCCTGAAGAAATAGAAACAGTAATTAAATCTATCAACCAGAAAAGGCCCAGAGCCAGACAGTTTTAGGGTAGAAATCTACCAGATTTTCAAAGAAGAATTAACCCTAATACTCCTCAAGTTATTCCATAAAATAGAAACAGAAGGAACATGACCCAATTCTTTTTATGAGGCCAGTTACATTGATACCCAATCTGCATAAAGACCCAACAAAGCAAGAATTATAGATCAATTTTCTTTATGGCTACAGATGCAAATTTTCTCAATAAAATACTTGCAAATAGAATCAAAGAACACATCAAAAAGACCATCCACCATGATCAAGAAGGCTTCATCCCAAAGATGCAAGGATGTCTCAGCATTCAGAAATTGAAAACTTGTAAACTGACATGTAAACCCACAGACGGACAGTGCACAGAGAATGGAACACTCAGTCCTGTATGGGATGTCTCCATCACCTCCCTCTCATTGGCCATTGTTCAGGGAACCCTTGAGAAGAGAAGACAGAAAGAACGAAAGCCAGAGAAAATGGAGGACACAAAGGGAACAAGACCTTCCAAGCACAGCATGATGTTGCAAATATGAACTTACTGAGACTGTGACACCTTGCACAGAAGATGCAAGGTTCTAAGTTAGATGCAGTCCCCATGTGTCAGAAGACATTTGAGGAACGACTATGGCAAGAAGTGTGTCTTCTGGAGATGGCCCATTGTTTTGCATGGCTGCAATGAGTGCACTCCCACTCTGGAGAGGCACAGCACTAGAGACTCCGTCTCAGGATTGCTTCTCTCCACTGATATGCTTTTCCTCCCACTATTACACAGACTAATGATTTCTGGGTGTTAGCTCACCCTATTGGGCAAATTTACTACAGCTCAACATGAAGATGAACTTTCATGAATTAATGACTTTATAGAATTCCTGATATGAGTCAAATGATTTTAAGAAGAAAATTTAAGGAGATGGTTTTAGGTTTTTTGCCAAAAAGATGTGATAAAATTAGAATTAAGAACAGAACATGCCCCCTTCTCATAAAATAGTAAGTTAATGCTGCATAATAAGAAAGACAATGAGCTTTCATAAATTGCACTAAGAAGAGAAATAGGCTTGGGACCAATTTGTGATCAAGGAAAAACATTCATTCTAGGTTAGGTCCAAGGATGAGGCCACAGGTGTGCACTGTGATAAAGCAAGGGCATGTGAAACTGTTGCTTTGAACTTATAATGAGCTTATAAAAGGAAAAACTGCATTGAACTTACTATCAGCTTCCTTCTGTAACTCCCTTTTGTGTAACACTTTATCTGTAAGGTAATTTTATAAAGAACTTTTGTCTAAGAAAGTATAAAAAGGCTGAGAGAGAAAATAAAGTCTGGCTGTTGGGGCTCTGCTTCACCCACCAAGTAAGTGTGTGTGTGTGTGTGTGTGTGTGTGTGTGTGTGTGTGTGACTCTCTTTATCCTTTTATTTCTCACTGGCCTCTTAAGAGTTAAAAGAGTTCAGAGTTTTGTTCCATCAAACCCTGTAAATCAGCCATCCACCACTATCAACAGGGGAGCAGAAGGGGCTATTAGCACTGACACCAGACCTACTCTCTTCTTCCACATTTACATAGATGCTGGGTGGCATTGGCACCCGTGCAGAAAGAGGAAGTGGACAGAAGCCCTTATTTCTTGTCCAGAAGCTACCTCCAATTGATAACCACTCGCAAATGAAAATTTAATTGTTTTGAATGGAATCTCACTGGGTATGCAAATCACCATTAAGATAAGTCTCGTGGTAAGATGAAACAAATTCAGTATCATTTTTAAAGGTTCTTTGTCTCATAATGCGTTGACAGGGCTTTCCTCCTCCGCCCCCTTCCATGTGCTCTCTGTAAATATTTCAGTTTCTAGTTTTATGGTTTTCTGTGTGAGACAAAGTGTGTCTCTGCCTCTGTACTTGTTTCTTGTTTTTCTTTGGCTCTTTATCCTCTGGTGTTTTGTTTTGTCCTATTCTGGTTTCTTTGTTTTGTTTTATTTTAATTCAATTTTGATTATTCTTTAGAGGCCAATTTGTTTTTCTAACAAGAGAGAAAGAGAAAGGGTAGGTATTTGGAGGAGAGGGGACATAGGGAGGGTCTTGAAAGAGTTGGGAGAGGGAAAACTGTAATCAAAATATATTGTCTGAAAAAAGTGTATTTTCAATAAAAATGGTACAATCATATTAAGAACAATGATGAATACATATAGAAAAATAAATAATACACAAACAAACAAATACAGATGTATTAAAAACAGTACATGAAAATCCAAGAGTTTACATCTTTAGCAGACATGCAATGAAAGATTTCTAAAGAAATTTCTCTGGACAAAAGAAGATGGTTCCAGATGGAAAGACAAAGATAAAGGAGTAAAGACCATCAAAGATCAGAGGTATGTAGCTAACCCAAGTGTTTGTTTGTTTGTTTGTTTGTTTTGCTATAGAATGAAATAATGGAAAATTTACTCCCATTAAATCTACACAACAGGACACAACCATGGGGAGCCGCCAAACTGCATGGCAAACGGGAGCCTCACTGTGGCAGCTTGAATTTATGACTTTTCTCACCACGGTGAGAGACAATACCTAAAAGGAACAACTCCAGGATGGAGGGGTCGCTTTAACTCATAGTTTGAAAGCACACGGTCCATGATGGCCAGGAAAGCATGGCAGCAAGTGCTGCTTGTGGTAGGAACAGAGGGAGCACAGAGTGGCCAGTTACATCATCCTGTCAGCCAGCAGTCAAGGAACAGAAGTGACACATCCAGAAGAAGAACAAGCTATAACCTGTGAGGCCCACCCCCACGGTTCGTTCCCCAGGCAACACTCTATCTCCTAAAGGTTCCACAACTGCCACAAATAGTGCTAATTGGGGACAAAGTGTTTTAACACATGAGCCTGTAGAGGACATTCCACACTACTAGAAGAAGAAAGCAAGTAGTTAAGATGAAAACAACGCTAATCGAAATATATTGGCCCACACTGACTGTGTCTGTTGGTATCTGTTGTTGAGGATGCTCCGAGGAGCCCGCACAGCTTTTCATGTGCACTGGCCTTGTCGTGAATCTTATGGAAAATGTTGCCATTCTCCAGCCTATGCTTACCAGCTTAGATCAGTAAAAGGTATCTAGTTCACTCTGTGGAAATGTTCTACATTTGTCCAGCTTCTCGGAGCTTTATGTGACCTTAGAACGTTAGTGGAAACAGACAACTCTGAAGCAGAAGGCAAAAAGCAATCCATTCATTTACCATTCCCTGCTTAAGAGCAGAGCCTAGCCTACAGCACAGTTATCCCAACTCAGATGTGCCAGATGTTTTCCAAGCTTGCTAAAGGTCTTTCCTGATGACCTGTCCATCAGGACAGGAGCAGAGTTGGCTTCACCCTGCTCACATTCTCCAGTGATTCGTACTCTGCAGATACAATGAGAGTTTATTTCCTTGTTGGTGCCATGACATAGTCTGACCAACAAAAAAACTAAAACAAAACCAGCTCAGAAAGAAATGAGGTTATTTCAGCTCATAGCAGAAGGAATATAGTAACTATATTCCATTTTGGTGGGGATGTCTCAGGAGCAGGAGCAGGCAGAACAATGAATGCTTATGCCTAGTTCACTTTCTCCTTTGAATTCATTCTAGCCTACAGAATGGCGCTGCTCACAGTGGACAGGTCTTCCCACCTTAATTAACATAATCAAGATCATCATTCAAGGAGTGGTCAGAGACCGGTCTCCCAGGTGATTTTAGGGCCAATCAAGTGGGCAATGCCAGCCGTCACAGCTATGCTACCCCCAAGGCACCCGGGCCTGTTAGAGCCCTCTTCTCGTGTACTAGTTCTCATTTTCCATCTCTTCTTATTTCAAGCTTCTCATTGCTTCTTGAGCTAGCAGTGCGTTCTCACCTCAATGGCTTGCAGTTTCATCCCAAAGTACCCACATAGCTCACTTTGCTCTTTATTTGTGTTTCAGATCAATTATGGGTGATACATGATTTACATTAATTATTTCCCAGAAAAGATGCTATATAATGAGCCAAAGTTTATGGCCTCCTTAACCCATGTGTTGACCCTCTAACTCTCAATGCAATGGTTTTGGAAATGGGCCTCTGGAGGTAATTGATCTTTATAAAATCAAGTCAGTGGGACCCCATGATGAAATTAGTTCTCTTATAAGAACAGAAAAATACTCCTTCTCCACCAAGTGAGGACACTGTGAGAGACAGCTATCTTCAAGCCAAGAGTGAGTTCTCACTGTTTTTACATGTCTCAGTCTCCCAAAGTGTAAAAATTAAATGTGCATTGTTGGAGCCACTCACCCTATAGCTTTTTGTTATTAGAGCTTTATCAAACACACAGGCCATTTCATCTGTAGAACAGCGACAGTCACTCTTAGCTACTACCTTCAGTCAGTAACTATATTTAAAGGACTATGAAGATTAAAAAGGGGTAAGGAACGTAAGATTTAAATTATTGTGAATTTCTATGCACATAACTGAAATTATAGACTATTGAAAACAAATAGGAATAACTTGAATAGAAAAGAAGTATCCACAGCCATGCTGCTTGAAATCAAAATGAATTCTCATTCAGAACCTATTGCTACATCTGTTGTTTCTACTTTGGTCTTTTTCCTAACAAGAAAGATCAACCCTGAATTTGACTACATTCACTTTGCTGGCCCTCATCTCGAAGATCCCACTTCCTAAGCTCTGTTGAAAACAATAACTGATGAGTAAAACAAACAAATTGATTCAGATTATAGATTATGATAAATTGTTTCATTACGTTAGACTCCTCCACATCACATAGCTGGCTGACAAAAGTTAGGTATTGCAGATAAGTCAAAGCTTTGTCTTCCCCTTACTGTCCAATCTAAGGCTGCCAAGGCACAATAGGTAAATGTGCTTGCTACCAAGCCCTCAGACCTGAATTCTATTTCCATGACCCACATGACAGAAAGAGAACAGATTCCTACAAGTTGTCCTCTGAGCTCCACACAGGTACCAAAGTATGTGTGTGTACTCACATAAAAAAATAAATAAATAAACAAGTAAATATATAAATAAATAAATAAATTTTTATTTCAAAATGTCTATAAAAACATGAAATGAACTATCATCTAGTTACATTTCTTCTCCATTTAAGTTTGAACTGAAAATGCTTACAAAATGAAAGTTTCCATCTTTGTAAACAAGACAAACACTCATACATACTACAGAAAAAGCAAAAAATATAATTCAATTCTAATAGGAATTTCAATACTCTACTTTTGCTAATATATTATTATTAATACTAATACTAATAATAAATATTTACAAAACTGCAGAAGCTCACATACTCCACACTACCTAGTGAGTTAAGGGAGGAATTATATGGAAATTACAGAATACACTGAGATGGATGAAAACAAAGATACAGCGTGTCATGAGAGATGAGTGCTGTGTGCAAAAAGGAACTGTGTTTCTAAATACTACCTTGAAAGGAAAAATTGCAAATTAGTAACTTAAACTTCCACATCAGGAAACTAGAAAGTGAAGAGCAAATTAAACTCAGAAAAATAAAAACAAATGAAGTAAATAGTAAATAACAGAACAGAAATGAAGACAAACAGGAAATTCAGGGAAAAACCCAAAAGCTAAGAAAATCAATAAAATCACAGTTCTGATCTTTACAAAGATGAACAAACTTGCGAAAGCTCAAGCTGGATGGGGGACCATAAAGGGGAAAGGAGGTTTCAAATTATAGGGTTAGGAAAGAACTATGAACTTTACTGTCAATCTTAGAGAAATAATAAGAACTACTGGAAACACTACAGTAGCTACATGCCAACAAATTAGACACCCTAAACAAAATAGACAAATTCCCGAGAAAACACAGCTTTCCTAAAGATCTCAGGAGAAATAGAAGTGGAAGTGGACCTAAAACAAACCAAGAGATTGAATTAAAAATTTTGAAATTCTCATTCCCCCCAAGATGTCCTCACTTGTATATCCTACCAACTCCTTAACACAAAAAATTGTCACCAATCCTCACAAATATTTACATTTAAAAAAAAAGAAAAGAGATAATTCTTCCCAAATAATTTGTAGGACCAATCTAAATCAGTTACCAAGTGTAGATTAAGTTATCAAAAGAAAAGTACACAATTTTTATGGATTATAATGTGATATTTAATACATATTTATGGAAAGATTAAGTCAAATAAATTAATGCATGCATCACCTTTCCAGCTTGCTGCTCACCTTTTTGTGTAAGACTGCTAACAATCTGCTGTTACACAGGTTTTGAGTCACACAAGATATTATTATTAATATTGCCCATAAAATAATTTTGATATAAAAGTCTCAACAAAAGATTTCCAATCTGAGTCCAATAGCATATTAAAATTATGCTGTATGATGAGGTGAGATTTATGTAAGTAATATGTTAGTTCAACTTATTAAATGTCAATCAACAAAATATACTATATTAACAAACAGGATTATCTTGACACAGAAACTACTTGACAAAATCCAACAATTTCTCATGAGAAAGAATAGATAACAATTATTTTGGATATGCCCAGGAGTAGAAAGTTAAATCATATAGTAAATCTGTCTATTGCTATATTTTCCTATGAAATGTATGTTCTATCTTTCATACAACAATTTCCAACCTGTCAATAGTGGAGAAGCGTTTATGTTCCTGTACAGCTTCACTAATGTATGCCTCTACAGAACCTCAAGCTTTAGGACACATTCTTTATGTGAAGAATTTGGTGGCTTGGTTAGAAAAGTCCATGGGATAGATGGTGAACTGGGTTAGTGGTTAAGAGAACATGCTATACTGCCCTTGAAATGCTCTAGTGACAAAAGTCTAGCCCTAGTGGATAAATCAGACAGGTAGATGGAAAACTCACAGCACAATTTAGTACATGCTTGTAGCGCTTACTGGAGCCCCATGTTGGGCGCCAAACTGTAACGGCCCGCTCTGTTCTGCAGGTCGGGGTCTAGCAAGAGAGCGAGAGTGGGGGGAAGAAGGGGAAGAGACTTGAAGAATAGAGACAAGCCAGAGGGTCTGTAGTCAAGTCTCCTTTACTGTCTCCCATAGACTATATTCACACCTCCTACTGACCACCACCCACACACACTCATATACACCTACTACTACTACACCACACACTTACAAGGAAATCCTGGGTATTTATAAGCACAAGCAGGGGAACACAGGTGAAAACGTTTTACCACGTGCACCATGCAGCTGGGGGTCACTAAACAGCAAAACAAGCTATGTGGGATAAACAATATACTTATCAGAGTGTGCTTCAGCTGTTGTAGGCTTTTGAAAAACAAGTCTCTCATCAGGGTATATGGTTCCAGATGGCTGCAAAGTTAATAGCTGCTTTCTGCTTAAAGTCGGCCCCCAACATATGCTATGGGAGGTACAGACTCCAAACAGAGAGCGAGCGAGATGAGTCATATGTCTTCTGTGATTTTTCTCAATGAATTTAACACTGGACACTTGAGGTTAAGGCCACTTTGCGGGGGAAGGAAAAGACAAAAGAATGTTCATCTCTTGCAGAGTGATACAACTCACCAGTGTAAGCCACAAAACTATAGATTTTTTCAAAGATTTAATTTTTTGTGGCAGGGCAAGCAGCTCTATTGTAGGCTATCCTCAGCTCTGATTTTAGCCAACTGTGAAATTTCTACATGCCTTGTACAAAGGAGGTTTGACTGATACTACATCATGATCAGTGTGCATAAATTCTATTTGGAGAATGGGCAGGGTGTGTGTGTGTGTGTGTGTGTGTGTGTGTGTCCCTGGCTATTCTGGAACTTACTCTGTAGACCAGTCTGGCAGTGAACTCCCTGCCTCTGCCTCCCAAAACCTGCAATTAAAGGCCTGTGCCACCACCACCAGGTTCAACAAATTCTTTTACTAAAAATCTTCCCAATGCGTCCAGGAAACAGGCTACATTAGTTCCATTTCACAGATGACAAAACTGAACCTGCTGAGAGTTTGAAACTTTTTTTTAGGATTTCAAGTGTTGTCAAACAGAGCCTTAGCTGACAGTTCATGTTTGTCAATGCCAGTAATGTATGGGAAATGATAAAAAAAAAAAAAAAAAAAAAGATTAACAAAACCTTCATGAACACAGAAGACATTTCATCGTGATGTCTGACCATCCATCACAATTTTAATATTAGTTAAATTTGTTGAAATTACATGTCTTGTTAAATTTTCATAACAGAAAGCCTGCTTGCTTTTTTAATCTTTAGTTCTGCAGAGAGTACAAAGGAAGACCAGTCTAACCAGCTCCATTTCCCACCATGGAACAACTGGATTTTCTTCCAGTTGATTACGGTGATCTACCCCAAGACTCTCAATAGGTTGATGGTTCATGTTCAGAAAGGGACCTTCTTCAGATTTATTGGCTCCTTAATAAAGAAAGCTCACAAGGATCACATTTCTTAGTGGTGTTTGGTCGAGAGGCTCACAGAGTCATTGGCAACCAGCGGGATGTTAGGGAAAAAAAAATGAAAAGGCGTGTATTGTTTAATAGAGGTCAGCTGCTGCGGAGACACTTATCACAACCTTCTTTGTTCCCAAGGCTGGAAGGAGTGGCCAGAGACTCACCAAACAACACGAGCACAAGCGGGCTCCCACAGATGAAAAACACATGAGAAACAAGCAACATGGCACCCAGAAGGCCAGGAGGATAGCACCCCGGAGGAGGAATGCAAAAGGGGCTGTTCAAGCAGCTCTCCAACTGTGTGAGATGCTAGGCTCCTGGACAGCAAGAGCAAGAGCCTCAGGCGCTGCCAAGAGACACAAAAGTGTTACAGTTTAAAGGCTATCGGAACGGAGAAGCCTTGCTGCTGCAGTTGTATTGGTTTGGAGGTTTTTAGTTCAGGTCTGAGCTAAGGCAGTGGCAGTATTTCTCAGTGACCATTTTACCGGATGTATGGCCTGATCCCAGGGCCCTTCCCATCCTGCCAAGAATGAGGGGGAAAAAAAAAATTGCCTGTGTCTTCCGCGGAAAGAGCCTGAAAACCACACAGCAGGTTGTGCCCTGCACATTTCCCTGCACTCCAGAGACCCTTCCCGGCATCCTTTGCTTCCACCTTTCAGCATCTTCTTCAAATGCAATGTTTCAACAAACCTGTTTAGCAGTTCAAGAGCCTTCCATTCTTCACACTTGGACAGCGACTCTCCTTAAACCGCATCCACCTCCCTGGAAATCCTTTCCACCCTTTGGAAACAGTACCTCAAAAGGAACTTAGGGTGCATTTTTTGAAGCAGTGTTAGCTTCTCCCCCCCCCTCCCCACTTTTTTTTTTCATAGACAAAGTAAGAAGAAGGTTAATTTTGCTATGGTTTCAGAAAATAACACACAAGTGGTAGTTAAACAAAGAAAACTATTCATGTAGAGACTCCTATTGAATTATAAGAGAGGAACGCATTAACTGTATGAAAGCAATATCATATTATAGTTAAGAATGAACTCCAAATTCGGCAACCACTGCCGATTGAAAATTATAAAATCTACCAGGCATAACTAAAGTCAGAATTTTAGCTTCTTAGTTTATATGGTAAGGCATGTTCAATAGTCTCAGAGAAAATGGAGCCCCCTTGTTTGGGATTTTTTTTTTTTTTTTTTTTTTTTTTTTTTTTATAAAAGCAACTCTTCTGTAACGACTTAGGGTTCCATGTGGTTATGATATTTCCAGAATGAAGGACTAAGTCAATCCTGATGAAACTTTGAAAGATGCCACCAAGTCTAAGTGTTTCAAAGTCAACACTTCAACTGCTAAACCGTTCCCTCTGTTTTAAAGGGGGTTTATTTGACTGGGGTGGGGGAGGGAAGGAATCCTTCACCAGTAATGTACATGGACACATCATCTCCATGATTATATATGAAAGAGGATTCGATCTGGGGAAGCCTTCTGATTTTGGAACACACAAATCATCTGAAGGAGCCCCCCCCCCCCCATTTTCTCTTGAACTCTAGTAGGAAATTTCCCATGCCATAATTGTATTTGTTATAGTGCAATGATCAAAGCCAATAAATTCCTCCATCTATCCCCATTCAGAGAAACCATATGGCATCGCTAGGAGAATCACATGTAATGCTGGCTTGCCATATACATGATTAAATACCCAGGGGGAGGGAACGCTGGGGAGAGCAAAAGTGTTTAAAAGAAGATGCTAAATGCAGGAACTCCAAGGGACACGTGGATATAGTCTACTTCTGTAAGATCTAAAGTGGTGGAGTTATACAGAAAACATACTGTGAGCTGGTCATGAAAAGACAAAGACTTTCAAAATCAGAAATCGGTGATTTCTCTCAGCAGGCTGAGTACAGAGAAGCCACTCAGGTGCCAACAGAAGTCAGGACAGTAAGATGCAGACATAACCACTGTGAAGTCTACCAATTATTTCAACAGTTTTACTTCTAGTAAAACATGGGTAAAATGTGAAAGTTTACCGGAATGGATAAATGAATTACGAGATGCTATTGAGTAAGAATATGTAGCAAATAAGAAGATAAAGAAAATCCACACATTTCATTATCCCAAATTTTTTAAGTCATAGAAAGTGACTCCTCTTGTATAATATAATAATTATTATTTTAGTTGTTATTATTTTAAAAGCTCGTTTGCACTAAAAAATTAAATTCTTACATAATAAACTTGTTTCAGTAGCAACGTCCTGGAGTAGAATTTGAAGGTCAAAACAAGTTTCCTTTTGCCTTCATGTCCTTTTGCTCCGCTTGGCCACCTTCTTTTTAAAATAAACACGTGCGTTTGCATAATTTTAAAAAGGAAACTTCTGGAATATAATGCATTCTGAACTTTTTGTTTTGGTCAACCTTTATTGAATAACACTTCACGCAGAATGAAACACACCTATTTTAGTGACTGATTTGGTACATTAAAAGTGCTTACAGTCGTGTAACAACTATCAAAATCCTGGCATCTCATACTTACATTGTCACTGAATTTGTTCCCACCACTTTATATTGAATCCTCCTCTTCCCTGGGCCCTGAAAGTCACTGATCGGTGACTACATCTGTTTGCTATATCACAACCGCAGGAAATGGAATTCTGGGTGTTTTTAAACTCATGTATTTAAGACTCATCTATGTTCTCATATGTGTCTCATATGTGTCCGTGTGTCCGTGGTTTCTGGTTTTCCTTGGTAAGTTGTTGTCCACCATGTAGACAAGCCATTATTGCTTAATTTATTGTCCAAGTGATAGACACTTACATTAATTCCAGTCATTAGTTATATAAATAAAATAAGTCTGAGTTGACTTTCCATTGTGCTTATATTTTCTTTTTTATGTGGATACATAGATGTATGATTGTGAAAAATGTTTTATTCCATTCAATTTTCTCTTTCATTGAATACTTCCCTAACCTTTATTATTCTTTTCTTATTTTTTGCATTTAATTTGTCTTCTTTCCTAGTTTACTAAGGCAGAAATACAAAAGAATGCTTTGGTTATTTTAATCAACATAGTTCAAAGTAACTATTAATTTTTTAATTAATTATTTAATAAAAGTAATGCTCTTCATTTTCACCTGAGTACTCTTTCTATATCCTACATTTCAATAGTCCATGTTTCTATTTTTGCTCAGTTCTCTCTCTCTCTCTCTCTCTCTCTCTCTCTCTCTCTCTCTCTCTCTCTCTCTCTTTCTCTCTCTCTCTCTCCCTGGGGTGTGTGTGGGGGGTGTGTGTGCATGGGCAGGTGTGAAAGTGAGAAGCTGACTTTATGAGATAAGGCTTCTTCAATCACTTTCCACCATATCTCCTGAGAAAGAGTCTCTCACTAAGCCTTGACATTCCTGAATTATGTAGCCTGGCTAGCCAGAAAGTCCTGGGAATCTGCCTGCCTCTGCTGCCTTCACCCCGACCCATGTCCCAGGTTACATACATGTATGGTGGGAGTCTATATTGTTTTTAATGTGGTTACTAAAAATACAAACTTATGTCTTTCCACTTACAGTCACTTTATTGACTGAGGCTCTACAACCCTAGTTCAAAATAATTTCTAATTTCCTTTGCAATTTTTATGTTTTCAGTGCTCTTATAATGTCCCACCACCTCCGATGGAACCTCATAATTTACAAATATTTTAAGATTTTCCTCTAATAGATGTTACTGGTTTCCAACTTAAAGCCATTGTACTTAATTAAAAATAAATTTTGTATGATTACAATATTTTACTGAGTTTTTTTATGACCCAGAATGTGCTCTATCACAGTAAATGTCTATAGGATATTAAAAATAATATTTATTGGGCTGATGTTTGTTTCATCTACTTTATCTGACAATGTTTCTTACTCATATTGTATTATGATAAAAATATACAGCTGTTTTAAAAATCCAACTGGATCTGTTGATTTTGTCTATTTTTGGTAATGGCTATGTTAACATTTGGACTTACTAAGTTCTCTTAGTAAATTTATCTCTAAATAATTATGAAATGTCGCTAGTATATTCATTATTTCGAAATATACTTGGATGTTAATATGGCAGCTCCAATTTTCTGTTAATAAAGGTCTTCAATGAATACCTTTTTATATCATTCTACTGATGTCTTAGTTATTATTAGTACAATTGGTGGGTTTCTTGTAGGTAGTGTATAGTTGAGTCTTGCTTTTTTATAACTTCAGTAACTTTCAATTGAGTATTTGAACTGACATTGGAAAGCGTGCTAGTAGCCACATATGGCTACTGAGCATTGAAATGTCACTAAAATAAGTATTAAGTACACACAGGATTTTTGTGATAGCTTGAACATGAAACTCCTCCCTAGGTTCATGTGTTCAAATGCTTGGTCTCCAACTCTTGGCACTGGTTGGGAAGATTATGGAACTTTCAGGAAGTAGATCTTTGCTGGAAGAAATGGGTCTCTGGGGGCAAGTCTTGAGGTTTTATAGTCAGGCTTTACTCCCTGGTTTCTTTTCTTCCTGGTTATAGATACAATGTGACAGGTAACTCCACTCTGCTGCCATGCTTTCCCTGAGATGATGAACTGTATGCCTTGAACTGAAAGCCAAAGTAAACCTTCTTCCTTCAAGTTGATTTGGTATTTTAAATGCCACAGCAATAAGAAATGTACCTAAGGGACTGGAGTGATAGTTCCCCATTAAAAGCACTGCCTATTCTCCCATTGGACACAGGTATTATTCCCAGCATCTACATGATAATTAACAACCATTTCTTACTCCAATTTCCAGGGATATGTGTGGGGTAGGCTTGGGTATGCCTGATGCCTTCTGGCCTTCATGGGTACTGCTCATACACGATGCACAGACATACATGTAGGCAAAACACCTACACACATAAAAATAAATATATCTAGCTTTTTAAAAAAAGAAAAACGAAGTTAATTAAAAGATTGATATATTTTTGGATTATATATTATAATTTTGGATTTATTATATATTTTGGATTAAGTGATATCTATTTTTAAAATTAATTTTATATATATTTTTTTACCCTTTGAATGTTGGGAACAGCCGGGCGGTGGTGGTGCACGCCTTTAATCCCAGCACTTGGGAGGCAGAGGCAGAAGGATTTCTGAGTTTGAGGCCAGCCTGGTCTACAGAGTGAGTTCCAGGACAGCCAGGACTACACAGAGAAACCCTGTCTCGAAAAACCAAAAAAAAAAAAAAAAAAAAAATGTTGGGAACAAGCAAAAGAAACCTTATCCTAAGTACTACCATTTCATTTTCAGACTCCATTTAAAATAGGGAGAAACTAAATTCAAGGTCCCAGGTGCTAGGGGAGGCAGGGGCTTCACAGTAGCTGAAGAGCTTCTGTTGTAAAGAAACAGTTGTCTGAGTTCAGACATCGCGGGGGCAACTTGTAAGAGAACAATTGTTTGAGTCCAGACATCTCAAGTATAACATCTCCATCTTGCTGGCACAATCAAACTAATGTTATGTTCCCAGGCCCAGGAACCTACTCCTATCCTGATTGATTGAAACTCCCTTGCTCAACACTTTATGTCAAAATATGAATAGACAATGCTACAGCCCACCCTGCTCTCCCCAACCCCCACAGTGCATGGTTTCATCCTTAAATATGCTGTACAACTTCCCTTGAGGGTCACAGGTCAGTTCCCAGATCTGTTCTACAGCCAGGATCGATCAGTAGTGGCTTGATTGCAATACATTTTTGTCATCTACATTGACCTGCTATTTGAGTTATGTTGGATTTAAGCAGCCCTCATGACAAAACACTAGAAAATTATATATGTTGCTCATTATATTTCAATTTAAAAGTTACTTTAAATTATTATTTTTTTTCATATAAATACCATTTTGTGGGAAGCGGCTCTGCTCTTGCCATTACA
The DNA here is from genome assembly GCF_011762505.2 of Arvicanthis niloticus. Classification (NCBI taxonomy): domain Eukaryota; kingdom Metazoa; phylum Chordata; class Mammalia; order Rodentia; family Muridae; genus Arvicanthis; species Arvicanthis niloticus. The sequence goes on from NC_133438.1 coordinate 13,574,223, forward strand.
AGGTGGCGCTTGGCATAGGCATTGCTTGAGAGAGAAGACAACTCCATATATAGAGTTGTATGCGCTGAGAGGTGTGGTTATCCGATCACCCCGCCTCGCATCATTAAGAATGGCCAATCACCAGTGACTTCGTGGCAGCTGCTGATAGGACTAAGGCAATGCTTATAAGGGGCTGTGGGAGCTGGGGAGGAGAGAAAGGAGAAGAGAGAGAAGAAGCTCGCTGTACAGGGATAGCTGAATAAACCATTTGAAGAAGAACACGGTTGCCGTTGCCTTATTCCCTGGTCGGACGTGGGTAGCGACGTGGGTAGCGACACCATTTTCTGGTTTCCTTCATACTTCATAAATCTAGGTTTCTCTCTGGTACAACTTTTTTTTTATTTAAAGACAGTCCTTTAAAATTTCTGACATGTAGATCAGCTAGTAGTGTTTTTGTTTCAGTTTTTGTTTGCCGGGTTAAACCTTTTATAACCTGTTTTCAAACGACCTTTCCACTAATTGACAATAAAATATCTCTTTCTGTTTACTACAGTTTTTTTTCCTTCCAATAAAGATGTTTCCCCACTATCTCTTTGTCTTCATTATTTCTGATAACAAATAGGCAGACATTCTTACATTTACAAGTCTGAACTTAGTGTCTTCATTTTTAAGCACTGTTAGTGATTTCTTTTTACTTCTGTGATGCTGTTTTATTGTTCTGAAGGAGGGAATGAGTCAAGGCCAGGCTAGCCTAAAGTTCCTAATCCTTCTGCCTCAGTCTCCTATGTGGTGAAATTAAGGCATGCACTACTGTGCCTGGCTCAACTTTCCATCAAATTTTGAAATATCAGCAGTTATTTTTACTATCTTCCTAATGCGCTCTCTTTTTTTGGAAGCCCAATAATGACCAGGATGATGCCTTGATATTCTCTTACACTATGACGTACAGATGGCTGATACTCTACTATTTATTGTCAATAATTATTCTTTGGACTTTGGGTAGAATCTTTCATCCCACCTTTAAATTCACTAATATCTGTCATCTGAACTGTCTAATTAATATTGTTTATTTTCTCTCTCAATTCTTTTTATCTTTTGATTCTGGAATACCCATTGCAGTGCTTTCATTATTTTCTCCTCGTTCCATTTATATCTTCCTTTGTCTTTTTAAATACAGGGAGTGTCTTCGTTAGAGTTTCCATTGCAGTGAAAAGACACCATGACCAGAGCAACTCTTACATGAACAATGTTTAGTTGGGGCTGGCTTATAGGTTCAGAGGTTCAGTCCATTATCATCAAGGCAGAATGCATGGTGCTGGAGGAGCTGAGAGTTCTATAACTTATTCTAAAGGCAAACAGGAAAAGGAAGAAGCTCTCTCATCTCTCAAAGTAAACCCCCACAGTGACACACCTTCTCCAAAAAGGCCACACCTACTCCAATTAGGTCATACCTCTTAATAATGTCACTCCCTGGGCTATGCATATTCAAACCACTACAGAGGGTCTATTTATAATAATGGTTTTTCAGCCTTTACCTGCTGAATCTAACAGGTAATCTAATCTAGGCAATTTCTGTATTTTGGTTGTTTGTTGTTTTAGTTTAGTAGGGTTTTTATTTTTCTTGTTTTTGTTTTTTTTAACTTTAATTTTATTTAAATGTCTGGGTGTTTGCCTGTATCTATGTCTGTGCACTACCACTTGTGTGCCTGGTGCCTGTAGAGGCCAGAAAAAGGGCATTGGATGCCCTAAACCTGGAACTACACATGGTTGTGGGTGCTGGGAACTGAACCGAGATACTCTGAAGGAGCAATCAATGCTCTTAACCTCTGAGCTGTCTCTTTAGCCTCTAATTTGCTCTCTCTTGTTTTTCTGTTTGTATAATCATTTTTGGCTACTGGATTTTATTGTGTTCTCCTAATATTATAATTTTTCTGCTATAGTATATTTATTATGCATAAATTTGAGTCTAGAAATCCTTGCTTTTATATTAAGCTAGGATAAGTCCAGAACAGCCTTTATTCTACAGTCGATTTGAACCTAAGGGATAATATATATATATGTCTTTCAGCTGTAACTGAAGGGCATAGGAACTCTTCCCAGCCTGTAAAAAGCTTAGTTGGAATTTATACTGCTGTGACGAAATACTGTGTCCAAAGCTGCATGGAGAGGAAAGGGTTTATTTGGTGTCCATAAAACCAAGTCACAGTTCATTTAGAGAAGCCAAGGCAGAAACTCAAAATGGGAAGGAAACTGGAGGCCTGAGTTGATACAGCAACCATAGAGGAGTGCTACTATCAGCTTGCTCTTCATGGCTTTCTCAGCCTCTTTTATTATAGCACCAAAAACCACCAGTCCAGCAGTGTCTCCATACACAATGAGTTGATCCTTCCCACTTTCATCAGTAATTAAGAAAATGCTTGTCGACTTGAAACCTGATCTTAAGGAGGTATTTTCTCAGTTGAGGTCCCCGCCTCTCTGATGACTGCAGCCTGTGTTAAGCTGCCATAAAACTAGCCAGCACAAGCTCCAAGGGACTGTTGAATTGTTCTACTCAAAAGGTTTCAGTGGCTCTCTAGCCTAGAATAGTTTTCTCATGTGAATACTCTGAAAAGTATTCAATCAAGCACTTGAAGAAACTCCTCTGCAAATTGCTGGAATTCTTTCACATTCTGTAACTTCTTTCTTACTGCATTTGACTCTGGCTTCACTGAACTATAAACTGTCTCTGAATTCAGCAAGACAACCAGTTCCTATCTGAATTTCTCTCCCAGGACTTTATCCTGGAAACAACCAACCAGAAAACTGGCAATCAAAGGCTCCCTTTGTTGCTTCTTTTCTCTTGGGAAACAATTCTTTTGGGCTTACTGTTGACCATACTTAAAAAACCACTGCTTCATGTATTTTCTTTGATTTTTCTAGTTGTCTAAGATTGAGTTATCCACAGTCCCTATTCCTTTATAATGCCCCATGAAAACATTTAGGATTTTAAATGAGTACTATAAGATGCAGATAACACCCAAAGTACATTTTATGGGACTTCAGTGTCTTGGATTGCATCCTGTTCTTTGTAACATTGTAATGATGTGTTGCAATTTTCTATAATCACAATTGATACATGTAAATTAGGAGAAATGACACGTTTTCTATACCACATATCTCACTATCATCTAGAATAGCTACAGGAAACTCATACAATTCTTTATTTTCCCAGTTCATCAAAGTGCTGAGGATGGGCCCTCAATTTTATATTTGTAAAGGTTCTACATTTTTCTATTACATGTATTATGTGCACATGTACACATTTTTATGGTGAGCTGTGGAATTTATTGTGGAATCAGTTCTCTCCTGCCATGTGGGTTCCAGGGACAGAGCACATGTTGTCAGTCTTGGTGCCAAAACCCTTTTGCCATCCTATATTCTTTTTTTTTAGTTTGTGTACACATGTGTGTGTGCATGCGGTATGTGAGAGAAAGTTCACATTCTGTGAAGGTGTTGAGAGTCCTCTGTTGCTCCTGATCTTATCCTTTTGAGACAGAGTCTCTCTCAGAATATGGAACTCACTTTGGGGACTTTGTTCACTTGGTTGTTTGAGGCTAGATTAGTAATCAAAAAGCCCAAGAGATCCTTCTATCTTCAGGCCCCTCCACAAAGGCATGACAGGTGGGAGTGGCTGCGTCTGGATCTTCTTATAGGTGCTGGGGATCCAAGCTGAGGTCTTCCTGCATCCTCATCAAGCTCTCTGCCCCACAGGTCTGTTTCTCCAATCCTCTAACTGTGATCTTATTTCTGTCACCTATTTATGTTTGACTCATAAAAGACCTTTACAGGCAGTCTCAACAGGAGACAATGGCCTCCACATATCCTGTCCCAGCCAAGGTTCTGACAATCACAGCATCCATCCGTCTGCTGTGGTCAAAGCACCTACAACAGCCCTCTCCTTGGGCTGCCATATTTGGTAGCTTCTTGCAACATAAGGACTCCGTCCTCTTTGTTCTTAGAATGCAAGTATTCTAGAAATGTGAATCATTTAGATTTCCACCAGAAAGAACTGTTTCCTGGGTGTATCACCATCTCTAAGTTTTGGATTTTATTTTATCCTGCCCCTACCTCTATAAGCTATCCCTGTATTAAGCTCTCTCTTTCAGTAATACTCAAATGGATCATCATTTTTCTGTGTGGAACTCCATAAGCCCAGGTCACATTATTAACCCTCCACTGAAATCGCAACCGCAACATCGAAGTCTCTACCACAACATTGTACCCTTGCAGGTCTCTAATCCCATGACTTATTCTCAATCTGCCTGTTCCTTCTCTAGCTTTGGCCATCCCTCCCTGACTCTTGTCTTCCCATCTTTCAACAGCCTCCAGGCTTTAATTCTAGCCAAGATTCAATTCACTTATGCCACCCACTCTCATATCAAGCAACTCCTTTGAATTAATGTTCTCGATTTCTGTTTCTGACTTCTTAGCTTGCTGAGCATTCTAAACCCTGCTGGGTCTGGTAGATGGCTATTGCTCAGCAGAGTCACGTTAGAAACAGAAAAGAGGGTATTCATTATTATACCTGGCCTGTAAGACAATCCTGGGGAAATGGAATGTTATCAATGCCTGATTCTATGGTGTTCTAGAATGTTATGATCATGGTAACAGGCATGGGAATGTAAGAATATGAACTTCATGTTTCAGGTTATCACCTTGAAGCTCACAACACACTCTTCTTTTTAAAGAGAGAGAAAAAAAACCCAAATATTTATTCAGGGAAAAAAATGTCTTAAAAGAATAACAAAATGAAAGTCCCAGGGTGGGAGCTCTGAAGTGAGATTACTACAGGAAGATTCACAAGTCCACATTTTCTTGCAAAAGTCAGATTCCTCAGAGAATTGCCAACAAGAAAGGCTGTTTCCCCCTAACACACAAAAAGAAGGAAGCCCCCAAACAATCTGTTCATCTAAGCATGAACGGGAAACCTAACACCCTACTGCCTTCTTGCCCGATCACCTCCAGTTCAGTTTTCGGTCTTAAGCCCCACAGAATCGGGTGCTCTGCCTATGTGCTACCTCCTAGCCCACAACAAAAAGCTTCTCCAACTGAATAGGCCTGGTCACCATGGCAGCTGAGGGTCATAAACTCCTGAGCTGTGGGTCCTGGCACAATTCCATGCATTATCTGCATCCTGGCGCAAATCAGTCCCTTTATCTAATTAGTAACCTTACAGATAGCCACCTGCCCCAGAGCTTAACCACTAAAGATGAAATATTGGCTGAATGGAGCAGAGACAAGAGATGAGGAAAACAGGAGAAAAAAAAAAAAAAAAAAAAAAAAAAAAAGGAAAAAAGATAAGAGTGAGGCCCAAGCTCTCCTGGCTACAGACACCTGCAAACCCTGGCCCACCCACCGAGCAGAAGGAGTTTGAGAACAAATCACTTCTGTCTTTTCAAAACTACCACTTTTCCGTGTCCCCTGATGCACTGGCCTCCCAGAAGGTGGGTCTGCCCCTCTATTGTAAAGGTTTGATTCAGTGTTCCTGCTTAGGTGCCCAGCTGTTTCCTGCCTCAGAGCTTCCTGTCTAAAGGTTTCAAGAGAGAGCCCTACCACTCTTGCCTGAATTTGACCAAGTGCCTGGTATTCTATTCATGATCAGAATACGTCAAAGAAATCTCCTAATTTTCTAGAAAGACTGGATCCTTCCTGAGTTGCTTCAAGGCTAAAACTTTCTCTTGCTGTAAACACCGTATTCCAGATTCATTATCTAGCAATGTTTTGTGTTTGTATAAAATAATTGTGTTCAGTAAAGAATTCTAAGAACGAAAGAAAGCTCATTGTCACTCAACAATCATTTTATAAAAGCAAATGTTTTTACTACATTCATTTTACAGCTATGATGAATTCAAATGTTTGTGTACATGAAGGCATCTGTGTATTTGTAAACAGTTTTACCTTATTACCTGTGGGTATGCACATGCCTGGGGTCAGAAGGACAACTTTTGGAGAGTTGATTCTCTCAGATCTCAACCACTTCCCACCTTTTTTTTTTCTTCTTTTTTGAGGCAGAGTCTCTCACTAAACTGAGAGCTCATCTACACTGGCCAACAAGCCACAGAGAACTTTCTGTCTCTGTTCCCAGTCCTGGAATCACAAATACACTTCAGTGGCCAGCTTTTGACATTGGTGTTCAAAGTTTTTTTTTTTTTTTCTCAAACTCAGATCCTCAAGCTTACCAAGCATTTTACCAGATGAAGCCATCTCCTCAGCCTGAATCTAATTTACTTAAAAGTTGAAGCCAAGTCATTCTGAAAGGACACAATGTGTTGGATCTGCCTTTTCCCTCCTGACTTGAATTTTACACGTTATTAAATGCCAGCAACAGAAGAAGGTAGGGGGATAACAGAAGGGCTCTGTTTCAACATTACAATCACTGTTATGTAGTATCTCAGAGATACGAAAGACAAGTCTAACGCAGTATATCTACCAACTGCTTCTGGAATTAACACATTCTGAAAACTCACCCCAGGCTCTCCTACATGTTGGGAAACCTTTTTTCTATACGTGCAGAGTAAGTAATGACAATTTTATTATTACATGATGGTTTTGAGAGTTCTTGCCTTTAAGCATTACTCTATGATCTATAAGTGAAATGGGACCCTATTAAAATAAGAAGTCATTATACTTACTATGCTGGGAATGTCCAAGTATAAGAACTATGGGGGAGAGTAGAGGAAGACAAACTTTTTGAGTCTTTCTTCTTTCCTTTTAGTCAGAGAATTAGAACTTTTGCTTGACTGGGAATTTCTTCACTCCATGTAGAAATGGTGCTGTAAGAAAACATGTGACATATTTGCTAATCATAACCAAAATGTAAGAATTAAATTCCTTAGGTAACAAATAATCAGTATGGATATTTTTAGTAAGATGAAGCAAAAGCTTTCATATCAAAGTCAGACATGGCAACCCAACAGAAGGGCAGGCAAAAGAGTCAGACCCACTTGACCTGACAGCCAGAAGTTCCATAAAAATAAGAAGCTAACAGCTGTACTATATACACAGAGGACTTGGTGAAGACCACTGGAGGGCCTGTACTTGTTTCTTTAGTCCCTGTAAGCTCATATGCACCTTGCTTAGTTGATTCAGGGGCCTTGTTCTCCTGGTATCCTCCATCTCCTCTGGCTTTTAGGTTCTTTTTTGCCTCAGGATTTTCTGAGCTCTGAGGAGAGAAATTTGATGGAGACCTCCAGTTTAGACTGTCTTTTCTCATAATGGCTTGCTGTAGGTCTTTGCACCTGCTCCCATCTGCTGACAGGGAAAGGCTCTCTGATATGACTGGATAAGGCATGGATAGCAGAATATTATTAGGAATCACTTAATTTACTTTTCTTGGTTTTGTTTGCTTGCTTTTGTTTTGTTGGATTGATTGGTGGTTGGTTTTTGTTTTTGTTGTGTCTTTCTTCCTTCCTTCCTTCCTCCCTTCCTCCCTTCCTTCCTTCCTTCCTTCCTTCCTTCCTTCCTTTTCTTGGTTACCCAAGCAGTATCAGGTATGGGTTCCTTCTCATGGAGTGGGCCTTAAGTCAAATCAGACAATGGTTGGTTACTGCCACAGTTCTGTGCTACCATTGCCCCTGCATATCTTGCAGGCAGGACAGATTGTAGGGCAAACGTTTTATGGATGGGTTGGTGTCCACACTTCTCTTTCAGGAGCCTACAGAGTACCTTCTCACACCAAAAAGACTAGAACGTAGGGGTGAAGACTTCACATTGGCACCTGCTTAACTTCTTCATCTCCAATAGGTTGTGGGGAAGCTGTCCTCAGCAATGATGCCATGCTTACTTTGTGGAAAGTAACCTTTTGGCTTAGCGTCGTTCTGGGTTGTTTGGAGATTTCCGTAGGACCCCTTTGGGGAACATCTCAGTTGAATGCAACCTACTCCCACCACTAGAAGCCTTGCCTGCCTACAAGAGATGGCCAGTTGAGACTTCATATCCCCAAGTACTAAAAGTTCTCACTAGGATCATCTTCATAGATTCCAGAAAGTTACCACACCACCTCTGAAGAGCCCTCTAATTACAGCAATCTCTCCCTGCACTCTCTCCCTCCATCCCATCTTTACCCACAACCTCATTCCCAACTTTCTGAGGAACACCATGTTGATTACCATAGTAGCTATAAAAGTTTGCACTCCTACCACCGATGGAGGAGTGTTGACCTTGCTCTACATCCTTGCCAGCATGAGCTGTCTGTCACTTTTGTTATTGATCTTAGCCATTCTGACAGGAATCACAAAGTAAGTTTAATGGGTATTTTTCTGTACTGAGTATGTTGAACATATCTTTAAGTGGTTCTCAGCCACTTAAGATTCCTTTAATTGAATAATTTGGTTTTTGGATATCCAGTTTCTTAAGTTCTTTATTATGTATTTTGGATATTAGTGGAATTGATAAAAAAAAATATTTTCCTATTCTGTAGTCTTGCATCTTGTCCTATTGGCAGTGTGCTCTACCTTATTATAGAATCTATTCAGTTTCATGAGATCTCATTTATTATTTATCTTAGTGCCTGTGCTATTAGTGTTCTAGTCAAGGTTTCTGCATTCAAAGCTATTCTCCGCTTTCTCTTCTGTCAAGTTCAGTGTGTCTGGTTTTATGTTGAAGTCTTTGATCCACTTGGACTAAAGTTTTTTTCAGGGTGATAAATATAAATTTAGGTGCATTATTCCTCATGCAACAATCCAATTTGACCAACACATTTATTTAAGATGCTATCCTTTTTTTCAATGTGTATTTCTACTTTCTTTACCAAAAATCAGGTTTCCATGTGTGTTTGGGTTTATGTATGGTGCTTGAATTTGATTCTGTCAATCAACATGTCTGTTTTTTATGCCAATACCATGTGGCTTTTATTAATATAGCTCTGTAGTACAACTTGAAATTAGGAATGGTGATACCTCTAGAAGTTCTTCTATTATATAGAATTGTTTTAGCTATCCTGGTTTTTGTTTGCTTGTTTCTTTTCCATATGAATCTGAAGATTGGTCCTTCAACCTCTGTGAAAACTTGTGTTGAAGTTTTGGTGGGGACTCCATTGACTGTGGATTGCTTTTGGGCTGATGGCCATTTTTTACTGCATCAATTCTACCAACCCATTAGCATAGGAGATATTTCTATCTTCTTCAATCTTTTTCTTCAAAGACTTGAAATTTTTTTCATGCAAGTCTTTTACTTGATTGGTTAGAGTTACCCAAAGATATTTTCTTTGAGTCTAAGGGCTAGTGTTTTGTTTTGTTTTGTTTTGTTTTGTTTTGTTTTGTTTTAGTTAATCCTGTATCCAGTCACTTGAAAGTGTTTATCAGCTGTAAGAATTCCTTGGTGGAACTTTTAGAGTCACTTGTGCAGATCTCATATCATCTACAAATAATACTTTGCCTTCTTCCTTTTCAATTTGTATTCCCTGATCTCCTTCAGTTGGCCTAGCTAATACTGTAACTAAAATGAGTACTGAAAGTGTGGACAACTTTGTCTTATTCCCAATTTTAGTGGGATTGCTTCGAATTTCACGCCATTTGATTTGATGTTGACTATAGGCTTGTTATAAATTGCCTTATCAGTGTTTAGGTATGTCCTTTGTATCCCTAATCTCTTCAGGACTTTTTTTCAGCCCTTAATATATAAGTTTCTAATAGTGTGTTATATATAGCACAGAAAATTCTGTCATGAGATAAACTTTCCCATTAAAATACCAACTTTAAGGCTATAAGAAAGTCACCAATAAAATTTTACTTCAATGTGACCCATGTTTGCCGAGGGATCTTACAAGGAAATTTATAACTGGGACTATGACTCTGCCCCACCCCCACACTCCTTATGTACACGTTGTATGTGAAGCCTGGAGTTTGGCATTGTCTTTCTCTTGTGCTCTTCTTTTCATTTTAATTTAATTTAAGTTAATTTTCACATTTCCCCTTTACTCCTCTCAGCTCACACCCACCTTCCTTTTTCCTCCCGTCAGAAAAGAAGGTGTCTCCAGGAAACACCAGCAAAACACCAACAAAACAAAATACAGTAAGGCAAGAGCCCTCACACCAAACCTAAACAACAAGGGAACTTAACAGGAAGAAAAAAGTCCCAAGATTGAAAAAAAAAAAAAAAAAGTCAGAGATACACCCACTTGCACAGTTAGGAGTTTTACAAAAACACCAAGCTAACAGCCACAAGATATACACAGAAGACCCTGTGCTTGCCACTTTAGTCTCTGGAAACCCAAGTGAGCCCTGCTTAATTGAGTCACTGGGCTGTGTTCTGCTGTCCTCTATCCCCTCTGATGCCTAGAATCCTTTCTCTCCCATTTCCACCGGATTCCCCAAGCTCTGAGGGCAGAGACCCAAAAGCAACACATAGGTCATGTTGGCAAGGATGTGGGGAAAAGAGACTACTCCTCCACTGCTGATGGGAGTGCAAACTTGTACATCCACCATAGAACTCAACGTTGCAGTTTCTTAGAAAATTGGGAATCAATCTGCCTCAAGACCCAGCTATACAACTCTTCAACATAAACCCAAAGAACACTCGATCCTACTACAAGATCAGATGCTCCATTATGTTCATTGCAGCTTTATTCATAACAGTGAGAAAGTGGAAACAACGTAGACAGGAGAATAGATAAACAAAATGTGTTACATTTATACAATGAAATGTGAAGGCGAATGGATGAAAAACTAGAAAAAAAAATCATCCTGAGTGAGGTAACCCAGACCCAGAAAGACAAATATAGTATGTATTCACTTCTTAGTGGATACTAGTCATTAAGTGGGTGATAACCATGCTATAATCCATAGACCCAGACAGGCTGGGTAAAGAGGAGTGTAGAGGGTGTGTATGTATATCCATGGTGTCTTAGTCAGGGTTTCTATTCCTGCACAAACATCATGACCAAGAAGCAAGTTGGGGAGGAAAGGGTTTATTCAACTTATACTTCCACATTGCTGCTCATCACCAAAGGAAGTCAGGACTGGAACTCAAGCAGCTCAGGAAGCAGGAGCTGATGCAGAGGCCATAGGGGGATGTTACTTACTGGCTTGCTTCCCCTGGCTTGCTCAACTTGATTTCTTATAGAACCCAAGACTACCAGCCCAGGGATGCTTCCATCCACAAGTGGCCCTCCTCACTAATTGAGAAAATGCCTTATAGATGGATTTCACGAAGGCATTTTCTCAACTGAACCTCCTTTCTCTGTGATAACTCCAGTTTGTGTCAAGTTGACACAAAACCAGCCAGTACACGTGGGAAGGAGAAATAAAATCGATTTTGCGGGGCGGAGGAAGCAAGTAAGAATGGGATTGGGAGGAATCAGATATGGGGAAATATGGGATGAAAGGAAAGGGGAAGAGAGATGGCTTGAATTAGGGGGCATTTTGGAGTCTATGAAACCCTTGTTGAATGGAAACTCTCTGGAATCAATGAAGGTGATTCTAGGGAGGATTCCTATTAACAGGCGATATGGAGAACCAGCTAGCCATCTGTAGCCAGGCGAGGCTTTCAGTGGTGGGAGTGGGTGTATTCGGTTATGTTGTTGGCCAAGGGTGTCCGATGGAGATTCCCAAACAACCCAGACTGATGCTAGGACAAAGGATTGCTCTCTGCATGCTGGCACTGAGGTCCTATTACTGAGGACTTCTGCCCAGATCATTGAACATGGAGAAGTTAAGCTGGTTCCTGCATGAAGCCTGCATCCCTACCTCCTAGTCTCTTTAGGAATTCTATGTGAAGGAGTGAATTATATCTTCCAAAGGCCTTTTTTGTATTTAATGAGATGATCATGGGGTTTTTTCATGTCTCTTTATATGGTGGATTACATTAATTGATTCTCATGTACTAAACCATCCCTGCATCTCTAAGATGAAGCCAACTTGATCATGGTGAATGATTTTTTTTTATGTGTTCTTGGATTTTGTTTGCAAGTATTTTATTGAAAATTTTTGCATCTATGTGCATAGAAGAACTTGGTGTGTAATTCTCTTTCTTTGTTGAGTCTTTTTGTGGTTTGTATATCAGGGTAACTGTGGTCTCATAAAAAAATTGGGCAGTGTTTCTTCTGTTTCTATTTTTTGAAATTTAAGGAGTATTTGCATTAATTCTTCTTTGAAAGTCTAGTAGAACTGTACACTAAACCCATCTGGCCATGGACTTTCTTTGGTTGGGAGACTCTTAATGACTGCTTCTAGTTCAGTGGAGGTTATGTGTCTGTTGAAATTGTTAAGCTGATCTTGATTTAACTTTGGTAAGTAGTAGGTATCCAAAAAAAAAAAAATCCATTTCTTTTAGATTTTCCAACTTAATGGAGTATAGGTTTCTAAAGTATATCCTTATGATTTTCTGGATTTCCTCAGTGTCTGTTGTTATATACCCCTTCTTTGTTCTGATTTTGTTAATTCTGATATTCTCTCCACCTTTTATTTAGTATAAATGGGTTTGTCTCTATCTTGCTGATTTTCTCATTGAAACAAAGAGATGATTCTTTGTCCTGTTCTCTTTGTTTCTATTTCATTGGGTTTGACCCTCAGTTTAATCATCCCTTGCTGCCTACTCTTCCTGGGTGTGCTTATTTCTTGTGGTTACAGAGCTTTCAGGTGTGCTGTTAAGTTGCTAGTGTGAGAGTTCTCCAATTCTTTTATGTGCGCACTTAGTGAAATGAACTTTATTCTTCACTCTGCTTTCATTGTATTCCGTAAGTTTTCCTATGCTGTGTATTCTTTATCCTTAAATTCTAGAAAATCTTTAATTTATTTTTATTTTTGTCTTGACCAATTTTTCATTCAGTTGAGAACTGCTCACTTTCCATGCGTTTATAAGCTTTCTGTTGCTTTTTGTTGTTGTTGCTGCTGCTGCTGATGATGATGATGAGATGATGATGATGATGATGATGATGATGATGATGATGATATGATTGATGATGATGATGATGATGTCTAGCTTTAATCCATGGTGGTCAGATAGGATGCAGGGAGTTATTTCAATTTTCTTATATCTGCTTAGATTTACTTTGTGTCCAAGCATGTGGTCAATCCTGGAGAAAGTGCCATGAGGTGCTAAGACAAAGGCATTTTCTTTTTTTATTATTATTTTTTTTTTATTGGATATTTTACTTACATTTCAGATGTGATCCCCTTTGCCCATCCCTCCTACCCAGGAGCCCCCTATCCCATCCCCCCTTCTCCTGCTTCTATGAGGATGTGCCCCCACCCACCTTCCCACTCCCATCTCCCCACCCACGAATTCCCCCACACTGGGACATCCAGCCTTCACTGGACCAAGGACTTCTTCTCCCCCCATGCCCAACAATACCATTCTCCCCTACATATACAGCTGGAGCCATGGGTCACTTCCTATGTGCTCCCAGGCTGGTGGTTTAGACCCTGGGAGCTCTGGTTGGTTGGTATTGTTGCTCTCCCCATGGGGCCGCAAACCCTTTCAGCTCCTTCAGTCTTCACTCTCACTCCTCCACTGGGAACCCCATGATGAGTTCAATGGTTAGCTGTGAGCATCTACCATCTGTATATTTCAGGCTCTAGGAGACCTCTAAGGAGACAGCTATATCAGACTCCTGTCAGCACGCACTTCCTGGCATCCACGTCAATGTCTGTCTTTGGTGACTGCACGTGGATGGATACCCAGGTGGAGCAGTCTCCAGACAGCCCTCCTTCAGGCCCCTCCTTCAGTTTCTGTCCCACGCTGACAAAGGCATTTTCTTTTGTGTTTGAGTGAAATGTTCTGTAAATACATGTTCAATCAGTTAGCTCCAGTATTTCTTTGTTTCATTTTTGTGTGGATTACCTGAGCATTGGTAAGAGTGGGGTACTGAAGTTGCCCACTATCAGTGCATCAAGGTGAGCGTGTTATTTAAGCTGTGGTAGTGTTTCATTTACAAACTGGGTGCCCTAGTGTTTGGGGAATAGATGTTAAGAATTGATATTTCATCTTGATGGAGTTTTCCTTTGATATATATGTGCTATCCTCCCCCCATCTCTTTTGATTAGTTTTGGTTTGAAGTCTATTTTGTAAAATATTAAAATGGCTAAATCAGCTTGTTTCTTAGGTCCATTTTCTTTGAATATTTTTTCCAACCTTTCACCTTGGTGTTGAGGTGCGTTTCTTGGTTGCAGCAGAAGCCAAGAATGGATTTCTGTTAGTCTGTACCTTTTTATTGGGAAATTGAGACTCATTGATATTGAGAGAAATTGTCTTAGTTAGGGTTTCTATTGCTATGAAGAAATACCATGACCACAGTAACTCTTATATAGGAAAATATTTAATTGAGGCTGGTTGACAGTTTCAGAGGTTTAGTCCATTGCTGTCATGGCAAGAAGTATGGCAACACACAGGCAGACATGGTACTGGAGAAGGAACTGAGAGTTCTATGTCTAGAGGATCTGAAGCATGAAAAGAAGGCCACACTGGGCCTGACTTGAGCATCTGAGCATCAAAGTCCACCCCCGCCCCCCAATGACATACCTACTCCAACAAGGCCACACCTCCTAATAGTGTCATTCCCTATGGAACTATGGGGGCCATTTTTATTCAAACCGCCCCCAAATGTTAATGACCAATGATTGTCAATTCTTATTATTTTGTTGGTGGTCATGGTGGTGGTAGTGGTGGTGGGTGAATGTGTGAGTGTGTGTGTGTGTGTGTGTGTGTGTGTGTGTGTGTGTGTGTTTCTGTGTGTGCTTCCCTTCCTTTGATTTTCTGGTATGAGACTACTTATTTTTTGTTTTTATGGATGTAGTTAACCTCCTTAGGTTAGAGTTTTCCTTCTACTACCTTTTGGAGGGCTGGATTTGTAGATAGCTATTATTTACATTTGACTTTATCAGGAAATACCTTATTTTCTCCATCTATGGTGATTAAAACTTTTGCTAACTATAGTAGTCTGGACTGGCATCTGTGGTCTTTTAGAGTATGCAGCACATCTGTCCAAGCCCTTCTGGCTTTTAAAGTCTCCATTGAGAAGCCAGGTGTGATTCGAGTAGGTCTACCTTTATATGTTACTTGGCATTTTTCCTTACAGCTTTTAATATTTTTTTTTTGTTCTGTGTGTTTAGTATTTTGGTTATTATGGTGTGAGGAGACTCTCTTTTCTGGTCCAATCTATTTGGTATTTGGTATGCTTCTTGTATATTTATAGACATCTCCATATTTATGTTAGGAAAATTTTCTTCTATGATTTTGTTAAAAAGATTTTCTGGACCTTCTTCTTCTATTCCTATTATTCTTAGATTTTATTTTTTCATCGTGTCTCAGATTTCCTGTATAATTTGTGTGAGGAATTTTTTTTTTTTAGATTTAACATTTTCTTTGACTAGCGTAACCATTTCTTTTGCCTGAGATTTTCTCTTCAATCTTCTGTGTTCTGTTCGTGTGGCTTGCCTCTGAAGTCCCTGTTTGAACTCCTAAATTTTCATTTATAAAATTCTCTCAGTTTGTATTTTCTGTATTGCTTCTACTATCATTTTCAGGTCTCCAACAGTCTTATTTGTTTCCTTTAATTGTTTATATTTTCTTAGTATTTTTTAAGAGACTTCTTCATTTCCCCAAATCATTTGTCTGTGTTTTCCTGGATTTCTACAAGAAATTTATTTGTTTTCTCTATAGGAACCTCCATCATCTTCATACAGTTGGCTTTAGGGTGTTTTGTGTATGTTTCAGCTATGTTAGAATGTTCAGGGCCTGCTTTGGAAGGATAGCTGGCCCCTAGTAGAAATATAGTGTGTTCTTACCCTGGCATCTAGACATCTGGAACTAGGTACTGATTTCTAGGTCTGTCATTGTTGGGTGGGTATTTTGTTCCTTGGTTTCTGATTCCTCTCTTGCTATGTGTTGCCTGTTTTGCTGGCCTGCTCAGCTGGTGTGTTTATAAGGAATGTCTGCTGGTGTTGCAGGCTTGGACAGAGTGAGTTGAGGGGAGGGAACTTAGGAGAGCATTGTCTGTGTGGTGTCCACAGGAGATATGGGCAGGGAGGGAAAGGAAGCTTCATCTGGTGTTCTGTTGCAACAGTAAGGATGAAACTGAAGGACTGGCTCTAAGGGAACAGAGAGTGGAGAAGGTCTCAGTTTGCTTTCTCCTGCTCCGATGAAGGCCATGGCCAAAAGCAACTTAGGGAAGAAAATCTTTATTTTATCTTACAATCCCCATTCACAATCCATCACAGAGAATATTCTGAGCAAAGCAGACACCTGGAGACAGTAACTGAAGCAGAAGCCATGGGAGAGAGGGGTTACTTCCTAGGACCACATGCACAGGAGGCATCACTCATGGTGGGTTAGGCCTTCCCACTTCAATCATTAATAAAGAAATCCCACAGACTTGCAAAGTGACCATCTGCTGGAAGCATTTTCTCAGTTGAGGTCCTATCTTCCCAGATGACCCTAACTGTGCCAAATTAACAAAAAAACTAATTTGCACAAGTGTTAACTAACAGAACTTCTCATGGTCTCTGTAATGCAATATTCCAGAGCCAGGCATACCTAACTGGTATGGCCTTCTTGGTATTCAAAAAGAGTCTTTTTCTTGACATTTTTATTGTTCTTACATAGCACTTTGTTTTGTTTTGTTTTTTTAAATAAAAATAAAACAGCTCTGAGAAGTTAGAGTTTTGAATCTGTGGAATAAGAAATAACCCATACCAACACTTTCTCCTTGCCCACTGTGACTCTCCAGGCCATCCCAGGAGCAACCAGATTAAATCAGTATGATCTGAACCAAAGCCTAAAGGCCATTTTTTAAGGCTTTGAAAAAGAAAAGCCCAAACCAAGAACAATCTTTGTGTAATCTCTTGATATTCCCATTACCAACAGTTAATGAGTCAAAAACTGTCTTTATGCAACAGTGAAAAAGAAATGTTTGCTGTTTCTGTGACTTTAAAACTTGAAAAAAATGAAAACATTTCCAGTAAGAATTCTGTAAAAAAGAAGACCTAAACTGAAACATGTTGAGTATTCAGAGGAAGTCATATGGACCCAAAATATCACTCGAAAGCACTTGAATCCGTCTGTATCTTCTCACTGAGGTGGTCTGTGGGATGGAGACTTTTACTCTAAGATGACCTTCCCAATGTGACTGATTCGTCATTCTGGCTAATAAGAGATTTTTTCCCCTTCTGAAAACTGTATTGTCCTCTGCAGATCTCACAGAGGACATGGCAGAGTGGTCTGGAATGCAGAGGAGCTCTGTGGCTTGGAACCAGCCCAAGCCACACTGAATTTCTCTAAGATAGACACTAAATTGTCAGCAAAGGAAGGTCCCATGGACCTCTGAAGTCACTGGTACTGTGAGCAGGTACAGGGACAGGACACAGAATCAAAGAGCCTTTACATTCTCAAATTATCTGTCCACAAAACTATGTATACTTCCTGATAAGCAGAGAACCCTGTTAAATAACTGAGTCTTTATCCACCCAATTCTGAATGAATTCTCTGGAGCAACCTGGTTTTGAGAGAATTAGTTGGACTTTGGGCTCGACCCCCACATCTGCTTCATATTTATAAGGTTCCAACTGCATCTTATGTTAAAGCCCAAGAATAGAGAAACATAATGCCTAGGATTACAAGATGGTGTGGAGTGAAGCTGAGCTATGAGCATCAGTATCTCCTCAATCCTGCATTACAGAACCAGCCTAGGACAGGTGTGTCATTTCTATCAGAATGTGGAGGGGAAGAAGAAGGATGGAGAAGAGCATCACTTCCTGCTTTGAACCAACCCCTCTCCATTCATTCTGGGAAATCAAGACAAACGCATCAAGGGCTTTGTCTCATCCACCAAAAGACTAGATATTAGTGAGAGCCATCTACCCTCATATCCATTAGCTTTTTAGAAAGAAGTTTCTGGTGGTTATATTGATTTTTTTTTACACTCTAAGAACAGGATACTTAAGACACGTTATTGACATAGAAAATTAAGACTGGATAGAGGGCATAGAGTTAAACAACTTAACAAAAACCTAGCTTTGTAATATGGGGACATACATTCTATTAGCTTTATTCCTTTAAAGAATAATGCACGATACAGATGATGTATGTGAGTGAAATGGAATGCCTGTTGTCAGATGCTCAGCGATGAAACCATGAGATAAATAGCGTGAAAATATACTAACCATTCCAGGAAAAACTGTGACAGAGTAGGATGATTTAATGTGTAAGATTTCATGTTGAGCAAGATCACAGGTTGTCTAGACACAAGTTTGTAACCCGGGAAATACAGCTTAACCATGGTTTTTGGTTACATGAGAAAGAAACATGCATAAGAAGCAAAGTGAAAACAAGAAGCACAGCTCACTGGAAGCAAGAAGTCCAAGTGTTTTGCAAAGTATTGTGAGGACACAGACATATTTAAGAACTGACACAGCCACTGGAAACTTGTGGCCAATGGTGAGACCAATGGTGATGGTCAGTAGAGATGACCGGGGTAGCAAAAGCTTCCTGTTCATAATTTGCTGCCACACATTGACTAAATATTAGAACTCTGCTAGGAAAGCTATTAGTGGCTGGTCTATTTCTAGAGCCATGCAAATGATATTGTTATGTTCCTCATAAGACAGAACATTCTCACACTCATCTTAAGATAAATAAACTGAAGCTCAGAAACTGATTTCTTCAAGGGCAAGCACAAGTTATCCAGGAACAAAAAACTTCTCAATGAGGGCCATGCATAATGATGAAGCAGTAAGAACACAAAACAAAACAAAAAACGTTGTTCTAAGTATCTATTATAGATCAGGTAGAATAATGTTTCTTAAGCAAAATCCTTATCCGCTAGTTCTTTTCAGTTCCGGGTTCAGGGTGTCTGGCATTTTGTGGCAGACACAGGGATGTGTCAGACAGACCTGCAAATTGAAGGAGGAACTTCTGTTACCTTGAAGCTTTGACTGTGGTGAGACCCCAACACTCCAGCAGCATCAGGGTTGGCCTCATACATGGGCAGATCTTCATTTCCTTTAAGATCATGTTTAAATCCAGGAACTGAAAAGAACTGAGGAGAGGTGTTCCGAGCCACTTCCGTGTCCCCTTCGCCCGCGAAAGAGACACATGAGGCAGTGTTCGGGTGGTTACCACAGCGAGGCTTTATTCTTGTATCAGCAGAAGCGGAAAGACGCCAAGCCCAGAAAAGGCACTGCTTATATACACCCTAGAGTGGTGTGTTCACTTCTGATTGACTGCTTACTCATTACCCATAATACGCCCTGGGATGGGCAGTGACTTTGGCGTGCTTTTTGCCTTTTGCACCTGCGCAGTTAGTTGTATACTTGTGGGAGGACAGGATGCCCGCACCATCTTGTAATGGTGAATGTTGTCACTGCTTGCCGCAGCTCCCAACAGAGAGGTAACATAATGATGGAGGACCATAAACCTGAAGATGATGGGCATCTCTTATTCCAAGTCCCCTTCCAAGCAGGCCAGATCTCAGGAGCCCAGCTTTGCTAGCAGACTTCTCCCTTCGCTCGATTCTGCTTCCACCTCTCCTTTTCACAGAGGCAGAAGAACCTTAATAAACACTCAACACACCACAGTTTCACACAGTGATTGCTTCCGGAGAACACAGCTGGCAAGCCCAAATGCACTGAGTTTGTTTGACAACTCTGATAAAGTGTTGTGAGTTAATTAAATTAATGTAAAGTTTTAATTTAAAAATTAATTAAAATATTTTCCACAACTAAGAGAAAATATACCCTAACGACTGAAAGTGTGCAGTTAGGGGTCTGGTCTTCACATTTGCACTTCAGTGTTTGTAAACAGCCCTGTCATGGTTTACCTCTGATTTCACCTTGACTAGATTTGGAATCATCTAAGAGTCACACCTCTGGATGTACTAAGAGGAATAAAGAAGGTCATTAGATAGTGACAAATGGAACAATCTACCAAGAATGTATAATGATTATAAATACACACATACTGAATTTTGATGCATGAAACAAACATAACAGGATAGAAAGGATGGAGAGATACAGATTCAATAATAGTGGGGAGTTTAAATAACTCATTCTCATCAACAGATAGATCCATCAAAACGGCAACTATGGGGTTAAAGAGAACCATAGACCAAATCAACCTTATCATTATTTATAGAACTTTGCATCTAACAGCTGAGAGGATATACATTCCTCTCAGCAATTCATGAAACTCTCTCCAAAGGAGATCATATTTTAGGAATTTGGGAAGTCATAACAAATGAAAAAAATTAGGTTATTGTCTTGTGTCTCATTCTGTCATGATGGAATACCCAAAGAGAAGGAAAAATAAGGCCAGTAAGCTAATAAAGGGAATTTTTATTGTTCTCTGCTCAGCTGAGAATGGAAGAGCTACATTGTGCATAGAAGGCTGGTGCACAGGTAGCTCTTTTGCTTCCTGAGGCTCATTTATTCAGAAAGAGAAAAAAGTGAAGCCACGTTCATAAAACAGCCAGGAAGCCTAGGTCATTCGAAGATAGATATGACTTCTTTAGTCTCGGGGCTGCTAGCACATGGATTTTCATTCTGGCTTTCCTCACCCCTGTGATAATAGAAAGATACATGATGGCAGGAGCAGTAAAGCTGAGATACTGCAGTGAGTCTTTCTGCTAATCGTGGTTATTTTTATCATTGCTCTCATGAACAAAAATGACGTTTCTGCTTGAAGTTGGCACAGTGTTTCTCTCAGCCTCACAGTCAGGGCTCCCTGGTTGTTGTTTTTTTTGTTGTTGTTGGTTTGGTTTGGTTTGGGTTTTTTTGTTTGTTTTTGTTGTTTTTTGTTGTTGTTGTTGTTGTTGTTGTGCTGTTGTTGTTTGTTAGTTTCAATTAGTTTCTTAAGACAAATTTTATTGGCACACCCACTGCCAAAGTCAAGGATTGGCAAACTAAATTTTTCCTTCATGACCCAAACTGGGCAAAGGAAATGTTTTTGCCATTATCAAATTCAAGACACTTTACATCTGTTCTCAGAAAAAATCTTTTCATAGATGGCATCTCTGACTTTCCTTTAACATCTCCCTCCTTAAGATCTGATTATGACCATTTTAAATGTGGGAAATTTTACCTGTTTTATATTAGTGTCTTATCCAAGATCACATTTCTTTCTCATGTGTGCCTAGCAGGTCACACACAGGCAAGCAGTATCTCCTCACCCATGATGTGATCTATACATACATTTTTCCTCTCTAAATATTTTGTGCTCTTGTGGTGCTAGAAAGATCGTCTCACAGCTAAGCTAAGGCTTTGCCGTGAGCCTTTCTACTAATCATGAGTATTTTTATAATTGCTGTGAGAGACACAATGACCTAGTACATGAACTCAGAAACAGGCTGAATAATTCTAAGGCTTTTTCTCACACTCCCAATAAAGCTGATGGTTCATTGACAAGTGAAATGTGTTTTCTTCTGCTCATCCTCAGAATTCTAATCAATTGTGAAATGCCCTCCACCTGGAACACATCACCTTTGCTAAGCCATTCTCAATCCATTAAATATTTTCCCACCAATGTGCATCTTGACTTGCCATTCTCTGTTACCCAGTTTTTGAAAGGGATGGAGGGGTTTATCCCTAACTGTACTTGGCCATTTAAGATCTCTTCCTTCTTACTCTTGTTCCCACAAACTCACCACATCTCCAGTTCACCTCTGACCCCCACACCATCCCAGCCATTTCATCACTAACTTGGCTTGAGTGAGTAGAATGATTCATGGAGCCATAAAACTTAGTGGAGGTGACATTAAAGGTCAACTAATTCAACCGCCCAACTAAGTGGAAAAAACGGCTCGTACTTTCATTCTTCCTTCCCTGCTTTCTCAAATTCAACTACAAATAGAAATAGTACCACTCACTATCTTGAAATTGTTTGCTTTGGATGTGTTTTTAACTAAGGTGGATTTTTCTTTCTCTCTAAGATGGCCGAAGTAGGAGCCAGCCAGCACTAGACACTGGAATACAGATAAGGAAACGTCCAAAGAAAAAAAAATAAATAGTTCTTAAAATGATCATTCTCACAATATAGAGTTGCTCACTCCACTTTAAAAGTGTTCAAAGACCAGTAAGGTGGCTCAGTGGAAAAAGGTTTCTGTCACCAAGCCTGACAACCCGAGTTTAATACTGGAACCCTAGTAGAAGGAGAGAAATGATGTACAAGTTGTTCTCTGCCTGCTACAAACACACCAGACATGAGTATACACACACACACACAAATGAGCAGAATATAATAAAAATATTTTAAGTGTTCAAAGGTGAATAAATATGTTTATTCCATTTGCTCCACTTATTCCATGGGTAATGAAGAATTATTCTATTAAAATAGAAACATTAGAATACAAAGTACAAAAAAACAGACCAAAAAAATTACTGCATGCATACATCTATGGACTGAAGCAATGGCTCAGCAGTTAAAAGCACTGGATGATCTCCTAGAAAACCCAGGTCAGTTGCTGAGAATCCATGGCTCACAACCATTAGTGATTCTAGTCCCAAGCGGATCCAACCCCTTTTTCTGGCCTCCCTGGACACTGTACACATGTAATGCAAACAAATCACTCATAAAAATTAAATTTTCTAAATGAAAAAATTCACTATATATATAATGTACATCTCAAAACTTGGGCAAATTTAAGCTTATATATGTCAGCTGTTTAGCCATTTAGAAAATAAAAAGTAATGTAGTCTAACACTATAGCAAAAAAAATTTTTTAATTCATCGTATGTCTCAATATACCAAATGAAATCCTGACTGTACTAAAATAAAACATTTATTGAATTTCTTTCTAATCTGAATGTCAGCAAAGACTTTATTGTCTCAAACTCAGACCCAGTGAAAGAAAAGATTGATAAATACAATGCTTTATTTTTTAAGTAAAATAACATTGGAACAAAACCCAAAACATATCCAAAACCAAGATCAAGAAGCAATCAAAGAATTACAACAAAATATTTGCAACATATGTTATTCATATATACATTGTCCTGGCTAGGTTTATGTCAACTTGACACAAGCTAGAGTCAGCAGAAAGGAGGAAAACTTAATGAAAAAATAAACTGCCTTTTTGAGACCCAGCTGTAGGACATTTTATTAGTTATTGATGGGGGAGGTTCCAGCCCATTGTGGGAGGTGCTATTGCTGGGCTGGTGGTCCTGGATTCTATAAGAAAGCAGGCTGAGCAAGCCATGAGGAACAGCCAGTAAGTGGCACCCCTCCATGACCTCTGCATCAGCTCCTGCCTCCAGGTTTTCGCCCTGTTAGAGTTCCTGTCCTGACTTTCTTCTGTGATGAAATACAATGTAGAAGTATAAGTCCAATAAACCATTTTTGGGCTAGAAAAGCTCAGTGAGCTGTTCCGTAGGAGCTTGGAAGATAAGAATGATCAGAACAGTATAGGCAATGGAAGCCTGGCTTGGGACATTTCAGAGGGAAAAATTAAAGACTTATTTAGAACCATTTGTTATGTCAAATTAAAACTCTGTGGTTCTAGCAAAGCCTTTGGCAAAGAAATTGGCTGTGGCGATGCATACTTGTAACGAGTATGAAGAGACTAGGAATATTAGAGGCTCAATGTCTCTAACCTTCAAGAGTATCTACAGTCATGTAAATATGCCCACATGGACACACACACAAAATGTGTGTACACATGTGCACGTGCATAATTTAAAGGAATCCAAGTGAATATTTAAAGAATAATGAACCTGGTCTCTGCTTCAATCCTACTTTCATGTGTGAATAGGAATTTAATTTCTCCTATCCAAATACTAAGGAAGCTCAAGTCTGCTTAGCTCCCAAGATTCAATTCGTTCAGGGTAGTATGGCCATAGTCAAAAACTAATCTGCTTGATGTGGAAGGGTCCATCCCACAGTGGACCAGGAGGTACTGGGTTGTGTAGGAAGGCAAGCTGAGAAAGCCATGGAAAACAAACCAGTAAGTAAAATTCCTCCATGGTCACTGCTTCCAGGTTGCTGGCTGGAATTCCTGCCTTG
Source organism: Arvicanthis niloticus (assembly GCF_011762505.2). Classification (NCBI taxonomy): domain Eukaryota; kingdom Metazoa; phylum Chordata; class Mammalia; order Rodentia; family Muridae; genus Arvicanthis; species Arvicanthis niloticus. Next base: position 13,598,166 of record NC_133438.1, read on the forward strand.
GCTTCCTTGAAGAAAGTTTGTAACCTGTAAGTTTTATATAATAAATAAACCCTTTCTTCCCCATGTAGGTCAGCATTTTATTGCAACAATAGAAAGCAAGTGAGAACAATGGGGAAATAATATACGTTGACTTATTAATAGCAGCTAATTGAGAATTATTAGTACATTCGGACTAAGCAAGATACTAAGGAACAGTAGTCTACTATCAGCTAATTCCAAAGGGAGTTGCACATTTTTGTGCATATGATGTCAGAGTCTAACAGAGTAAGGAACTGCTCAAGTAGGAAACATCTTAGCATGAGCAAAAGATAGATATTTATAAGTGGTCAGGGGAGAGGGTAATAAACAATTTTTTAAAAAGAAAGAGAGAGAAAGAGAGAGAGAGAGAGAGAGAGAGAGAGAGAAAAGAAAAAAGTCTATGAAAAGAGATGAGCAGTGTGTGTGTGTGTGTGTGTGTGTGTGTGTGTGTGTGTATACACGAACTCACCCATGAGTGCACATGCATGTAGATAGACAAATTAGGTATGCCACACTAAACCCCAACACATCATGAATTCTATTTGTTTGGTTTCTGGCACCTACATGGTGCCAGAATCATCCATAACTCCAGTTCTGAGGAATCCGATGCCCTCTTCTGGCTGCCGTAGACACAAGGCATGTAGATGATATACATAAATGCATGAAGGCAAAATACTCATAAACATAAAATAAAACATAAACATAAAATAAAATATATCTAAAAAATTAATACACAAATGTGTCTTGGTCTTCTAATATAAGCTTTGTGGGTTTTTTTCAACCAATTGTTCCTCTTATAAAAGTAAAAATAATACATGTATGTATGTATCAGCTAATTTTTTTTTCTCTTTTAAAAAACAATGAAATACAAAGTATTTTAAAGAACAAAAAAAGACTCAAGAGCTCATGTAATAGTAAATTCAACGTAGATATGTAGATATTTAAGTCTTTTTCTGTGTTTTTTCTGGTTATTCTCTTTACCATGTTACCATAGTTTCAAAATGAGCCAATAGGGATGGGTGGGTTCATGTGTTCTAACTCCCAATTCTTCATCTGCTCACTGGTCGAACCTTCCCTGAACCACTAACGGTAGTGGGATAGGACCTGCTGCCTTTATGTGCGTAAGCCTGTAGCACACTAATTCTCACCCTCCCCTGGAGCGGAGTCCCCTTGATTCCACCAAAATCAATGGGTATTATACAGTGAAGAAGTCTGGCACTTCAAGAGGAAAACGTGGGAATGAGGGTATAGCTCCGCAGTAGAGCCCTTGCCGTGCGTGTACACTGCCCTGGGTTGGATTGCCACAACTCCGGAAGCAGAAAAAGTAACAGAAAATGCCAACACAGCAGGTAGGGAGGGAAAGCAATACAGCATGCTAGAAAGAAAATTAATGCCCATTAAATTATCATCACAACTCTCATCTTTAACTGAGATTTTTTTTTAACAAACAAAAAGACTTTCCTCAGTCTGAATAACATAAAAAAAAAAATAATGTGAAGCACAGAAATACAATATAAGCTTATTAGAAACAAGTCAGTTACTGGGGAAACAGCTAAGTAATTCACCAGACACAGGCAAGAAGGAGCAGGAGAAAAGGAGGAGTAGAGAAGGAAGGGAAGAAAGATAGATTTAAAATGTCTCCCAAACAACTTATGGTCTCTGGTTATTTGAATAAAATGGCCCAAGTAGGCCCACAGGGAGTAGCACTATTAGGAGATGTGGCCTTGGAGGAGTGGGTGTGGCCTTGGAGGAGTGGGTGTGGCCTTGGAGGAGTGGGTGTGGCCTTGGAGGAGTGGGTGTGGCCTTGGAGGAGTGGGTGTGGCCTTGGAGGAGTGGGTGTGGCCTTGGAGGAGTGGGTGTGGTCTTGGAGGAGTGGGTGTGGTGTTGGAGGAAGTGTGTCAAGGGGTGTAGGCTTTGAGGTTTCAGAAGCTTAAGCCAGGCCCAGTGGATCACTTGCTTTTCCTGCTGCCTCCTAATTCAGATGTAGAACTCTCAGCTACCTTTCTAGCACCATGTGTGCCTGCGTGCCTGTGTACCACCATGACAATAACGGACGAAACCTCTGAACTGTAAATGACTCTCGGTTAAATGTTTTCCTTCATATGAGTTGTCATAGTCATGGTGTCTCATCACAGCAATAAACACCCTTACACATTCTCTTTCTAAATTAATCAAAGTTGCACAATATATTGATACTCTCATACGCATTGTGCCTGTATAACACATTTAGGAATACAAGGCTTAGACCCAGTCCTTCTTTAACTTTTTTAACTGATTTGAGATGGTTAGCCTGTGAGTCAAGGGACTATAGCAAATTCATGGCTTTGAGTTTATTGTTAGGGTGTTTTCTATATTTTATTCAGAAATAGCTGAGAAAAGTTAACAGACAACAATCCAGATTACCTTACATGGATAGTTGGGTCTGTCTTTCTAGGAAAAGTAGTGGTTTTGTTGGAACAGGGAGGATTAGCTAGGACTTATTGCATGGCCATAACCTATTGGTAGAAATCTGTATAATTAATATCAAGATAAAGTTATAATTTTTTAAATGGTACAAAATTTACTTTGATTTCAAATTTAAGGTTTTCATTGGTACGAACTTTTTATTGATATAAAAGTGAGATGAATATTGATACTCTCATGGGCATTGTGCCTGTATAACACATTTAGGAATACAAGGCTTAGACCCAGTCCTTCTTTAACTTTTTTTAAACTGATTTGGGACATTTAGCCTATGAGTTAAGGGACTATAGCAAATTCATGGCTTTGAGTTTATTGTTAGGGTGTTTTCCATATTTTATGTAGAAATAGCTGAGAGGAGTTAACAGACAACAGTCCAGGTTACCTTACATGGATAGTTGGTTTTCAAAACATCAGAAGTCCATAGAATTGATGCTACAAATATTTATATATTAATGTTCATTTTGATTAGAGACCTGTCTGCTCCTGACAGCTTCCTGACATGGATTCTAAGAAGAAATTGAACATCCTTGGAGTTACTCCAGTTGTGTGGTGACAGCCACTAGGCAAGAATTGCCTCTCTCCATCTACAGACAAATTACTGTCCAGAAAAGGACATACTTGCAGAATAGTCGACTGATTATATCTGCCTAGACAGAGTAATCATCCCTTAATAATTCTGCATCACTAAGGTCTGTCAGATGATTCTGGGCCAGAAGCCTGAAGATTTGATGCTCCAACGTTCGGTAGTATAGAGGCTTTCCAGGTGTTCAGCGGTCTCTATAAATTGGCTAAGTTTTAGAAGCTATGCTTAGTGCTTCCCATAATTTCAGTTAACTCAGTCATTCTGGATTTCTGAGGGGGTTGAAGACCTATAGTCTCACAGCCAATACTGGCTAGTTACTTTGAGAGAAAAGATCTGAGTGGACAGTTTTCAGCTGACATTCATTCTAAAGCCAAGAAAAAAGCCAGGTTCAAAACTAAGTGTTTTAGTTAGAAGAGATGACAGAGGTCCTGGTTAGTCAACAAAATGATGGACTGGGGTATTAATACTATCTTATACCTCACTGGTACAATTAGGAATAATTATGCTCTAATTGCATTTTGAGAGAAAAGTTTTATTTTAACAGGAAGGGTGATATGTAGGAGGAGCTAAGGGGGAAGGAATACCAAGAGGAAGAGATAGAGTAAGGAGAGGAGAAGATGAAGGAGAGGAGAAGCTAGGTGAAGAGAGAGAGAAGGGGGGGGGGACATGGAGGCAGATGTTCACGTGTCTCCACCAGTCAAAGATAGTTTATATATCTAGGTTGGGTATTGGGTTACACTTCTGATTGAGCATTACCAAACTTATAAAGCCTTTGATAAACATTTTTAAAAAATGTATAAAAGCAAAAAGGAAAGGGGGCATGGGATAGGGGTTTCCTAGGAAGGGGAAATGGGGAAAGAGGATGGCATCTGAAATGTAAATAAAATATCCAATAAAAAAAGAAAAATAAATAAAAAAAAGAATGTATACATGAACTTACTAAATACATGTCATTAACACTAGTCCTATTTTATATGCATGAGAATGTGTCTGGGATAGTAACTGCTTTATTAAAATAATAATGAATAATTACAAAAAAGAAATCCTAAAACATAAAATATGATCAATGCCCACTCATTAAAGATAATATTTCTATGAATGTATTCAAGGCCATTATGACATGAACAAATACAAATATTATTTATGATAGTCAAAAATCATTAAGTATAAATGAATAATATGCATCAAATTTCTCTCTCTTTTTTTTTTTTTGGTTTTTTGAGACAGGGTTTCTCTGTGTAGCCCTGGGTGTCCTGGAACTCACTCTGTAGACCAGGCTGGCCTCGAACTCAGAAATCCACCTGCCTCTGCCTCCCAAGTGCTGGGATTAAAGGCGTGTGCCACCACTGCCCGGCATCAAATTTCTCTTACTCTTTTAGAAATAGTGGCTTTATTTCCCCCAAAGTATTCAATACTACCTTTCTCAATCACTAGTGACTCAAGGGTCTCTGATTTAGAACTATAGTCAACAGTTACTCCCTGGGAAACCAGTGGCCACACTGGCTAGGGAAACAAGTATGCAATCTTCAGATCTTCAACCTCCCTCCTTTCCTCTAAACGCAGTCCCCCAGTCTCATCCCCAGCTCTGCAGCGACCACCTGCTCTGGCCTATCCTTTCTCTCTGCCCCCATCTCCACAAAACTTCCCATATATCCTTTCCCACTACAGCACCACCAAACTCTGCACTGATTCCCTGGGGAAACTGGCAGCCAGAGAAAGCAGGTGGGTTATCTTCAGACCTTCACTCTCTCTCCATGCCCAATACCACAGTCTCGTCCCCAGTTCTGTAGCAGACTACCTGCCATGGCCTCCCATTTTACTGTGCCTCCATTCCCAGGGAACTATGTAGAAGTTAGTGGTGCGTCACATCCTGCTGTCCTCCCTCCTGTGGACCTACTCAACATTTCTAGCCCATCTCCCTCCCTACATGTCAGCTCCAAACACCAAGAAACTCTTTCTAACCTGAAACCCAGAGTGCCACACCTGACAGGATCTCAGAACCATTACACACTCTGTAAGAAAAATAGTGAAGACAACAGAAATGACGGACTGGACACCCACCCAGCAAAGATAAAACCAGATATCATCGCCAAGAATTAAAATCATCCCAGCCCCAGATACTTACAGACTAGCCCCAAAACATAATAAATAACAGCTGGAACAATGTGTCTCCACTAAAGGCCAGCAACCCTACTATAGCAAGAACTGAGAACTGCAACATAGCTGAAGTACCAGACAAGACTTCAAAATAGCCTTTCTGAATGTGTTACAGGCCCTTAAGGTGGAAATGAGTAAATCTCTTAAAGAAATCTATAAAACAGAACCAAACAGCAGAAGGAAATGAAGAAAAGAGTTCAAGACTTGCAAGAGGAAATAGAATCAATAAAGAAAACTCAAACTGAGGGAAAACAGAAAATTAAAAAAAAAAAAAATTAAAGGAACTTGAACAAGAACCTCAAAGGAAAGGCTCACCAACAGAATACAAGAGATGGAAGAGAGAATCTCAGAAATCGATGACAATAAATAACAGCTGGGACAATGTGTCTCCACTAAAGTCCAGTAACCCTACGACAGCAAGAGCTGAGATAGATAGAAGAAATGGATACCTCAGCCAAAGAAAATGTTAAATAAAAAAAAAAATCCAAAACATCCAGGAAATCTGGGACACAAGGAAAAAGAAATCTACAAATAATAGCAATAGAAGAAGGAGAAGACACAAAAAATATTTTCAAAAAAAAATCATAGATGAAAATTTCCCCGACCTAAGAAGGAAACATCTAATGATGTACAAAAAGTGTCAAATAAGAAATAGACTAGACAAGAAAAAAAAATTCCCCTGACATATGAGAATCAAAACACTAACGGAACAAAACAAAATAAAATAAAACAAAACAAAATACTAAAAGTTGAAAGGGAGGCAAAGCCAAGCAGCATATAATGGCAGAGCTATTAGATAAAACACCTGACATTTCAATGGAGACTATAAAAGTCAGAAAGGCCTGAAAGAATGTTGCACAAAGATACCACAGACACCAGCCCATACTACTATACCCAGCAAAACTTTCACTCTCAGTAGATGAAGAACAAAACATTCCATGATAAAAAACAAAATTTAAGCAGTGTCTGTTTACAAATCCAGCCCCATAGAAGGCACTAGAAGAAAAATTTAAGCCTGAAGAGGCTGACCACATTCAGACCAGCTAACCAAAGAAAGAGGGGGAAATGCACACCACAGAAACAAAATATCGGGGGGGGGGGGGAAGTAATGCATATTGATATCTCTCAACTTCAACGTTTCCAATTCCCCAACTAAAAGACAGACTAACACACTGGGTCCAAATACAGAATCCGTATTTCTGTTGAATCCAAGAAATACATCTTAACATCGAGGATAGACATAATCTCAGGATAAAAGAATGGGGAAAGATATTCAAAGCAAATGGAATTTAAAAGCAAACTGGTGTAGCCATTTTAACACCTGACCAAAAATAAGACCAAACCAAAACTAAGCAGAAGGCATAGTAAAGGCATTACATACTTATCAAAGGAAATATCAACCAAGAAGATTTTGTAATTTGTAACACTATTTACCAGGCACCTAACTTTCTGAAAGAAAAACTTCTAACTTCTACAGCTTAAATCACATATTGACACTCTCACACAGTGATAGTGACTTTAGTATCCCACTCTCACCAACAGACAGGTCAACCAGACCCACCCCCACCCCCACCCCACCCCCAAAAATGCTGGAACTAACAATATAACCAAAGGGGACCAAACAGATATTTGCAGGATATGTCATCCAAACACAAAAGAATATATCTTCCTCTCAGCAGATCATGGAACTTTCTTCAAAACAGACCACATACTTGGACACAAAGCAAGTTTCAACAGACACAAGAAAATTGAAATAACACCTTTCATCCTGTCTGACCACCACACATTACAAGTGGATAGCAACAGCAACAGAAACAACAGAAAGCTTATAAACTCATGAAGAATGAAAAACTCACTACTGAATGAAAAATCAAGAAATTAAAAAATATTTAGAATTTAATGAAAATGAACACACAACATACCCATATTTATGGGACACAATGAAGGCAGTTCTAAGAGGCAACTTTCGCAGCACTAAGTGCCTACATTTAAAAAAATAGAGAGATCTCATATAAGAAACTTTAATAACATACCTGAAAACTCTATAATGAAAAGAAGAAATCCACACCCAAAAGAAGTGGCAAGATCTCATCAAACTCAGGACTGAAATCAATAAAATAGAAACAACAACAAAAACAACAAAAATCAATGAAACAAGAGTTGGTCCTATGAGAAAATCAATAAAATTGACAAACCCTTAGCCAAATTAACTAAAAAGCAGGGATAGAAGATCCAAACTAATAAAACTAGAGATAAATGAGGGGGTATAACAGCACACACCAAAGAAATTTAGAAAATCTTACTTTAAGATTAAGACATAATTTTAAAACATGTTACCCCAATTGGGAAATCTTATTTTTAAAAAGTGCTAAATTCCTTGATATACTCAAACTACCAAAATTAAGTAGAGATCACATTAGCAATTTAAACATACCTAAAATCCCTAGTGGATTAGAAACAGTCATTAAAAGTCTACCAACACCAAAAAGATAATAAAGTCTAGACAGATTTAGCACAGAATTCTACCAGATTTTCAAAAAGAGTTAATTCCAATACGCCTCAAATTATTCCACACACCAGAAACAGAAGAAACATTGTTCAATGTTAGCCTGATACCCAAACCACATAAAGACACAACAAAAAAAGAGAATTACAGGACAATTTTCCTCATAAACTTAGAAGCAAAATTTCTCCACGAAATACTTGCAAGCTAAATTAAAGAATACATTAAAAGTATCATCCACCATCATTAAGTGGTCTTAATCCTAGAGATGCAGGGATGGTTTAACACATAGAGATTGGTAAATGTAATCCACCATACAAACAGACTGAAAGAGAAAACCAAATGATCATCTCATTAGATGCAGAAAGGGCCTTTGAAAAATTTAAGCTCTCTTCATACTAGCCCTGAAAAGATTGTGAATACAGGTGACATACATCAACATAATAAAGGCAGTTTAGAGCAAAAACACAACCAACATCAACTTACACAGAGACAAACTGAAAGCATTTCCACTAAGATCAGGAATGAGAGAAGGTTTCCACTCCTCCATATCTATCCGTTATAGCACTTGAAGTCTTAATTAGAGCAATACGCCAACTAAAGGAGATCAATGTGATATAAACAGGAAGGGAGGAAGTAAAAGTATCTTTATTTGCAGGTGATATGATTATATAGGTAAGTAACCCCAAAAATTCCACCAGGAAACTCCTACAGTTGATAAACACTTTCAGCAAAGTATCGGGATACAAAATTAACAAACAAATTCAATAGCCCTCCTATGTAAAATGACAGGCTGAGAAAGAGAGCAGGACACAACACCTATTTTAGTAACCTTAAAAAAATATAAAATACCTTAGAGTAACTACAGACAATCAAATGGAAGACTTGTATAATAGGAAGTTTAGGACATTGACGAAAGAAATTGAAAAGGATGTTAGAAGACAGAAAGATCTCACATGCTCACGAATAAGTAGGATTAATATAATAATCATGGCCAATCCGTCCAAGCAACACAGTCCCCATTTTTCACAGAAGCTGAAAGGATAATTTTCAGCTTCATATGAAGACACAAAAATCATGAGCTAGCTAAAACACTTGTGAATGGTATATATAAAAAAAAAAAATTGCTGCTAGAGCTATCACCACCACCACCATCCTCAAATTGTACTACAGAGCTATAGTGATTAAAACGTTGGAAAACAGACATGTTAATCAATGGAATATAATTGAAGATGTAGACATAAATTCACACACCTATAGATACTTGATTTTTTTTTATAAGAAGCCAGAAAACCCATTAAGAAAAAGACAACACCTTCAACAAACGGTGCTGGTCAAACTGGATGACTGCACATATAAGAATGCAGATAGATCCAAACCCTGCACAGAAACCAGTTCCCGTGGATCAAAGATTTCAACATAAGGCCATCTACACTGAATCTGACAGAGGAGAAAGTAGCAGTAGTCTTGAACTCATTAACATAGAAAAAAGACAGACCAACAAGAAAGACAAAACAACAAAAGCACAGGAACGAAGAATAAATTAATAAATGAGACTTCAAGAAACTGAAAAGCATTGGTAAAAAAAACAAGGGGCACCATCATTCAGACAAAGTGGCAAGTTACAGAATGGGGAAAGAATTTATCAACTACACATCCCATAGAGAACAAATATCTAAAATATATAAAGAACTTTTAAAAAATCAAGAAAACAAATAACTCAATTTAAAAATGGGGTACAGATCTAAACAGAGAATTCTCAAATAAAGGAAACTCAAATGGCTGAGAAGCACCTTAAAATATTCAGCATCCTTAGATATCAGGGAAATGCAAATCAAAGCTACTGTGAGATTTCATTTTACATTCATAAGAAGGGCCAAGATTAATAAAACAAATGACAGCTCATGCTGGCTACGATATAGAGTAAGGGGAACACTCATCCATCGCTGCTGGAAGTGCAAACTTCTATAGCCATCATGGAAACCAGTGTGGTGGTTCCTCAGAAAGATGAACATCAATTTATCTCAAGATTCAGTATATCACTCTTGCGCTTACACCTAAAAGACACCCTACTACCGAGACACTTGCTCAACCATATTCACTGCTGCTCTATTCATAATAGTCAGAAATTGGAAACAACCTAGATGTTCATCAATAGATGAATGGATTTTAAAAAAATGTGACACATTAACAGAATGGAATGTTGCTCAGGTGTTTTAAAAATGAAACCATAAAATTTGCAGGTAAATGGATGGAAGTAGAAGAAAAATACCCTGAATGAGGTAACCCAGACCCAGGAAGACAAATATGGGATGTATTTACTTATACGTAGATGTTAGCTGTTAAGTCATTGATAACCAAGCTACAATCTATATAACCACAGAGGTTAGGTAGCGTTTAAAGGACTTGAAGGGGGAATACAACAGATAGTTATAGATTGAAAAGGTGATGTGGTCCGAAGCAGGAAGGTTGAATGGGGAGGAGGTGAGAAAACGGTGGAAGGAACGAAATACCGGCAGGGACGGCAAAAGCTAAGAGCCATTTGGGGGTTTGTATAGAAATCTAATATAGTAGCAACTTCATGGTATACACCATATATGAAGGCAATCTAAATGATATATCCAAATAATGAAGTAGACAGAGACCCAACTGGACATGGTCACCAAATGAAGCTTCCAATACTGGGAATGGATTGTATTTACTTGAGTTCTTCGCCAAAGGAGTCCCATGGGAAACCCAACCAACCCAGAATACAGAACACAGAGAAGTCAAGCTGAGGCCTACCTAGGGCCTTCATTTCAACTGACTAGTATTGATGGTACTAAAAGGTATTTGCATGTTACCAAAGGAGAAAGGTAAACACCAAACCAGCTACAAACCCTTCTACCCACAACGGTGACCAGCCGGCAAGATAAGCTGGTCCATTAGCAGCACAAAACTTGTGGGAGTAACCAACCAAAATCCGATTGGATTTAAGGCCGGCTCCATGAGATGCAATTTATCCCTGATACTGCTAGGTGGCCAAGATCCTGAGACGCGATAGTCCAGAGACCTAAGGAGAACCCAAATACTACTGTTCTGCTAAAGGAAAGAGCAGTAAAATGACTCCCACAGCATTGTGCTGTATCCACAGAGCCATGTCTTGCTCAGCCATCACCAGAGAAGCCTCCTCCTGCAGCAGATGGCATTCACAGCCAGACAACATGCAGAGAGGATAAGACTTTGGCACACTGTCCCAAGAACCATACCTCCATCAAATTCCTGGCCTCATGGCTCAGGGAACCCCACAGAAGAGGAAATAGAAAGAGTGTAAGAGCCAGAGGGGATGGAGGACACCAGGAAAACAAGGTAGTGTTGATCCTATCCTGCTGAGTGCTTTGTGCTAAGAAAGTTCAAGGTACTTTGCCAACACTATAATTTAGTGAAACACGAAATAAAAGCCACACATAGAAAAATCGAAGCATTGTGGAGAAAAAAACTAAGGGATTAGCTTTATAAAGCCATTAGCCCAGGAAAAAAAGGCACCCAGTGCTAGAAGCTTTTTCTGAAAAGACGTTTGTTGTCACTGAGGAATGAAAGGAAAAGAAAACTGATACTGAATTATGTAATACTAGCAGTTCCACATTTAACTTAATTGATCTTTAAATCAAATCAGTGAGCTACATTTTTTTTCCGGATAGAAAACTAAAAGAAAAATTAATGTGGCTTAAATAACATAGGCTTTTGACAGAGGGAAGAATTTAGCCCGGTCTGCATGATTCCAAAGCTAATGCTCTTTCCAGGACACACACAAAGTAGAAGAACAAAGGCCACCAATCTAATAACAGTTTCTTTCGTCTAGGATTTTGTCCTTATCTTTGCAGAGAGCAGAAGAAAAACAGATTCCAAATGAATTGTTCTTGTAATACCCTCTCAGCATACCAGTGTTCAGGTCCCCCTTGCATATTTGAATTGTGCATAAAGAGTTAGTATTTGATCATTCGCAAGAAAGATCCATTTTAAGATAGTAAATGATTCACTCCTATCTATCCAGTGCTTATCACAAAACACATATCAACTACCCCTTCCCATCCCACGTGCCATGACATCATTACCATGGGAAGAATCCTAAAACTAAAGAAAATCTGTAGGTTCCTCAGTGGAAATAGGAGTTGGGGTGGGAACAGGAATGGCTTTGGAAACAGTATATAGACAGCCAACACAAAGGCCAACCCTAAACTCAAAAATATGTCACCTATGTGCATACTAAAATTGCTAAAGATTTACTTCTGAACAATTTCATACAGTTCTGATGTATTGAGCCAGGTGGGTTAGCACACACTTGCAATCTCAGCATTTTAGGGCATGAGTAATTAAGTTCATCCTTGCCTTACGATTATCTATTAAAATTTAACATATATATATATATATATATATATATATATATATATATATGTGTGTGTGTATGTATATATAATATAATTATATATCATATATAATATATTTGATATGTATGATATATAATATATACTAATATGATAATATAATAATAATACAATATGTATATAATTATATATATATAATTATAACAAATCGGGTGCTTACAGATATAAAAAAAATCAATAGAATTGAATAAAAATCAGCAAGCAGATGCAATGTACAGAATCAAATAAGCATTCAGTTCATAAATGCTTGGTCATCAACAGGCAGTCTGATGGCCAGACCAGAGCAATTTGAAAACTTAGCGGCTTCTTGAAGGCATAAATTAGGATATTGTCACTTATCAATCAACCACCTAAGGGTGTTCTACCCAGCATATCATGGACATCTAGATAATATTTTGGGAGGTGAATGGACTAACATTCACTCCTACATGTAAAATATGATACAATAAATTCCAAGTTGAATAAAGTTTTTTAAATGGAAAAAAAAATTAAAAAAACACAGTACAGAGCAAATGGAAGTGCCTATAATCCTTGTTACTATAATCTCAGAATAGCAAATTCTCCAGGGGCCAACACACTGTGCGGCTTTCAACCATCCAAAAGACAAAAGCACACGAGATGGCTCACTGGCAAAGTAAATTTTAGAATAAAATAATTTCTGAAGCAAGGTCTCTATGAGGCAGGTGAACATTTCTGACTTGGGAAGCACGATCTAGTTTGCCTCTGTCTCCTAATAGAAATACTTATTTGCTCTCAGGTGATAAGAAGAAAGCTTTAATTCTGTCTTACATTTTCTTACTGACTGTCATGGCTACTTTCCAAATACATAGTCAATATTTAAATATAAGTAATATTCATTTTAGCAAGGCCTTTGTGTAGAAGGATGTAAGGGGATGCTGTCTAACAGTGGCTGAATGATACATGTTATAAAAATCCATAATTTTTTGCTAATAAACGACTTCTGTACAAAGGTGAATTTAACCCAGTGGTTCTAAACCTGTAGGTTGGGACCCATTTCACTGGAGTCACTAGGAACAAACAAAATAGCAGATATTCACATTAAGATTCATAACAGTAGCAAAATCACAGTTATGAATTAGCAGTGAAAATAATTTTATGGTTGGGGGACACCACAACATGAGGACCTGTATTAAAGGATCACAGCGATAGAAAGGTTGGGAACCACTGCTGTAAGCTCTGAGCAAGTAGCAACCTTTCACTGGGAGTATTTAAGCTGGATAAATCCAGGGATAGCTAGCTGTGTTGCTGCACTTTGTGTTACTTTGAAGTCAATGAAGCTTAAAATCTCACTTTAGGAAGTTCTCTTAATCATGGAGGGTATAACCATGTTCTGGCTTTAATTATGACATGATGAATTTCTAAACAAATCTGTAAATACTTGTATGCATGCTGTGAAGTAGTTATGTGGGTATTCCACAGAGCAGGTACTGAAATTGTGTGTGTGTGTGTGTGTGTGTGTGTGTGTGTGTGTGTGTGTGTGTGTGTAATTAATTATCTTCTATTAAGGAAAACCAAAGAAGTCTATCAGAAGCAGTGCTGCACAGGAAGAGGTCTACCTGACAGTATGCCTCTATATTAGTTTTTCATCATTGTAAAGCATATTTGACATGGACAACACATGAGTTAAAGAGGCATATTATAGCTCACAGGTTAATTGATTTAAACCCATGGATACTTGGCCCGTTGCTTTGGACCCCTGGTGCCATGGTGGGAGCACATGGTACAGGAGATCTATCCTGATAGAGGCCAGAAATTGTTGGGGGCCGACTTTTAGCAGGAAGTGGCTATCAGCTTTGCAGCCATCTTGAGCCATATACCCTGACATGAGACTTGGATTACAATAGCCTACAACAGCTGAGAACACGCCGATAATCTTGGTTTAGATACCTTGAGATTAAAGGTGTGTGAGATTAAAGGTGTGTGAGATTAAAGGTGTGTGACTTAAGAGTATGACTTAGAAGTATAGAGATCAGAGAGACAAGACCTAAGGGCATGATTAAAGGTGTAACTTAGAGGCGTGGCTTAGAAGTGAGACATATAAAAGGCAGAGACAGAACAGATCAGAGCCAGACTGAGATCAGAGAATCAGACACATCAGACATTAGGTAGAAGACACTTGGCTCCAGACAGAATCAGACACAGCAGACAGAGGAGACAGAGGAGACACTTAGAGGAAGAGAGACTGAAGAATAAACGGGATTGAATCACACCTTGTCTGGTCTCCATTCTTCGAGTCTGCCCTCACCCTCGCTCTTGCTGAACCCTGACCCACGGACCCGATTGGCAGCTTGGGCCGGGATACAGTGGCCGCCCAAACGTGGGTCGGCCCCGGCCTCAACATTTTGCCTGCGCTGCGACGTTTTTTGGCCGCCCCAACATGGGGCTAGTGTGGACCCCAACATTATTTTGGCCACCCCAACGTGGGGGCTAGTGTGGACCCCAACATGAAATCACAAAGTCAGGAAAAGGTTCCATTTCCTAACTATCTAAACACCTCTTACTTGTGCCACAGGCTGCAGACCAAGCTTTCAAAACATGGGCCCTTGGAGACATTTAAAATCCACACTATCCCAACCTCAATAGGAAAATGCACTAAAAAACAATCGCCATCAAACACGCCTCTTTCCAGAACCGGAGCAATGACCCAGGGGTTAAGAGTGCTTGCTGCTCTTGCAGGTGACCTAGAGTTCAGTTCCCTACACCCACTTGTGGCTCACAACCTTTGTAACTACCGTTCAGAGGTTCTAATGTCCCTTCTGGCCTCTGCAGGTACTGCACACATGTGGTACAGACACGTGCAAGCAAAATACTCACACATAAAATAAAATTAAGCAAGTCTTTTTTTTTTTTTTTAAATAAAAACCCTATTTCTGAGGCTGAGGAGTTGGCTGTATGGGTAAAGATATTTGCCGTGTAAGCAGGAAGACCTGAGTTTAATCTCCAGCACCCATCTAACCCCAGCATTGGAGTTGGGCATGGGCAGAGAGAGGCAGATCATGGGAGCTCACTGGGCAGTCAGCATAGCCAAAACAGTGAGCTTCCAGGTCACTAAAAGACCCTCATTCAAGATAACAAGGCAGATAGTAACAAAGGAAGATGCTGACGTTCTTCTCTGGTCCCCTCTAGACTTTCATGCACATAATTGGGCACGAGCATCCATAAACATACTCACATGCTTGTAACACACACACGCACGCACGCACGCACATGCAAATCCCATTTCCCAAGACACATCTAAGGGCAACGCCACTAAGCCAGCTAAGTAAAAGCAATTTGCTTATTATTTCAATAGAACTTGAAGACAAAAGTTCTTAGGTCAGCTCTACCCTTAAAAGTCTTTTTTCCCCCTCTGTATTGAAGCTGCTGCTACAGAAAGCAACCCCCCTACCCCCTTAAATGAATCTTTGCTGTCTTTGTGCACATAGCAATAGTTTTCTGACTACCATGGACTTGACTTTGCCCAACAGCTGTTTGTCCAGAGTTCCTTATTATTTTTCCTACTATTTCTAGAGAGGAAGCATTGGATCTAGCTCACCATGTGTCATCCACATTGCTCAGCGGACCACTGCTCACAGGAGCCATTCAACATCTTAGTAGTCAGGAAACAAATGAAGGGGTCACCGTCCAAAAACTCTTGCGATGATAAATAAAGGCTGATCTGTCTACTCTCGGCATGCAAATGACAGTTCTGAGTAATCGGACCCATAGCTCTTTAGTTTCCTTTTCAGATTATTCCCACTGCCACCAGCAGCTACCCACACGCGTACAGCCCTCTCTACCTAGTCCCTACTGCGCTGTTCTCAGTCCACACGTTATACAAGAGGAGAAAAGCATTTCAGGGTTAAAATGAAAATACAGATATTCTTTCCCCAATTGATTCCTCCAAAATAACTTTATGGTTAGAACTTTTAAATTTCGTCCAAAACTCCATTGAATTAACCAGAGTCGGTGCATATAAATATAATTTAGCAACATATCATCAGTTCCTGTGATTTTTCTAGGGACACTATTTGAACAACAGAAAGAGCCACTTTCCTTTGCCAGCCTTCGTGCATGACAATTTTATTTCCATTACACTGAAAGGTTCGAAGTTTAGCTAAGATCTGATTTCCTAAGGTTCTGCATTTTAAAAACTGTATAATGCAACTGCCTTACAATGTGGGCTATAGAGTAAACAAAAGATAAGGAGTTACAGATTCTAAAGTGTGATGAATGATGTTTTTTAAGAACAAATGTCTGACCAGATATATAAACCCTAGAAATCCTACCATGCAAGTGGTAGTCAACTAGAAAGTACTCCCTCTCAGATTTAAGCTGCTGGTTTGTATTAGTATTACCAAAGCCTTTCAAATGCTAACAACTAAGTGGTGGTAATTTTTAAACTTGCAATTTTGTGCTATATGCATGTATAAATACTTGTGTTTGTAGAATGACTTATACGTTCACACCCACACAAATCATTTATATATATTTTAGTAACATTTTGTCTTCTGAAGTCAGGCTTTCACATCTTTCTGGTCTCGTATCTCCTGAATTTATTTGCTAGAAGTGCAATGGCCTATTGAACAGAACACCCGATCCATCTCTTTAAAAATGCTTAGTTTAGTATTCCCAATATATTCCCAAGCTATTAAATAATTTTGATGCCTCAAACCAGAAGACACAAATTGTCATGCTTTGTATTTAGCCAACAGATACAGAGAACTGAACAAAGACTTATCTAGAAGAACAAACGTAACTCTGTCTAAGGTGAAAAACAAACAAAAAGTGTTCTTCTTCTGTTTCTTAAACAGTCCATATTTCAACAGGTTTATAAAATACCAAGGCATGAAAATAGCTTGTACTTTTCCCTCCATAGTGAATCTAAAATTAGTGAGTTATTTTCAGTCAATATATGTTTTCTTTTCAGAGCCATACACCAAGTTAGTAATATGATAAGGGTATGAATGTGGACACATGTAAAGGAAATGTTCTGAAAGATATGTAGACATTTGTTTGTATTCTCTGGGCAAATAATTTTAACGTTTCCATGGCGGTTAATGTTTCGAAATGTTTTACTTTCTTCTGGTAATGCCAGCCTAGCAGATTCAGGAATTCTTATCTTTCACGATTTGCTTCTTTAAAGTGAAAGCAAGCACTTTTGATACAGAGAATCCTCACTTGTTGCAGCACCGTTGAGACTCTGGTTCTGTTAAAGTCAATTAATTAATTCTGACAGCTTACTGGATGGTTTGTTCAGCCATTTAGAGCTATTGTTTTCACGGATACATCCTGCCAGTGTTATTTTTCCTGCTCTAACTAATACAGATACTTAGGAAAAATTTTAGACAAGGAAGACAATTGTTTCAAACAATTCAACCTTTGAAGCCTGTAACCTAGGCAGCCAGGCAATTCGATTAGAATTCAGTTGTTGAATAAAGCTTCTTTATTTTTTGAAATGCTATGTGTGCTCACTTTTCTGATTATAAAAATTAGAAGTTCATTATGGTTCTCTCTGCCTTGGCCACCAGGATGCTCCAGACTATGAAGGCCTATTCACAGCGGGTGGTTTTGGGCCTTCCTGCTTGGGCTTAGTCACTTCATATCTTCACTGCCTTTTCATGGTGTTTATTATTCCACTGTAAGTAGAGAGTTTATTGCTTTTAATGAGAAACTCATTCCAAGCCATCTATTCTGTACCCCCTACATGCCAGGCATCATTTTAGAAGATGGAGATATAGTTAAGAATCATTTTCATGAGAGAAATGAACATATTTCCCTGTGCCTATAAGAGGGGAGGGGAAGAGCTGCTAGTCAAACCAGCATCGAGAACAGAGAAATGTATAGACATTCCTTTACAGAAAAACCTGTCGCCATCAATTTGGCCTCCTGGAAGAGTTTAGTTAATATAGTGAGTGCTGATGTCCTCTGACTATTGCTTACTTCGGTATGGAGAACTCATTCCTTGCTGCCCAACCCTCTTTTCAAAACTCCTATAATAAAGCCAGTCTGCACCCCTGGGCCTGTGCTAAGTACTAAAAACACCAAGCCCGCAGGAAGGGAAAGCTTTTAAGTAGATGGCCCCTTTGTGGCACAAATCAGCCTAAGTAACACAATTTCTAGGAAAAGGAGTTTGGGGTTTCCCCCCTCCCTGAAGTCTTTGATATTGTAACGAGCAGTCACACCTAGAAGGGCTAGCCATAAATACCATCCACACTGTGCAGCTAACCCGGGAAGAATACTTGCAAAAAGGAAACATTGTTGAAGAGATGATTTCAAGATTAGTGGGCCTGGACTTTTTTCTCTTGCTTTCAGCTTTGCGTTGTTTTACTGGCTTGGCTATTCCTGTCACAAAGTGACCCTAGACTGGCCTGCTTGCTGCCTGCCTGAGGTTGAAAAGGGTATTGAAATTTACAAGGATCTTGCCCTTGGCCCCCACTCCCAGGGCACAACATTCTCACACTTTTTAAGATGGTGCCTGCTCACAATAGCTCTGTAGTCAGGCTAGACAGCTCAACAAGGCTGCCCACAGATTAGCACGTGCTTATCACCTGCCTGGCAATTGCAAATGCCCTTCCAGAGAGAGAGAGAGAGAGAGAGAGAGAGAGAGACAGAGAGACAGAGAGACAGAGAGACAGACAGAGAGACAGACAGAGAGACAGAGACAGAGACACACAGAGAGAGACACAGAGAGAGAGAGACTGACTTCCGAATGCTTACATTTCAGAAGGGGCTTCCCCTGGGCTTCCCAGTTTGAACTGTATGCATGTAGACTTCTCAGACTAACAAAAAGATCTTTAAATAACAGAATTGCGCTAACTCTCTCTCTCTCTCTCTCTTTCTCTCTCTCTCTCTCTCTCTCTCTATATATATATATATATATATATATGTATATATGACAGGAGATAGATGATAGATAGATAGATAGATAATCTCCTAACTCTATTTTATATATATATATATATATATATATATATATGTATATGTATATATGACAGGAGATAGATGATAGATAGATAGATAGATAATCTCCTAACTCTATTATATATATATATATATATATATATATATATATATATATATATATAGCTGACACAAGCAAATGCTCCAGTAGTTAGTGTTTTTATTTATTTATTTATTTATTTATTTATTTATTAAGAAACTGTGAGCAGCATCTCAACGCAAATAAAGAAAACACCACAGGAAAGTGAGAGAAGAAAACAGCCCAAGAACTATGCATATATCCAATTCATTCCCAGAATTCTTCAGGAGAATTTTTAGAAGAGCGTTAAAGAAATCACTTCATTAGCTTGTGTGCTAAAATTTCCAGTTTATGGGGCAAGGTAAGACTTGCTCAAGATTGCCAAACTTAATGTAAGTAGGACAACTCACAACTGCAATAAACGGGTAGATCTAGATCGTCGGGAGGAATATCAAAACTACTGCATTTACCCCGCCCCCCCCCCCAAAAAAAATCTCTGCTTTCCCCAAGTTCCTCTCCTACTCAGTGAGCTAAATCACTTAAGCACCCGGGACCAGATGACCAATTTAGGGAGGGCTGTGAGTCTACATCTCCCTTTTCCCTTTAGATTTGTTGGCCTGGTGTTTCTTTCCTCTTTCTTTCCTAATGGCATTTCGTTTCTAGGACAGTCCCTCCTCCCCGTATCTATCGGTCTAATTATCCCATTGTTCAAATCTTTCAAAAGGAAAGAAAAGCAGATTGCTCTGCGCAAGGAATGTCTTTTCTTCTACCCTGGTTCTTAGTAAGCTTTCCAGCAGCAACTCTCTGAAACCAGTGTCGCAGCAGAGCGGAGATGGGGCTTAAAGTCCCAAGGTTCTCTTTCTTATGCCACCCCAGTTCCTCCCCACTCCACCCACGCTCTTTTTTTTTTAAGTAGGCTGAAGCGCTTTCAAGAGTTTGTTCTGTTTCTACCTCTGACCTAGACGTAGGACATAGAAAAGGCGCCTAGGCAGGCGACAAGAAAAAGAGATACTTGAGAATAACCGATTTAAAAGAAAAGCACTGTAATGAGGATTAACTATTTTAAAGATTAACAACCGAGCTCTGTGGAGACTTTAAAATGCTGCCT
This sequence comes from Arvicanthis niloticus, assembly GCF_011762505.2. Lineage (NCBI taxonomy): Eukaryota > Metazoa > Chordata > Mammalia > Rodentia > Muridae > Arvicanthis > Arvicanthis niloticus. Next base: position 13,618,404 of record NC_133438.1, read on the forward strand.
TTTGCCTTATTCATTCTTCTTTACACACACACACACACACACACACACACACACACACGTTTGCTATACCAGGCTCTATTCTAAACGCTTTTAATATATGACCTTTGTTGATTAAAAAGCATTCAAACCAACATTAAATCCGTGCGTGCTTTCCGAACGTCTCTGACATATTCTTTTATTACAGGGCACGGCGGTTAAGCCTTCAAAGACAAAATGGAAAAACTTTAACCAGTTGCTACTTTATTTACAAGCAAACCATTTCCCGCTGCAATTTTTTGCAACCATTATAATTAAATGCACTAGTGTAGCGAGAAAAAAAAAATCTTTAGGGTTGTCCCACCCCAGCCCCACACGCCTAATGTTTTCAGGTTTTGCTTCGGGCGTTTGGAAGATGCCACTAATTCTCTCGTGTGCTCGCGTGGCAAACCTTAATTTCAAGGGGTGGAGGAGTGAAGCCGTCACTGAGCGCTGGGAATTCTCGCTGTGGCCCCCTACTCTAGCTGGGAAAGCGAGACCTGGAGAGCTCACACTCAGCTGGATAACCAGTGCTAAAACACGGGATAACCACTGGGTGCAGGCCTGGATTGCACAGGGCCAGCAGCCTCAGGCCGCCTGCTCTGTACCCGAGCAAAAGCCCTTCTTTCCCTGAGCACCCAGGCGCCCGCCCAGAGACTGAGTGCCGAGCTGGGGAGTCCGCCACCCACGGTTCTGCGGTCCAGCAGCGCTGACCCCATCCTGCCTCGCCAGGCCCCGCCCGGTCCCCGATGACCCTGTGATTTGCCTGGAGTTGAGTTTCAGAAGACAGGACAGAAAGTTTCAGATTTCTGTTCACACGGTTATAGAAGGCACCGCGGTGAGAACCGCACAAAAGAGACCAAGGCCTGTAGGGAAGGGGTTTTGTGTTTTAACGACACGCTGGCTGCAGGTCCTTGGCTTTACTCTGGCTCCTTCCCACTCTCCATCAACCCAATCTGCGTCCGAGTCCAGTCTTTTGCTGTCTCTTTTTCACTTGTCCTCTCCTGCCACCCCGGTCTAGTGTAATCAGGGAATGGAGTTTAGAAAGGGTGCCTTAGTCGGATTTCCAGAAAGATAATTATCTATGTAAGGTGGAGGGTCTTGGTGATTGATGGATGTCTGTTTTCTCAAAGGCTTTTTTCCACCAAGCACAAAGCAGGCCGAGAGCATCATGTGGAGTCTCTCTGGACCCCCACCAACCCACCCAGCGCTGCAGCGCCAGACCGTCCAGCGCACGCCCGCCCGACTCCCCGAGACTGTCTTGTTCACTTCCTGAGAGCGCGGGAAAAGTTGGCAGAGCCTGCTCAAAAGCCCCACCGTATACAGAGAGGCAGCGACTTGAAAACTGTCTGAAAACACACCTAGAGTGTATACAACCCATGCTGTCCGTGCACTAAGAATGAGCGACCCGGGCAAACTTTACAAAACAAATTCAGTGTACAAGTAAGTACGAATCTTCTCGCCCCCGGATGCTAAATCCGTGGCTGCACACACCTGAGAAATTGGAGGGATGACGGGAACATTTAATTTGGATAATCCAAGTCCGAGAACTTTGAACTCGAAAAACCGACTCAAATTTGGGTCCTAAAATCCCGCTTCCCATCAGTAGGGAAGCCTTACCATTTACTCTGACAGTCTATTCTCTTCCCTCTGGTTTCTGTGGCCAGAGACACAAAAGAAGTAGCCGAGAGGTGGCAAATCCAACAATGCACCGGGCCAACCTCCTGCGGTTGGGCACCTGGACCCGTAAATGGGCGTCCTTTATCAGTCCACCACCCAGAGGCGGCGGAGCTGGCAGGGTGGAAAAAGTAACTTTGACTTAAAGCTTTCCAAAATCCCCTGAGGGTCAATTGACCGCTCCAGTCAGCCACTCCGTAGCTTGGGTCCAGAGGAGGGACAGCCCAGAGGGGTGGGTCGCCGAGCCTAGAACCCCCCCACTCCCACCCCCGACATCACACACGCTCACTCGCACTCAGCCACGCGCTAGCGGTTATTCTTTAAACCTAGGGTAGACACTCGGCGGGAGAGACTGTGGCTTGCACAGGAGGGTCCAAACCCCGGGAGTCCGCGCCCGACACCCCCGCCCCGAGTGCTCTCGCGGCCGGCGCCCGCTCCCGCCTCTGCAAGTCACCGCCAGCGCGCCACTCCCGACTCCCAGGTGTGCGGCCCCGTTCCCACGCCTCTGCCGACGCCTTTCGGCGGCCATTGGCCAGCGTGGGTCCGCCCCCCCCGTATCAGCCAATAGAAAGCCACACCGTCCCAGGGAGGCGGGGCCTGGAGAGTAGCCAGGGAGGGCACGCGAAGAGGCGGAGGGGCCCCGCCCGCGCTGGGGGGCGTGGCCAGCCCGGCTCTTGCTGCGGCGTGGGAAAGAGTCTCCAGGAGCCGACCGCGCCGCCGAGGAAGCGGCGCCTGCAGAAGCCGGGCAGGGAGGGAGGGAGGAGGACAGCGGGGAGCGCGGTGCGTCTGGCTCGGCGTCCGTAGCTGCTCCTTCTTCTTCGCCGCAATGAAGCGCCCTTGTGAGGAGACGACCTCCGAAAGCGACCTGGACGAGACCATTGACGTGGGGAGCGAGAACAATTACTCCGGGTGAGCGCGGAAAAGCAAGATAGCGTGCGGGGAGCTATCCGGGTGGACAGCAGATCGTTGTCCCCCGGAAGTGGGTGCTCATAGAGCTAGAGTCGGGGTGGGGCGAGAGATGGGGTTCGCACTAGGCGAGGGACGCGACAGGAAGGGAGCTGGACAGGAGCGTGCAGGAGAAGGCGAGGGAGGGTCCCGGGCTGTCAGCTCCGGGCACGCGTACTGGCACGTCCGGGCGACGCCCCCGATACTGGAACTGTATTTAGGGACAGTTCCAAGAAAAGAAAAACAACTGGATTTCTGTTTTAAGAGAAAGTGGGATCGCGACTTGAGTTTTTGAGAAGTTAAAGCTAAACAGGCTGAGCTCCGCAGGTTGACAGAGGGTAATCTGGCTGACTCACCCATGAGTGACAGACGTAAGGAGGGGATGAGGCAGCGTTGCTTTAACTGCTTGTTCTTTAGTCTCCAGAAGACCAGCTTCGGATCACAGGAGACAGACCTCCCGTTTCCTGTGACAGCAAGATTACCCAGGCACTTTAGAGCCAAGGCGGGTCAAATGATAATTGCTTTTAATTGGCATGCCCAGAAGCAGCGTAATTATTTATTTGCAGCTGTCACTCAAAGAATGAAATCCTTCCCGCATATAGATAACTGGATTTATTTCACAGGCTTATTTTAAGACGTAGAAAAGACCAAAGCCTGAAAACAGCAAGACCAAAAAAAAAAAAAAAAAAAAAAAGATGCTTGAGAGGCTGTTTACCAACTCCCTCATTGTTAAAGTATTCTTTTAAAAAATGAAACCGGAGGCTGTCACGTGAAAGGGTGAAATCTGTAGAGAAGGGACGAGGAAGGAGGAGTCAGTTGGTTTCTAATTAAGACCCAGAAGTGAGATGATGAGGTGGTAACAGAACGTCTACAAACGAAAGAGAACATATAACAGGACCTGGAGAATTTAAGACCCTAAAGAACTATAGTACTTGCGAATTTCAAAGCGACAAAAAGTCCTAGGAGATTATACATTAAACGACCAACTACATAACCAAATAATCAGTTGATTGAACCTTGCAGTATAAAAATGCCTTTTAATAAACTCAGGATGGATTGTAACTTCTTCGGATGTAAGCTTAGTTTCAAGGCTGGTGGCACAGTTTCATTTTCAAAATTAAAGCATGCAAACTACAAATCGAAATTTCGACTTTCCATTCAATTATATGGTTAGGATATTCTTTTAAAGGGTCAATATGCAAAACTTAAAATCTGTTCTTTTTAGGTTACCGAATATGAGGTTTTGGGATGGTACGAGTATTTGGTTTTATTTTTAAAGTTGCATGTAGAGGCACATTTGACACATGAAGCTCATGATTATTCCGTATGCCTGGCAGAAGGGAATAGGAAGGACAATCCAGACGGATGGTTGACCTTTAAGAAATACATGAGGAGAAATCGGACACACTAATCCCTGACCTCTCACCCTAACTGGCTATCATTATTTCATTGGAGAACTCAAAAGTTCAGGTTCATTTTGCCACTTGAATTGGCAGCAAAATTACACAGTAGCATTTTGAAACTCACGTTTACTTACTCATCAAACTGCATGCCACCGTCACTGTCAGTTCTGTTTGTGGATGTCCAAGTGGTTCTTCCCCATGCATCCTGTGGTTCCAAGGGATGAAACTCAGGCCAGATGATCAAACTTCCTGGCCAGTTACCTTAACTTGCTAAGCTGTCTCAAGGCCTCATTAACATTTTAAAGACATAATTACTATCCCAAAACTAAAATAACCCCCCCCCAAATAGCATAGATATGAAAAAGATCAACAGATAGAAAAATAATATAATGCGCAATCAATCAGAATATTAATGGCTGCCATGACGTGGGCGGGAAAGGGGGATTATGACAGTGATACAGCACCTGACTAGTCTTCCTCCTCCACAGGCACAGTACAAGCTCAGTGATGAGGTCAAATTCACCGACAACCACCTCTCAGATTATGGCAAGAAAGAAAAGGAGAGGGGTAGGTGACCCCTCATTGTCTTGTGTAATTAAGCATGTGTATCACTGCTGCCATTCTCTTAACTTGGATAATTTTTCTGTGTATGTACCCTTAGATTTTTGTCTTGCTTTCTTTGGGCTAGATCATAGAAAAAAGGCGTCGAGATCGAATAAATAACAGTTTGTCTGAATTGAGAAGACTAGTGCCAACAGCTTTTGAAAAACAAGTAAGTTATCGCCCCACCCCACCCCACCCCACCCCCCCAAAAAAAAACAGCTCAAAGCATCTGACTTTCTGGGAATGTGGATTCTTCTTGAAGCTCATTAAAATAATGGTGTGTGCTCTGTGCACCCTGATCTGGCATAGAACAGCTATTTCAATAAAATGCTTTGTTGTGGCAGAACTATTAAAAACATAATCCATCATGAAGTTGAAAACATTTCCATTCTTCAGCTTATTTTCCCCTTAAGGGGAACAGTGTTCCTGCTTTCTCTGTTCTTTCCATGAAGCCAGAAGGGATTTTGCTTAAAATTGTGCTGTATGTATGTATGTATAGTATTCTTGAAAAAAAAAAGTTTTATATGTGAAATATCATTTTTCCCTCAAACTTTGAAAGTACTATTTAAAAAAAAAAATCAAAGTTAAGGAAGTAAGATTTCTATTTTGGTTTCCTAAATTATACTGATACAATTTATTTAGCAAGCTACTTTCATTTTTAATTCTTGGGTTAATAGAACAGTGTTTGATTTGAAATATAATTTGGAAGTTTAGTAAAAAAAAAAAAACAAATTAGTCATAAATATTGCTTTTCAAAGTTCAGGTATTCTTTTACATAAAAAAAAAAAAAAACTAAAAAACGATTACCATTTGGGAAAGTAGAAAACGAGCATGCTTTCCTTTGTAGCTTTGAATTTTGTCTCTTGTTCTGCCTCTGTGGCTGATCTAAGAGCGTATCTCCAAGTGTGTAGCCATTCCTGTGCTGAAACTGTTTTCAGTTGTGTTCCAAATTGGGTGCAAACATCAGTTGGTTGTTTATGCCGTTTTTGTTGGTTTGTTTACTTCGTGATTCTGCAAACTCTGTAAAGCAAGCTCCACAGAGAACCTTTGGAGGCCATCCAGGGCCGCTGTTGGCCACATTCACAGCAGCTACTCAGACATCCTCATGGACATGGTGAACCAGGAGACGTACAGGACATGCTATGCTACTGTTGTCTCATGTATTTAAGATGGAGAAAAACTAGACATAAGCTCTGCAATTCATATGCCAAGGCTGTCTTTGATAACTTGCGTGTACTATAAATTACACTTCGGATTAGTTTGTTGCAAATGAAATGGCAATAACCTATGCTTGTTTGTTTGTTTGTTTGTTTGTTTTAGTTTTTGAGTACTGAAATATCTACATTGTGACACTGAGAAGCAGTCACTCTGTCAACTTTTTCCTTAATCTTGGTTTGTTAGACTCTTTCCTTAAATATTGACTTAAGCCTTAAGAGCAAGCCTCAGTCATTTGGCAGCTAGTTACTGTAAACACAAGCTTTCCCATTTGCAGAGTCTGGCTGCCAACCCCAGTGAGCTGGCCCTGCCACATTAGAGGAGACTAGTCTATAGAGACACTGAAGAACTGACATGCCTGCTATTTACTGTTTGCTGATGATTTTAAAAAAAAAAAAAACAGTATAGAAAAAAAAACCATATTGGTTTAATTATTCAACTTCTCTAAGAAGTTAGTTAGAAGTCAGCAAGCCCCAAGTCACTATAAGTGGGGCATTTCTTTCAGCGGGTTTCCAATAGTTACTTTATTTTAAAGGGGGAACAATGAAAATGTATTTGCAGGACTATGGTTTTTGTAGGGTTTTGTAAGTTTTTTTTTTCTTCCAATAATTTACTTTTTTTTATTCACTTTACATCCGGATCACAGCCCCCTCCCTCCTCCCTTCTCAGTCCCACCTTAAAGTCTCCCATTGTCCCCTCCCCTTCTCCTCAGTAAAAGAGAGCCCCATCCCTGGGCATCTAATCCTGCAGGACTAATCAGTCCCTCACCAACTGAGGCCCAACCAGGCAGTCCAGGTAGGGGAAGGGGATCCATTGGCAGGGAACAGAGACCAAGACAGCTCCCCCACCCCCACCCCCACCCCACCCCCACTTGTTAGGGAACCCACATGAGACCAAGCTGCACATTTGCCACAGGAATATTTTAAGAATAGTTGTTGAATGATTGGTAAATCCTTAGGCACAGAAGGTGCTCCTTAAGTAAACTCCTTAAGTAAACTGCAAATTAGGCCTTTGTGTTTGTGATCCTAGGATTCACAGTGACACCTGCTGGTGACCTTGAACGTCCCTTCCTAGTTTGTTTCCTATCCTGGTTCTCTTCAAGACTTACCGGGATTTTTCTACATTTGCGCGTTCTACTTTTGATGCTTTGTTAAAGTACTGTATCCGTATCCTCGAGGATTAACATTCAACTGTTTAACTGCTGTAGACTTCAATAGTAATGACAGGAGATGGTCCTTAAGAAAATATGTCACTAATGAAGGCCAAGTTCAAAGTTCAAGAGCTTTGCAGTTGGCATGGTGTTTGTAGGATGATTTTAGGAACATGATTGATCTTACTATTTAATGAATCATTTCTTTGATGCCCTGTTCTAGTCTTTTGAAGTTGCAAGTTAATGCCATCAGCTATGGAGTAGTAATTGCTGGGGAGAAATATATATATAGTTTAGAATGAATACAGAGTCTGCCCAGATGACTCAAAGGTTAAGAGAATGAACTGCTCTTCTAAAGGACACAAATTTGGGCTAAGCACTCACACTGGGTGGCTCACAAGCACTTTTAAGTCCAGCTCCAGTAGGTTCTGGTGCCTCTGACCTGCATAGGTATCTGCCTGTATACACAGAGAGAGAGAGAGAGAGAAAGAGAGAGAGAGAGAGAGAGAGAGAGAGAGAGAGAGAGAACCAGACAGACTCACACACAGACTCTCACACATATACACATAGACACACGTACATATGCATATATACAATTAAAATTTTTCAAGTTTTTCCTGTGATGAAATTAAACATAGAATTTTATAATGAGGCAAGATTGGAACTCTAGTACTAAATTCAGTATGTAATATTCCAAGATAGTTTCTGTAGGACTCATGAGACTTTATTATTTGATTCTGAAGGGATCTGCCAAATTGGAGAAGGCTGAAATATTGCAAATGACAGTGGATCATTTGAAGATGCTTCAGGCAACAGGGGGTAAAGGTAAGGTCTGGTACTGTTCTTCACCCCCTTCCTACCGTTCTCTTTTCTTCCTTTCCCTCTAATATCCTAAGGAAGTCACAGTTGAGCAGCCCTCTAACAAGCTGAGATCGGCAGCCCCAGATTAAAGCTGTGGAAATCACTGCTAAATGGCAGGATTGAACTCGTGGGAAAGAACTGCTGGAACAAAAGAAGCACTTGACCCCGGGGCTTGTGTTTGCTTCCCTAATACTGTGGGAGTAAAACTTCCTTCACAGAAGCCTGCTCGGACGTTTGTTTGGGATTTGAGAAGTTCATGCTGGAATCTGTACAGAAAAACAAAGCAAACACACAAACATCGAAATATGAACAAGGCTGGGGGGTGCACCGCTCTCCTCTCTCCCTTTCATCCAACCCAGGCTGGGACCTGGATAATTTAGCCATTTAAAGGAAATGACTCTAGAATGATTTTTTTTTTTTTTAATCATTGGTTCCCAGACCATTTTGGCCTGTCTTGACTTCATACCAACCACAACATTCGAAATACAGGTACGAAATGTCTACTAGAAACATCAACAGAGCAGGCTCTCCCTGGGAAGAACTCACAGGAGGAGATATCCACATGCCGTGGTAGAATATCGTCTGTACTGGACAGGAGTAAATCATAGAAGAATTGTCAGGTCGGAGTAGGACCCCCACGCTAAAAGAACAAACACAAAAGGGATGAAATCATGAGAGTCATGGTACCCATTCAGACACATTGTCTGGCTTCCACTCCGGTCTGACCTCAGGTCGCCCTCTTAGCTTTATGGTTCTTCAAGGGTGCCTTTGATATCCATCTCAGCCAGGTTTGTTCACAACTGAACAATGAAAGCTTCAAGGTGTAAGTGCTTGAGACTGAAGGCTCAAGGCCTCCAAGGTGAAACATAGGTTTCCTCTACACAGTCTATGGTCCTCGATCTGAGCAAGGCAGGGCAGGGCATGGAATTCAAGGCAAATCACTTTTCCTAATCTGAAATAGGTAATATATTACTAATCTGAATATATGAAATAGGTAATATATTTTACTAATCTGAAATAGGTAATAGAGCATCAGCCTTGACCCAAACCATGCCATACTCGTGGCAGGAGGAGAGACTGCTGTACATGACGTCTCTAATCCACCTTAGGCCGCAATGTCCTATAGAAACTCTCTTGAACCAAGGCTAGTCAGTATAGGATGCAAATATTCTTGTAACGTAAAGCCAATGGTTAGATGTTAGAAGTCAGTTATCCCACCCAGCTTGGCTGCAACCTTTGACCTGAGTTGGAAGTAACCTGCTGCTCTTCGAGGGTTAAGCTAACAGCATGTGCTCCACAGGTCCTAAGTAGTGTGACTGTCTCTAACCTGCCACCTTGGGATTCCAGGAGAGCAATAAAGTTAGGTGTGGTCAAGGAAGGCTATGGATTACTCTACTTCTCTCGATAGCCATGCGGTAAACAATTGCTGCCAAGGGCTCAAATATTTGGCATGTGTTGTACTTCTAAAGAGTAAGGTTGTCCTCTCACCTTATAGCGAGTTTTGTATTACTTTTTATTCGTGACTGCTTGAGCCGTCCTAAATTCACCCCAGATTATTTCCAACCATATGGCATATAAGTAGCCTGACTGCTGGCTAGGTCCCTAGAGAGGCCATCCCAGGAAGAATGTGTAGGCCTTGAACAAGAGGAGCCACCAGGGTTTGCTCACATGCCCAGAATCCCAGTTGCCTCTGGTACAGAGGGAGGACATGGGCTCGAAGGTACTTGCATGACAGTGACTTCGGGTTCTCCAGGTCATTAGCTCTGTCACTGGGGCTAAGTCAACTCAGCCTTTCTGGGCCACAGTTGTACCCTTTGTAGTATAAGACATTGACGAAAGACTCCTCACGGGTGGCTATAAATTAATTTGCTTGAAACCTAGAAACCTGCACTGGTACAAGGGAAGTGGTTATGGACATGTGTTATTGTTGGCTCAAGACCCACTTATATGAGACAGCTGCTCGTCATTTCCCTCTGCTTCCAACAATAGAACCGGAATTACATAATTCCTATTCCTTAAGATGCAACAAGACCCAGCCATATAGCAAGCAAACTTCAAATGTCACTTACTTTACAAGCACCAACGAAATTCAAATAAGTTAATAGATTCCTTTCAGTCTGTCATAAGATTATAATAGTTTCTAGGGAAAAACCCAAATTCTTAATTTTTTTTTCAGTGTCTCTGGACTGTGATCAATCCCTCCTCCTTTTGAGGAAGTCAGAAGCTCAAGTGTGAAGGCATGAACTTAAAGACTGTCGTGTGGGGTCCTTCCATGGAGGCGTCCTCATGAGAGACAGCCCTTTCTCTTAATCCCAGGGACTTTCTTACTGACTGCTCTGGAGTCTAGGGATAAAAACCAGTTTTACTGCTGATACTCAGCCCTTCACGATAGTCTCTTGTTCAGCTTAGTGCTATTTCCGCTGTCCTGGTGTTTATATTTGCCCCAAACACCCTTTTCTCATTTGCAGATTACTCAGTAAACATAACAACAGTTTCTCATAATGCTTCAAGTATGAAATAGTCTAAAGGAAATAGACAAATTTTGCTTTGTCAAAGCACAAAGTGATACATTGTAAATGCTTTCGATGAAAAAAAAAAAAAAAAAAAACCTATTTTGGATTACAGAGGTACTCAGAGGCAGAGTGTACACTTAGCTGTGCAGGTCCTGGGTCCCAACTCCCTGAGACTTTCTCTATTTCAAATATATACATACATACATACATATATATATATATATATATATATATATATATATATATATATATATTGTTGAGGAAAGTCATTATCCCACAATGTTGGGGCCTAAACTACCCCACATTGGGCGGCCTAAAATGTCGTGGCCCAAGCTGCCGCTCCAGTCCTCGGATCGGGGTTCAGCAAGAGAGAGAGAGTGAGGACAAATGTGAAGAATGGAGACCAGACAGAGTGTAATTCAATCCCGTTTATTCTTCAGTCTTGCTTCTTCTCTCCAAGTCCCTAGTTCCAAGTCCCTAGTGCCTCCAAGTTCCAAGTGCTAAGTGCCTAATGCCTACTACCTAGTTCTTCCGAGTTCTCTCCCAAGTGCCTGCTACCTAATGCCTAACTCCTACTCCAAGTTGTACTCCAAGTTGTACTCTCTGAAGTGTCTGATTCTCTCTTCTGTGTCTCCCTAATGTCTGATGTGTCTGATTCTGTCTGTTCTGTCTCTGCCTTTTATATGTCTCACTTCTAAGCCATGCCTCTAAATTACACCTTTAATCATGCCCTTAGGTCTTGTCTCTAACTCTGATCTCTACACTTCTAAATCACACTCTTAAGTCACGCACCTTTAATCTCACGCACCTTTAATCTCAAGGCATCTAAACCAAGATTATCGGAGTGTGCTCAGCTGTTGTAGGCTATTGTAATCCAAGTCTCATGTCAGGGTATATGGCTCAAGATGGCTGCAAAGCTGATAGCCGCTTTCTGCTAAAAGTCGGCCCCCAACACCACAATACTAAAGCTAAGACATCTCTTCTCCCACTCCAGGACTTTTTCAGAATGACTTTTTTCAGAAAGAGTCATCCCATCTCTAGAGAGCACAAGAGTGGGACCTAAGTGGGTGGCTGTTCTCAAAGCCATATCATTTTCCGTTCTTTTGCCCCTCCCCTCTGACTCTCTCCTCAATCTTATTAGGCTACTTTGACGCCCATGCTCTTGCCACGGACTTCATGAGCATTGGATTCCGGGAGTGCTTGACAGAAGTGGCTAGGTACCTGAGCTCCGTGGAAGGCCTTGACCCATCGGACCCATTGCGTGTGCGCCTTGTCTCTCATCTCAGCACCTGTGCCTCTCAGCGGGAGGCGGCAGTGATGACATCCTCCATGGCCCACCACCATCACCCCCTGCACCCTCACCACTGGGCAGCGGCTTTCCACCATCTCCCCACAGCCCTGATCCAACCAAATGGACTCCACACATCGGAGTCAACCCCATGTCGCCTGTCCACAGCTTCAGAAGTGCCTCCTGCTCATGGCTCTGCCGTCCTCACAGCAACGTTTGCCCATGCAGATTCTGCTCTTCGGATGCCATCAACGGGCACCGTTGCACCCTGCGTGCCACCTCTCTCCACCTCCCTCCTGTCTCTTTCGGCCACTGTGCATGCCGCAGCTGCAGCGGCCACCGCAGCTGCACACAGCTTCCCTCTGTCCTTCGCTGGGGCCTTTCCCATGCTCCCGTCCAATGCAGCGGCAGCAGCCGCGGTTGCTGCTGCCACAGCAATCAGTCCACCCTTGTCAGTGTCGGCAGCCTCCAGTCCTCAGCAGACAAGCAGTGGAACAAACAGTAAACCTTACCGACCCTGGGGGACAGAAGTTGGAGCCTTTTAAGTTATTCTTGAATCTCTTTGCAATGGTAACTGATGTCCACCATTTCAGAATCAGCTTCAAACCTCTGCACCCTAAAGGTAATCATACAGATATGTACAGATCCACACAGCATCAATAAAGTGATTTGAGAAGCAAACTTCGCACAAATGGAAATGTAGTATTTTTTTTTCCTTTATTTAAGGCAGCTTGGCAGTTAACATCAGCAACTTGAGAGCAGCACACCTATCTCCATTTAAACTTTTGTGGAAAATACACCGATGTCGCCCTCCAGTGGTGCATTAATACTCCTGACTTGGAAAAGAAAAACTCTGTAACTGAGTTCTCCTGATGCTAGAAGGGAGAAGAAGAAGAAGAAGAAAAAAAAAATCACCGTGTTTTCTAAGTGCCTGAATTAAAGAATGTAATGTAGCACACGATCAGAAGGGTCTGGCTGTTGGATAGAGAAAGGGAGGGCGCAGACAATGTGTTGGGCTGCAGATACAGTGTTCTTTGGAAACCAGCAGGTTTTACTGATCAGAAAGGTGAATGAAAATGAAGTCGAAAGACCTAGTTTCATCTTTGTTTTCTTTATACAGACTTGCCACGCAGTGACATTGAACAATGCACTGAAATAAGTAATTCTACCAGAACCCTCCCACCCCCCAACACACACACACACCTTAACAAGCATTTCTTCTCTGAATTCAAGCTTCCAGACCTCTGGTGAGCCCTGGCTTAAAACACAGTGCTTCTTTATGTAAGCTTACAGGTATACAGTGCACTAGAAGCAGTTACCTACTGTGTGCCCACCAGAGGCTCATTCACACCAACTCGAAAACTCTTCAGTTTGCAAGAGTTTGGATTAATTTATTTCACTCGGACTATTTTTATATATTTAACTTCTTTGGTTTTCTCCTGACAATGTGTAATGTCCGTTCTTGTCTGTTTGGAGGTGGGGGTGTTGTATTTCTAGAGGTAACGAGATAAGGAGAGAAGATACAGAAGGGAAACGCTACATGATGCAAATGCCTTGGTCAAGTTAAAAATTGCATTTGGTCCCAAATCACAACGAATGTATGAAATGAGGTGTACATAAATTATTTTTGTCCGTGCCTAGATTCGTGCTACATAATGGTGTTTTGGTTTTGATTTTTTTTTTATGTTGTTTAATGACAAAATAATCTCTTAATACGTTGAAGTTGAGCACATGAGATTTTATATTTGAAAGATAAAGACACAGCATGTATTCTTATGCACTTCGTTTCTCTGCTGTGTGGAGAAAGCAATAAGCAAGAGAATATTAAACATTATGCAAAGTTATACTCATAAATATGTTTTTAAAATTACTGTACCTAGTCTTCTCTGTATTACTTTGTAACTTTTTTCTATGCAAAAGTCTATGTGTCACTAATTAAATGATGTCCTTTGTGACTATCTCATGTGGATAAGTTGCTTTTCAGAATGGCAAGCTGACACGGCCTTTCATGTGAGGTCTTATTTTACTAACTCTTTCAGCCATAGCTTTGTGCCGTGGGTCTCAAAATCATTTAACTTAGGAATTCACACCTTACTTTAAAATAAACTTTATGGAGCTTATGGATTAAAAAAAAAAAAAAAAAAAACAGGTAAGAATTGCAAAGGCAAAGGGGATCATTTTCCTCTACTTTGTGTTGCTTCTTCCTTGTTTGTTTGTTTATCTACTTGTTTATTTTAGCCAGGGTTTCGCTTCATAGCCCACGCTGGCCTAGAATTTGCTGCATTCTCAACAAGCGGCATCAGAATCATAATTTTCGCTCTTGGAAAGGTATAAAAAGGCTTCCAAATCAGAGAATGTGGAACACAGAGAATGCGCTGGAATGTGTCATATTATGTAGCTCAAAAACTAAACATAGTTGTGGGACATTGATAGATACATGATAGGCATGGACATGCATCCTGAGGGTGATGTACAAAACAAAAAGGATGTACGTCTTTTAAAAATTGTTTCAGGGAAAAGGAAAGAACTTTTAGGAGTTGATTTGTTCGTGGGTTTTATGTAACCGTCCCCCACGTTAACTCAAAGACGTTTTAGTCGGACTGAAGGAAGAAAGGAGAGATTGGAGTTTTCTCCAAACTTCAAAGCTGTGCGTGTGCACAGCTAAAACATAGCTTTGCATTTCTCATCAGCGAGTATGTGTGCATCACTGAGCTGTACTCCGCAGGTCTGGAGTGCTGTATAGGAACTGATACCCTAGCTATTATAGTAACTTTCAAAGGAAGAGGCGTGATGACATGCTGAGAATAAAGAAAATGTTTCTGGCAGCAGTGAAGGAGCGGTATCGTTCTTTCTGAGATCATTGACAAAGATGCCCTTTCCTATTTTATATGAAGAGCTAGGGAGAATTTTAAAGTAATAGCGAAATATTAAAAGCCCAAGTCTTACCTAGAATGGTGCCCACTATTTCACATGTACATGGGGATTATAACCTGAAGGAAGCCTTTGTTCATGTCTTTCCTTTTTTATTGGCTATTTTATTTACATTTCAGATGTCATCTCCTTTCCCCATTTCCCCTCCCTAGAAAACCCCTATCCCATTCCCTGTCCTCCTTTTTGCTTTTATACCATTTGAATTACGTGCAGGTAATTCAATTTGAATTAGTATTCAGGTCAGTTCTAGGTTGAGGAACTAGCAATACAATAGATGCAAATAGTCAAGGAACAAACAAGAATATAAACACAAATAGTCAAAGAACAAGCAAGGTAATAGACAAAATTCCGTGAACACTCCCATGAACACTGTTTCTAAGGGCTTCTCAGGATGTTCGTGTCTTTCTTATCTATGTGACTTATTCAGAGTGCCTATCACAAGTTACCTCAATTCAAGAGTAATTATCGGAAAGGCATCATCCCAAAGGATTATGATTTCATAATTCCATGTTCCCATAGGTCTAAGTATCAGTTGCTGTTGATTTAAGATCGTTTTTAAAGAGAATATGGACTTCTAAATATAAACTTTACAGATTGATTATAAAATACCTTTTAAGTATAAAAAGGAAAACGTGCATCTTGAGTTTGAGCCAATATACTATTACAATTACTATGATGAATACAATTTTGGAATTAACAGCTGATGATGCAAAGAGCAGACTATGTTAGCTTTCCTTTAAATGACTTCATAAGCATGGTGATCAAAAGATACAAGGGGTGTTTTGTTTCCATGTTTTAGCTGCCCAGTGACACTATGCTGTTTCACTTCTGGAAAAGTGGTGCGTGTTAGACTTGCTTTTGTGATTCTCCCGAGGTCTAAGCAATGCCTGAGATTGTGAATGTTCCAAGTGCTTCAGCAAAACATCACAGCAAACATGCCGTTCAAACCGTCACTATAGTTCATGATCCTGGAAAGGATCCATCTTTGAAAGTCAATAGAAGATATTGAAAAGCGCCTGGACGATCTGCTGTAAGGGCAGAGATCATGTGGGAAATGGCTGTCTAGGTACAGTGCTTTCACCCATGCCCTCAAAGGAAAGGAAAAAAATGAGTTGGTTAGGGAACCAGTTTGTTGGCTATGTCACTATTAGAACTAGGACCGCCTTAAGATGGAGGACAAGAAACAAACTCAACTAATGTCCTAATAAAGAATAAGTCATGTTCTAGAAACTTGTTCCTCATTCAAGCCCACACCTGTACTATAGAAGTCACAATACTGTATGGACATCTTGGAAACTAGAAATTGATGCTAACTGTCTGGTATCATACCTGGCAGCTTGCCAATGACTCCATGGGACTCTGTTTACTTTTTCAGCCCATACTTTTGTTCTCTAAGCTATGGCTTTGGTTTTGTTTTATTTTTGAACTCAGAGTCATCTAGAACACCGCCATGATATCACTTTACCAGGGATGACTGAATATAAAAATGAGTCTGCATGTAGGTTTAGCATGAAACTACCAGCTCTCCTTAGCAAGTGAGAGGCTAGAAAAAGATGTAACTCACATTTAGTCCATAATACCATATTAAAAAGAAATTATTTTGACAGGTGTCTAGTTTGACCTTTTGGGCAACTGAGTTTACCTTCTGTGCAGGATATAAAAGAGTATTTTACAGTCTTTGTAATGTGACTGACAATGGACAGGCAGAATGGTGAAGAATTAAGAGAAGATGTTGAGCAAATTTATTTTAAAAAATGAGGGGTGTGTGTGTGTTTTGATGGGAGTACTAATCTATTCAGAATATTCATTCTAGGTTTATTTTCTCATAAAGCAAGGCCTTCATTTGGCCTGTGCTGATCTGCATCCATTGTAAAGTCTCATTACTAGAAAGTCTCATTAAACTGGCCTGACTTCTTTAGCCTAGGGTGGGGGATGGTTTTTGTAGTGGTTGCAGTTCAGATGTATACATGATGTTTCCAAAATCCTTATTCCCAGAGACATCTTTGTTTCTAAGTTCTCAGCCTTCCATGTTGGGTTTACTTGAACACTGCTGCCATTTCTTTGAGTCTGTGGTAATGGTAGAAACTGTAAGTGCCTTCATCTGAGTGCATTACACAGTTTACGGGAAGAAAAAGGGTGAATACCTTTACTGGGGTGACTCTGCATGTTCTTATGTAGGCTTTGAATTGTAACCATTTTGTGTTTTCGTTAGCGTGAAAATGAAATGGCGTTTCATGAGATGGAAAAAAAAATTTAAGTAATAATGACTCTCAGTCACAATGTTTCCCTTGTATACGAGTGGTGATAAATTTAGATTGCTCATAGACTCCTGAAGCAATGGGGTGTCCCCATTTAACCTCTTCTTCCTGATGACACACTATTGAACTGATTACTATTTACTGTATTGCAGAATCGCTTCCTAGATCTTTCAGCACATCTTTAAACCTTTGTCTCCTGTTAGAAAACACCTTAGCCCCTTTTTAAAAACCAAAACAGGACGATGAAGG
This sequence comes from Arvicanthis niloticus, assembly GCF_011762505.2. Lineage (NCBI taxonomy): Eukaryota > Metazoa > Chordata > Mammalia > Rodentia > Muridae > Arvicanthis > Arvicanthis niloticus. Next base: position 13,635,512 of record NC_133438.1, read on the forward strand.
AGATTGTGTTGCCATTGTGTAGACTTCGTGCTGAGCCAGGATGCTGGCAAGCAGACTCATCCTGACCAGTCTTTCCCAGACAGGTGCTATAAACAGGCTTTTGCTGGATGGGAGGGTAATCTGGCAAGATGATAGAAATATGTTTTCAGTCTAAAGGGCAAAACACAGGTTGTATTTTACCCTCATCGTGACACTTTGGTCAAGCCACAAGCTGCTCCCAGTGACAATGGAGCTAGTCAATTTTTATCTCACAAACCACGATTATTATATTTCTGTTATTTTTACATCTTTCTACTGACAGAATTATAGGCATAGAGCAGTATAAATGTCTAAGCATGGTAATGAATCAAAACTGAAATGCAGTTTATTGACTATCAGACGGTATGACTGCGTTCAAAGGCAAATATTACCTATGGTATATACCCACCTTTTGCTGCTATCATCGAGAGGCTTGAAGTCGACTGTGCTCATCAAAAGAGGACTATGAAGTCACTACTACTATTGTTGAACCAACATGTACATAAGTCCTACATAGTGTGCCAAGAAACAGACTTGAAACACCAAGTGTTCCCGGAGGGAGATTCTTGTGAGAACAGATCTAGGCATCAAAACCATTACGTGGTTCACATAGATCAGATCTCACCTCACCGCTTCACCATCGATGTGAATCTCAGACTCTAAGGATAACCAAGAAGGAAAGCCATAGACATGGCTCAATATGAAGTATGGGGCCACTTCCCAGAACAGCATAATCCTGTAGAAGGCCCTTGTCCAAGTGCATAGAACGTACGGAAAAAAAAAAAAAAAAAAAAAAAAAAAAAAAAAAAAAACAAAGTTCCCAAATTGTCCTCAAGGTAAGATGAAAGTGGTGAAAATTCGATGTCTAATTGCTCCTTTAAGACAGATAGCGCTGGAGGAAAGGTCCTTGGTGTGTCCTCTGCTGCCACAGGAAGGACACCATAACAAGTCAGCCGAGTGCTCAGGGAAGGCACACCTTCACACCCTCATCTGGGAAAACTCATGTTTATAATTAATAGACTTTAGTCAAGTCTATTAATCACTTTTAACATATGAGAATGTAGTAAAATTCTTGGTACTTATTCAACAGACCACTAGAAGTCCATATTTATAATTGTAGTGAAATTATCCCTGTCTCCTTCAATACATACATATATATATATATATATATATATATATATATATATGTATATATGTGTGTATATCTATCTATCTATCTGTCTATCTATCTATCTATCTATCTATCTATCTATCTATCTATCTTTAAAGTTTCAACTCTTAGAGGCTGGGGAAATGACTCAGTAAAATGTCTGCCATGCAAGCATGAGGATCCGAGTTCAGATCCTCACATCATTAGCACACACATCAGGAAATAAAAACAAACAAACTAAAACAGGTGGAACTGCAGAGATGGATCAGCTGGGGAAAGCACTGGAAAAAGACTCTGGAAGCGTCATCCAGAGGCTCCAGTTCAATTCCTAGCATGCACATAGTGGCTTTCAAGTGACTCTAGTTCCAGTTTGAGGGGATCTGATGGCCTCCCCTGCCCTTCACAGCCACTAGACACCCATGGCACACAGACACATAAGCAAAACAACCATAACCATGAAAGAAAAGGAAATCTCTTAGGTGTGCACATCTCGGAGCCCAGCACCGGGGCCTCAGAACCAGAGGATTCTACTTGGCCCCTGGCCAACTGCTAGCATCAGTGAATTCCAATCAGTGAATTCTCATCAGTGAGACCCTGTCTCAAAAAACAATGTGGGAATGACTAAACTATAGGACTTGGAACAGATTTTGAGTCTGTGTCAATTTTCTTAAAATCTCTCTCACAAGGAATTTCTGAAGACTAAATAATAGCATTAAGACCTTACTCATAGGAGACTATCAATAACAAAAGTGCAGCTTCTGCCCATGTATGTAAAGACCCAGAAGCAGTTCATGTGCACATCTGCATTCAATGTATTCCAAGGCGTTCTGCAGTAACCATTCCGTTTACATTAAATTACTAACATGTACATATTGCTTTCTATGAGTAAATTCATAGATCACAGACCTTGGAGAACATAAACAAGGCCAATGTTTCAACTTATACATGAGAACAACTGAGAGCCCAAGTAAGATAAATATCTGTGCAGTTGCACCCACTGGCCCAGCTTCTAAGATGTGGTTCTTCTGGAGACAATGTGAACAGAAAGAGAACATTTTTGTTCATATCTTTTATATTTCAGTGGATTTTGTTTTGCAGTGGCTGAGGTAACTAGTTCCATTTGTTTGTTAAGATAGCATATCTTGTGTGTCCTATCTGTAAGAACAATGGTTTTTGGTCTGATTGAAAATAAACACTTGCCGGGCGGTGGTGGTGCACGCCTTTAATCCCAGCACTTGGGAGGCAGAGGCCAGCCTGGTCTACAGAGTGAGTGCCAGGACTATACAGAGAAACCCTGTCTCAAAAAAAAAAAAGAAAGAAAGAAAGAAAGAAAGAAAGAAAGAAAGAAAGAAAGAAAAAGATAAACACTCTGGGGAAGTCCTGGATCTTTAAAAGAAAATCTTAACTCTGGCTAATATTACTGGGTTTGAGATTATATTACTGTTTGCAGATGATGCCCTACAATGCCACCAAGTTCTTAATACCCAGGTCAATGTTGTTGTGCTCTGCCATGTAGCCCTTGAGGCACAATTAGTGGCTCATTCCTTTACTGTGTCAGTATAGCTTCTACACAATTCAGTAGCAGCATCTTCTTGGGCTCTTGTTCGGAAGACAAATCCTTAAGGTCAGATTGCAAAGCTGTGAGGCTCCATCATGAGTTGGTCTACACGGCTGTCAGCTAGCTCCCTCTCTCATTTGCCAGCCAGCCTTCCTGGTTTTCTCTGTGCCTTCTTGCAAGGCCTGGCCTGTGTCTCTTTCCATCAGAATTTTTTTCTCTTCCCTTTAGGTAACTCATCTTCATGTTTCTGATCAAATGCATCATTCTGTTGGTATTATACCCCCAGGAAGAACCTCCTTGTGGTCTCGAATGGCTGCATCCTTCTTTTTCACGGAACTTGTGGATTGCAAGTTGTCTGTGAGGACAAATGATATGAAATGTCTGTGTGTCTCGAGGGCCTCTTTGTTTTTTGTCTGGTACAGAAGAGCAGCTCAACATAGATTTGTGTAGACTGAATAACTGGATGAGTCCCTGAATGCGTAACGGAAAGAAGGAATGAATAAGAGTCACACACTAGACGAACAGAACTAATTTGCATTTGATTTCTTTAAAGATGTCCACCGAATTTTAATCTGATAGGACAGCAAGTACATATGCAGGCAAATAAAATCAAGCACAACTGATTACAAGAAAAAGCTGTACAGGCAGACAGACAGACAGGCAGGCAGACAGACAGGCAGACAGGCAAAGAGATCCTAGATTTACTTGGAGAATGAGTTTGAATCACACGAGGCTAGGATGCCCCCTTGTGGTATGTTTTCATAGTTATCATTTTTCAACCTGCCCATAACTCTTCCCCCTGAGAGCATTCTCTCTATTAAATGTTGCACGCAATTATCTCAAGAGTTACCTGGAGAATGATCATTTCTTTATTTTTTCTTCATCTTACTTAAATATTAAACTAATTCCAAAGAATTGGTTCAGATCACCAGATGACTGTGAACCTTCGTTATTGCAAACAATCAACTTGAACCTCAATATATAATCATGTTAGCACAAACATGGTCCACTCAGAAGTGGGAGAAATATGAGTAGCATTCCAAATGAAAGACCTTTCAGTTTCATTATCCTGGGTATCACAGAATATGTGGCACCCATGGTACCTGGCAACAAATCCAGAAGTATCCTTTAGCCCAGCGAATGGTTCTTAACCTTCCTAATGCTGCAACCCCTTAGTACAGTTCCTCATAATGTGATGTCCCCCAACCATAGAATCATTTCATTGCTACTCAATAACCGTAATTTTGCTACTGTTATGATTCATAACGTAAATGTCTGTGGTTTTCGATGGCTTAGGCAACCCCTGTGAAAGGGTCCTTTGACTCTCCCCAAAAGGGGTCACAACTCAGAGGTTGAGAAACAATGCTAACACAAGCACTATAATTACCAATATACCTTTTAAGTAATGCGGATCAAGGCTGAGGGTCCACCTCCTGTGCCCTTTCTCTACATGTCTGCTAAGGAAATAATATAACCAGCATACTGAGGTGATGGGAAGAACTCATAACAAGAGTTTCATCCTCAGTTCCTCAGGGAAGATTGGAGAAGCAACTAGGCCTGCTTTGTTGTCTATAATATGGGTGCTAAGGGATGCTCTGGAGCCTGGTCATGAGGACACTCCTAGAGAGCATAAGCAAACATATCTCAGGAAGTTTATACCCCACAGCAGGCACACAGTGAGTTTATCCTAATAGTAAATAAAGGAAGAAAGAATCTTCAGACCAATTAAATCCGCCAAGAGAAGAATGGTTCACTCTGTGTAATACAATATCAGCTGCGATTCTTGGTGCTCCAACAGTAAAGCTGAACGGCTTTACCATCTACCAGAAACAGAATGAAAACTGCTCAACCAACCTTTCTGGACAAAACCTGCGTTCTCAGCATCTGTGTTTCATCTCCAGAAACTCCAACCCTAACTCTTGAAGAATTAGTATTCATCAAAGGTGCTAAAGTCCTAAAGACTCTGGTTGTAAAAACTGAGGCCAGAAGAGCCATCAGATACTATCTACTTGCTGTTTTACTACTCTGACCATCATTTCAGTTTGCAAAGCAGAGCCACACCCAGCGTTTAATTCTCACAGAACATGTGGCTGCATGTGGCTCAGACACCCAGATGTAGACAATATCACCCTCAGGTTAGAGGCAAGAATTATAGAGGCTTGTTGAATCAAACACTAGATTATCTACATTGGTAACGAAATTAAGTATTTGAATATGAATATATACATATATACTATATAATATTTTCATGTTGCTATATTGTTGTTCATAGTCATTGTTATTATTAATTTCTATTATCAGTTGCATATGGCGATGATTTACTATAAGGTACTCTATTAAATGACCTAAATAAACTTTTAATGTTTATTTTAAGAAACCATTTTGCAATAAATACTGCTGTTATCCTTATCTTACAGAGGAAACAAGTGTAAAGACCTTAGAGAACTTGCCCTGAACTCTATAGCCCATGAGTTACAGAGATAGAGCTCTAACCTACATTGACTGATTTTGCAACACTGCCTCTAAATTGTGCTTCCAAAGGATTCCCAGACCTAATTGCCAGGGAATCTTTCATTACAGGAGCTTTTTTGGGAAATAAAATGCTCTAGGCAAAGAGTGTTCGGAATTAAGTGGATCACGCCATCTGCCCCAACATTTAATTAAGAAGCTGAAGCCCACAGTGAATTCTTAATGTTCGCGATCATGTGAGTGTGTCCCAGTCCCGTGGGCATTGGAAGGGATCAAAGTCGCTTGGCCAGCTGAAGAGGCAGGTTATGAACCAGTATGAAAACCAACAGGCCATACTCACCCAAGGTAGAAAGCAAGGTTTAATGAGTGGATTACTGATTACTGATTATAATTTAATATCACCTTCCTACAAGTTGTTATATGAAATATCATATGATCTTGGGATTTTGAAGTGCTTTTCAATGGTGGTTAATATGGACTTTCAGCAGGACAGAATCTAAAACCACCTAGGAGACAAGCCCCTAGGTGTGCTCAGGGGGGTTATCAGGATCAGTTCAATTGACACGGAACTACCCATATAAACTATGGGGAGCCTGATTCCACTGGCTACATATAAAAAGAAAAGGACCTTGAGTGACTTTTTTAGCTCTCTTCTGCTTCCTAAAGCAGATACAATGTGAGCAGCTGCCCTGTATTTCTAGCACATGACTTCCCCGCCATGTTAGGGTGCACCCTAGAACTGTAAATCAGAAGAAACCTTTTCTTCCTTAAGTGATTTTTATCAGATATGAAACAGCAATGAGAAAAAATAACAAATACACTCTTATCTTCTGCACGGACAGAGTCAGGATCACACTCCTGATTTGCTGCGTTTACAAGAGTCCCCAGCAGCCCCATAATTTCCTGGGTGATTTCTTTTGTTACTTCATTTCCAACTCTATGCCTTCTCCACCAGTTGAGATGAAGGAGAGTTAAAAACAAGTCCTGACCCTGAAAGGAAAGCATTCTGGAAGTAGTCCCTGAGTTCAATATGATATTTCCTCTCCAGTGCCTATTCATTATCAGTGCCCAAGGAGGAGCAGAGAGGAGTGAAATGGAAGTATGACATTGTCACTATTTATAAATGATAACATCATCTTCCCACCCAATCTATAACAATGAGGTAACAAAACAGGATGGGCAGAATAACACACATTAAAGTAAAATTTGCATTTTTAACACAGAGAGACAGCCCATTAAAAAGACAGTGCTGTGGATAATCTGTGGCCATTAAAAAATATAAATGTGTCGGGCGGTGGTGGCGCACGCCTTTAATGCCAGCACTTGGGAGGCAGAGGCAGGCGGATTTCTGGGTTTGAGGCCAGCCTGGTCTACAGAGTGAGTTCCAGGACAGCCAGGGCTACACAGAGAAACCCTGTCTCAAATATATATATGTTCAGTATCAAAATTAAATGCTGTTGCTACTTGCTAAAGAGGAACCAAACATAACTGACTATGGTGAGGGAGACTGTAGTCATATCTAAATGTCCTTTTGAGCCTGGATATGTTTCTCAATCATAAACCATTAAAACAGTAGTTTAGGATTACTCATTAGCAGAATACAGCTTTTTCTTGGAAATTTAACGTTGTCTATAGAATATACATTCTTTCCATTCAATTAAAATATAAGCAATCTTGCAAACAGGCAGAATTAAGCACAGAAATATACTCACAATGCAACAGCTGAAAAGCAAACCGAACAATAAACCAAGGCTTATAAAGATTCTAAGATATATGATAGTATGAGCCCCTTTTAACTCTAAGCTAAGGCCTAAAAGGTAAATAAGAAGAAAATTAAAGAGAAAGAAAATACCAGGGGAAGGCCTTGAAAAAACTACTTTTTAAAAATGCGTATGCTTTTTCTCCCTAGACCTTTCTCCAAACCTCAACGTTAACTTACATACCCAACTTTACATATTGTTCTGGGTAATCCTCCTGTTGTGCCTGTCTGAGAACCCCAAAAGCCAACCAAGGAGCCGGATCCAACAAAATCACACTAGCTTGGGCTACACCACCATCACTGATGCAGCAGGGTGGGAAGCAACCCAGTTTCAAGCAAGCGTTTATAGAGGCAAGCAAACAAGCAAGGGCACATATCTGATTGGGAGGCTATTACGGAATTTGTTGCCCTTTAAAATGATTGGCTGGTGCTGGGAGCCAAACCATAAGCTTAACTTGTGCTTTCCTCCTAATTGGTTGTTGTTAGGGCGTGATCTAGAGAATAGTGTTAGGTGCAGGCTTGTGGGGAGTAACCTGGAAACTAGTTCTAGGTGCAGGCTTGTTGGTTAACTGGAGTTTAAGCTTAGGTCAGGTTCTCTAAGATGGAGCCTGAACCCAAGATGGAGTTGGTCTGGTCTCTGGCGCCATGATCTTCTCCTTGGCTTCTCATCAAGTCTCTGCTTCCTCCCCCACCTCCTAGTTCCCTTTATTATTTAACCTTTATTTTTATTTTTTATGTCTGGCTGTTTTGTCTGCATGTATGTCTAATTAACTCATGTATTCCGGGCCCTCCTGGAGTCCAGAAGAGGATGTTGGATCTCCTACGATTAGAAATTGTAAGCCATCATCAGAAGAGCAACCTGCATTCTTAACCAATGAACCAGCACCCACCACTCTTTCTTAAGTCTTTTATTTTAATCTCTCTGACATCACAGTTGCTACTTTTTTTTTTATTAGTTATGCTGTTTTTATCTTTTCCTAGTGTACTCTCCTGAGTTTATTCCTTTCTCATCTGTCTATTTGCAAATTCCCCGTTTTGGAGACTCCAAATCTTCCCAAGCTGGTAAGCAGAGGACTTCTCACTCCAGACTTCACCTTTAACTTAACAATCCCAATCAATGTTTCCCTGTTGGCTCTGAGGGATGAAGCTGGACTTACCATCTCTGCCTGCTATCTTTCTGCATCCCAGCATCCTCTGTGTGATCCCTTGACTTTACGGATTATACAGATCACATATCATGAGATCAGTGATGATGATTCTTCTACACTTCAGTTCCTGTAGCTTCAAGGGCTGTCGAATACTGAGTTCTTTTGAATCCTTTGCAATGTTTAAGCAGGTCACCGAGTCATCTATAATCTGGCTGCATGTCCCTATCTGAACTCAGCCTGCAAAGAGTCCCAGCATGCGTCCCTCATGTATCCCACATCACAGCCCAACCTACTGTCAAACACACTCAATAAAGGCTTTCTAAAGATCTCTGCTTGTATACACATCCAAATTATTATCAAATGCTGGAAATTGCAACCTTAGAAATGGATGAACAAACGTATAAACAAGTATGTTTGAAGTATTTTATCACTAACGTTTTGAAGTATAGCTATAAAAACATTTGTAAAACAAATAGAACGTTTGTAACCAACAATAAAGAAGCAGAAAGAAACAAATTACCATAAAACTTAACTTAAATAGGCGGTTTTTTTAGAAAAATATGTGCTTCCCTGACCGGGAATCGAACCCGGGCCGCGGCGGTGAGAGCGCCGAATCCTAACCACTAGACCACCAGGGAGCTTGCAAGAGCTCCTTCTGTTATGTTATTTGGTTCATTTAAAGTGCCGGATTTACTTCCAAGCGCTAGAGGGCAGATTTGCCCTGAACTATGTATGCGAGCATTTGATTGCTATAAGAATGAGCACCGGAAACTGGGGCCCTTTCTCAGCTTTCCTGTGGACCTCGCAACCGCTCTAGAAGGGACCCTGGAAACTTGATCCCCGTCTGCCTGTGTGCTGGAGATGTTCTGTATTTCTCCTACTATTGCGTTCCATGAAACTATTTCTATGCCTCGGCTACGTAAGCTTTTATCCAGATCTTGCCATTTGCTAGTTTTCTTGACGGTCTTAGACACTTAATTCAAATCTAACCGGTCTCTATTTGTATCTTTGTATCTTTTTTTCTTGTCCCGTGAATAGTAAATGCCATTAATACCAACAAAAGTGGCAGAGAGGACCCCTCAAAGCCATTAGTGTGCAAATGTAGGCACCCGAAGGCACACATGCAAACTAATACATACACATATGTAAATACGCATGTATCACATGATCGTGTCTTATTAGGTGTCTGTCATTTGGGTTAACGAAGCTATTAGCACTGGTGTGACTGCTGGGAGCTATCCTCACAGTCCTCAGAAGATTCCTATCTGAGCAGTCGCTTCAATATATACACGAACACAGCCAGGAAATTGTGGAATTGCCAGGAGTTCAAGAACCTTCCAGGCAGTCTCCGTCTACAAACCCTCAAGAAATGCAAGCCAAGAAGAATGTAAGCCTAGAGCCCCACTGTGCAGCACGGTGGAAGGAAGCACTGCAGACGTGACCCCGCGAAGAACTGGCTCCCCAGAGCATGCAGAACCACTGAGATCACGCAGAATCAGCTGAGTTGGGCTTGACTATAGCCTCTCGTTTTCTAGCAAGTATTTTCAGATGATGATTAAATCCTTGATATAATCTAAAATTACTTAAATACACAAACAGAAAGGTTAAAGGAAATCGCTAAGATTAATTGCTAAAACATCACCAAAAGAAGTTTCCAATTTTTTTTTTTTTTTTTTTTAAGACAGGGTCTCACTTTTTTGAGACAGGGCTTGCAAGTCCTGGCTGGCCTCGAATTTACAGAGATCTTCCTGCCTGTGCTCCCAAAAGCTGGGGTTGAAGGCCTGTGCTACCCCTATATCGGAGTTTTAAATTTAATTTAATTTTATTATTTTATTGTTTGTTTTTCCAGACAGGATTTCTCTGTGGACCTTGACTGTCTGAGAACTCATTCTATGGACCAGGCTCTGTCTAAAACTCACAAAAATCCGCCTCCCAAGTGACGGGGATTAAAGGCATGTGTGTCCTGCCACCACTGGCCCCTTGTCCTATTTTCTATAGAAAATGCACTCCCACTCTGCCAAACATTTTGAGTAGATCAAGTTCATGTGAACCTGTGCAGTGTGTTCAGTGTTTGTTAGAGTGTCTCCCGGGCCCTGAGATGCAGCTAGTACCAATTTAGATGTGATTCAAGTGTGGAATTCCCATTGGCTTTTCAAACCTCAATGTAAAGAAATAAAATCTCAATACTCTTAAAACATTAATCCTTTTAAAAATAATAATATGGTTCTACTGAATACATAAAATGATGACATTTGGTTTTATTATTTTAATGTAGCTAATTGAATATTTTAAGGTTGACTAATATCTTATAGTAATAAGCTGGATTCACTAATGGCTAGTATTTTGCCATATTTATTTGGTTATTTTTCCTCAGTCACTTGTGGTAACTGCAATGTCATGGTTTAACACTCATCATCTCATAAGAACTAGCAGTAAGATGATCACACTCAGAAAATTTGAGTTCAATAAAAGCTTTTCTTATAAGATCAATATGCCGGGTAGTGGTGGTGCACACTTTTTTTTTTTTTTTTTTTGGTTTTTTGACACAGGGTTTCTCTGTATAGCCCTGGCTGTCCTAGAACTCACTCTGTAGACCAGGCTGGCCTCGAACTCAGAAATCTGCCTGCCTCTGCCTCCCAAGTGCTGGGACTAAAGGTGTGTGCCACCACCACCCGGCCTGGCACATACCTTTAATCCCAGCACTTGGGAGGCAGAGGCAGGTGGATTTCTGAGTTATCTAGCCTGGTTTACAGAGTGAGTTCCAAGACAGCCAGGGCTACACAGAGAAACACTGTCTAGAAAAACAAAAAAACAAAAAACAAAAAACAAAACAAACAAACAAACATAAAGATCAATAATCAAAAGTTTCAATTGTCCTGAAATATCCTTTATAGTTTTTTTCAATATTTAAGATCTAACTCAGTTTCATTTCTTTAATATGTAAACTTCGATTTTCTTTTAGCGACATTGATTTTTATTTTTCTAATAATGGAGGGCAGTTACTTTGGAAAGTCTCTCAACCTAGATATTTCTTTTGGCAGGAAACCTACCGTAAATGAAACATTTTCTTCAGTGCTTTTTATCAGAACAAGTGCAGTGCTGGCTCCTCCACTCACTTGTAATGTTGTTTGCTCCAGTACAGGAATGCCTTGTCCGTACATGTCCCCAGAGCATAAGCCACAGTCATCTGGGATGAGAGAATGTCAGTTGAGAAAATGCCTCCATGAAGTCAGTCTATAGGCAGCTCTGTAGGGCATTTTCTTAATTAGTGATTGATGTGAGAAGGCCCAACACATTATGGGTGGTGCACCCCTGCACTCGTAGTCCTGGGTTCTATACAAAAGCAGGCTGAACAAGCACCCTGCCCTGCTCCCTGCATGGCCTCTGCATCAGCTGCTGCTTCCAGGTTCCTGTCCTGTTTGAGCTCCTGCCCTGACGTCCTTCAGTGATGGACTATAATGGGAAACTGTAAGTCAAAAAATCTTTTCCTCCCAACTTGCTTTTGGTCATGGTGTTTCATTACAGCAATAGTAACCTATTATGCGTGTGTCCTACTATGTGATGTAGGACGCCATCTTGCATAGCAAAAGAACTTCATGGTGATTGAATATCTTGCGATGGAGATCTCTCCTGGATCACCTTGGAAGACCCCCAAATCATCACATGTCCCTAAAAGTGAAAGCGGTAGGCAAGAGAATGCCTGGGTGATGTGACAGGAGTCACGGCTATCACTGGCTTCAGGAAGCCTGTGCCAAGGACGAGGAGCCAAGGATGTGGGTCAGGACAGAGAGGCAGACTTTTCCCCCAAGCTTTGGGTAGAAAACAGGCTTGCGAACTTGTTGGCTTCTGTCCTGTGAGATATGCACTAGACTCCTGAGCTCCTTTCACAAATGTGATGTTTAAGATACGAGTCTTTTGGTAATTTTAAACGCAATTACAGAATGCATGGTAAGTTTGATGACTTGGTGGAGGCATCTGCCATATTTCTCTATTTTAATGACACATCATTAATAACTACTGAGAAAAGCAAGTACGGCTGGAGTACCACTTGACCGTTTGCTACTCGCAGGTGCTTCTACATTTTCTGTTTCTGTTGATGGTGACATTCAGAGTCAATTTCTTGCCGTAGTGTTTGTAATTAGATGGCCACTTAGTTTTGCTCTGTGTTAGTAAAGAAGAACTTCTCTTCCTCTCATTAATTTGTATTCCGTTTGTAAGCATAGTTTGGGGCTTATATGTTCTTTACCAGTTTTGTGAGTTCACTCAAGGTACCTTAGGACTGGTTCCCATGGCCTCTGGAATGTTGCTATACATAGAGTGCTTTGTTACTTTCTGGTCAAACATAATTCAGTACAAAATGTATTTTATACTTATAAAGCAACCTAGAAAAGGTTTAAGCCGGGCAGTGGTGGCGCATGCCTTTAATCCCAGCACTCGGGAGGCAGAGGCAGGTGGATTTCTGAGTTCAAGGCCAGCCTGGTCTACAGAGTGAGTTCCAGGACAGCCAGGGCTACACAGAGAAACCCTGACTCAAAAAAAAAAAAAAAAAAAAAAAAAAAAAAAAAAAACAACAACAACAACAACAACAAAAAAAGGTTTAAAAGAATCTTCTATTCTTTAAATGTTCTCTTTTGCACTTTTATCAAGGAGTGGCACATTGTAACTATTTCTTATCAACTTATTTTAACACATATTCATCATATGAGTATCATTCTATCATCATTGATAACTGCATGGTATTGTTTCTAATGATCTGTTCTTTCACAAATAACCTTGAGCCAAGTGATTAGTTTTTTTATTAACTTTCTCACAAGGGAACCAATTTGTGATTTGTAGATTTCATTCAAGCACTGTGTCAAAGCACCAAAGACACCACGGAGAACAAATGGGACTGCCAGTTTTAAGGATTTATGCACGTATGTGTGTGTATGTATGCACGCATGCATGCATGCATGTAACTGTTATGTAAGTCTATGTGTTCCACATATGTGCTGGTGCCTACAGAGGCCAGAAAAAGACGTTGGGTTCACGCAAGCTAGAGTTTCAGGCAGTTGTGAGCCAGCAGATCTGAATGCTGGGAACCAAACTCAGGTCTTTTAGAAGAGCAGGAAGTGTTCATATCTGCTGAGCCATCTCTCCAGCCCTTAATTGCCAATGCCATAGCTTAACTCGAGGTGACAGCTGAAATAACCAAGAAATTATGAAATACATTTCATAATGTATGCATATAGATAAGACTGTAAAATGATACAGTGCCCTGGAGAATAATCTGGTAGTTTCTTATAAAACTGAGCAGGCATTAACCATATGACCAATCAATCACATGGACCCTTAAAATCTTAATGTCTCTGGCTCCCCAGTGCTGGGATTACAGGTATATGGCACGGCATCTGGCTTTCTTTGTTTTCTCAAAATCAAGATGGTATCTTCGTGACCCAATAGGCTAGTGGTTCTAAACTATCCTAACACTGGGACCCTTTAACACAGTTCCTCATGGTAACCCCCAACCATATGTCATTGTTATTTTTGTATTATGTCATTGCTATTTTGTAACTGTAATTTTGCAGCTGTTATGAATCATAATGTAAATATCTGTGCTTTCCAGTGGTCTTAGGTGACCCCTGTGAACAGGTCATTTGACCCTTAAGAGATCACAGCCCACAGGCTGAAAACCACTGCAAGTGAGCAATGATTCCCAGCTTGTGACAATGACCTGCTGCCTTCAACCTTGTTAATGATCTCTCTAGATATTAATAAGAGATTAATTAACCTGTTTAGATATAGTTGTCATCAGGGTCACTGACAGCCTGTGTCAACCAGTCCAAGTCCAAGGGTGAGAGAACATGTATTTTCCTCTGAGCTAGACATAGTTCGAAATATTATCACTCCAAGAGTGAACTTTCTTTGTGGTAGTAACCTCAACTTTTCATCCAGTGCACAAATTTCAACGCAAACACCTTTGCACAGAAATATACATCACTGTGAATATTTCAGTAAACCTAACTGATTCCTTATTTATTTATTTGTGCGTGTGTGTGTGGGGGGGGGGACAGAGGAAGACTTCTGGTATGTCCCTATATTATGATCTACCTTATTTTTTGAGCCCCCTAGCTTTTCTGTGAGCACTGAGGAGTTGACTCAGGTTGTATAGCAAACACTGTACTAACTGACCCATCTTCCCAGACTCCTAAGCTCATCACTTAATTAGGGACCTTTTATCAGCAAATGGTCAAGAGCCATATTTACCGATATTCTTAAAATTCCAGCTTCATGAGACATGGCCAATACTGCCTTTTAAAACAAACACTAGCCATATTCTTCAGTGCAGGATTATTTCTAGACAGACAGGTAAGAAAGATTCTATTTGTATACTGTCACTCACACCCAAGCCCTCTAGAAAATTACTCTGAAGAACACAGAGATCCGGGTGCCTCCCACTGGCTTAGTTCCCACTTCACGAAGACAAGAAGACCAGAGCAAGTGAAATGATTCACTGCTCCCTTCTACTTTCTCTGCTCAAAGCAATCCCCACCTCTCTATCTACGTAGAGTCTCACTATATAAGGATTATTTGCCACAGAAGAAAGAACATGTCCAGTGCACTTAAACTGCTGCACCCTGACTTGTCCCCTTTATCAGAGGAAGAAGAGCTAGTCTTCATATTTACCACAGGCTTCAAGCCCCAACAGGTCATCACTTACCAAGCACTTTCCACTAGCCAGGTACAGTGAGAGATGCTATGGAGACAGTTTTGTTTCATTTAATTACTTTACTAATTAGAGATAGGATTTTGCTATGTAGCACAGGCTGGCCTGAGACTGACTATCCTCCTGTCTCTACCTCCCCAAATGCTGGCATGACAGAAATGGACCATAGTGTCCAGTTCAAGGATACATTTTTGAAAAGAAACCCTTTATTACCCTAACATATGCTATTATAATAATAGCTGACCTCTATTGATTACACATTCTACATACTACATATTCTCTGTGAATTACTTTATTCCCTATATCTATCTATGAAGATGGTGCTGCCATCATCTCACCTTTGAAGATAAAAGCTTCGGAGAGTTAGAAATTTATCCAAGGCCAGCACATGTTGATGCTGTAGTCCAAAGGCAATCTGTGAATTCTTAAGGACCATCATGTTCTTAAGAATATATTCTAGGGGCTGGAGAGGTGGCTCAGCGGTTAAGAGCACTGACTGCTCTTCCAGAGGCCCTGAGTTCAATTCCCAGCATCCACATGGTGGCTCACAACCATCTGTAATGGGATCCAATACTCTCTTTGGGTGTGTCTGAAGACAGCGACTGTACTCACAATGTATAAAATAAATACATCTTTAAAAAAGAATATATTCTAATAGTATTTTATCTAGCTGCACCCAAATTCCTCCCAATTCTTTCTGTATATCTTTTCTACCCATTGAAAATTGGCGAGCATTCCAGAAGCATTTCCTGTAATAAGGAAATGTTGTGTCCGGTGTTGTCCAAAAGGCAATCACAAGCTTTATTTGGCTCTTTAGAATTTAATGTATGACAAATAGAGTGAAAATCATAACAACTGTATTTCACTACGTTTGAATGACCACCTTTGACCGATGGGCACCACGCTGGATAAGAGGGAGGTAGATAATGTTAATTCTGATTTCTGTGTGAAGACATGACTCAGATGAACAAAAAAGAAGGGCCAAAGAATCTTTAAATTAGAAGCACCCCACCCCCAACCCTGGGAGCACAACTCCCTATCCTGTCCAGCCTTCCACTGTAGTGACAAGCTATAATTAGTATGTGATCCATCATGTAATCCCAGGGGAGCTAATGAAGACTGTGACACTGTTTGCCGTTGCTTTGGAAAACATTCACTCCATCAGCAAGTCACCACTTTAAACACATACTCAGTTATACTTTTGTCTAAAAAAAAGGAAATCAAGGCTTATTTTATTTCTGGACAGGACCTTGGGTTCACAGGCACAAAAGGGTGCCGCTGATGGAGTTAAAGGCTGAGAAACGGTACCTGCAGCTCAGTGACTAGTCCCTGCAGAGCCTGCACTCAAGGTTGATGCATTTGGCTAAGCAAACAGCAAAGTTCTTGTCCTGAGTGACTTCAAGATGTTTTTTCCATAACAGCACTACGTGTGTCTTCCTTCCCGGAACTAGGTCATTCTGAATTGGGGCTTTAGATTCATCAGCCATTCTCAGAACACTCTCAGAACATTCTCAGAACCTGTGCCTCTCGGCCCACTCGGCAACACAGCTCAGACACTGTTCCACCCTGACCTTCTAGGTGATATCCATCTCCCCCAAAAAAGCTTAGCTATCTTATCATGGAAACTTGGACTTGACGTGATTTTTCCTTTCTTTTAAATTTTTATTTTACTTTTTTGAAGCAGGGTATCATATAGCCTAGGTTAGTAGTTGAGGTTGGCCTTGAATTCCTTATCTTCCTAACTCTGCCTCCCAAGAGCTGGGATTACAGGGCTATGTCGCCTTTCAATGTGTGTGTGTGTGTGTGTGTGTTCTCAGATTTATTTATTTTTATTAATCTTAGATTTCAAAATCATAAAAGCACTTACAAAGAATTGTGAGACCGTCACCATTTCTTCTGGGGACTTCAAGCCCTGTTTTTCTTTTGATACAAATAGAATCATGTCTTTATATTTTAGGAGACCATTTTGCTAAAGGCTAGATCATTTACCAAAAGGTGTCTAAAGAACACGGAAAGAAGTCTCTCCTACTCCAAGCATAAAGATGTAAACCTGATGTCAGAATTTACAGATGGTCAGTGCAAAACCAGGAAGTGATTCCATATTTGCATGACCATGTAACATCACCTGCTGCTGAAATCTCAAAGTCATGACTGTTCAGTGTTTTGCTCCACCCTCCAGAGACTGACAATACCAAGAAACAGCAGCAACCTGGGAGGCCTCTGTGTACTGTGTGTTGATGGTTTGGGACACACCAGTCATACACATACCCACACATTTTTTTTTCTTCCCGTGTTTAAGAGTGATCTTCACGACCAGATCTTCCGAGTCATCTTGCAGTGATAACCACTGGACTGTAAACGGGACAGCATCCAATACCGGTTGGAAGCTCACAGGCACAGTCCCCTGGGCTCATGGAAAAACCTTCCCACTGAGCTGCTCTACAACCTCAGCCAGGAGCTGCCTGGACTGCCATTGCCTTGGCTATAACGATTACAATTCGGCAGCTTATAGGATGTTGTACCCGGGACAGGAGAAGGGGAAGGTGGGCCCCTTTGCCAAAGGCAATTGTCTTTTCTTTGCCGGAAAAGACAGAGGATGAATTTATGGTCCTAGAGCTGGAAGGGAAAGAAAAGGGGCTTTAAGGCTCCATTCCAGCTGTGCCTATAAGCGCTAACTTCCCTTCAAGATCCAGCCTTCAAGTAGCTAGCTAGAAGGGTTGAGATAAAGGGCCAGGTAACCAGACCGTTCCCGGTTCACAGCCTGACCGTCGCCCCGGGGCAGCGTCACAAAGGGCCGGGGCTTGCGGAGGCCGCGCGCGCAGCTCTCTAGGGCGGAGCCTCTGGGTCCAGGGTTGGGGGCCCGGAGCCACCACGGGGCTTCCAGCCTGCGGCTCCGAGATCGCACCGGGGAGGCAAGATGCCGCAGCTGCATCCCGAACCGCTAAGGCGGGCCGCTGACCTCCCGAGTCCCTGCCGCAGCAGACGAGCGCAGCGCGCGCCCCGGGTCGGGCGGAGCTAGAGGCGGGCGCCGGGCGGGCGTCGCGCCACCGCAGCTCCCCGCCTTCCGCCCCGTGCGCGCCCGGTCCCCTGACCGTGGGTGCCGCTGCAGGCACCTGGGCGAGGCCTCGAGCATCCCGGCGGCGGCTGCTCCGGCCAGATCCGCACTCCAGAACCTCTCAGGAGCGCATCCCGCGGCTCCTGCGGCCTCCCTTCGCTCTTCCTCGGCGGGCGATCCTCCCCCCCATCCCCCGCGCCTCCGTCCTCTCCCTCCCATCCCAGAGGATGCGCTCCCCAGCGCCAAGCGGCAGAGGCCATGGCTCCCAGAAATGCGTGCGCTTGAGCCACTTCGCCCCGATCTGCGGAGCCCGCGCCCCCGCCCAGTAGGTAGGTGGCCGAGGCGGGGCCAGACCGTGGAGGCTACCGGCTGCTGATGCTGCGGCCAGGAAGAACCGGAGCCGTGGCCAGCAGCAGCCAAACTTGCCTCCCCCCTGGGCTGCCAGCGCTCGGAGGTGTGCTAATGGCGCTGGGCGCAGCCCCCGGGGGACCCGAAACGCTCTGCTTGGAGCGTTCGAGGCCGAGCCAGGGCGCAGAGGCGCTGGACCCTCCTCGCCTACAATCTGGGGCCCCTCGGTTGGGAGGCTGGGGGAGCTTGGAAGAATAGGTTGACGCGGGGCTTCTTTGCAAGGAGGAGACTGTCGCCTTTTTCACGAGCTCAAGTAGACTGTGTCTTTGCATTTTTAAAAAGCAGGATCAGCAAAAGCGTTCTTCCTGTTGTCCCTTTTGCTAAAATGTAGACGACCACGGTTGTTGTTTTAGAGAGGCATTTAGGAGTGGTTGTGGATTTTTGTGTAATTTACAGCTAGCCGAGTGGTATATAAAGTCAAAGATTAAAAACACGTTAGCATTTTGGGTGCCAGTTTAAGGAAAGTCTTTTAGAAATCAGATTACCTAGGTGATGGATGAGACTGGCGTGGTCTCAGGATAAAGCTGGCTGGAGCCGATGGGTTTGAGAGCTGCAAGTTTGATACAGGTGTCGGGAGTTGAGAGTATGAAAGATGCTCCTGTTAGCCAGCAGAGGCAGCCTTGTCTCCAGCCCCGCTTTCAACTCTGAGCTGACCCTTACCTTTCTGAGAAACTGGTTGAGTCTTTTTTTTCCCTGTTCTTGAAGTAAAATTCATACATTAGGGCTTTTAGCAAAATTGTTTCTTCTCAGGCTGTCGTTTTGGATTTTGCGTTAAGCAATAAGGTTTAGAATTTTGAAAAAAAAAAATGGGCCATTGTAAGCTCCAATTTTATAAGCACTATTTCAGATTTTGGCGAACTGAATCAATACAAATACTAAGAGGACGAAATCACCATCATTACCAGTTCCTCCTCCCCTTCGTTCTCCCCCTCTTCCCTCTCCTCTTCCTCCTACCCTCCCCCCTCCTCCCCTTCCGCCCCCTCCTCTTCCCATGCTGTAATTCCTTAGTGTTGAATGCCCTATAGCTGTTTACTGGTTATTTGTTGAATGAATGAAATTGTATTTCAAGATATATGTTGTATATAACCCAACCATTTAAAATCATAGTGTACGTTGTTATTGCTAGTGCAATTAACTATATTTTTAAAAAATCGCTTCTTTCTATAAATAGGCGAACTTGGTTATTTTTCATTGACATTTCTGGCGTCATCAGCAAGGAAGGTAGTTCTCTGTTTAGGTGCACTTCGTGCCCACTTTCAGTATTACAGCGTTTGGTACCGTTTCAATTTTACTTTCGAAAACAATTTAGAAGGCAGAATTTATGTTTAAAGAAAATTCGTAAGTTATTTCAGAAGGAACAGTGATCTGGTTAATAAGTAACAGGTAACTTGTTTTAAAGTTGAGCTGTGGCTTATTGTATATGTGTTGTTAAAGCTAAAGATGAAACAAAACATTTAAAAATGTCTATAGTTCCAAAGTGACCTCACATATATCGATTAGATACAGATTTATTTATCTACCTATCTATCTATCTATCTATCTATCTATCTATCTATCTGCTTATTTATTTATTTATTTTTGATGCTAGGGAACCAAATCCTGTTTGAGTAGCAGCCTAAGCCTTAGAAACAACATTTTAGCTATTTTGCTTTATAAATTGAGGTTTTTGGATGATCCAGTACCTTTCCTGCCTAAAAAAATGTTTAGGAGAAAAAGAGAAACAAAACGTGCGCGCACACACACACACATCCACAGAAAAGACCAAACTTGATGCAAAGACAACGGTTTGCTTTCCATTTACATTGAAGGTTTGCCTTTTAACCTTTGTTTTCCTGTCACACAGTTTAATGAGTCATCCTTAACTTATTGTCACTCTCTCCGTAGCACGTGTATCTGTCAGGGAACACCTCGTTTTCTTTCCTCCCTCCCTCCCCCAATTTTCATGCATCTCCTCCCTCACTAACCAGAATATTACCCACAATCCTTATTTTCACACACTCTGGTAAATCATAATATAGTACTATTTCTTCTCTAACCTAGTTGGATTGTTTCAGATGGGTGAAGAAAAACTTTTAGATAAAAGGTAGGAAGGCCGGAGGATATTGTGGGAAGAGAAGGTGTGATTAAACCAGTTTGTTATAACATATGCAAACAGCAGGTTGCCATGCCCAATAACGATAAGGGCATTTTTAGAACCTTACTTGTAATTAAGGGTATTGAGTAATTCATTTGTGTTGTTTGTCCTGGCGAGCCTACTATTTTCTAAGAGAGCCCGTGGTTCTGGTACACCTTTACTTCTTTTAAAATGATGTTTTTATATGTGTGTGGGTCTTCCCCGCAGATGAGTCTGTGCACCATGTGCATGCAGTGCCTGTGATGGGCAGAAGAGGGCATCATATCTCCTGGGACCCGAGTTCTAAACTGGGGTGAGCCACTATGTGGGAGTTCGGGATTAAACACGGGTTCTCTGCCAGCACTCTTGCCAACTGAGCTATAGTTTCCCCACCCCCAACACCAACTCCTGCAAACATTTTACTTTTAACTTCCGGACAGTCACTTGTTTGTTTAACATGTAGAAATTGAGAACTGTAACAATGTGCTATGACTTGTGTGCTCTGAAATTAGTCAACCAAATGAGAGCTTTTTCCTCGTTATAGAAGGAGGCAGCTTCTAATTTTTTTTTTTTTAAATCTCCTGTGTCCTGAATGGAACTATAGCATCTTTAGGATGTGATGACTCCTGTGTTGAGTCTTGCCACCAGAGCCAGCTACAGCCCTGCCCCCACATGCACCACAGTAGTGCAATTCTAAGTCTGTATTTCTGCATCTAGTCTTTCTGTATTTTTCCTCCTGGTGTCTGTCTGTCATTTTAGAAACCTGTCTGTTCTTTGTTAAATGTGTGTTTTTTAACTCTCGCCGCCTAATATCCTTTTTAAATTAAACAGAATCCTCTCGATTCACACATATATTAGAATCAAGATTATTAGTATTATGGAGAAAACACAGGGAAGTAAATTTGGATAATCTTCCATTTCGAATACAGGGAGTGCATGGTTGAAGGAAAAAGTTGTCCTCCTCACTGGGTACACAAAATGGATTTGTTTCTCCACACACAAGAGAATATGGGTTATCTATAAATTTGATATGATTAATTGATAAAAACGGTTTCTAGAGGGTCAGTTGAACAAAGGCCTTGGCATCTACCTGTCTTCCTCTTATTTAGACCAGGGGGAGTCTAGCTAGAGCTTTCCAAACTGTGCAGCGTCTTGGTTTCCTTGTTCAGCAGTCTTGACTGCTTGATATCTTCTCCATTGTTTGCACTGGAAATGATTTACGTAGCAGACTGTGGAAAAGAAACTACTGATAGATCACTTTATAGATAGGACCGAGGGAAGGGTTCTTACAACAGCTCCTGTTTAAAGTCCATGCAAAGCATTCCATTGAGCTCTGGGTGCCAAAGCCATCCATCCCCTGAACAATCAATATGTGTGACATTATTTCCATTATGCAAAGAGTGAACCAGATGTTCCTTTTTCTGTCTTGGTGACTAGTTTGAGGCAGATTTGCAACTTAAATTCTAATGACAATGTGAAAAAACATATGATTACTATCATTAGTCTTCTAACTTTCCCTCTTTTTCCCGTTAGCTTTGGTTTTACCCTGTTCCTCATGATTCTGATTCTTATCTAATTATGTTTCTTGTGTTTTATTGAATGGCATTATTTTAGATGACTCATTCTTAATGGAACAAGAAGAAAAATATAAAACACGAAACTGAATAAATGAAACCATTGCAGTTGACGCCCAAACACCTGGTGTTTCTAATGAGTACATTTCAGATTGGCTATATTAAATGAGTTTTGCACAAATATTAAAATTTTGATATATTGGAGCTTGTGTGTATAGAGGTACTGGCTGGTTTTGTGTGTCAGCTTGACATACGCTAGAGCCATCAGAGAGGAAGGAGCGTCAGTTTAGGAAATGCCTCCATGAGATCCAGCCATAACACATTTTTCTCAATTAGCGATTATTAAAGGAGGGCCCAGCTCCTTGTGTGTGGTGCAGTCCTGGGCTAGTGGTTCTGGGTTCTGTAGGAAAACAGGCTGAGCAAGCCAGTAAACAGCACCCCTCTATGGCCTCTGCATCAGCTCCTGCCTTCAGGTTCCAGTCCTGTTTGACTTCCTGTCTTGACTTCCTTCAGTAATGAACATCAATATGGAAGTGTAGACAAATAAACCCTTCCTCCACAACTTGCTTATTGGTTATGGTGTTTTGTTGCTGCAATAGAAACACAGGCAGAAGTTGGTGCTACGGTCCTGGCATATTGCTGTGACAGACCTGACTTTATTTGGGGGAGGATTGTGGAAAGACTTTGGAACTTTGGCCTAGAAAAGCCACTGAGTGTTGAGAGCTCAGTGGGATCTTGGAAGATGAGAATGTTGAGAGTAGTGCAGACGATGGAGGTCTGGCTTGTGAAATTTCAGAGGGAAGTGTAAAGACTCCATCAGGGCCATTGCCATTTTAGTTTAAGATTCTGTGTTTCGGGTTAGCTGGAGCTGAAGAATCAGCTGTGATTAACAAGATACTAGAACTACTAAAATGAAACCCTTATATTACTGGGACAATCGGTGCTATTTAGGTGGAGTTAAGAAATTAGCAGTGGTAAGAAGAGACCAGCATCACCGCTGAGGTGAAATCTTCTGGGAAGTGTTTTGTGAGAGCAGAGAGAAACTGTGTTCCAGAGACTGCCAGGGTTGTACCTCCTGGCAGCTGGATTTCTTAATGTATAAGAGGCACCCAGGCGGTACTGTTTTTGAAGGGATGAAGGGGTCACGGAGACTTAGTGCTGTGAGAGGCCAGGAGAGGTCTTTGGTGAAGGTGCAGCCTCAGTGGCAGTTGAAGGCCCAGGGCTGAAGGGGTCATGCAGAGAAGTTGAGACTGGGCACCAGGAAGAGATCCTATGAGAGGCTTTTGGTGAAGGTGCAGCCCAGTTGCACCAAAAGACACCAGTGTTTTGTAGATGCTAGTACCATGGGATGACCAATAAGAACAGCAGCAGTGAGGTGGAGCCAGCCTGAGCTAAGAAGACAAGCTATGTGTACTGCTGAGGATACAGCTGGAGAAGTGACCCAAGCCCTTTAGAGGTGCCCAGAAGATTGTGAGTGGATCTCAGACATTGGATGGTTGGAGTTTATTTTTGCTTTTATTTGATTGTGACTGTGCCCTGGTTTTTCCCTCCTGAAGTAAGAAGGTATTTTAACTGGAGACCACAGTTAAGAGATTTTGAATTTTAAAAGACTTTGGATTTTAAAAGAGATTGGATATTTTAAAGGGACTGAAAATTTAATGTGTTTGAATTTGTCAAGACTTTTAAAGTTATATATGTTTTTAATGTGAGATCTTGGGGATGAATAAGAAAGGAAGTGATGGGCCAGATCGGCACTCCAGAGAGAGAGCCCCTTGTGGGTGGTGCCATCCCTGGGCTGGTAGTCTTGAGTTCTATTAAAAAGCAAACTGAGCAAGCCAGGGAAAGCAAGCCAGTGAGAAACATCCCTCCATGGCCTCTGCATCAGCTCCTGCTTCCTGACCTGCTTGAGTTCCAGTCCTGACTTGCTTTGGTGATGAACAGCAATGTGAAAAGTGTGAGTTGAATAAACCCTTTCCTCCCCAACTTACTTCTTGGTCATGATGTTTGTGCAGGGATAGAAACCGTAAGACACCACCCAACCACCACCTAATACATAATCCTTAAAACATTTAGTAATCATGGCTTAATTTAATAATTCCTCATCAAATATTGTATCGATACTCTTTAAAAATAACTTTTGTATTCAACATGATCCCTCTTTGGGAGAGTGTCTTGACTCCAAAGGGAGGTTTTTCTCTAGAATTGGTATTAAAAGGCGCTAATGTTCCAAAGAGAGTGTCATGAAATTTAGGGCTTTAAAAAGAAGAAAAGGGACCCTTTGGAAGTTGAACTTATTCAACTTTGCCCTCAATAGACGACATGGACTATCAAAAAAAAAAAAAAAAAAGCCCATCATAAAACATAACTTATGTGAGTGTGTGAGTGAGACATTTTAAATAGTAACCTAGAGGGTATGCCAGGCACTCAGTTTATTACAAAATGCCCTGAATGGGGTGATGGCTTTCATGACTTATTAACAGTGTTTAGCCCTGTTTGTGTGAAATTTCTGGCTGGTAGATTATTATCACAAGCAAATTCTTGTGCTCGGTGTGGCACAGGAAGAATGCAGGAGAATTCTGCAGTTTGTGCTCATTGCAGGTCTCCTTGTTAACCTCTGTAATTCTGACCGCATGTTGCAAACATCAGATTTACAGATTTGTTTTTCCAACCGTGTGAATGGAAGCTACCAAGAGTTCTCCAAGTGCCAGAGACAAATACTCTTGAGCCTGAACGGATGTAGCCTCCACTTCATGGTGGAAACCACAGTTCAGGCTATTACTCTCTCTGTTGAGAGAACCTGCTCAGTTCTGTGTTCTTAGGGATTTCCACCTGAGCTGTGATGATTTCCCCAAGGAGTGTCCAAGAGTTACGTCCCACTGAAACATAGCTAGCTAGCAACATGCTTTGATGTTTAGAGTCACATTGCAAATTTCAATTTAAAACGCCTTAACTTTAAAACAAAACAAAACAAAACATATAGTTGGGAAGAAAAATGAAACATTTACACATAGGAATTTAAAAGAGCTAAGATGTGAGCAAGCATTGACTTTATTGCATCAAAGGATCGAGTTTATTGTAATCAGATTATAAAAGTCAGAAACAGTGCTGACAAAGGAAACATTGTCTCATCTCACACAGAAGGCAAGAGAGTGTGTTGCTATCCATTAGGTTGAAGACAGCTTAGTCTTGGAATTTCTCAGGGCCAGTGATTCTCTTGTGAGTACACAGGATGGTGATAGTGGGGCCAGTGGCATGCACCATGAGGTTAGAGCGGATGCTACAGCAAGTGGCGTAAAGATCACCCTACTGTGTGTTACTGCCCTTGTGAACTGAGGCAGGTTAGTTTCTCAATATCTGTCAGATGAAGATAATAATCTAGCCTCCTCCATCACTTAGAACATTCGATCATTTATATACAGTATCGGGAAGGCTGCCTGGTGCAAAGTAAGCAATTCTGTTAGCTGTTGTCGTATTATGAAAAGCTGAGAAGAATCCAACAGTGAAAGCCTTTTTTAAAAAAATGACAGTGCATATATACTTACTCATCGAAATAATGGTTTTAAACAATATTTAACCCTGTGGGAGATGGTCATAATAATTAAGTATCAGAGTGTGTGTTCAGTGGTGAGCCCAGTTCCTTTGGGGGGCATAGGTAGGAATAGTAGAAGTATCAGGAGAAGAGACCCTAATTTGATTTTATGATCCAAAACAGGATAAAATATTAAAGTGATTTATTTTTCTATTTGATGACAGCATGAGTGATTTATATTTCCCCCCACGTTTTACTTGTTGCTCATGTTTTGCAATCATGATTATCAGAAACTACAAAACATAATTGTAGGGTTTCTGTCTCCTTGCCTTGTCTTTCCAGATTGTATATTCAGTTGGGCATGTTTTGGTTTCCCTTCTTTTCAAAGCTACTGTAATTTCACTTCCTCAGGATCTTCACCCACACACAATCTGCTGGGATTTTCTTGTACTTAACTTGCTTGGTTTGTGTATAGACCTGTCCCAAGGTTGTGGTGTGTGTGTGTGTGTGTGTGTGTGTGTGTGTGTGTGTGCATATGCATGCATGCACACCTCTGTCTGTCTCTGCCTATGTTGCTGTTCTAGGGATGAAACACAAAACCTCAATGCCTGACCTCTCTGGAAAAACAGAACAAGTGAAAAGATGTTTGTGATCAGTCATCTGCATTAGGCTGATATTTCACAAACACCATCTAGGCTACCCACTCTAAGGGAACTGAGTGCTGGAACGCTTTATTCCCTAATTGCCCTAATTGTTTTTACAGTAAGCTTACAGAGATTACCTCTCCTGCATTACTCTGTGGCTTTCAGGTTTGTTTTAGCACAGCGTTACACACACACACACAAACACACGCGCGCGCATGCGCAGAGCACGACAACTACCCCGTTCTGTGGCTGATGTTCTTGAGCCTGATTGATGAATTTTGAGCTCATTCGTCTGCTTTGCACATGCTTCTTATGTTCAAGATTAGAATATTATGTCTCTTACTTCTCTTAGTCTTAGGTTATTGGCTTGAAAATCTGATCTAGATTTTCCTTTCACAGATCTAAAACCAGAGCTGTTCAGTGCCAGGGGATGGCCTAGTTGGCAGTGTACTTACTATAGGGGTCCAGTAATTACTAACGCATCCTAGTTACCTATAAAACATTGCTTGTTTGATGTGCTTTCCTGAACCTGACGGAGGACATATTTAAGGTTTATAAATTTATTAGAAGTTTGTAGGTCTCATATTTTCTGGAAAGGATGAAAACCCCAGGAAGTGTTTTATATAACTGCTCGTATAGTCTCCACCAGTGGTTCTAAACTGGCGCTCACACACCTTATCAGCCGTGGGAAGAAAAATTTACAATGGCTATATCATCTTTGATTTCTGGTTTATATATCATATAAGGTATATATAATGAACAAGACATGGGTTTTGTTGTCATTTGCTGAAAACAGGTTTTTAAACTCAGATACTTCTGCTGATATGAGATATGCTTAAGTACAGGTCTGAATAGTGACAGACACTAGTCTATTACTTATGGTTGGTTTCTGTTGTTTAACAATAAGAATCACTTTAAGGCTGGAGAGCTGGCTCTTACAGAGAACCTACACTGGGTTCCTAGCAGCCATGTCAGACTTCTCATGACCACTTGTAACTACAGTTCCAAGTGATCCGACACTGTATACTGGCCTGAGGTGCCTGTCTGACGTGTACGTACCTTCCTCCCCCCTCCCCCTGCCCCCCACTCAACTTTAGGTAATTAAAATTTTTTAAAATTCTGTGTTCAGTCCCAGCTAGGAGTTGTGATGCATGTTCCTGTATGTCTTAGTTTTCCATTGCTTTGAAGAGATACCACAACCAAAACAACTTATAAAAGAGTTTATTGGGGTGCTGGAGACATGGCTCAGCGGTTAAGAGCACTGGCTGTTCTTGCAGAGGTCCTGAGTTCAATTCCCAGCAACCACATGTTGGCTCATGGCCATCTATAATGGAATTCGATGCCTTCTTCTGGCACACAAATGCAGATAGAGCACTCTTAAATTAAATGAATAAATCTTTAAAAAAAAAAAAGAGTTTATTGGGGCTTATTATCATCGTGGTGGGGAGCATGACAGCAGGCCTGGTGCTGGAGCAGTAACCGAGAGCTTACAACCTGATCCACAGGCACGAGGCAGAGAGAACTAAGTGGGAATTGCATTTACTTTTGAAACCTCAAAGCCCACCTCCAGTGACACGTCTCCTCCACTGGGACCCCATCCCTAATCCTTCCCAAACAGTTTGATCAACTGGGACCAAACCTTCAAATATGTGAACCTATAGGGGCCGTTATCATGCATACCGCCCTAGTGTGTAAACCCTAGTCTTAGACTGCACATCGTGAAAACAGTCCGTGTCTTTTTGGGATTCACAGCCTGGTTGAAAGGAGTGTAGAAGAAGGAAGTAGAAAATGCCACATCATGCAAGGGTGCACTAGGAAACTGGCCGTGTGACTTTGTTCATTGAAAATTGTTAAGGTATGATGTGTCAGGCATAATACACGGTCACGTATTCTAAGACTACATTAAACTCTTAGGTTGAAATAGTTTCTTAATAATCAGGTGAGTTTTTATGCATTTATCTTCTGATTGCCTGTGTTGACTGGATGAATGTCCGTTGTCACTCAGTATCGTATTTGCCAGTTCCCTAAATGGCATTCTTATATTTCCTTTAAATGATGAGAGACAGCAGTGTCGTAGTCCTGATGGGAAAGTAAAGTTTTGCAACAGCATGCCTTTGGAATAGTGATGCTATAGAAAAGTAATTTAAAATCAGCATATTTTCATGCTAGGTTTGTAATGACAATGTACTGCAAATAGGGTGGCTTAAGACAACAAATATAGAGGCTGAAGAGATATGACTCAGCGGGTGAAGAGCACTTCTTGCTCTTGCAAGTTCAAATCCCAACACCCAGATCAAGGCTCAAAACTGTAACTCCAGTTCTAGGAGATCTGACAGCCTCTTCTGACCTTCGGGAACACAGAGAGCATGGTGCACAGGCGTACATGTAGTCAAAGTACTGAGTATAAATAAAATACAATATCTACAAAACATAGAAATATATTTACTCACAGTTCTGTAGGCATATGTTCTCCAATCTGCCTATCAGCGAGAACATATCCCCTATGACACCTGCAGAGAAATCTGTCTTTGCTGCTGCTGCTTTTGGTCACTTGCTGGTGGCCCTTGCCTTCCGTAGCTTGTAGCCTTATTACTTTAAGCTCTGCCCTGTCTTTACCTAGCATTCTCTCCCTGTGTTTTAATGCATGGTCATTTATAAAGAAGCCATTGTATTGATCAGAGCTCCACACACTGAAGAGTGACCTAATCTTAACTAATTGCATTTTTTTTAGTGACCTGCTTTCCAAATAAAGCCCCTGTCTGAAGGACTGAAGATTGTGAGTTCAGTCTGTGGTTTTGTGGTGATTCTATTCAACTCATAATATTGAGGAATATAAAAGTTGTTGGACAAATATCCCAAAACTACACAAGGTGTCAACTGCTGTCTTCTCAGTGGATATTCAATAGCCATGTAAATTGGGTGTCGGACAACTGGAAGAAAAGAATGGCCCTTGGATGTTTGTGTCATTTGGCTACTTCTCTTTGTGGGTTCTAACATCTCAGGGATGTCTGGAAATCTATATAAACACAGTTACATTTTGTGTGATTTTTGGTCTTTCTGACAAAACTCCATATGTGGGTCAGGATGTTCCTGAAGGTATACTGGGTTTTGGGTTTTGAAAAAACTGCCTCACAACAGCTGCCAAACCTCAATGGCTTTAGATCCACAAGTATTTATGTCACAATGATCAGCCTGCAGGTTGACTGCGGTTTGGCCGATCTCTGCTGAGCTTGGCAGAGCTGAGGGCCAGGTCTGTTCTTCATGTGCTAAAGCTGAAGAAGGAACAGCAGCCACCCAAAGCTGGTTCACTAGGTAGAGAGCAGCGACTCACCAGACTTGGTGCTCTGGGTCAGAATAAGTATCTTTATTACTGCTCACAGTCTGTTCTGCCAGTCAGACATCACATGACAAATTTGGTGGGTATTGTCAGTGTGACAAAATCTACACCTGTCTGGGAAGGAAATCTCATTGGGGGATTAGGGTGGCCTGTGGGTTAATTGAATTAGGAGGATACGCCCTAAATGTGGGACACACCATTTTAAGCGTTGGGCACTGGACTGAATGAAAGGAAGGAACAGTCTCTGCTCATGACCACGGATGTAATATGGCCAGCTGCCCCCTGACACCGATTTCTCGGAAATGGACCGGAGCCCAGAATTGTAAGCCCAAACAAACTGCTCCTCCCTTAAGTGTCTTGTGTCAGAACAGAATATCTTATTAAAGGGGGGGGGAGACAAGAGAGAGAGAGAGAGAGAGAGAGAGAGAGAGAGAGAGAGAGAGAGAGAGAGAGAGAGAGAAATTAGTGTAAAAAACAAGCAAGCATGACGGGCTGGGGTGGGAAGTACATAACTGAACAATCCAGTCTACCACAGATAATTTTATACAGGATTCTGTAGAGACCTTTCTATGGAGTAACTTTGCATGGAATAAGCTTTTTTTGTGTGTTTGTTTGTTTGTTTGTTTGTTTTTTCAAGACAGGGTTTCTCTGTGTAGCCCTGGCTGTCCTGGAACTCACTCTGTAGACCAGGCTGGCCTCAAACTCAGAAATCCGCCTGCCTCTGCCTCCTAAGTGCTAAGATTAAAGGCATGCGCCACCACTGCCCGGCCTATTTTGGTTTTGTTTTTTTCTTGGAATAAGCCTTTTTAAAAAAGGTATTCACCAAATGCTTGTTTCTTGACCCAAATTTTGGAAAATTATAGCTAAATTTGTTTTTCTCCCAAAATATCAGACTACTTCACAATGCTGGTTCAATTTCAAACTGTGCTTATTTCAAACTGTGGTTATCCTCCTACGGCTAACTGCTTGTTGGGCTGTTCCTTGCTTGCTTTCGACAGGATCTTCTTGCTTGATTCAGCCTAGGCATATGTAGAACACACTCTTTATCCCACCCTGGCCTTCAAAAAGAGGCCATTTTCCCACCTCGGCTATAGATGTTCCGTGTGTTAGGCTTTGTTTTATGGAACAACATGCTGAGCTCAGCACTTTGCCACCTCATTACCCAAAGTGCACCGGGCAGGCTGTGTGAGCCCCGCTGCTTCCTGGAGAGTGTGCTAACTATTTTCATACAGGAAGGAGATGTATGCAGTGTGCATAGCACTCCAAACAAACACACATGAACAAACGACTGTTTAGGGAAGCATCCCATCTCAAAGACCTTCTGGAAATATGCAGATCCCTGTGGCCTGACCTCTTCCTCCTCCTCCCTCTTCCTCTTTCTCCTCCTCTTATTCCTCCTCCTCCTCATCCTCTTTCCTCCCTTTACCTCACCCTCCTCTTTATGCTGCGTATACACTTTTTTCTTTTATTGAAACTAGAATATTTGATTATGGTTTCCTTTTCCCCCACTCCTCCGAGTTCTCCCCACTGTTCCTCCTATCCCAGACCATACCCTTTCTCTCTTTAGAAAACAAACAGCCATGTAAGGAATGATAACACTAAATGCGACACGCTACCTCGCCGATAAGGAGCATGTCATATTCAAGATTCTTCTGACAGCGTCTTTTATTGTTACAGCTCTTTTAGTTAGAAGGATGCAAGATGGAGAACAAAGGAAGGACCCCAAGCCCCAGAATGTACTGACTTATATACTATCAAAGAGACATGATCTGTCCTCATTGGCTTACAGAGTGGGGTCTCATTTACATATCCACTGATAGTACTATCAGCGGGAGAATTTGCGCCTACGCGTGCGCACAGCTGCAGACACCAAGGCCAAGAAGAACCAGGAACAGGAAGCCAGCGCCATCTTCTAATGGCGAGCGTATAGCTACTTCAGCAAACGCAGCATGGCTCCTAACAACTAAAAACAAAACAAAATATAATACGACAACTCAACAAGAAAAAGAACAGGAGAAAAAGCACCAGTAATTCCAACAGATACAGAGGTACATACTCAGGAATCCTGTAAAAAACCCCAAACCAACCAACCAACCAAAACCCACTGGGATATAACATTAGGGGACAACCTCCAAAGACACTTGATCTAGTTCTGCTCATTGGCCATTTTCTGCAGGGCACAGAGCCTACCCTTAAGAGTTTGTTTCCCCAGTGGGACTTCCTTGGGGGAAAAAACCCACTTTTTTTTATTTGCAAGTGGCTATCAACTGAAGGTAGCATCTGGATTAGGGATGGACACTTGTGTCCACCTTTCTCTTTAGTCTAGGACCCCATTTGATGCAGACCCATGTAGGCCTTGTGCATGCTGCCACAGTCTCTTGAGTTTCTACGCGGTCCAGCCCTGTTGTGCCTACAAGACCTTGATTCCTTTTGCTGTCCTCTGTCTCCTTGGCTCTTCCACTCTTTCTGCCTCCTCTTGCACAGAGTTCCGTGATCCCTGCCTGAGCAGGGAGAGATCTGATGAAGACATCCTTCCCCTTTAGGACTGTATGTTCCATGGTGCCTCCCTCTGAATGCTGTCTGGCTGTGGGTCTCTGCATTTTTTTTCTCCCCCATCTAATGCAGGAGGAAGCTTCTCTGATAATAGCCGAGCAAGACATGAGTATAACAGACTGTTTTTATTAGTCATTTTATTGCTCTGTTCTTTTAGCCAAGCAGTAGTAATTGGTTTTCCTCTGGGACCACGATCTATATAGTCTCAGTTTCTGTCACCAAAGCAGCATTGGGGGTAGGTTCCATCTTGTGGAGTGAACCTTAAATCAGATATTGGTTGGTTAATCCCACAAACTCTGTGCCGCTATACACCAACCAACCTGTCTTGTAGTCAGGTCATTCTTTTAGAACACCTGTTTTGTTTTGTTTTTTTGTTTTTTGTTTTTTGTTTTCTAGCTATAACTGCAAGTTCTATATTGAATAGTTATGGAGAGAGTGGAAAACCTTATCATGTTTCTGATTTAGTGGCAATACCTTGAGCTTATCTCCATTTTAGTTGCTGTATGGGCTTTTTGAAAACAGCCTTTAATATGTTGAAGTATACCATTTGCATCCCTAATTTCTCTAAAATAGGGTTTTTATTAATCAGATCAGAAAATGAGGTCAATGCAGTCGACTATACTAATATCCCTCAGCATCATCTCCACCTAACACTGCACTCCAGCCATACAGATGGCTCAGGGTTCTCCAAGCCCTGCTTGTCCCGACATCCACTTCTACATCCTCGGTCCAGCCAACTTCCTGTGCGTTCCCCTGCTGTCTTCTCTTTCATAACCCAGCACTGACGTCACCTTGACACCCTCCCTCTTCCTGGCAGTCATTGGTTCACTCTGTGCTCTGCACGCCTTTGTATCTGCCAACACCAGAGCTTGCATTTTTTATCTTTAATGCTTGATGAGCCAGTGCCCCCTGAGCTTCCAGGCTGCTGAAGATTGCCTTCCCTCTGCACATCTGCTGCAGGGTATTTGGTCCACAGTAGGTGTTTCTACAGGAATCCACTCTGGTTCTGCTGAGTGAGTGGCTTTCTGAGGACATGATGAATCTCAGGGGTCACTGGTTCCTATTTGGGAATCATCTCTTACATTGTCCTTGAGATCTTTGCAGTGTCCTCTAGGGCATAGCTTATATAATCTTCTTTCTAATTTATGTTGAAGTTAAACCCGTTCCCATTTCCAGGTTTATAGCATTTCTTACATAGTTGTTCACTCCTGATTCCTGGTTTTTGTCTTGTATGAAGTTCCCCTTTTTAGAACTTGTAAAATAATTAGGTCAGATTAGAGATAGATCTTCATTTATAGTATGTGTGGTTTGGGTGGGATTTCCTCACTGTTCAGTAAGTGTACACTGAAACTCTTGTTTAATTCATGTTTCCAAGGAAGAAAAAGTGAACAAGAATTGATCCCTTACTTACTTTGCAGTTCACGCACTTAGGTCCACTTCTCTCGGGACAATGCCCTCGACAGATTCTTAACCTTTCCTTGTTTATTAATTTGCCTCAGGCATAACCTTTGGCTCGTTCTGGCCATCGCATCTGTGTTTTGTGGCTGTTGCTCTTTGTGTGTGATTACCTATTTGTTTATTTGGGCATAGTCTCTTGGCTTTCTTACAGGTCTGTGGCACACATTTGGATTCGGCTCTGTGTCTTCCTATGTTTTTTGGGGGTGGGGGGGTGGGGGGGGTTGTTGTTGTTGTTAAGAAAAACTCACATTTCTGACCTGGGCTAATAGTGAATTTTGAATAGCCTTCCATTGTTTAAATGTGATTGTGAGAGAGGGGAAACACTTGTCATTTTGCTATATGTAATTTTCTGGAAGGAAGTGTCTGCCTAAAAGGTACATTTTGGTCTGTTCTGCAGTGGTCAGATTGGGTGTCGCTAAGCCCCCAGCATGTGTGCCTGTCATTGTTTCAGCTGTGTATTAGGAACCATGTCTTTGGGCTTTGGGGACTGGCCCTGTCTGGTTATATCTGCTTGCTCAAGGACTACAGTGTGTCACATGTGGGCCCGTACGTAGGCCTTGCAGCACAGTGCAGTTCACATTGGCTTGATACAATAGGGAGTCTCCACTAGCTCTGCCCTTGAATTCTGTCAGTGATGCTACAGTTTCACACAGAGGACACTATACTCAGAATTTAAAAAAACAAAAAAACAAAAAAAAACAAACAAACAAAAAAAACCTTGTCTGGGTCATAGCTTTAATGAGGGGAGGGTTTTCTGTGTTTTTGAAAAATGAACTGAATTTAGGTTGATATTGGCCATTCTGATTTAAATTGGAAAAAAAAAAAAGGAAAGAAACATTTAGATGAAAGATTTATCTCACGCTCCCTCAGAAGACACTATTAGGTATGCAATAGACCATAATTGCAGGAGACTCTTGTCCTGAGTGTATCGATGTTAGGAAAGTCAACATTAAATGAATGAAGGGCTTTTAAGAAGCCCATTATAAGCACTTACCCGGAAAATGCTGTTCCTATTAGAGACGGCGTCAGGGGCTCTGCTTCCTCACCGGATCGTGAAGGCTGCTGTGTGGTGTTCCCTGCAAGCCCTTTCTTAGCATCCAGTGTGGACCTCTTCCTGTTTTATCTGGTGCTGTCTTTCCAGATGAAATGAGCACATCTGTCTTGTTTTAAGAATCATTCTAAAATAAAATAGATGGAAAAACCAACCAAATTGGCGTATTTTAATTTATCTAATAGAATATTGAGGGTGGGGAAGGATAGGACTTGGGCTTAATTAGTTCTAACCAGAACAAGAGCGCCAGATGTCAGTTCTTAGATTGTTTTCTTGTCCCCCCCTTGCCTATTTTTATCAATATTTTTTCTTCTTGAGTCAAATATTAGTGTCTGGCTCAGTTTTCAATATAAAAATTTTTCCAATTAGGTTGTTACAGCTTCATATTTATTCATGAGAAGAAATCTAATGAACAGAGATCATAACATATTGGCGCCTTGTAGAAGAGAACTTTAAAATAGACCCAGACAGGAGGGAGAGCCTAGGGTTTGAATCAATTCAAGACTCTGAAGGAAACTGAAAGGACTCTATATCACCATCAACATTTTTATTATATATATATATATATATATATATATATATATATATATATAATATTTATACATTTTTACACATTATATGTAATATTTATACATACCAAACACATTTAAAGTTTACCCTGTGTTGACCTCTTAACACCAAGTCTGGATTAATGTGATCTCTTGCTTAAATAACTTGTCTGAAATGGTACCAATTGTAGTACCATATACTTAGGGAAAGTCAAAGGCAGCCAAGGTGGTGTTTGGCCTGAAAGCAGCTTATGGTTTGGACTGTGGAAGCTAAGGGAAGAAAGAGGTTTGTCGCACATATGATGCAATGCCCTGAGGTAGAGGATAGCAGGTGACGTGCACACAAGGAAGTCTTGTGCTAGATCTGGTCTGGAGAAACAAGGTAACCTCAGGCCCAGGAAAGGAATGAAGAAAAATTGAGAAAAGCCAGGTTCAAACCATAATGTGGGATAGAGCTATCTGGAGCTGGTGGTTCAGTTCCTGCCTTTGCAGATTCCTGGATGAACATAAAGTACCTCAGCTCACTGTAGTTTGGCCTCCATGTCCACTGCTCTTTGGACTCATTTCTAGCTGATAAGGCTGGTTACGCTTGTCTTGCCTGCATGGTCTTTGCTTGAAACATCGGCCATTGTAGACCCTATGTTACATTTTTTGGCACATCTCCCATTACAGCAAGGTTGGTTCCTAGTCCTAACCTCCTATTCATCTGGGTGCCCCTCGTCTCTCTACTGTCACAGTGCTACCTACCCTGTGTGCTTTGTTATGTTACCGTCATCAATCTTGAGCCTTTATGTGGTAAATCATGAGGGTTATTTTTTTGACAGCTCAAAATTGCCAAGATCCACCAGCAGTTTGCCCCCGTTTCTTTTCCCCACGGGATTCATTTTTTATTTTTATTTATTATTATTATTATTATTTTTTTTTTGATGTTACAGCTTGTGCCAAGCTTCCCGGGTGATCTCATAATACTGTTTTTTTTTTTTTTTCTTTTTTCCTTTTTATTTCTTTTGCCCTAATGACAACCATATGCTGCAAATTTCTTATTTTCCCTCCGGCTTCTACTGTCCTCGTGTGCCTTCATTGTAACCAAGTGCACCAAAAGACTAGAAAATGTCTCCAGTTGACCACCCACAGGTCCTTAGAAGCCATACTGAATCTCCTCATACACTACCCCCCACGCAGGGGGCCCCTCTTCCTGTACAGAGAATAGTAACTGTGTTGTCACAGTCCACCTGTTCCCTGAAGCAGAAACATGGCGGCCTTCATTCCTCCCTCTCCTCTCTTCTCTATATCGAATAGACCGCCTAATCTCAGTTTGCCTGACTCTTAAGTGTTCCTTGAATTCATTCCCCTTTCTGTACTAGTTTTCAACCTTGCTCTCTTTAACCAAATTTAACCCTAAGTTCTGACAAGTCCACAACAGTCTTCATTGTTTGGGGTCACTGTCATATCACGATTCTGCCACTGACCTGAGAAAGAATCCTACCTATGACTTTCTTTGGTTCATATCAGGGATGAGAGAGTCAGTGTTTCCATGAATAGCCATTGGAGTATTTGCTCATGGCATAGCTGCTGCAAATACAGCCAGTGGGGCTCACTTAGAGCTGGCTAGCAACAGCCTCAAAGAGAGGAAATTGCCCGATGCCTGGAGGGGGCGGGGCCTGGAATGATGGGTGGGTCTTTAGCATGACAAACAAGATCTTTCTTCCATCTCCTGTATCCCTCCCATGCCTCTCTCTTCAGTCTCACACTGCCCGTGCTGCACACTCGGCTCTGGGCAGCAGGAAGTTCCTCTCTTGCTTGGGTTCAAGCGGAACCACTTCCCTGTAGCTGTCTTGGGAAGCCCACGGTAGCACCCACATCCTTAGTGTGTGAAATGAAGGTGTCAGATGGCTTAGTAAGGCTGAGTGGTTTGTTTGTTCTTTTAATGTTAACGGCTTTGGGGTTTAAAGAGACGATGACTTAGCAATTAGAATGTGCTATTGTTGAAGAAAACTGAGTTTGATTCTTACTGTGCACAGAAGGCAGCTCCCAGCTGCCTCTGATTCCAGCCACAGGGTGATTGATCTGAGCCCTCTGGCCTCTGGGAGTATCTGTACTTTTGTGCATGTATTCACACACAGACACATACATGTAACTAAATATAATTTCAAAACATTAAGGCTTTTAATGGGCAAAAATTGCATTTTTATCATGTCCAACCTGACACATTGTGTGCTATGTACATCTTGGGATGCTAATTTTGAGTGTTTGTTCTTTCTGTAGTCCCTTGTGGCACCCATGTCCCCTCTGAAACAGTAGATTCTCATAATGTTGCAGTTCTGTATGCCTCACATAAGACAGTGGATCCCATTAGAACAAATCTAATGCCTCACTTAGCTTGAACTCAAAAATAATAGTGCCTTTCCAATAGTGTATGTTGTGTATGGAATTGTACTGAATTGAAATAAAGACAGAGACTGTTTTGTTTGGTTTTTTGTTTGTTTGTTTGTTTGTTTGTTTGTTTTTTGAGACAGTTTCTCTGTATAGCCCGGGCTGTCCTGGAACTCACTCTGTAGACCAGGCTGTCCTCGAACTCAGAGATCCGCCTGCCTCTGCCTCTGGGATTAAAGGCGCTGTGTCACCACTGCCACCACTGCCTATTATGTTTTGTAAATGTACTTTTCTTTCTTTACTTTTAAATTTGATCAGTGAACATACACAACATTGTGTGACTGCAAAAGCACTGTCAGTAACTGAACTTGTTGAAACTGCTGCTGAGTGCACCTGGAGAATTTTGAGCAAGAACTAGCGTGATGAAAGTGGTATTTAGGGAAGATTGCTCCATAAATAAGCTTTTATTACTGGTTTAAGCCGCCACAGCAAGGGTAGTTGAGAATGTCTGGCTAGAGAGAGGCTGAGCAAATGCCGAAAGGTACAGCTTCCAGAGTGGTTTCCTCTGGCCTTTCATTTCCACACTTGCTCAAGTTAATGAAGGTAAAAGAAAATGCCCAAGTTATTCTTACTTTTGAACAAAGCATATTTCTATAAAACACCCAGCTTAATCCATCTTCATACTACCCGTGATAACTATTTATAAAGAATTATGGGGAAAAAGAGATTGTGTGTTTGTTATTTTAAAAAATAAATTTATAAAAGCAGCACGTGTGGCACTAGCCCAGTCTTCTAGTCCGTGAAGTTTTTGTTTTGATATTACTATTAATTATGAGGAATGCATTCCAGTTTGGTTTCCCATCCCTGGTCTGCTTTGTGGCTTAGCATTCGAATTGTAGTGTTGTGGGTTTGCCTGGCTCCCAATTCATTTGCATTTTGTACTTAACTCATGTGACTGTTTCCTGGTTAAAGTTTATCCTTCGTTTGTTTTGGACCGTGTCACTCTGCTTTATTCTGCATATTATTAGCCATTATAAACATCTCAACTGATAGTTGCTTTATTTTTTTTTTTAATTGCAGGAATATGACTCACTGATTTAAAAGGACGTTTCTAAATACTTTGCACTTTTAGCTGTGTATTATGGATACTAAGGAAGAGAAGAAGGAACAGAAGGAACGGAAACAGAGTTATTTTGCTCGGTAAGCATTTATTTTGCAACATTGTAGCACTGCAGTACTTTTAAGACTGGGACCTGGAGAATTACTTGGCCCTTTGTGTTCTGTGTTCAGCAATAGAGCCAGTGACTAACAAAAGTTCAATATCTTCCACTTTGTCCTTTGTAAATGATCCTTTTTCTACTTTTGATGGTTCTCTGGGGCTACAACCTCTCAGAGGGTATAGCAGGCTGGTGCTGACCTGCAGGATGCTTGGCCTTTTGTTTTAACCCTAGGCTCTTAGCTCCTGCTGGCCTGGAACAAACTTGGCTGAGCGCTAATTTAAAACCTGACATATTTAAGTCTTTATGGAGAATCGCTACTAAGAAGCATATATTTTGTAGATAGACCAGATGAAGAGGATGTCACTGGAGTCTGCATCTTTGGCTTGTCACAGGCTCAAGCAGCTGTTTGGCTGCCACTAATCATAATTAAGTGATCGATAATGCTGTTGTCCACTCAGAGTGAGCCTAGGAGGTTTCAAGTAGACATGATGGACTCCTTAATTGGTATGGTATACTTAAGAACTGAATTTAGCCTCATTCAGTCCCCAACCCGAAATCTGTGCTTGTAAAGATGTATTTCCTATTCACTAAAATACAAGCCTTTGAACTAAAACCAAAGGAGTTTTTTTTTTTTTTTTTTGGTCAATATATTTATCCAGAAATTAAGCTGTGTTTTAGACTCTTAATGGGATAAAAGCAATAGATGGGTGACTTACAGTGCATGAGTGCTTTAACTGTATAAGTCCTGGACATAGGTTATTTTATCTTCATTTTACAAACAAGGCATATAAGACTCAAAATGTTTCATCTACTTCCTGCAGCTCCAGAGTCAGTATTCAAACATAGGCTGTCTCCAAAGGGCCTTCCCCAGTCAGAAGAAAAAAATCACAAATCCGGCACTCAGGAAAGCAAGAATTGAAGTATTTACTGTAGCAGAGCAGTTCATGCTCTTAGGACTAGAGTAACAGAATAGGGGAAGGAAGAGATCAGCCATGTGATGCATGAGCCATTAGGAAAATAGTACATTCTTGTAAGGACTGAACTCTCTGTTGTGACATGACTGGCTATTTCCTTGTAGATGTGTGGACTATTAGAGAAATCCTGTCTCCTTCAGTCACACGTTTCACACCTAAGAAACTGACACTGATGTGGGATGCCACTTAGTGTATAGTGTTTATGTGTGTGCACACACATGTTCGTTCATGTGGTGTGTGTATTACTTCTGTCTTGCGAATAGATTTATTTATTTGGTGAGTATCACAGTTAACCCAGACTGCTGTCTTCATAAAACAGATACTGTGTGCTGCCCTGTTGAAACCATTTTCATTTCCCCACTCTTCTTGGCACCTTTTTAACTACTTAGTAGATTCTTAGACTCAATTTCTCAATTCAAGACTATGATATAAATGAAATCATAGACCATATAACCTTTGGCAATTAGATTAATTTTCCCCTCTGTGACTCACTTGTGATCTATCCAAGTTGTTGCATGTATTGGTTACCAATAATTTATTCCTTTTTGCTAAATGATTTTGTTCCACAGATAGACGGATGCTAGCTTTTTAGTCATTTTTCCATTGAAGAACATTTTTTTTTTTTTTCCTGGTTTGGGCTGTTTATAAACAAAGCTGCTTATTACCACCAGTATGCAAACTTTGTGTGAACACAAGTTTTCATTTTTCTAGGTTAAATACTCAATTGTTGGGTCAATGATAAATTAACATTTTACATTATAAGACACTGCCAGTCTTTCCAGAATGAATGGTTGTATCACATGACATTCCCACCAGCCATATGTGAGAGATGCTGTTTGCAGTGTCACTAGCATTTGATTGTGTCAGCACTTACGTTAGCCATTTCAAGGAGTGTACAGTAAGAGTTCATTGCAGTTTTAATTAATACCTGGTGAACACTATGTGTATATACGAGTGTCTGTTCATGTGTATACTGCCACCTCTAGCTCTTCAGTGAAATTTATCTACATGGCTTTTACACATCAATTTTTGATTGAATCTCCTGGCTTTTCCTGTTGAATTTGGGGGAGGTTTTATACATTTTATGTATAGTCTTTTATGGGATGGACAGTTTGCAAACACTCTGGTGCAACCAGTAGCTTGAGGGTTTTTTTTTTTTTTTTTTTTTTTTTTTCTGTTTTTTGTTTTGTTTTGTTTTCCTTTTATTAGAGCAAAAGTTTAAAATTTTGTTCTGGTTCAGTTTATCAGTTTCTGCTTTTGTGAATGTGCTTTAGGTGTCAAAGGTGCCATTTCTATTCCTGTCCTAGATTCTAAAGATATTTTTTTTTGCTTTATTTTCTAAAGGTTTTTAAATAATATTTTGTTTTATATTTAAGGTTTTGTTTCATTCTGAGCTGAATTTTGTATGCTATGTAGAATTCAATCCAAAGTTCTTGGGTTCCTGGCCCTTCTTTTTCTCTTCTCTCTACTGGTGCCCTGTGGAGACAGTTCTACAAGTGCTTTCCTAGTCTGGCTACAAAGGGATCGCCACATCCCAATAGTAACCTGGCTGATGATGAACAACCTGCCTCATGTTACTTTCTTGTCCTTTAACTGTGAAGGGTGCCCCTTAGAAGCACGCAGACCCATAGGGAAAAAGCTTTTCAGCCCATAAGCATCCACTCATTTGTGATGTGCACCTTGTTCTCTTCTGAAAGACAGTCAGAGGAAAGCATGCCGGGAAATGCTTTTGTGTGTGGCAGTTTCCCAAGTAGACCAAGGTGAAGACCCATCAGTGGGGCCTGAAGACACATTCATAGATTGGACCCTAGGTAATGTAGAGAGCAAGGCAAAGGAGAGAGAGAAAGCAGAGGGAGCGAGAGAGAAAAGATGGAGACAGACGAAGAGAAGAGGAAAGGAAGGGAGGGGAGAGCGAAAGAGATCACCTTGTAGTTTAGCTATACAATGAAAGCCAGAAATTGTGACATTTTTAAACAGCAAAAAGCAAAACAGCAAAAAAAGCCCCTACAAAATTTAAACCCCTCCCCCCCAGAAAAGAAAACAAAAGAAAAGAAAAATGAATAGAGAAATAGAAAGGAGTCCCCAGAGTCTAAATGTTTTCAAATGCTTCCTGATGAAACTGGGGTTGGTGTAAGGAGGAATTGCCCAATGGAACTGGCTTGAGAGCCAGTTTCTGGCCACAGGGGTGGATTTTTCTGGGGCAGTGTACTTAAGGGCAGTTCAAGCAAGTCCAAGCAATCTCTGGAGAAACACAAAGTCAGGCCAAGGGCAAGGCCACATTGATGCAATCCCATTCGTTCTCTAAAATCAATTGCATACTTTTCCTTAAACCTCCTCTGTGCTCAGAGAAGAGTAGAGGCAAGGCTTCTGCTCTGCCCACCACCACTGTTTATATCTGAGGGCCCCAAACTTGGCCTTTCAAACCATTCTCCTTCTTTCTAGTTAGTAAATAGTCATTGGGTTTCTTTGGTGCTATTTTATCATATGGTTTCACAAGCATCGTATGACTTTGTTTGGTAAATACTCTTTTACCAAACCTCTCCTTCACTGATGTGCCTTTCACTTACAGCAAGGTTAAATTTAAGAGTCAGACTGTAAACGGGCATAATGCCACGAGCTTGGATTCCTAGCTCCTGAGAGTCTGAGGAGACTGGAGTACACCAAGGAAGGACGGTCTCAAGTTCAACAGGGACTTGGACTCAGTAGTGGATCCCAGAATAGCTTTGGTAAATCTTTAAAAAGTTATAGTTGAATAATCCTGTATTGAATTAGTTATTTGAAATCTAGTTGTATAGCTCTTAAGTGGGACAGTGGATTCCCACTGGGTGGATTTGCTCTGCTTAAGTCCTGGTGAGCTTTTAGGATGTCCTGACCTTGGCCACCTGGTTTTAGGAGCTTCCATAGAGTTGTTGTTTACTGAGTTTGGATGACTCTTGGGACCTTTCCTCACATCTTTGCAGACTCAATTATCCATGCATTTATTCGCCCCTTAATCCTTAACAAGTCATG
Source organism: Arvicanthis niloticus (assembly GCF_011762505.2). Classification (NCBI taxonomy): domain Eukaryota; kingdom Metazoa; phylum Chordata; class Mammalia; order Rodentia; family Muridae; genus Arvicanthis; species Arvicanthis niloticus. The sequence continues at coordinate 13,678,166 of NC_133438.1, forward strand.
AAAAAGCAAATGAAAACCATGGTCATGCGCTCAGGTTGCAGAGGCAGCAGGGCCTGAGCTGTCTGTCTGCATAGCAGTTTCCCAGTCAGACAAGGTTGATAAAAGTGAGATTCAGTCTCAGGAAGGGAGGGAGGGAGGGAGGGAGGGAGGGGAAGAAAAAAAAGCAAAAAAGAACCTCAAAACATCAACAACAGAAATAAACAAAACTCACCAAATGAAGAAAATAAATATTAAATCAGTTTATTCCTTGTACTGCCGTCCTCTGGGGTGATATTTAAGTATGTGAGTCTGCTTACCTGCCTTTCCATTGTTGTTAAAATGCAGGTATTTCTTAGTTTCATGCCAAATGGGCTCCTCCGCTCCCATGTTTATTTGATATTGTTTGCACCTTGTGATTTTCATGTGTGCTCCTGTGTGTATGTGTGTACATATGTGCCTGTGCATGTATGTGTGTGTGTGTGATGTGTGTGGTATGTGTGTGTATGTGTTTCACGTTTGTGTGTGTTGTGTTGTGTGTGGTATTTGTGTGTGTGTGCTATGTTGTATGTCTATAGTAGTGTGTTTGTGTGATATATGTGTGTTGCATGTGTGCGCGTGCTTGTGTGTGTTTGTGTGTGTGTGTTTGTATGTGTGTATGTGAGTGTGCTATTAAGGATTGTTCCCAGGGTCTCCAGTATTCTAAACATGCACACTACTACTAGAGTATACCTCAAGCCCATCTTTAAATGTTTTGTCAGGACTGATGACCTGAATTTCGTCCCTGAGAACCATGATAGGAAGAGAGACTGCATACCTTCCATAGTTTGTTCTCTTGCCTCCTGACAAGTGCTGAGGCATGCACCTGCCCATACCCATACTCAGAAAAATAAAAAGTGGAAACGTTTTTTACGTTGTTTGAAAATATAACGTTTCAGGATCAAGTGTTACTTGGTGATGTTAAACCAAGTGGTATGTTTTGGGGGGTTCCTGGACATTCTGGGAGATTCCAGGAGGACTGTGGGAAGACTACAGGAGGGTTCCAGGAGGTTACTTTTTACCTCTACAGGGTCTGGGAGGCCTGGCAAACAGACCCTGAGTGACTAAGCTCTACACAGCTGTTGCCTTCCCCAGACTTGCTGGCTCCCTGCCTCCTCTCTGCTTATCACCAAAAGCAGAACTGCTCTTCCCATCCACTCTCTTCTCTTAACCTGCCCCTGTCAGGGCCAGCAGTACCATCCCAACCCCCTCTGTCAGCAGCTGCAATGATAAAGGATGCAGAGTACAGAGCACACTTGAGCACCCATTCCCACTCCTGATAACTAAGGCTGCACTCCCATGGCCAGCCTCTGTCCCAGCCTTTGCAATCCCGAGCCTCTCAGTTACCGATGTGACAGTCACTTCAGGAAACAGCCCCAGACAAGTCCTCGAAATGTCCTCTACATTTCTCCAGTTGCTGAACATGAATATTACATTGTAAAGTTTTTATTGTATCATTTCTTATAATGACTGAGCCATCTCTCCAGCTAGGCATAGTGGTAACACACCTTTAATCCCAGCACTCAGGAGGTGGAGGCAGAGGCAGAGGGGCAGAGGGGCAGAGGCAGATAGATCTGTGAGTTTGAGGTCTACATAGTAAGTTCCAGGACAGTCAGAGCTACACGGTGAGACTTTATCTTGAAAATAAACAAGCAAATATACATAATATATATTCACTTCTTTCTTAAGAAACTTTCCCATTCCAATAGAGAGAAACCAAGGCAGCTGTGTAGAGAGGAAGGCTGCCCAGTGCAGTAAGTGAATGCTTAGTTAATTCCAGGCCTTCTTCCGATGGCTGCCTACACTTCGATCCTCAGTGTGTCCTCATCCCCATAGGCTGGTTTTATCTGGTGAGCTGCTCCTGTTGTTGAGATCAGGGAGGGAACTCTTATATAATAAACCAAATTAGAATCACAAGCTTCCCAGATACACTTAGGTAGTACACTTAGGGAGTAGAAAAGTATAAAGTAGAATTGTATAGTTGAAAGGGCCTTAAGAAATCTGAATTTCACATGTATTTAACAGTTGGACCCTAAGCCCATGAGGCAAAAGAATTAATGATATACTGCTGGCCTAACCCAAGGATACTTTATAGTCAGTGACTGGTAATCAAAGTCACTGTTATATATTAGGGAGGCATGCCTGAGTTGCAGACTCCCTGCACTACCAGAAGATGTTGAGGTGTCGCGCCCAACTCGTCCAGCAAGGAAGAGGCGAACAACCACAACCGGATCCTTCTCAACAGCCTTTATTGTAGAAGCGCTCTTTTAGTTTTCAGGGAGAGACCCCGAATGTCCAGGGCGAGCTGCTTATATACCCTCAGCCCTGGGGGGGGGGGGGGGAGGAAGCGCGTGGAGGTGCACGATTGGTCAGATTGCAGTGCCTCATAACATACCATATTTGCATACCCCGCCCGGGAGGGGGTGATTGGTCAGGATCATGGTACCCTATTGGTACCTCATTAGCATACCCCGTTTGGGAGGGGCTGCCGTCAAACTGAGTTGCGCATGCGCAGTGCACTGGTAGCTGATACCAGAGGCCTAGGCCGGTGCCATCTTGGCCAGCCGAGTTGGGGCAGCGGCCTACATTGAGGTACCACCATTTTTCCCCAGGATGCAGTGTAACTATTACCCTCCATGCCTTGATGTAAGAAAGGCTTGTGAAAATGTCCTTATACAAACATCTGAAAATACAAATCTTCATCCCTGAATGGGATTTGGCTCTTACATAAATTGGGACCTAAAGATGTTGATATCAGGTAAGCAAAAAAAAACAACATCTGAGCCCACCACTGCCTCTTCCCATCCAGAGCTTATGCTCCACACCCTGCTCAAAGCCATGGAGCACCTTTGGATGAAAAGCATCTTGTAGAACACAGCTTCTTAAACTGTAGGCACAATCCTGATGAGGTGCGGCTAAATGTGAGAGTCTTAAAAAACTTGGCACCAAGAAAAGGTTTCTCGACTTAGAACGACTGAAATGTAACTACAAATCAAACATAAAGTGAGTTCTGGGGAGTTTTGAGTGGCTTGACCGGGCTCCATTACACAGCTTCCTGACAGCCTTGGATGCAAATACATACACATGGGTGTGTGCTGTGGTGCCACTCAGTGCTGGGCAATGTTACCTAAAATACCTCAGCGCCTGTTTGGGACTGCAGTATGTTGTGAACTGCGGTGTGTTTGCTGTATATACAAGTGCTCTGCTTTTGGAGAAACACAGTTTAATTATAGAAAACAAAGACTACAGTATTTCTCTACTCTTATTCCTTATCGTGTAAGTATCAAGTTAGTATGTCCGGGTTATACTGTGTTATAATGCTTGGTGTTTAAAAGTATTTTTTATTATCACTTATTTATTTATGTATATATGTATATATCTCCATATGAATGAAGAGGACAGAGGGATGTCAGGTCCCCTGGAGGTGGAGTTGCAGGCAGTTGTGAGCTGCCAGATGTGGGTGCTAGGAATTGAACTCAGGTCCTCTGCAAGAACGGTATGTGTTCTTAACCACTGAGTCATCACTCCAAACCATAATGCTTGATTTTTTTTTTTAATTGCAGTTTAAATTGCTGAGCTGAGTTTAACTTAAAAAAAAATTACGTTGATCTAAACTTTGGATTTGGAAAGAATGTACAATATAATAGTTTCTGCAATGGCCTTAAACATACCTGTACCCTTTGTGTTATGTGTTTATGGAGGGACATTCTCAGCTTTGACAATTATAAAATTAAAATGTGGATCTTTTCTGAAGAACATTGGACATGCTAAATGTCCCAATTATCAGCTAAGATTCATAAAACAATAATTCATAAAATAATAAATTATTTATTCATAAAATAATAAAATTCTCATTAATATACAATGTTGCCTTTCTCTTTAATAAATGATAAAATTATACATATGCCAAAATTATTTTAAAAGTGAATGGATGATTTATTACCAGGAAATGTTTAATCTATATTTGTGTTTTATAATACCTGTACATCTAGGGTCACGTACAAGTTTCTCGGGTAAAACTGATAATCTTGTACGTAGGAAAAGTTTGAAGAGTTCTTTTGTAGGTTACCTCAGGCTATGTGACTTGCTGTTCCTCATATTGTGGGTGGAAGAGACATCCATGGGGAATCCTGGCAGCTTAAAACTAACTTATTGAATATTAGAATGGAAAAAAAATTCACTCTGGGTTCTAGAACTTCACGTTGTTTATACAAGACCTTTGTAAAGTATTTGGTTTGTGCTCTGAAGATATCCTGTACTCTGTTTAATCAAGTAAATCCATCTGTTATATTGTTGCCATTTGCTTATTAACCAACCAAGGTGGTAGGAAACACAGTCTGCATATGTCACCTCTGTGACAGGATTTTTAATTCAGTCTTCTTCAGAGTGACTGGTTTCTCTTAATATACACGAATACAGAAATATATGGAATACAGAAGTCTTACTTACTCTTGAGGTTGGGTACAGACCCTTAGCTTGATATCACCTGGATAGTTCTAACTGGTTATGCTGCCATGTTGGGTGAGGACAAAGAGGCATGCTCTTCCTCCCTGCTTGTTCAGAGCATTATCTGATTCTAGAAAGAGCCCATCATGTGGGCCGAGTGTTGCCGTGTGAACTGTTGCCCTTTTAAACTTAAGTCTGTAGACTGTTTTATCCTGCTGGCCATCGTTTGACTGTCCACTTGAAGTTTTAGGAGAGACTAATTACCAGTTGGACTCAGATATTACTTCAGGTCACAGGTTTTCACTGTATTGATACTTGAAAAGCAAATGACCCAATTTTAAGAAGGTAGTCCCTGTTAAGTTCATACTTCTTACTAGTTCATTTTCCCCTGTCAGCTTCGCTGTGCTTGCTGCTCCCACAAGATAATGGTGTGTGTGAACACTGACTGGTACTTTACAAAGTACCTTTACAAACATTTGCTTTCTGTACACATTGATCTTATGGGTAGCCGGACTACACATGATGAATCTTGTTCAGGTTGCCTGTTGGGTAGCATGCTTGGAGTGACCCACAGCTCTGCCTAAGGGGTCTGGAATATATTCTGCATAGTTCTGGTTTGTTTATGGTTTATAGTTCATCTCCTCTCAACATGCCACCTTGCAAAAAACTCTGTAACGGCTCCTTCCATGAGCTGACACAGTCTTTGGCACATAACCAGTGTTAAATATTTAGTGACTGTGTGAAAGACAGAATATGTCAAACATCATCTGAAATATAGACTATAAATGGCTAGTGAACCTTAATTTTTATCACCATAAGAGTTACCGCACTTAGTGATTTTATTAATCTTAAAACTATTAAGACTATTTCAAAAGCATTGCTTTCTTTGGCTGGTTTACTAATCAAACTTTTGTGTGCACCGTGCTGTTGTTTAAATCTTTTTTTTCCCCTATCAAACCAGGCAGCTCTTAAGGGAATATTTACACATTACTACTAGTCATTACTGGGAAAAACAAGTTTGACCTGCTAATGTTTCCAGGAAATCATTAACTTTTTTTCTAGTGATTAAAAAGGAACTTGTGAATACTTAGCCATTAGCAGTTAGAATCATGTGTTTTGCTTCCCTTTAAGGAGCAGGTTGAGCAATTTGATTGAATTCCAAGTACCGTTTTGCTTTTTAAGCTGTAGGTTACAACCCACTGTGGAGGTGGGTTATGAGTTCCATTCAGTAGATAGAAGCAGCAGTTAAATCTTTAATTGACACATAATCATATATATGTATGAGATATAGGGTGATATTTCTGTGCAGGTACATAACATGTAATGATCAGATCAAAGAAACTGACATGTTTATAACCACGAACATTTATTGTATTTATTTCTTTGTGTTCAAAACCTTCTCTGTTATCTACCTGACTGGTTCTCTTGGAGCCCAGGCTGTCTTGAAGCTCCTGGATCGTTGAGGATTGCCTTGAACTTCCAGTCATTCTGTCTCAGATTCCCAAATGCTAGGATTACAGGAATGCTCTACCACTTTGGCTGGACCTAAGCTTTTGAGAGGCTTCTGTGCTGGTTTCCATACTGGTTGCACAACCCATCAGTCCTACCAGCTGTGTGTGAGAATTTTCTGTCTTCCATCCTCCCCACTCAAAGTGTGATCGCATGCCATCTCGTGGTTTTTTAAATTTCATTTTCCCGATGCTTAATGATGTTGAACATTTGTATTTGTGTGTTCTTTGCTTTATTTTTATTTACTTGCATCGTGTTTGATGATACGAATCATTATGCTCGTCATCATGCTGTTGGTAGGTGCCTTCACATGTTGAGTCATCTGAAGAGACCCATTTTTATATATTTGTTGGTCATTATACATCGGATTTAAGGAGATGCCTATTGAGATTATTTCTCATTTTTTAACCAGATTAACAGACTAGGACAGAATGGTTTAGAGTGTGCAACCTGGATAAAGTAGAAATAGTAGAGTCTGTTATATAGTGTCAAACAGCTTGTGAAAACTTTTTCATACGTATTTTAAGTACACACACTAAATAATTTTTATTGTGTACCATGCTTTAAAATTTTCACATCGTTCTGGCTAGTATCTTGGGAATAATTTTGTTTTACACCATTGAGTGCCTTTGAAATTATTTATCTAATGGGTATTAACGTTTGCATCTTCTAAGAGTGTTTTCCCACACTGCAGCATCGTGGCTCCATACTAAGGTTAGCTAAGGGTTAACAACATGTGTGTTTAGCCTGAAATCCCAGGTGAGTCTGGATGCTCCACCTCCTAGAAGATGAGTAAATTAACCTAACAACTCTCTACCAAACTGTTGTCATGAAGCTCACGCTACGTATGCTTTGGGGCCTCCAGTCTTTGGAACTACTTACTAGCCGTGGATATCAGGCATAGGTTTTGTTGTCGTTGTTGATTTTTTTTTTTAAATGTCTCTAAGATGGGTGTAATGTACTATGTCCTTGATGGGGTTGTTATGAGGATTGAGTGACCTAAAATTATGGCCTTGGGCTGTCGAGGCGGCCGTGGCAGAGGACTGGGTTCAGCTTGCAGCATCCACATGGTGGCTCACAACCATCCATAACTCCAATTCCAGGTGATCCACCTTTGAAACTCACCAGGTACTTGGCACACACATAGTGAAATACATACATGGGGCAATAACACTCATTCACATTTTTTAAAAATTTTTTTGGTTTTTTGGAGACAGCGTTTCTCTGTGTAGCCCTGGCTGTCCTGGAACTCACTTCTGTAGACTAGGCTGGCCTCGAACTTAGAAATCCGCCTGCCTCTGCCTCCCAAGTGCTGGGATTAAAGGCGTGGGCCACCACCGCCCGGCTCATTCACATTTTTTAAATTTTCTAAAAACAGTTCAAAATACATGATCTTTAGAATAATACTATAAAAATATGAGTGCTTCTTGAACTTTGTATGTTGGCATTTGCTTGTAATCTAACATAAGCCCAAGAGATGAGAGGATTGTGAAATCAGGGCCAGTCTGGGCAACATAGCAAGGCCTGTCTGATAGAAGAAAAACACATGTAAATTCAAGGAGTTTGTATAATTCTAGAAATTTGTCAGGAAATGTGTTTTAGTTAAAATTTCTGATGATGACCAACATGAAAAATGACACAGATTGTCAGGGAAGATATCCGTACCATGATACCTGGGTGTTCTTCTCTCTCTCTCTCTCTCTCTCTCTCTCTCTCTCTCTCTCTCTCCCTCCCCTCCCTCCTTCTTCTTCTTCTTCTTCTTCTTCTTCTTCTTCTTCTCTCTCTCTCTCTCTCTCTCTCTCTCTCTCTCTCTCTGTGCACGCGTGTGTGCGTGCACATACGTTGTGTATGCTTTTGTGCTTCACTTTTTTAAAGATTTATTTTAAATCTTAAATATTAAGATTTAATCTTTGTGTGAACGTTTTGTCTGCGGCCCTGAGTTCGCTTTGTCTCATTGCTGTGAACTGAGTATTTGAGCTACTCCTCGTAGACTTATCCATAAAATTAAATGTTTGATACAATAGTATCGATAGGAGGGGCTCTGAAGTCAGGCTTTATAACAGGGCCGATGAGAGAGGACCAGAAAGCCCATCCGTCAACCAGGAAACGGGTCTTCTACAGGAGTCAAATCGATCAGCACCTAGAGTTTATTCAGTCATGAGAAGTAATAGTTTAAGCAGCACAGTCTAGAGTACTTTTGTTTCAAGCAGCAGATATCACGGAAGACATGTACACATCTGCCTCCTCGGGCTGTTGCGGGCACGATGAGCTTTAATGAAATAAAACAGGCTTGTGGACTGGAGCGTTGTTCTCCAGCTGTGGAACTTCATAGCTCCCACTTGAAATTCAACCTGGTAAGAGACACAGGTTGGCCCATGATTTGCAAACTTGGTTCTGCACCAAACCAAAAAATGAAGATGCCAGCAACAGGGAGCAGCCATCTCAGTGTTTTTTTGTTTTGTTTTGTTTGGTTTGGTTTGGTTTGGTTTTTTTTAGGGAGGGGGGCGGAGGTGAGGGTGAGTTGAATGAGGGACTTTTAAGTTTGTTCTGAAGCAAGACAGCATCTAGTGGCTGCTGAGACAGGAGGAGGTAGAGGGAAGGAAAGGGTCTTTGCTCAATAAATTCTCTTACTTGCATAAGCAACTGATTTTATTTGAAGAAAAGTCATAGATGCCTTGGAGTTAGGGAGATGGGAAATGTAGCTTAATGTCTGTAAGACGAGACAAGAAGTGTTTAGATACAGAGAGTGGTGACCTAGGTTGTTTAAATATGCAAAGCCCTCAGATGCATATGGATTATATAAATAAAAATTTCAAATATTTCTATGAGTTTTATTTATTAGAACACTCGGTAGGGTAGATGGCCTAATTGTAGCCATTTGAATTTATGAGGTACCGAAAGGCCATTTATTTGTGTTTTAAATATTTTCTAAACTAAAGAAAAACATTATGTCAATGAATCATTACTCTGGCTCTTGCAAATATAATTTGTCCGCATATTTAAATACATTTAATCATACAGAATACATCTGTAGTATGCAACAGAATTGAACCAAGATAGACGCCCGTTGGAACACGTGAGGTCATTTATGTCCAGAAGCAGCTGTGGATGGCTTACATCAGCTCTCATTCCCCTCGTTCTCTACACACGTGAGACTGACTGGGTTGATTGTGACAACTGCACAGAACGTACACTTCACAGTTCACAGCTACCGAGGGTTGTTGTAGAAGTTACATAATGTGATATGAGGCAGACGCACTGCCATGTTTCAGGGTAATTTCGCCAGCTGAAGAAAGCACACTACTGATGGGGTTATTGTTTCCAGAAAGTAATTAAACAGATGCTACTGGGGTCACTGATGAAAGCAATCTTCATTTCAATGGCTCCATTTTCTGTCTGTCTGTCTGTCTGTCTGTCTGTCCATCCGTCCGTCCATCCTTTAAGGGTAAAACATTTCCCTTAACTTTCTTAACCTAACAATTTATAGTAGATAAACAGAATTTAAGTTTTGTTTGTCTGCTTGTTTTGAGACAGGATCTCTCTACTTAGCCCTGGCTGACCTGGAACTCACTATGTACACCAGGCTGGCCCTGAATTCACCTGCCTGTGCCTCCTCCCAAGTGCTGGGATTAAAGGTGTGTGCCACCACCCCTGGCCGAGAATTTAATTTTTTAAAACCGCAACAGCAGCTGTATATAATTCGGCTCTTTTTTCTTTATAGAAGTAGGTGTGATGGAGGGCTGCAGAGTTGGCGCAGAGGTTACAATCACTTGCTGCTCTTGCAGAAGACTCAGTTCCAAGACTCAGTTTCTTTCTCAGTGTCCACTTGACAGCTCACAATCAAATGCAATTTCAGTTTCAGAGCATCTGGTACTCTCTTCTTACATGCAAGCAAAAGATTCATGTGCTTAAAAGATAAACCTGAAAAAAAAATTAAAAGTGATTATATTTGAAGTATAAAAGTGAGATAAGATCTGGGTGGTGGCATATGCCCTTAACCCCAGCACCCAGGAGGTAGAGGAAGGCAGATTTCTGTGAGTTAGAGGCCAGCCTGGTATACAGAGTGAGTTCCAGGATAGCCTGGGCAGCACAGAGAAGGCCTGTCTCAAAAAAAAAAAAAAAGAGAGAGAGAGTGAGAGAGAGTACAGACACATTAATATATGCAAATACATTATTTTTATAAGGATATATTTTAAAGTATTAAAATCATAATGAAATATGCATATTTATATTATCTTTTTAAAAAGACCTTTACTTTAGTTTATGTATGGGTATTTTGCCTGCATGTATGCCTATGCATGGTGTGTGTAGAGGTCAGAATAGGGCATCAGATTCTCTGGCGCTGGAGTTAGAAATAACTATGAGCGCCATTCAAGTGCTGGGGAAAACAATGCTCTTAGCCACAAAGCCAGCTCCCTAGCCTCTGCTTATAATATCTTTAGCAGATCATTGAAATTGTGAAGGCATCAATTGAGTTATGAACCTAATACATATAATCTTACCTTCTTCATCCTGCTTATTTTAATGCAGGGGAGAAATCAGTTGGTGTTTGTATGATCTGATGCAACTTAGTTATGTAAGACTCCTTCCAGTTCTTTGACTCGAACGTGAGTGTTTGTTAACATCCTGCAGTGATTGTGTTTGGATTTGAAATGTGGCGTCATCTGTGTTATGGGTGAAAGGTCTCCACTACTTGTATGCACCTGTTGTGCCCAGAGGGCACAGTGGCGAGCAAAGCAAGCCTGCTCCTTGCTGGAGTGAACTTTCCACAGAGACGGTAGGCTGAGCACAACACAAATGTTCAAATTGTGTTTGCTGTGGGGAAAATCACGCGCTATTGTCAAATAGAAGGGCAGCCAGCAGGCGCTCTACATAGGAGGGATGTCCAAAGAAGAACTCTGGACAGAAAGGACACTTAAATGTTATGTGATATTCTTTATGCCAGGGACAATATGTGTCATTAGTGTTGTTTAATAATTTGATTATGAATGGGAACTCTCCAGGTAATCTTTGGATTTAGAAGGCAAGCTATGGATAGAGAAAAGGAGGTCTTCGTCTAACTAGGGGAAACGCTTAGCTGAAAGGCCATAAAGTGACCAAAACCTTCCTCCTGTATTTGCAAGGCTGTCAGGGCATCTCAATCAGAATGCTTTAAAGGAGAAGTGTTTAGGAGAGAAGAGATTTGTCAGGACAGTCACGCGAGGCTGCGTGGCAGTCTTAAGTTAGACTGAAGAGCTAACTTGAATGGAATGACCATTACGAGGGGACTATATATAAAAATAGCATTTTTATGAAGGAATCTAATGGTCTAAGTCGGCATGTGCTCGGCTTGGGATGCTTGTGAGATACTGGGACTACTAAATTCACACAGTTGGGTGTGGGAGTCTGGAGAGAAAACAGAGTAGGTTTGGGCTCACTCGGAAGCTTAAGAGTTCTTGGCACCAACCATGGGAAGGGATGTAATCATATAGACACAGAGCATAAAGTCAACATACAATAGAACTTGGGAGTAAGGAACCAAGCTGAAACTTCTGCACTTAGTGGTCTGGTACAGAAAGGGAAGCAGAAGGAGTACAAAGGAGGAGTAGTCATGGCAACCACATAAGCAGAATATGCCAAAGAGGAAGGAGAAGGTTCAGCAGCTTAGAAAGCAGCCAGAGAGTAAGTGAAGATGAAGACTGGACCTGAGTTGATATCCTGCAGCTAGACCATGTGCACACGCTGAGGACCAATAGGCATCCAGTAAGACTAGCCATTTGGAAACTAGAGATAGCTCTACTGACAGTGTTCACTTGCAAGTGTAAGGACCTGAGTTCAAGTCCCAGAACTCATGTAAGAAAAGCCAAGCATGGTGGCAAGCACTTTTAATCCCAGTGCTGGGACACACACACACACACACACACACAGAGAGAGAGAGAGAGAGAGAGAGAGAGAGAGAGAGAGAGAGAGAGAGAGGCAGAGACAGAGAGAGACAGAGAGAGACAGAGAGAGACAGACAGACAGACAGACATGCATACATATAACTATATACACACATGCATATACACACATGACTGTAGACATAGGCATATATACACACACATGACCACATAACATACACAATGACCCAGGCACATATCATGTACACACATACATGATGACATACACACATACAGAATGACTGAATAAAAGCAGCTCCTGTGTACAGGTGGGAGAAGCCCATTGTGTTAGTTAGAGAGTTGGTGGAGTCCAAGATTCTGGGCAATTCTCTTGGAGCCTGGACTGAAAGGGAAGCCAGAAATCCCTGCCCTGCCAAGAGGGAGATTAGAGAACTCTGAGAAGGATGTTTTTAGGATTGAGGAAGAGGTTTGAGATTAGGCTTGTTGGCCACTAAGGACCGTCCGACATCCCTCAGGGAGATGAAAAGACTGACCTCTCTATAACGGCAGAAGTATAGCAATGTTCATCAAGCAGGGCGTGTGCCACACTAGATCACTTACAGCATGGCCATTTTGGGCCTGTAATGTGTTGTATAGCTTGGTGGTATGTGGGTTCTCTTTAGCTATTTGTTCAAGGTGGTAGGTGCTTTTGAAATATGTCCACTGTAGGACAGCTCCCTGAGGAAGTTGACTCTTACCTTTCTCATCTTCACGGGCAATGAACTGGGTTTGATTATACAGTAACTACCACAGTCACACAGGTAGCTAGCAAGCAATATGGCTAGTTCTTCCTACTTTGTTCAACATCGAACCTTTGACTCTTAACTACTACCTTCATAGTATGCTCCAAATACATTGGCAAAACAGAGAATCCTCTTCCATAGTAGAAAACTTCAATTGTAGTGTCTTATGAGAATTTCACTTAGAAATTTTTGTAGCTAAGTTTACAATTCTGAACTCAGAATTTCAATCCTAAAAATTAAATTGAGTTTCCAGAAACTCATAACAATTATCGTAAGATATTGTCATAATATGCCTCATATGAGGCATATGTCTAAAGATGATTGAAGAATTCTTGCATGTTACAGTTTACTAAATACAAGTTTTATGTCATTTAAAGAAGTGGATGTATAGTTAATGATAGGAGTTGAAGCACCCCTGGTGGTATTAACATTTTTTTCCTTGCTGGTAGGAATTTTAAAAATAAATTGGCAATTTTATAAACTGGTTTTAATATATAAGTGTTTTAGTGGAATCTGTTATAGATGAGTACCAGTCTTTCGTGACTCCTTCAAGTGGAGACTGTGCTCTTGATGGTACTTGTGGTCGATGCTGGTATAGCAGTGAGATGCCTCTTGAGAACATCCCCGTGGGCCTGTTGCAGCATTCTCTTCTTAGAACTGAAAGCAGCGTGCCAGCAGCAGACCTGTTTCCGAATGTTCATGTGAGCAACACACAGTGAAATACTTGTGTCTGCTCAGCTCTGATAAGAGCAGCTAATTTCTTTCCCTGCATTTCAAGCTCTGAGTATCTCTAGTGCCTTTGAGGAGCATGGTATTTCTCCATAGGTCTGCAGGAAGAGTAATAGTACCCTGTGATACGGTTATTAGATGATGCTCTGGAGACTGAGGAAGTAAGAAAAGATGGCATTTTCTAAGTGTCAGACTCATGTCAGCTGCCTACTTTATTGGTGTTTCCCCACTTTTCTAATACAAGAACCATGCCTACCTTTACAATTACAAAGTCTTGTGTTGAAAAGCTTTGTCTAGCTCACCTTGTCAGGACTGGAGTTCCCATGAGACCACAGGAGGACTTTTTCAGCCTGGACTTGACCTTTCCTGGCTTTGAGATGTCCCAGGGAACTCCCCAAGTCCCCAGTTCCTTATTTGAAAAATTCTCATCTGTAGAAAGATTTTTCAGATTTTAGTTAAATAACACATTTTCATGGTCTTATTGACACCTTGGCATTGCTATTCTGTGAACTCCGTCTCAATACACTCAACCTGGCAGCAATGTCAAAATCATGCCTATGGTAGTATGTCCTTATTTTAGTCTTATTTTAGTACCCAGAGTGGCTGGCTTTTAGAAGCCAGTAATTCATCCTTAAAAGATAACAAACCCATTGTCTAATCCCTGTTGCTTTAGTTTTGTGGGAATTGGTATCTGACTGCTCAATATGCTTCTCCTAGCAATTTAGTGGTGTGTGTGTGTGTGTGTGTGTGTGTGTGTGTGTGTGTGTTTGACAACCAGATGACTTTTGTAATTTCTTCTCTAAAATTTTTGGGGACTCTTCAGAAATGACTGGTAATGGTTCTACAGCTCAGAGTTCTCTGTGATGCTCCAGAGCCAACTGGTAACGGTTCTGCATCTCACGGGATCACTTCCTATGGGATTAAGTTTTTCATCTTGTTTTTCAGTTTCCTCTGAGCTGTGGAACTATTGTCCTTTTCAGTTGTTAACACATTTATTTGATGCAGCCACAAAATGGACTGGAGCTACAATATTACATCAACTTAACCTTTTCACAAGCTACCTTATCCAGTGTGCCACAGGCTGTGAGTCTACTGGTCCTTGTCTCATCCTCCTCTCAGCATCTCTGACACTTCTGGGTTACTCTCCTGCATTGTTCAAAAGCAGCTACTTGTTCAGGGCTGTACTTTTCCATCTTTCTGTTGCCTGTTTTTGCTTCCCTTTGTGATCATATGCATCTTTTTGGCCCCTGAACTCTGACTTCATCAAGCATGCCTGCCTTTGTGATGGAGTTGTAAGAACTTGTTTTTGAAGAATGTTTATTTCCTCCTGAGCCATTTTCCTTACATTCTCTAGCTATGAAATAGTATTCACCTGTCCTTTAATGTAAGAAATATACAAAGGACTTTCTAGAAAAGAATACATGGCCTAGTATAATAATATTGCCTATAGTGTAGATGCAATTGGGATAAGTACTGGGAACGAGGTGATTGCCAAACGTCAGAGGTATAGGGCAGTAAAAAGGACTTCAAAAAAATCTTGGCTAGTAAAGTATGGTAGCTCAGATCTTTCATCCCACTAGTGGGATGACAGAAATAAACAGAGCCCTGTGAGGTCCAGGTCAGCATGGGTCCAAGCCAACAAGACATTGTCTAAAGAAGTGACATTTTGTGTGTCTTTGAGTGTAAGTAAACGTTTTCCATGAAGGAAAGAGGAGGGGGTGAACAGGCAGAGAGCAGACCTTGTGTGGGTAAACACTTATAGAGGTGCACAGGTTTTACGTGTGTTATTGACACTGATAGCTGCTTTGTTTTCTCTGAGACAAATGGGTTTTCAGGGGCTAGTCCTTTCACACTGTCTATTCAGTGATTCTATATAATCCATTTAATTTATAGCCAATATATATTAGGAAGGAAAGATGAAACATCATTGAAGACCCAGATCTTCAAGATTCATCCTGACAATGTAAAGGCCCTGGGGAGTCCCTTCCAGTCTCTTCCCGCAGTCTTCACTGTGTGCTCAACAAGTTCCTCTGGTAATTCTTCAAAAGGTCTACATTGTCACTTCCTATAGAAAACCATCCTTCCTTGATAACATTTTGGTTGCTTTCAATCCCCCTAAATATATTACTAGTTAAAGACCAAGCCCAAAAAAATCCCCATCAAATATTCACGAAACAATTCCAGGACCTATTTGTAACTTTTCAGGTAATAACACACAGGCAGCAGCAGTTCCTTGTTCTCCTACAGATAAGCACTTCCCACTGAGATGGGGAAATTTCATGGATTGTTGCTTTGAAGTCATAAAGTTAAGTCATCTTCACTGTTTATTTAGCTTCATTGAAGATAAAATGGAAAGTTAAGAAAAAATTATAGCTGTCAAGTGTCAGGGCACTGGACCAGGCATGTGTGAGATTCTGAGTTTGTTATTCAGACGGAAAGTTTAGTTAGGTGAGCAGACAGCTTGACTCTGGGAAGTACAAAGTATTCAGGCTGGTCTTTCACTTCAGAATTTCAGTAGAGGTAGAGACAAAGGGTTCCCTGGGGACTTAGGACTTTGGCCCACACCAGCACTGGTTATCTGCGTTTTCTAAGTAACATATCAAGTAAACACACATTTCTCAAAGGAGCTGCTTGTTTAGCCCATGATGCTTCAGCACTGCTGCCTCAGCCTCTGTGGACAAATGGCTGTGGCTTAAGCTATCTCTGCCTGCCCTCTCTCTTTGTTTGTAGGTGCTGTAACATTGTTTCCTCTGGGAAAAATAAAGGACTTTTCCAAGAAAAAAAAAAAAACAAAACAAAAAACAAAAAAACAACCTACCATGCTAAATTAACTGACAAGCTTTAAACCAGTGGTTCTCAACCTGTGGGTCCTCTGGGGGGGGGGGGTGTTACCTAAGATCATTGTAAAATGCACACACTTACATTATGTTCATAACAGTAGTGAAATTACAGTTGTGAGGTAGTAACAAAAATAATTTTATGGTTGGGGGGGTCAGCACATGAGGAAACTGTATGAAAAGCATGAGGAAGGTTGACAACTATTGCTTTAAACTATTACCCCAAAATCACCATGAATAAAACCAAAACTGAGAAACGACAGGGACTTTAAAAGTAAGTTGGGCTTCACTTTGATTCACAGTGGAAGGACATTAAAAGAAATGTAGGTGTCTTTCTTAGAAAAGAGCCCTCTTAAGAGTCCCCTGTCTGTCTCATATCACTGGCGGAGAAAAAGAAATGACTGAAAAGATAGATGATGCTTATTAAATATGCATGGTCATAATAGTTTATTATCTGCATGCTATTAGAAAATATGAAAGATTTGGAGTGAGCCGCAGTCCAGGGCACTTGACAAACATGTGTGAGATTCTGAGTTTAATAGACTGAAAGAAAAAAAAAAATCCAAGGATTTTATAATGAAGAACTAAAGATTTTCATTCTCTAAATAATAGATCTGTAGTATATGATTTAGATTTACTTTTTTGTTTATTTTTGTAGACTTTCAGGGCTGGGAAATATGTTACCATTTACCTAAGCTAACTTCTTGGTGGAGGTGAGTTGCTGTTTAGCCAGGGTCACTGGACTCTTAGCTGTTGTAAGCCACAAACGTTCGCTCCTGGGCGAGTTCTGCTTTCATATCTCAGCAGACTAATGTCAGCCCCAGCTTTCCTCTTCCTGCAAGACCTAACCAAAGGCTGCTATGAGGTTGGCAGCTCACTCCAGACGCCAGTCTCCTACCCAATCACTGGCAGTCATTGGTTCATGATCTTACGCCAAGACACTCAGGTGTCCATTTTGTCATCTGATAAAACCCACCAGTTTCCCCTTTAGCAGGGAAGCACAACTTACCAGCGTGCATTTGGGAGTCATTCGCATGGGGGAAAAAACAAAAACAAAAACAAAACAAAACAAAAAAAAAAAACAACCCTTAACCTCGTATGCAATCTCACTAAAAAGTAACAGAAAAGCGATCAAGGTGCCTTTAGGGATTTGCTGGTTCATAGAAAGTTAAAGTCCAGGGCTAGATTTGTCTGTAAATGTTCTTGGATCAGCCCTTCAGTATCACGTATGCCTGTGTGGAAGGCCTCTCGTTCTTTGGGCTTTCCTGCTCTTGGTAAATGCCGCTGACTCGGAATCCCCCATTGTGCATTGTGCAACGGCAGGTGCTGCTGGTGTGTTTACCTGCTGGTCACTTAGGTCCAAGGTGTCATGTGATGGGGTGAACTCCAAGAGCTTTCTTGGAGCAAGCCTTGCAACCCTGGAGCCAGAGAAACTAGCTAGGCTCAGTGCTTTGATTTGGGCTCAGTTAGAAGTGTTTGTTTCATTTCTGGACACGGGGTAAGAGCCCTACCCAAATCTACCACTAAATGAAAGGTGTATTTATTGGTATTTGAGCTGTGACAAAAACCAAAGACAAATAGAGTATTGGGTAGGAAAAGTCTAGTACAGCTTTCTGTAGTCTGCAAAACACTGAATTATGAACTGTATTTAAAAGCTTTAAAAAGCAAAATGATATAGACCAAGTTTGGATGAGACATGGGGGTGTTTTTAAGAATTTTTGTGGCAGTGCTACAAATCGAACCCAGAACTTTACATGCCCTAATCATGTGTGTCCCACTGAACCCTCTCCAAAATCCCACTGGGGTGTTTTGGAGGCCAAACATACATTTGTTAATTCCATGGTTGAATGCTTAATTTCTTGAAATAATTTCTATTGAGTTTCGTAGTTGAGATTCTATGATTTAAAAAAAAAATACTTCTTGGGAAAGGAAATGGAAGAGGTAGTTTAGTAATTATTGTATCACTCTAAATTATTTATAACTCATTTATAGTTTTAAATATTACAACAATTTTCCTTAGAATAAGGATAGCTCTGTGATACAGCAGTTGTCTAGTACACGTGAGGTCTGGGCTTCATTTCTAACTCCCCCCCCCACAAAAAAAAAAAAAACCAAAAAAAGGTCTCTTGGTAAAGATGTTCTTAGAAACAGTTCGTGGACAGTGTTTGATTATTCAGGCTAGCCAGTCAGGTGATAAGGCTAGTATCATCTTTGTACACATTCAGGCAAGTGAATTATAGACAAAGAGTCTGTGGTAGGATACTGTCCAGTCTCAGTTGCATTGCCATGTGCCACTCAAAGTACAACAAAACCCCAAACACCCCTCTTTCCTTTCAAATGAAGTTAGGTGGAGTTTAAATCCTCTTACTACATTGTGTAGGGCAACTTCATTTGAACTGTTGGTCCTTTTTGATACCTGTGGTAGGCTCATAAAATCTGACACGGATGATTTCTAATTGGTAGTCTCAGAAACTTGGAAGGGTGAGGCAGGAAGGTCATATGAATTCAGTGCCAGACTATAGTGTGCTACACGGGACAGGCATCTGTTCTAACTTTGGCACCAACGTGGTGGCCTCCTGGGAGCAGGGGACCACCAGGTTCCTTACAGAGGGGGGAACTAGTCCAGTTGGACAGTTTGTAATTAGCTTATTCTATCTTTCCAATACTGGCATTTATTCGTCTTATTTTTATATTTTTATTTTATTCACTTGTTTATGTTCCACTTTTAAATATCTATTTCTATTTTTAAGTGTGTGTGTGTGTGTGTGTGTGTGTTGTGGGGAAGAAATCTTGCGGGCGGGTGGGGGGGGAGGGAGTCCGGCAGCAGAGTCCCAGGGCGGTCCAGCATCAGGGTCCCGGGCGGGCTTCCTGCGCTTCCATCGGAGGATCCCACATTCACGCAGCTGTCGGTGGGCGGGCCGGCGGCTGCATCGGCAAGGTTCCAGGGTTCCAAAAGCTGGGAATCAGGTGGAGAGACCATGGACATGTGGAGTCCGGTTTTCCAAAGCTTTTATTGTTCATGGCATGGTGAATGGATGCAAGTGGTACGTACTTCCCCCCACCCCCAAAAGCCAGGGGAGACCAATCTTATAGGGAAGGGAGAAAGGGGAGGGAATAACTTAATTAGCTACGCCCCTGGCCTTTTGATAATTCATTAATATTTAAATCTCTGGAGGTGGAGACTTGTTAATCACGCCCTCTACCTGTCCTACGTGACTGAAGGTAACAGGTTAAATGGAGTTACCTCGTCCAAGGCCCAACAGTGTGTGTACATGTGGAGGTCAGAAGCCTTTGGTTTTCCTGGAGCTGGGAAGGGATATGACTGTGATCTGCCTGACCTGGGTGCTGGGAACTGAACTCGTGTCTTCCTACAGAGTATTACTGCTGAGTCATTTCTCCAGCCCCTATCGCCCACTTTTAAATCACCTGAGAAAAACACCATATATGTAGCTCACATAATATGTAGCTGGTCTTGTTTTGGTCTAGGCTCAGCATTATCACATTCAAAGAAAGAAAAATGATAGGAGAAATAAAATAATTCAAGTATATGGTTCACTTCTCAGAAGATGCATTAGGTATTTTTTTTAAATGTTTATTTTTTTTTTGACTTGGGATCTCAGATAGTCCAGAATCACCTTAAACTCACTGTGTGGCTGTATTGCCCTTAACTCCTGATGTCCTGTCTTACTTCTGTACTACTGGGATTACAGGTGTTTACTTGCACTTAATAAAATGCTGATGGCTTCTCATGTCTTTACTTTGTGCTTGACTCTTGGTTGCCTTCCTAACCTTTCACTTCACCTTGGAACCTATGCAAAAGCTTTCCCCAAATTCATTTGACTATATCTCCTGTTGTCTTTGCCTAGCCTCCTTCTTTCCCTTCAGGTCTTTGTTTGTTTGTTTGTTTGTTTGTTTAGTTGTTTTTTCGAGACAGGGTTTCTCTGTATAGCCCTGGCTGTCCTGGAATTCACTCTGTTAGACCAGGCTGGCCTCGAACCCAGAAATCTGCCTGCCTCTGCCTCCCAAGTGCTGGGACTAAAGGTGTGTACCATCAGCACCTGCTTCAGGTCCTCTTTTATTCATTCTTCTTGCCTGTGTCATTTCCATTTCTGTCTGCTGCTTCATGTATGTTTTAATAAGGTCAGAATAAGGAAAGGGAAGAAAGCAAACCCATAGTTACGTCACAGAGCTAAGGAAAAAGACCAAGGTGTGATATCTTCTCTTTGTTGTTCATGTAAAACTATCTATCCTATAATTGAACTGAAGGTACAGATCAAAGGATATATAAATTAGTATGAAAATGGAACAGTAGATTGCACACTGTAGTAGTTTGAGTATGTTTGGTCTAGGGAGTGGCACTATTAGGAGGTGTGGCCTTGTTGGAGGAAGTGTGTCACTGTATGGGGGGTGGTCTTTGAGACCCTCCTAGCTGTCAAAAAACAGCTTGCTTCTGGCTTCCTTTAAATGAAGACATAGAACTCTTTTCACATTCTAATCAGAGGTCCCAGGTCTCAGGGAAACGAGGCCTCATGTTTGACTTGGCTAGAATTTGGGGGGCCTTCCATGATCCCCTCCCTTCTCAGACTGTTTCCTTTGAAGGATTTGTGTTAACTTAAGAAAACACCTCATTTACGCTCATATTTGTTACAAAGGATGCAAGTCCAGAACAGCA
Organism: Arvicanthis niloticus; assembly: GCF_011762505.2. Classification (NCBI taxonomy): domain Eukaryota; kingdom Metazoa; phylum Chordata; class Mammalia; order Rodentia; family Muridae; genus Arvicanthis; species Arvicanthis niloticus. The sequence continues at coordinate 13,699,035 of NC_133438.1, forward strand.
CAAGGAAAAAGATGAGTTGGCAAAAACATGGAAACTTAGGGGCACTAAGCTACTATGTCTTCTTCAGGGACACAATCCTTCCAGCCTTAATGTGCTCAGCACCCCAAAAATTCTCTGGACTTTTTGGGACATTTAGAGGAGGTTTCTTTATGTAGATCTGATTGCTTAGATCACTAGTCATCAGTGACCAAATTCCCTTTTCTGTTTCTTTTGTCTCTCCTGAGATCAACCTTGAAAGGACAGGGCTGGAAACTCCCAACACTCTGGTTATTTTGGTCTTGTGATGTTTTACTCCTCATTTTGAGTCTCTCTGGGCATCTCTCCCCTCCCTGACATTGAGTCATTCCTAGAATAAAAACAAAAAAAGAGACACCTCTAACTCCGAGCATTCCAAGTGCTTGAGGATGTCAGGACTGAGTGAGTAAAGATTACAGATTTATTTCTGTTATTCCACAGCTGTTCTTTGTGGTAGGAGACTTAGGGGATGATGATAGATAGCCTGAACAAGATCAAACTCTGATTGGATGGTGTTGATCCTGGAGAGAGGCCCCCTTAGAAATATGAAAGCAAGGACCAGATTTTCCTTTAAATCTTTTGTGTTCACTCTTACATACAAATGAATTATTCTTATCCCAGAGCTCTAAATGAATTTATTTATTTATTTATTTATTTATTTATTTATTTATTTATTTTTCGAGACAGGGTTTCTCTGTGTAGCCCTGGCTGTCCTGGAACTCACTCTGTAGACCAGGCTGGCCTCGAACTCAGAAATCCGCCTGCCTCTGCCTCCCAAGTGCTGGGATTAAAGGCATGCGCCACCACCACCTGGCTCTACATGAATATTAAGAAAAAAATTAAGAAAGAAAGGAAGGAAGCAAGGAAGGAAGGAATAAAGAAGGAGAGAAACAAAGAAAGAAAGGCTTTACAGGATGGATTCTTTACTCGAATTTGTGATCAATAGAACCTCCCAAGGAAATGACTAATAGACATATCAATTAAAAAAAAAAAACAAGACATTGAATGGACATCTTGGATATAAATTGAGCCTATCTGCCAAAACTAATTTCTAAAAACTTTAAACTTAATGTTACATGATTCTTTTTTAAAGTATATACAGTGGTGAGTTATGAGGTCACTTGTAGCTTATGACATTGAACTTAGGATCCCCAGACCTTATGTAAATTCTTAGCTTGGGAAGACTCTCTTCTGTAATCTCAGTGGGACTCTGGGAAAGTGAAAGACTGAGAGAGGAGATTACCTGGAGCTAGTGGACCAGTGGGCTAGCCATGCAGCAGTGAGAGAGACGGTGTCAGACACAGTGGAATTAAGGTCTAGCTAGCACCTAGCATACTCATGTGCACTTGACCTCGCATCTCACCCTGAGCCTAACTTACACATGCATGTTTTAAAGCACCTTATTATGAAAAAATAAGTATATGTGTCCCTAAAATTATTTAAAGGTAATATAAAACGAATAGCACATACTCTATGTTTATTTTAACTCTATGCCACTTCTGTGAACATGTCCTTTCTGCTGACCGCAACCAACATGGTTCCTTACTCGAGGAGGATTTGTTCGGAACTTTTTGTTTTCAGAATTGTAACTTTTCAGATTCTATTTTCATCCATATTTATGCAATCCAAGCAGTTGAGCAGGAAAAGAAGTTAAAGCAGTGGTTTTTAAGCTTCCTAGTGCTTCTGTCATCATCTCTTGGTACAGTGGTTCTCAACCTTCCTAACGCTGCGACCCTTTAATACATTTCCTTGTCTTGTGCTCACCCCCAACCATTCAGTTATTTGCCGCTAACTTCATAACTGTAATTTTGCTACTGTCATGAGTAGTAATGTTGGGCTGGAGAGATGGCTCAGCAGTTAAGAGCATTGACTGCTCTTCCAGAGGTCCTGAGTTCAAGTCCCAGCAACCACATGGTGGCTCACAACCATCTGTAATGAAATTCAATGCCCTCTTCTGGTGTGTCTGAAGACAGCAACAGTGTACTCATGTACATAAAATAAATTTTTAAAAAAAGTATAAAAAAAAAAAGAAAAGAAAAAAAATGAGTAGTAATGTTTGTGTGTGTATGTGTGTGTGTGTGTGTGTGTGTGTGTGTGTTTTCTGATGGTCTTCGGTGATCCATGTGAACCATTTGTCCCCCTCAAAGGGGTCTCAACCCATAGGTTGAGAACCTCTCTGAGTTAAAAGCTGGCAATACAACCTGTTGCATCATTGTGTTTCTGCTTGAGGTTTTTCAAGGTGGTTTTGCTTGTCACAGAAATGTACACAAAAAAGAAAGTTCTCTCAGAAGAATTTTATTACAAGTCAGTTGTGTATATGATAAAACCATGTTCCAGTGTTGTGGTCCATATAAATATCTAGTCAGAGCATAATAATCATTTTAACTTAAAAAAAAAATCCCCATGATACCCCAACCAAAATAAGATTCCTGTGTGCACTAAGGAAGTGTATAAGGGAGTTGAAAGAATGTGTGGGCTAGAAGAGTTTTGAGAGAAAGGTTGTAAAATGCTGTCTTGAGCCCTTGTGTTAGATCACAATAATGATGTAACAGTAGCCATGGATACCTTAACTGGGACTGGACTGTACAAAACTGGCCCTGTCAACAGTCAACCATGGATCTGGGAAGGGCTCATGGGGTGGGGATTGGGATCTACTTCTAGAACCTACTGAGCTATTGTCTCCTGATAGGGTGAGGGTGAGCGGTAGTCATTGTCTTCCGTTGTTCCCCACTGATGAACTCCTCAGGCTCCAAGGGGTAGTTCCAGATCTGTGGTCACTACAGTGTCCTTGGCTAAGCTCAGTGAATCACAAAACAAAGAACTTTGGATGTAGGAAAGGGAGTTGTTGGGGGGTTGGGTTGGCAAGAATGGAAGGGTGGTGAGTGAGGTGAGTGGAATCAGAATGCATTGTATTCACACACAAAACCGTCACAGAACAGATTTAATAAAGCTGGGGGGATTGTATTTTTCAAAGACTTCCCTGGCTTTGCTATAATCCAAACACTGAATAACTACCATCGATCAGATGGAAAGGGTGTGTGAAGGTGAGATAGAACTTGTAGAAATTGTGCATGCTTAATTTTTTTTTCCAGTATCCCAACTTCCAGAAGGCAGTTTTAGACGTACCGCAAACAGAAGGACACATCTGTGCTATTCTTGCTCTAGCCTAGGATGTCAGAGCAGTCAGTGTTCACAGACATTGTGCTTTTTCTCGTGGAATTTGTTATTGGCCGTCGTTGCCATAGTGAACTCTTTCTTGTGACCTAGACAGTGTGTTGCTTATGCATAGTCAAGACTTGAGTTCAGATGCTGAGGCGGCGATGTCATGCTCTTTACCATTAGGACGCAAAGCTTAGGTAGGGCTACAGGTGAGACCTACTTGTGGAACATTTGCTTAGTGTGCAGGAGACCCTAGGTTCCTAACCCCACCTCTGAGAAGACAACCTGACCCCAACAAACGCACCGCACTGTCACAAAATCTCATATCCTAAGAAAGTCAGGAGCAGTGGATGGTACCTGTAATCCAAACCCTTGAGAGGCTGAAGATGAAAATATATAGCTGTGAGTTCAAATCCCCTCTGGGCTACAGAGTGAGCTTATGTCTTAAAAAGAAAAGAAAAGAAAAGAAATTAAAAAAAAAACAAAATAATCTAAAATAAATCTAAGGAGTATTGCCAACTTCATATTAAAATATTCAGATCCTACTCTGTAAGAGCAGGAATGTCCCCCTTCATGACAAAGGAGACCATAAAAGTAGTACTAAATTGAGGATCTACAGATCGGGAGGGTGTGTGGGTGGGCCCTCTCTACAGTCACGGGTGCACCAATACCGAGGCAAAGGACATGTACTACACAAGAAGGAAACACAGACACAGAAGTGAGAGTCATGTGTTGCTGTCTCTGAAGGTAAAGGAAGAAGTTCTTAGAAAAGCAGGTCTATCAGCTGAACCAGGCAACCACAGGGATTTGGGGGTGGTCATCCTGCCAACTTCTTGATTTCGGTCTGGTGCTCTTTTAGAAACAAGTAGTCTGTCAGTGACGACATTCACCATAAAGTTAAGAATTTATGCGGAGTGAGAGAGAAGAACACCAGCCTGCATTCATGCCCATGATATGCTGAGCGCCTTCTTTGTGTTGTCTAGGCTGTGCTTTTTATGTTCTCTTCTTTACTTGGGTCCTTACAAATCTCCCAGTAAAAACCAGCAGCAGCAGAGACATAGCTCATGTTTCCCAGCGCCTGTGAACCAAATACAGGGTGTGTTACATAACAAGCTTTTCCTGTACCATTTAACCATCACAAAAAACAACCAAAGTTAATTTTTATGTCGAAGACAATGAACCCAAGGCCTAGATTTAGTAACTTGCCAACAATGTACACCTGAGGAACAAAAGATTATTTGAGCACAAATGATTGTATACAGTTGCTGGCCTCATTTCTTTGCTTTTTCGAGCTTAGATATGGTAAGAGTCAGGCTTAGAAAACCTTCTGTAGGTCAGAAGGTCTAGTGACAGGGTGTAGCCAGAGAACCAAGGGACAGAGCAAAGTCCCTTGAGGGAGATAAATCTGCCTCTGATATGCAGAAAGGCGTAGGTAGGGCGGGGCTGCCGGCCAGTCACTGCAATAGTTAAGGTCAGAAGAAAGCAAGAGTTGGCAAAATGTTGCCATAGCTGCTGATATTTATTATGCTTCTGTTGGTTCTTGCTTTTGTGATTACAAAAGATGTCCCTACCTCATTTTGAAAGAGTTCAGCAACAGTTCATATAATTATAGAAGTTCTAGGTGGCCAACTGTAATCCTGACTCCACCAAAACCTACCTGTGTGTGTGTGTGTGTGTGTGTGTGTGTGTGTGTGTGTGTGTTTACCTGTGTGTAGTTGGTCTGGGGAGGGGTTTTTTTTTTTTTTTTTTTTTTTTTTTTGTATTTTTTATTTATTTTCACAAAATGAAGTAACACCAGAATGCTGTTATGTAACATTTTTCATGAACCAATTTTATAACTGACTACGTCTTTTATGTTAGAATCTATTCCCCTAGTTTGAGGGGGAAGTTTTGTACTAAAAGGACTCACTACACATCTCCCATGGTTGGTCAATTTTGGCATTTTATGTTTTTCTCTCTAGAGCTATCAGCTTCAAATTATAGAGCGGCGGGGTTTTTGTTGCCATTGTTGGCTTATCTTTTATTATTATTTTCAGACTTTGAGAAATTTTATACATAGATGATAGAGCCTATTGCGTTCTGGACTTTCCCAAGTTTTGGAACTTCTGCAGTGGAAAGAAAATATCCCAGATGTGAGTCTTAAGGTGAACACAGTGTAAGACGTTTGAGTAGGTTTACTGTAGATTTAATTTTTTTTATGCATCAGAATAGCTGTAGCGTATTTCCTAATTTTCTCAGCCAAGTATAACTGTTAAAACCAGGTAAGACCTTAAGAAAAATCTCAGTCCCTTGTCTCTGTTTACTTTGCTATGATTACGAAGGAAGTCACAGAGCTGATTACTGAATGGACCAAGGCCAGAACCCAGATCTGTATCCAAACCAAATTTGAGCCAGTTCTTCATCAACCTTGCCAAGACTATGAGGCCATCCCTTCTCCAAAGAGTTCGTAGAATTCCCCAGCCCGGTCCATCGTACTGTAAAGTCAAAAGAGACAGTGCTGTGTAAACACCCAGGCACAGCGGCCTGCCAGCCTGTGGCAGTGGGAGCTAGCCTTGACTTGTGGATGCCTGTTCCACAACTAGCCTCTGCCCTGTGACCTTGGGGAAAGGCCCCAGCTTCCCGAAGGCTTTCCTATCTATGAGACAAATACAATTGCCTGCCTCTTGCATTTGTAACATACACGTAAAGAAGCCGGTTTTGTAACTCAACCCTTTAGCTTTTGTTAAAAGAAAGATCTTCCAAGGTGTTCTCTCTCTCTCTCCCTCTCTCTTTCTTTTTTTGAAGATTTATTTCTTTTTATTTATGTGTATCTACATGTATTTATTCTGCCTACGTGTATGTCTTTGTACCACACACACCTCAAGAGGTCAGAGAAGGGGGATTGAATCCCTTGGAAACTGGAGTTACAGAATATTATGGTCTGCCATGTGGATGCTAGGAACAAAATAAAACCCAGGTCCTTTAAAAGAGCACCTAGTGCTCTTAATCACTGAGCCATCTTTCTCCCTTCCAAAGTTTTTTTTTTTTTTTTTTCTGTTTTTAGAGATGGAGGTCTCTCTATGTAGCCCTGGCTATCCTGGAATTCTCCATGTAGACTAGGCTGGCCTCAAACTCACAGAGATCTAACTGTCTCTACCTCCTGAGTGCTAGGATTAAAGGTGTGTGCCACTAAGTCCTGTCAAGTCTACAAGGTTTTATTGATAATCTTTATGAAAAAGTAAATCTCAACTTTTGGGCAATATATATATATATATATATATATATATATATATATATATATTCTTATAGAAGGAAAGACTCTTCAAGATGTCTGTAAATATTTAAACATTTAGATACCTCTTATACATGTTATAAAAATTTTAAACTAGAAAAAAGAAAATACAGTGAAAAATTTCTCATTCTCTTCTCTCTGTCCTTAGTAACTTTATTTATTTACTTATTTATTTCTTGTCACTTCACCATGAGAATGGGTTCATGGAGCCTATAGACATAGCCCAGGCATCTACTCAGTGGGCTTTGAATACAGTTCTCATCTTCCCCCCTCCCTTAGTTGGTCAGCTGTCCTGTACCCACTCTACCAGGGCAAACTTCCCAGCACTGCCCAGGCTTGCCCAATGCCCCATCTGGAAAGGGGCAAGGCCAGCTTTCCTGCTCTCATGCCCATGGGCCTGGCTCACCCTCACCCACACCACCAGAGCCAGCCAAGTCTGTGCTGCCAAGTCGAGGTACAGGGCCCACTCTCCTGAGTGTTGAAGCCAGTGAGGGGTGGGGCCAGCTCTGCACAGCCCCTGGACATCAAAGGTCCCAGGAGGCAGCCCAGACCAGGGACATCTACATGATCTTTAGTGTTAATATGAGACATGGACACCAACACAGACCCCCGCTGCTGCATGGCCACCGACCCAGACATGGCTCTCACTGGCAGCACAGGCTAGGACTTCATAGCCTCAGGTGGCAGGACAGGCTGCTCACATCAGACTAGTACTCTCCACCCTCCACCCTTCTGTCTCCAATCTCTTCCTAATGGCCAGACCATTTGGCTTCTCTTTTCTTTTCTCTCTGGTCTCTCTACCACATATTTGTTTATTGTAGTGGCTCCTGCTCTGAAAGAGCCTTGTGGCTAGCTGGCCTCTGGGTCAAAATGTATTATTTTACAACTGAATTTTAAATATGTAGATAACTTTGAAAGATCTTAATTAAATTTTGTAATCAGCGCCAGTGAGGTAGCTTTTTGATTAAAGCACTTGCTTCAAAAACCTGACACCTGAGTTTGGTCCTAGAACCCACATAAAGGGTAGAAGAGAACCCCTGTTTGTTAGCTGGCGGCTTAGAACAGACCACACCAGACCAAATGGTTCCAAGTGGGGTTTATTCAGGAGATAGTGCAAAGATGGGAGAGGGGGAGAGAAGTAGAAGAAGATGGAAGAAGAGCGAGGTCAGGATGTTCTGCCTGTTTTATATGGGTGGTGACATAGCCTCTCCCAGGTAAACGTGAGGTAGCCAGGTGGATTCTGGGAATGTATAACGGTTGCCTAGATGTGATGTCACTGGGTTCGGAGCCTGATACCAGCATTGTTCCACAGAATTGATTCTGACCTCCACACAAGTGCCACGGCATACTCATTCATTTATATTTATATGTATCTCATATATATCATATACATATGCCATGACGAGATAACCTCTGAGTTCTGCGCATTAATGGAAGAGAGCTTTGTTAGAAGGTTCTCTCCTTGTCTGACCTTGTCTGGGAGACTCTAAACTCCCACACTCGTCTCTACCCAAGGAAAGTCAGGTAATATAAAAACCTGGAGTTCTCCATGCTAATGTGTTTAGATAGGCCCCAGAGTGTTCCTCACCTGGACATTCTGCCTGGCAAAGGTCTTTAGTCCCTGGTTCACTCTGAGTAAGGTGTATACATTTTATATTTGCCATCAAATAAAGCAGCTTGATGCTTTAAGCAAATAAAACAAGCACGGACCTTCTCTTCATTAAGGAGCACATGGTGTGCGTGTTGGAGTGTGGCTTCTCTAGGAGAAGGCCTTCTCTTTCCTGGCCTCTCCATACTCTGGGCACTCACTTGGAACCAAACAGGGACCCACATCCCTGTCCTGTACTCTGCCTTCCCCTTCCTGCCAGGCACGTGGGGATGCCCTGAAGGGAAGTACCTATCTGGGACCCCCATTCCCAACTCCCAAAGGTATGCCAGCGGCACCTGGGTACACAGGAGACTGGGAACCACAACAATCCTCCCAGCAGCCTGTGCACCCCAGCATCAGACACACAGCATGGCATCTCTCCTTTCTTCTGGCTCTCCCATTAGCTCACTCAGTCATCGCACTTAAGAATTATTCTGGCTTTCCTACAGTTTGAATGTTGTAGTACAGTATAGTACCACTGTCATAATAAAACAAACAGCAATAGTATCGGACAAGTCATCCAGGCAGGGCATCTGCTAGAGTCATTGGGAGAGGAACAAGAAGAGAGGTAGGCTTGCTAGGGAGGCTTAGGAGCTTGAAGGGACACGGTTTCAATGCAACAGTGGGAAGGAAAGATAAGAATGATTGTTCTTTCTTGTACTTATGGTTTATTTTAAAGAAAGCGTAATCTAACCGAATGAAGATTTGTTTTCTTCACTTAGGCCTATAGAAACCAAACACTAAATGTATCCAGGAGCTCTAGGCCCAATGAGAAACCCTGTCTCAAAACATAAGGTGGCCAGTTATCAAGGAATATGCTTAGTATCGAACTCCTCACACACACACATACATAAGTGCATACACATATGCAAACCCCCACACAGAACATACATATAGCACGCAACACGCCCCCCCCCACACACACACGATCAATGAAAATAAAAGGAGTTTGTTTTTCTCCAAGACATTTGCTCCAGTTTACCTCAGTGCAGCTATAGCAAATCCCTGTTGTGAGAGTAAAGTTACTGTGTTGGATGCCAGCTCCAAAAACAAAGGAGAAAGCTCAAAACTCTCAAGAAAGCAGAGTCTGAGGACTATTAACTTGGCCACACTCATTGAGCTGCCAATTTCTTAGCCTTGGAAAAGTTGGTAAGTATCTATTCCTGTGTTTGGAAGGAAGGGCTTCCCATCCAGGAATTCCTCTGATAGCCAGCTGCAAGACCACAATGTTCCAGTTAGTTATGGTGATAAGGTCCAAAACAACAGATTACTCTATTCGAAACAAGAACTGATTTTTAGAAATTCTAAAAGCACTAAAATGTGCTTTATTTTATTCTAAACTAGTTTGATATTGCAATTTTCTAGCATTTTTTTTTCTCCTTCTGAAGTAACAACTGTTTGGCTATACCATTGACAATAACATTCTGTAAAGAAAGAAGCAAGGATAAGTAAAGCGATGTATCCCATTTTCTAGTTTCCGTGAGTGAGAATTAGTGTCTAATGAGATGTTCCCAGACACTGCTGCTGCTCATCAAAACACGTGCCCCAGATCAGAGTGGATTTAATTATCACCGGGAGAGGGTGAAACGGGGACATCAAGTGGAAAAATCCAGAACATGAAAAAAAAAACGTGTCTCGGGAGATAGATACAGAGCTAATTTTATGCATCTGCTTTCTTCTAGAAAAAAAAAAAAAAAAACCAAAACATTCATTTTTGAATGATGTGAAAGGTTCGTTTCAAGCTGGTTTTGATGAGCTCTTGAATAGAGCAGGACCAACCTGCCCACCCCCAACCAGCATTTTCTAGGAGGAAGTCAGGTCTTTACAGAAACCACGCCCTATAAAGAAATGTTTGATCTCTCCACAGAGCCGGGGCATTGCAAGTTAAGCTTCATATAGTAATTTGACCTGAAAAGTTTTATTTTAGTAGAGGCATTATCAGACCTAACTTTATGAACAACCGCCTATTATTTTACCAAAGAATAAAATGGCTAAAATCCTGATAGAAAATAACAATGTGCCAGGCAGTGGTGGTGCATGCCTTTAATCCCAGCACTTGGGAGGCAGAGGCAGGTGGATTTCTGAGTTCAAGGCCAGCCTGGTCTACAGAATGAGTTCCAGGGCAGCCAGGGCTACACAGAGAAACCCTGTCTCGAAAAAACAAAACAAAACAAACAAACAAACAAACAAACCACCCAATGTGCTCATTAAAAATAATCCCTCATTGTAGTTCCCTAACTTTAATCTGTAATTGTATATGTTCAGTGTGTGTGTGTGTGTGTGTGTGTGTGTGTTCAGACCAGCACATAAAGGGATGAGATGTGTACTCCTCTGCACATTTTCCCAGCTATCTTGTATTTTAGACCATTTATACAAGTAAGTGAAGATCTTAGAACTGGCTTCCTTGGTGCTCAGTGGAAGATAACATACAGCACACTTGCCCACTTCTTCTTTCAGCTCTAGGACTCCCGTCTTGTACAGACTCAAACATGCCTAGTGCATGCTGCTCAGGTCTCGGTGAATTCATATGTACATCAGTCCTGTTGATATAGAAGGTTTTGTTTTCTTGTCGTCCTACATCGCCCCTGGCTCTTATGTGTTTCTTGTCTCCTATCCCACATGGTTCCCTGAGCCCCGAGTGGAGGGATTTGATGCCAGCATCTCCTTTAGGGCTGAGTGTTCTCATTCTCTGCATATTGTCTGGCTGCGGGTCTCTGTGTTTGTTGCCATCTAAGGTAGAAGGAAGCTTCGGTGATGATGACTAAGTATCTATGCATATTCCAAAATATCATGAGGAGTCATTTTATTGCAATTGTTTCCTTTCTGTCCTAAGTCTCTGGGCTATGTAGTCTCAGGTTCTTGGTCACTCAAAAAGTGTTGGATAAGGATTCCATGTCGTGGAGTGGGTCTTAAGTCAAATCAGACATTGGTTGGTTACTCTCTCATTGCACTAGCATGTCTTGCAGGCAGGACACCATTACAGATCCAAGGGTTTGTAGCTGCATTGGTGTTTTATCTTTTTCCTTTAGTAGTATACAGAGTACCTTCCTGTCTGGACCAAAGATGCTAGCTCTGTAGGTACCAGCTTGACTTCTCTCTGTTCAAGGCAAGAGAACTGTGTAACAGAATGCAAACTTCAAACCTGAAGTCTTTTTCTACTCAGGCAGATGGATCCTAATCGCAACATATTTACACTTAAACAGAATGCCCAGGTTCTAGAGATTAGAGGCCTTGTACTGGCTGGTTGTGTGTCAGCTTGACACAAGCTGGAGTTATCACAGAGAAAGGAGCTTCAGCTGAGGAAATGCCTCCATGAGATCCAGCTGTAAGGCATTATCTCAATTAGTGATCAAGGGGGGAGGGCCCCTTGTGGGTGGAACCATCCCTGGGCTGGTAGTCCTGTGTTCTGTAAAAAAGCAGGCTGAGCAAGGCAGGGGAAGCAAACCAGTAAGAAACATCCCTCCATGGCCTCTGCATCAGCTCCTGCTTCCTGAGCTGCTTGATTTCCAGTCCTGACTTCCGTTGGTGATGAAAGCAATGTGGAAGGTGTAAGCTCATTAAACCCTTTCCTTCCCAACTTGCTTCTTGGTCATGATGTTTGTGCGGGAATAGAAGCCCTAAGACAGGTCTTATGAACGAGCTTATGGTCTATAGAACACGAACTTTCTCAAGGACTTCTTGACTCGGGGGTGCGCACCAGTTGGGTGCAGAGCATGCGTTCCTTGGGACCCATTCACAGGGGCTAGATTCAGTGAGTGATGAGTGTCTTCAGCTCATACACCTTGGCCTGAGAGTGAAGAACTGAAAGCATCGATTATGTTCACTAAGTCATCAGCCAGTGCTCATGTTAGTAATCACAGTGGTTGCTCCTAGTGTTTATTCTGTACTGTTACTAGGGGATTTTTTAGATCTCAAGAGATGTACCACTGCAGGACTTTTACCATATATATTTTTTTAGTCCACAGTGCCACTTTTTTGTGTCCAGTGGAACGGCAGGGACAGCTGAGCTGCAGCACACACCCTCCTCAGAACGTCCTGTTCATTTCCCACCCAGATATTGTTCAGTTCCACACCAGTTAGCTTAAGAGGAAACTAGAGAGGGTAATGAGGAGGCAGAGGCAACACCATCCTCCTAGCATCCTCCCCTAGGAGACAGTACATGGTTCTGCACACACCGACATACAGGCTTGCAAGGACTCTAACAAAACTGACAACAGGGATTGTGAGGTCAGCATTGAGCAGCACACAAAACTCAAAATAATAGTATCACAGTTCCACATAGAACCCCAGCCGAGACCACCTCCCCACAGAATGACCTATGAGAGCTCATTTTCATTTGTCTTGGGTCCTTCTGAGACTTGACTTTCAGGTTCGCCTGGGTTTCAGACCCTGGCTCTGTCTGCCCCAGCTCCTCGATATTCTCTGGTGCCTGCCCCCTGTTGGTTATTTTTCCCTTCTGGGGGATCACTTTGACTCATCTTGCTCTCTCTCGGGTTCCAATTTTGCCTCTTCGCCATTTCCCAGCTTTGGGTGAGGCTGAATCCTTTGCACTCTTCACTACTTCTTGGAGGTTATATTTCCTGAACAGCACATAAGCTTTCACAACACCCGGGCAACACACAGCTTTGATGGTTTCTTCTTATCACCGTGCATTCTGGATTAGTGAGATCCACTTTGTTTTCTGGATCGAGGCTGCCCACTGTTTCTTCCAATTGTTTAGTAACTTCTTCTCTATTCATATGGCTATTATTTCGAGATCTGTATACAATCTGAAATGTCCCTTCAATTGGGACTTTAAACCAGGGTTCCAGAAATGTTTCTGCGCATTTTTTCATATCTTCTAAAAAAGCTTGACATGTGCCTGAGATGGGCAACATTTGCAGGATAACCCGTGTCTTCTCTTTCTTGGTTTTGTGCATATCCTGGAGAATATGATGGCACTAATTTCTCAGGTTCTATCCCAAGTGTCCTGATGAAGACTACATTATCTGCTCTGCTCTCCACTGACTGGAATCTTCGCAGCCTCTTCTTTGTTGAAGCCTTAATGCCACCAACTTTTTTTTTTTTCAAGGCAGCCTCTGCATCATCGTCGTCTTCTCACTCACTTCCAGAGGGCTGCTGGTCCTTGTCTATAAACTTTTCAGGCCAGTACAAGTCGACGCCATACTCGTTGAATAAGCTGTAGGTCTCTTCCACGTACTTGCACTCCTTCATGTAGCAGGGGATGAGGATGCCTTGCAGGCCGGGCTCCAGCTGCCTGCTGTGGGCCGCCTGTGTCACCACATTGGCAGGAACTGGCTGAGGGGACTGCTGGGCGGTGGTCACCATGCTACCTACGATCCACGTTCTTTCTTTTGCCATCTATATAAAGGAGTTACACAAACCAGAGTCAGATGTTACAATTCTTGATCCTGCCTTTAAGCCAGTATAAAACACGTTTCATACCTGCTTGTCTCTCAGTTCTTAGGCACAACAGAAAACCACAACACTTTTTAAGTCATGCAGTGCCCCAAATGAGGCCTTATAGATGGGTTACTGTATCTTGATTTAATAACAATACTCATCATTTCTGAGCCTGTAGAAAATGTCATTTTTCTTAGACCTAGAACATATCCCATACTTCTGTGACATTTAGTATTGTGAATTCAAAACTGAGCAAAGACCCCCCCCCCCGTCTTCATGTTAAAATATTTAAGTGGTTAGAAAAGAAAAATAACTTGAATAATTTTATGAGACTTTGTCTTTAAACTACTACCTCCTCCTTCTTTCCCCTTGTCCCCTTCTTCCTCTTTCTTCTTTTTAAGTGAAAACAGAACTGAGCATACAGCTCAGTGGTAGCACGCTTGCCTGTCATGTACAGACCCTGGATTCAATCCCCAGTTCTACCAAAAGAAAGAGGGAGATCCAGACCTGTAAGCCTGCATTTGGAGCCAATCTGTGTGCTTGCCAAGAGTTGAGGGATGGAGTGAGAGGAGAGGAGGAGAGAAAAGGGAAGGAGGGAGGGAAGGAGGGAGGGAGGGGAAGAGAGAGAGAGAGAGAATGAATATATCAGAGTGTTTTATATATCAGACAATTCAGAGACCCACAGCATAAAATCAGGATGGCATGTAATGACTTCTTCAATGTTTCCCCCTTTTCATTCATAGACTAAAAAAGAAAAAGCAAGCCAAACAAAATGCAGAGACCGTCTCAGCTGCCGCCACAAAGAGTCATTCCGAGAAGGATGATGCTAATTCAGTCATTTTGGAACAAGACCAGTCCAAAGTCGCAGGAGAGGGGGACCACAGCACTGATGAGAAGAAGAAGAGAAAAAATAATCAGTTAAAGGAAATCAGGCGCACGGAGCTGAAGAGATACTACAATGTCGGTGAGCACTCTGATGCTGTGGAAGCATTTTCTTTAAAAAGCTAAAATCCCCGCCCTCAGGACAAAGAAGCCAGAGGAGCAGAAATCAAAGCCAGCCTGGGTTCCATGAGACCTTTTCTCAAAACTATAGCAGCAATAGCAACAACAAATTGTAATAACTTTTAAGCCAGATGTGGTCATCACAAATTTAAAGCCAACCTGGTCTACATGGGGAAAACCTTCCACCCTCAAAAATCAAAATCTGTAATAATTTGCCAAAAGCTGTGATTTATGAGATAACATTATATAACAGTACAGCGTATGGAGCGAGTGCTCTGTGTCCCTGGCTCTTATGATATATGTTATGTGATATAAAAGGATAGCTGTGAAACAATATACCCCACTCAGCGTCCAACATTTGTCATCTAGTAGTGTGTCTGTCACATGCTTTGTGCTGCTGGACATTTTCCCTGTAAAAGAAATACACTTTTTTTCTCTTGTTTTTGTTGTTGTGTGCATGTGTGCGTGTGTGTGTGTGTGTGTGTGTGTGTGTGTGTGTGTGTTTATAGATGTGTTTGCCAGGGATCAAAGGTTAACTTCAGAATCTTCTTCTATTGCTCTCTCCTTTATTGTTGAGACCAGGTCTCACTGAGCCTGAAGTCACTCTCTGGACTGGCTGGCCTACTAGCTCCAGGAGTCCTCCTGTCTATGCCTCACAGCCTTGGAGTTTCAGGAGACTATCACTGTGTTCAGCTTTTTAAATGAGTTTTGGGAATCAGAATTCAGGCCCCCAGTTGTTTAGCAGGTACTTTGCCCACCGAGCCAGGTTTATTTCTTTTCCTTAGTGCTTATACAAGGCCTCGCATGTGTCACCTAGAAACAGCCATTGCATACAAAACCCCTCATTTTGAATAAGTCCATAGTGTTTTAGAGTTTCTTAGACTAGCCATTG
Source organism: Arvicanthis niloticus (assembly GCF_011762505.2). Classification (NCBI taxonomy): domain Eukaryota; kingdom Metazoa; phylum Chordata; class Mammalia; order Rodentia; family Muridae; genus Arvicanthis; species Arvicanthis niloticus. The sequence continues at coordinate 13,714,425 of NC_133438.1, forward strand.
CTGCAAAATGTACAGGAATAATGGCTTGTCTAACTGTACCCATCTCATACTGACCATTCTGTCATATGCCAGTCTAGAGTATAGTTCAAACGGTGCAAAAAGAGGGCATTAAGAGTCAAAAATTTGGCTTGATATTGCGAGACAAAGAGAGAAAAAGATACAGTAGTGTTCAGAGAGCCCAGCTAAAGCCATGAGATGAAGCAGTGCCAAATAGTAGACAGATCTGGAGACCCTGAACTGGGTTCAGACCATCAATAACCTTGGTCCAGATTACGACAAACTTACAGAGAAGACATGTTTCCTACTGTGTTGAACATAACTTTCTGATGGGCCTGATGTGTGATGGTTTAGTTAGTGTCTGCTTTAATAGGGTCTAGAATCACCTAGGATACAAGCCTCCAGGGCACATTTGTAAGGCATTTATTTGGCCTGTGGACATGTCTTCCAAGGATTCTTTTGAGTAGGTTAATTGAGGTGGGACATCTTAAAAACCTACAGCTCCAGTCCTTGAACACAACTATTCACTCTTCTTCCCGACTGAGGAGACAGCGTGACCAGCTGCTTCAGGCTCCCGCCACCTTGACTCCCCATCAGGATGGCCTTTACACACCACTGTGAGCCCAAGTAACACCTTCCTTAAGTTGCGTTGGCCAGGTGTGTTATCACAGCAGTGAGAAAGTGAGAGGGACAGTGCTTGTCAAGGTCATGCTGCACTGCACTGTCTTGTGTGACTTCTTGCCTTGTTAGTTTCTACTGTAGGGGAATCTGATAAAAGTGTGTTGGTAAATTTAAAATAACACACTCGTCTTTACTCTGCTCCTTCATATGACCTCACAAAATCAGTTCGGTTGCCTTCTCTTCTGAGCCTCCCTTCCTGTCTCTGTCCAGGCCAAGCCAGATCTCGACCATTTTCATGGATGTATCCATTCTCTGGTTGCAGGCTGGGATGATTTAGACCCTATAGTGTCTCCACCTTGACAGGTGTTCTTTGTGCGTGTGTCTGTGTATATGATGGACACACCAGTGTTCATTTGTGTGAGTGGAGGCCAATCTTGGGTGCCATTCATCACCATCCACCTTATATTTTGTACAGGGTCTCTCACTGGCCTATAAATCATCTGGTAGGCTAGCCTCGAAGCCTCAAAGTTCTATCTTCCACTGCCTCTTGGCGCTGAGATTACAAAAGTGGTCCACACTACCAGACTTGTGTGTGTATGTGTGGAGGAGTGGGGAGGTTTCGAGAAAATCACTCTGTAGATCAGGCTGGCCTCGAACTCAGAGATCCATCTGCCTTTGCCTCCTGAATGCTGGGATTAAAGGCATTTGCCACCACCTCCAGGCAAGGCTTTTTTAAAAATAGGTGCTGGAGATTGGAGCTCAGGTCTTCATACATACAAGGCAAGCACTTTACTGACTCAGTTACCTCCCTGTCCTGACGGACGCATTTTAAATGTGCATTCTGTAGAAGATTGAACATATAGGTGAATGAATACTCTTGTATTATTTGGTTCTGTTTCTTGACAGTTCTACAGGATACTGGTTAACAGTACAGTCATTTAGTTGAAATTGCTGTGTGGTTTTCCTTGTTAATAGTAAGAGATGCCATTATGTCATCCCTCAAAAATGAGAGTGATGGCCACTGGCTTGGAGATTCGGGGGAATTTCATCAGGAGACTCTAGTGCTGGGATCAGACCTCTGGGCGGGGCACTAAATTTCAGGCTTCATTTGCTCTAACTGCATTTGGCCGTTGTTGACAAATGGCCCACTCAGATTTGATTGGTCTCATTGCCTTCCAGAGTCCCATCCCGGGATGTAGTTCTCTACCACTAGGGGGAGCATCAGACCTTGAGCCAAGAGTCATTCTTGTTCCAAAGCATTGCCTCTTCCTGTGCTGCTCCTCTGTGAAAAGACAGTGAGGAGACTTGACAATGGGAGGATCTTGGCTGCTGAGGATTTAGATTTGCCTGGTAAAACTCAAAGAGAGTTGGGGGAAGCGCCATTATTTCCAGGGTGAATCTGAATTGTTGAAGGCGGGTTGTGAGGATCTGAGACAAGCCCTTAGGCAAACGAGGTGCTGAAGAGAGTTTCTGCTCACAGGCAGAGCAGTGCGTGCTAATTAGTATAGTTCGTGAGGAAGAAAACGAGCAATCTGTACGTGAGGAATTTGAAACCTCAAGAATGAGGAAGGAAGGTGATGGATTTTGTGTTTAGAGATGTGATTTTGAAAGTCTAAGTCATTTATCAAGGGGCCTAGAGGCGCCTGTTTATTGCCCTTTACAGAGCAAATCTGTGTGTAAAAGAAGTGACCCCAGGAACAGAGGCAAAATGAGCTAGTGGTGTTGAGTGGCAACATGAACTTCAAAGTGCATAATGGAAAAGGTATGGGTAAGAGTTGTCCTATCTGGGTATAGAAAGTATAAAGTTGTCTGTCTGTCTGTCTGTCTGTCTGTCTGTCTGTCTTTATCTTAAGACAAGATCTCACTCTGTAGCTCTGGCTACCCTGGGATATACACTATGTAAAGCAAACTGGCCTCAAACTCACAGATCCACCTCCCTCTACCTCCTTGTGCTACAGGGCCATGCAGAATTGCTTTCTTTATTTTTTGAATTTTATGCATTGCAGACCTATTTCAAATATTAGCATGCAGGAAAAAAAAAAAAAAAAAAAAAAAACAGAACTTACCAGCATGACAAAGCAAAAGCAAAGGCCTTGTAAAAAAGAATATTAATTATGCAAATACAGAGTTTGTTGAAAGCAGTTACTTCTGGTGGTTGCCCATTCTGCATATACAACGTAATTTACCTGAACTAAAGAAGGATGTTTTGACAAGACATTTTTGTTTTTTTTTAAATAGATTTATCTGTGACTCATTGAAGTCTCAGGCAATATGTCATTACTATCTCCTTACATGGTGATAACATGCCAATAAAGAATATTATAGAGAGACTGAGTCACCAGAATTGCCTCATTATAACAATATGGTCCTGATTCTGTAAATGTTCTCTTTTTGAGAAGAGAGCAGGAAAGGAAGTAATCACATTAAGACAGTTTGCATCAGAGAATCTGAGATCTAGTACCTAGCACAACACCAAGTAGGTAAATATCAGAATGTTTCTAGAACAAGCAAATTCAACCTTTCTGTGCTTGCATTCATATTTACTAATATATAGGACTCTTTTCACTTATTCTGTTTATATGGATAAACTCTTAAGAAGTTGTGTGGGAGGAAGGAGAGAGTTGCCTCAGAGGTTAAGAACATTAGCTGCACTTACAATGGACCCAGGTTCATTTCCCAGTACCTTCATGGAACTGCATGATTTTCTATAACTCTAGTTCCAGAGGACCCGGTACCTTCTTGTGGCCTCCTCATGTAGTTTCATTAACACGCCTGTCGTGTCTACTGTGTTCATCACAATTTTCCATCCTGCGTTCAAAAGAAGACTAACAAGAAAAAGCCAAAAAAGTGAAATTTTCTGTTGTTCATTTTCTGTGGATTCTTTGTTTCTCATGAAAATATGAAAGTAACCAACAACTGGGTTCTTTCCCACAGCAGCAACCTCAACAACTTTCCGCAGAACTTACAACTTTTTCTAAGGGTTTTGTTTTTTCTTTTTAAAACCACATGGGTTAGTTTCATATCTGTTATTTGATTTTTGTTTCAACTCATAGGCTTAAAAGGTCAAAGTTATAATATTTTTTATAAGTTTATTTCCAAACATACATAGGCCAGGCCATTAATATATGATCTTCAGCTCAGGAGTGGAAAGTCTTCTTATCCTTTTGATTTTAAAGATTAGAAGGATAAAGGATTAAAATAGACTTTTATATGAAAAGAATATATCAGGAGCCTAAGAGGCTGGGGATGAGTCTCAGTGGTAAAGAACACACTTGTAGGTCCAAGACTTAGTTCAATTTCTAATCCAAAAAAAAAAAAAAATTACCTAAGTAATATTATTGTAAAATAACCAGGAATGTTGCTAAAAAGGAAGATGTCATTTGTAGGGAATATGGAGGGTTCGAAGAGAAAAAAAAACATTCTGCATGAAAAGACAAAAAAACGTGAGAGCAGAAGCAACCATAGCCACTTTGAGACCGGAAGTCTGCATTCAGGAGTGCAAACACTTATTCAAGCATAGAAATCAAAGGAGTTCATCATATGTAGGGCAAGATGAAGGAGGAAATGTAGGTTAACTCTAGGAAGGATTTATGGGTCATAGATAAAATGGCTTGAAAAATAGTTCTAAGTAAAACTATAAAATTTTGTTATAAGGCCAGGCACAGTGGCACATACTTTTAACCCAAGCAACTGGAAGGCAGAAGCAGGCTAATCTCTGTGAATTTCAGACGAGTTTGGTCTACATAGTGAATTCCAGGATAGCCAGAGCTACATAGAGAGACCTAGTACTCTCTTCCAGAACCGTAAACGTCTTCATTTGAGAGGTGAAAGTTATTTCTCAAGTTCAAAGACAAAACATTCTCAGACACACCAAATATCACAACATGTTGCTTGCACCATAGATCTCCTGAAACAACCTACTAGAGGGGGCTTTGTTTTTAGTATGAAATACGTCAAAACTTTAGCCTTAAGAAAAGAGTCATGTTAACTGGTGATGAATACCACAAGAATCAAGCTGAAAATATGTAGTTATGAGCGTGAACATAAAATGCATCCTGGTTCCCCCCAACACCCTGATCTAGCCCCTCATTTTGATGCAGTATAATTCTCAGACGAACAAATATTGCGAAATAAGAACAGAAAGGAAGTAGAGAGAGAGAGAGACTACACTGGGAGGAGCACCCATCTCATGTGCTCCATGCTCTTTCACCTCATGGCATTTACAAAGTACTTCACAGCTGAAGGGTCTGGTTGTTTGTACATTCCAGGAACTTCCCAGAAACACGTAGAGCAGTTATATTGATCAAGACTTGACCAAGCCAGCTCAGTCACTCAACTGGTTCTCGAGTGCAGGAGTGGGGATTAAAAGACGATTAGACAGTATTGTAGCATGACCCCAGCCAGTTCTGAGGCTGAAGGCTGAGACGGGTTTACTTTTTCCCAATTTTCTTTTAAACCATTTTAATTAGGTCGGTTCTAGGTTGAGGAACCAGCAATACAATAGCTGCAAACAGTCAAGGAATAAACAAGGCAGTAAACAAAGTCCCGTGATCACTCTCAAGAGCACTGTTTCTAAGGGTTTTGCACAGTGTAAGATCTCACAGCATGAGAAATAGTCACATGTGTTGGATAAGAGTGTATGATCACTGGCAGTTTCAGCTTAAAAAGTCAAATTATCCTGCTGGGCGGTGGTGGCGCACGCCTTTAATCCCAGCATTTGGGAGGCAGAGGCAGGCGGATTTCTGAGTTCGAGGCCAGCCTGGTCTACAGATGAGTTCCAGGACAGCCAGGGCTACACAGAGAAACCCTGTCTCAAAAAAAAAAAACCAAAAAAAAAAAAAAAAAAAAAAAAAAAAAAGTCAAATTATCACCAAATGAGGCAGAAAAGACTTGGGGGGCGGGGAAGACACTGAAGTCTCATGGACTGGGTAGCTCATATATCACAGAACTGTCATGGTCTTTAGACTGGGAAGTCCTTCATGATCAAGACACTAGTAAATTCTGAGTCTATGGGGCACTGTTTCCTCCACTAGGTATATGAGGGAAGCTGTGGGTAGGGGTCTCTTTCTTTTTTTGGACTCATTTTATAATGCTTAGTCTGAGTGCCTGGTTTCTGTCTCCTAATACTCTTAGGGGTGAGAATTTCAACATAGGACTTTTAAGGGAAATGAAGATTGGAACCACAATAAACAGATTGCTAGTAGAGAGTAATCTGGTTAAATCTTTGTGGAGGACAGGATAGCTGTATTTACTGAGAGCCTTGTTTTTTTGAACCCTTTGACTCAACAGTTCTTTCTGCTAAAGTTCACTGTAAGGAAACAGTCTGAAGCATTAAAATATTTCACTGTAGTAACTATCGTACTATTTGAAATAGCATGAAAGTATAATTAACAGAACAGATATAAAATGTATTACTGGGTACCATTTTCAAATAATACAGACATAGAATTAATCAAGTAGACACGTCTCAAAACCTTGTAGTTGGAAATAGTTCTCAAGTGTGGCTCAATTTTTATTAAAATGACAATTCGTATAACTATGTAAAATCCAGATCAGGAAGAGCTGGAAGTAGATTTGCTAGAAGGTAAACCTTGGCTGTTTCTAAATAGGAGCCAGATGGGTAAACTGTATTTCTGTTATTTTGTTCAAATGAGTGCTATGGTCCTTTTGTATCCATCCAAATTCATATGTTAAAATGTGCATTCCCTTGGGCCAGGATGATAGCTAAGTGGGTAAGGAGGCCTGCTCCCAGGCTTGATGACCTGAGTTTAATCCCTTGGACCTATGGATGTCTGCTGTGGGCTGGACCCTTGCTTTCCTGATTGACTTCATGACTCCTCATGATGTCCAACAGAAAGCAGCAGCCCATTTTACAAAGTTAAAAAAATAAGATGCTAAGGAATATACCCAAGCACATGCCGGCTAGCATGTGACAGACACTAACGCATTGCCCTCTAAGGACAAAGCCAGAGTGATGCCTCAGGCAGTGTTCTCAGCCCTGCAAGTCAACTCTGGAGCAAAAAAAAAACAAAAAAAAACCAACAACAACAAGAGCCAACACAAACCAGAACATTCTTGGTTCTTAGTACAGAAAATAGAATCAGCTGCAGGTGAGCTTTCTTCCCCTGGGCCTTAAGTTATTCATGATGGTGGAGTTGCCCCTTACCTACTTAAGTGAGTTCACTACTTCTGGGACACTAGAATTACTTCTAGACCTGATCGTATGTGTAGGCATGCTCAAAACACCCACTGGGTCTATGGCTAATATAAATCAGATGTTGACCAAAACCACTGGAGTCCTCTGTCCTTAACATAGTCACAGTGTGTGGACAGTCACGGGGCTATAGCTTCCATTACTCATCCAAGATAACTGTCATGGGTGTCCTCTAGGTAGACAATTAGTTCTTCTGCCCTTGAGATGCTTCTAGTTTTCCACTCAGTGTGACTCACTTTAGTTAACCATTAACAGCATTGACTGGTAGCAGTCCTAACCAGTCATCACAATATACTGGGTGTGCTTTGCTTGAGAGGGAGGAAGTGGCATGTCCTCCATGATATCTCTCCGCTGTGTCAGAGGGCAAAATAGAGTGGGGTACTTCGTGATGCATATTTTTAATTTCTTTGGAACAGTTCATAATTTAGTTTTTTTTTCTTCAGTTTTTTAGTTACCCATCTCTCAGTAACTCCAGTTAACAACATTCGCATATTAAGTGTGCTTTTTTTTTGAAAACAGACCTATAATGTGAGTTGTGAGCATCACCATGGGAGAATATGGTATTTCTTTGTGTAGAAATCCAAGTCCTATATTTTATTCAAAGTCATTTATGACATTAATGTTTTCATTAATTTATTTATTCACCGTACATTCCAATATAGCCCCCCTCCTCTTCTCCCAGTCCTGCCAGGGCCCAGTCAAGCCCTTCCCCCACTCCCCCCTTCCTTTCTCTTTAGAGAAGAAGAAATCCCCCATGAACACCAGCCTGCCCTGGCACATCAAGTCACAGTGGAACTGAGTGGGAAGTGACCCCTCCCACTGAGGCCCCACAAGGCAGCCCAGCTGGTTGTTGATTTTTTTTTGTTTGTTTGTTTATGTTCATTGGTGTTCTGTCTGTAAGTGTGTCTGTGTGAGGGTGTCACAAATCCTGGAATTGAAGTAATTAGAATCACAGGCAGATGTGAGCCACCGTGTGATAGCTGGGAATTGAACTCAGAACCTCTGGAAGAGCAGCCAGTGCTCTTGACCACTGAGCCACCTCTCCAGCCCCATGACTTTTATTATTATTATTATTATTATTATTATTATTATTATTATTATTATTATCCTTTAAAAGCAGTCTTTTTGTGTGTTCCCATGCTGACCCCAAACTCTTGAACTCAGTTTATTCTCCTGTACCAGCCTTCTGAATAGTTGAAACTGTTTGGATTGTAGCTTTGACAGGTACGTGTGATTTTCCCAGTATAATGTTGTTGCAGTGAAAAGTTTTACCCACAATCAGACATGTCTGGGAAGTTGATCTGTATCAGAAAGTTCCTCGTTCCTTATGTATCAGATGTCATTGTAACAGCTCAAGACATCAAAGACTGCTCCCTTTGAGCTCTGCCTCAAGCACTTCACATTTGTAGACTCTGGAAAGAAGTGATGTGCGTGCGTGCGTGCGTGCGTGCGTGCGTGCGTGCGTGTAGGCAAGCCAGAGTTGTATGTGAAATGTTTCCTTATTTATAGAAAATGTGTGACTCATGCAGACTTGGGACTCACAATTCTGTTTCCACCTCTTCAGCATAGCTTGAAGGCGTGTACATGCCACAAGGGCTCTAATTTACTTATTCACTTACTTACTGAGACAGGATCTCATTAAAGTTGGAGATCACCCATTCGACTAGACTAATTGGTCAGCGAGCTCCAGAGGCCTGCCTGTTTCTTCTGCCCCTCCAGTGCTGAGATGACAGTTGTCACACTTGTTCAGCTTCCTGTATTAGAGAGGAGTCTTGTCCTCATGCTTGCATGAGAGCACTGTACTGACTGAATCGTCTCACCTGTTGTTCACCTCTCTTGAGAATAGAGCTCAGACATTGGAGCCTAAGAATGAGGCCGACTAACATCTCATGCAATCGCCAACTTTATTCAGAGCTTCAGCTTATACTCTGAGGGTTAAGACGAGCCACACAAGGAAAGGACAGTCACAGGGGCAAGCCGCACATGGCAAAATCACATTTTTCCACAAAGGCATGTAAACAAATAATATGTAATGAATCATTATAATGAATTATAAATAATTTGTAATGAATAATAGAAACAAATAATTGTAATGTATATTCTAAAGTAAATGCACTCATATCTATTATACCTGGTAGGGGCACAAAAGCATATTCCAAGAACAAGTCTTTTGTTTTGTTTTGTTTTGTTTTGTTTTGTTTTGTTTTGTTTTAAGAAACTGAGGCCATAAGACTCTTGTTTTCTTGGACTCCCCTTGCACACCTCCCTCCTTGGCCCTGTTCGCGAGACATGCTTTTGTTTCCATTGTTTTTCATGTTATACATTTCTTTGATGTATGCCAGTGACAGGGAAACTTCATTGTTTTTTCATAAATTCAAGTGTACATGCTAAACTTATACTGAAGGTTTTATCCAGACAGAACATACCTTCTTTTGCAGTTTTTCAGCCTATTACCTGTCCACAAGTTAGTAGGCCTGCAGTCGTGCTCCTCCTTTCCTGGATCTAGCAAAGGAATGTGGTGAGGGCGATTTATGAAGCCCGTGAGAAAGAGTATGTGAAGAGAGGAGACGAGAGACGTTGAAGGACTGAGCAGCGCTGTGGGTGTGGCTCAGTTGGGATAATGCTCGCACAGCAGGCAGGAGGCCTGGCCTTGATCAGCTGCACTGCATAAAACCCACTGTGGTCATGACTCTGGAGGCAGAGGCAAGATAATCAGGAGTCGAGGGTCATCCTCAGGTACATAGTGAGTTTGAGGCAAGCCTGGGCTAGATGAGCTCCTCTCTCAAAAGAAGAAATGAATAAAATAATAAGTAGCTTTTGCCATGATCAAAGAAGAGGATCTGCTTCCTGGAAATTGTTATCTCACCACATGGGCCTGTGGCACCATATACACACACACACAAACACACAAACACACACACAAACATACATACATACACACACATACACAAACATACACACACATCACACAAACACACACATACACAAACATACATGCATACACACACACACAAACATACACACATACACAAACATACACTCACATCACACATACACACATACACAAACATACACACATATCACACATACACACGTACACAAACACACACACATACACAAACATACACACACATCACACATACACATGTACACAAACATACACACATACACAAACATACACACACATACACAAACATACATACATACACACACATACACACACACATACATACACACATACACAAACATACACTCACATCACACATACACACATACACAAACATACACACACACATATACACAAACATACACATATATACACACACATACACAGATACACACAAACATACACACACACATATACAAACATACACGCACACAGATACTTTTTTAAAAGAGAGAATGAACATCAGCCTTGTGCCAAAAAGAACCTTCGAAGGAATGTTTCTAGAAGTGCTAGCCTGGGGTCCATCTCCCCTGTAAACAAAGGCCACAAATTTCAGTTTCTCTGACTCTTTAGATGGAATTAAGAGGAAAGAAGAATGTTAATGTTTCATTGCTTACCTTCTCAGATCTAGGTGACCCCGTTTTCACATGTGTTCTGAGAATCAGAAATCCTGTGGTTAAGTTGTTTGAACATGGGCTATATAGAATGCTCTTGTCTGACTTAACAGTTCAGTTACCTGAAGTTACCCAGATGTGGCCACCTGAAGATGATAAGAATGTATTCCCGGCACTTTCTTCATTCGCTCCTCCTGACTTTTTATTTAATTTTAAGTAGTATTTATAGGAAATAGTGGGAAGCTAGGAAACTCCTCAGTGATGTAACTTCTTCCATGCTTTGATAACCTTCCTGTTCTCACCCAGCATCCCGCTATCTCTGATCCAAATGTCAGTAATTTATGGAGGTCGGAGGCTGTAAAACATTAGATGTAGGTGGCTGAATTATTCCCGTTTCTTTTATTTATAGGACATTATGAATGTTCAGAGACAGGCTCATTCTTGTTTGTTTGTTTGTTTTTGTTTGTTTATATCCTGTTTCTCCTCTGCCATTTTTCTTCCCAGGACACATCATCTATTATATTCGGTGTGATAGGTTTAAATTTTTTTTAAGTGTTCTTGAAAACTTTGTGTGACTGTTTTAGACTGGTGTGAATAGTACTGGTCTGTTTATCCTGTTCCTCCTGGTATGGATTTGTGGCCGTGTGCCTCTGGCTTGTTATTTCTAGTGACCACCGTGGAATCCCAGAGCATAACTGACACTTTTACTCAGCCTCCATTGACGTCTGCCTCAGAGGACAGTGGTGGGCATCCCCAAGCAGACTCCTGTGGTATATACAAAGTGCTTTCCTCACGGCAGACCCTGTGCATCTGTTAGTTTAATTGCTCAGAGATACACAACCTGTAGGTGCTTGGAGCTGCAGTGGCTGAATCAGGTTACATCTCTGGTAGCCGTTCATGTTTTGTCTGAGATCGGGCATCTAGATCCCCTGGCCTTTCAGGTGATTTCTAACTTTGATATGCATTTTTCTGAGCAGATAAAAGTTGGAGTATCTCTTCTCGTTTTTAGTTTTACATCCTCTTGTTACTGCTATTTTTTTAATCACTTGAAATATGTCTCCATGGTTTTTATATTTATATTAATACATCACAATGTATTTAACTATAACAATTAAGTGGGATCATATGAAGCTGGCAATAGCAGACCATTTTGACTTGTAATAACAGAAAAGTCATCTGGGAAGTATCTTACTTGTTAGTGTGCCTGCCTACCATGCATAAAACCTGGTTTACTCCTCAGCACGGCATAAAATGTGGTACATACCTATAACTCTAGGGTATTGTAGATGGTGGCAGCAAGTTCAGGAGTTCAAAGTCATCCTTGGCTACATAAAAAGTTCAGTTCTAGCCTATGATACTCTCGAACCTGTCTCAAAGTAATAAAACAACCTAAAACTAAAAACATAACAAATTATATTATACCCTAATCTGTTGTTAGAATTATGGTTCATCTATGTTTATATTATAAAATTTTAAGAAATCTGTGTTTCCTGTTTCGTTTTTGAGTTTGCCCTCTTTAATTCCTCAAAGAAAGATAACTTAATCAGAGAATGAACATCTTACCGTTGTTGTTACGTAAATCAAAGCACTTCTAAAAGGCTAAAGTTATTTGCATTGTACATGGTTTATATAGGGATTTTACTGGTTTGGTTGCAACCTCTTTCCATTAGACTAATCCCATTTAAACTAATATTTTAATAACTGGAAACTTTACCTTGTTTTTGCTTGTAGTATTTGATTACCATGGGTATTAATCATTAATTCTGGTGATCACAGATGTAGTATACCTTATGAGTGTGTTTCATTTCTGCCCATTGCTTATTCTCCTACTGATATCATTTCTTGTATTAATTCCATAGTGGATTTTTATATAATATAGATATAGTCTGTCTTCAATTCCTGAAAATGAAAATGTACGATTTCTTCTTCAGATGACAATCAAAGCAAAACTCATGATAAGAAAGAGAAGAAGATGGTGGTGCAGAAGCCGCAGGGTACCATGGAATACACTGTAAGTGCAACCAGGGCGGCTGGAGTGATCACTAGTGCTGTGTGATGTGAGCACACTTTTTCCTCGACTCACTTTGCCCTTCCCTATATTCTCGCATACCCATCACACAATGTGGTTTCTCAAGACTTGTTTTAGGTCATGTCTTTTTTTCCCTTTGTTGTAGTAATTTCATGTAGGAAGGGGGATTCTGACCCACTCTATCCCATTTAATTCCCAAGTAAACAGCACAGAGACATCAGATTTTATTAACAGGCTGCTAGCACTATGCTGGGCAGGCTCTGAGCTATTCTCACCCAACTAATTTATTAAAACCCAATAAATGCCCCGTTACTTGCCAGCTGAGTCTTGTTCTGTACTATGTGTGTCCTCAGGGTAAGTTTTTCATGACCACATGCTTGTGGTCCATTCTCATGGTTCATCCTACCTCATGGTGACCTCCTTCCTCTCCTGTCCTTTTTCCTTCTCTGTCCTTGTGATCTCTCAGATTTCCTCACTCTATCCAAAGTTCTGCCTTCCTCTCTTCCTTGCCCAGTCAGAGGCTCTAGCTTTTTCCTTAACAATCAGAGATTATTGGGGAACATTCTTTACAGCACATTGGTCAATACAATGCCCATGGTCAGACTGCAACCTGATCTTGGGATACAGAACTCGGCGTGTGAATACACAGTGCTTACGGCCAATCCATGTTTTCTCTCTGGCTACAATGCCTGTCACTCTACTGGTTATCCACCTTGCTTAGGGTCATCTGGGGGGCCATGAAGGGATCCATGCCGTGCACCCTACTAGAACCTGGTTTAATGAGATGACCTTTGCAACAGCGAAGGAACCTTTTCAGTTTAGGATGCACGCAGCTTTGTTCCACCAGACAAACAGATGAGTTGTCTTCAGACGAGCCGTGACTCCGTAGTGTGGGTGTCTGTCCCATATATCTTCTCTACGATTCAAAGCCATCAATCTACTGCTGCTTAACATATCCCCTTAGGTCTTCTCTATGCTTGATCCTTTTCCAAGCAGCAATAGCATTTTCATCCAAGTATTTATACAAACCAGGCTCTTAGATACACCTCCCCTGCTCTCCATGGCCACTCCTATCTCTTCTCACCACCCAGAGAGTCTAGATCAGGTTTTTTTTTTTTCCTCTCATTTATCAATAAGTCATTTTAACTGCTTTTTTTTTTTTTTTTTAAACAAAATCTTAAGCATTCCATTTTACCAATAAAGATTTGGGAGCTTGATGCTAGAGTGAAAGCCTGCTAACTCACACAGGCAGAGGAAGCACCCAGCTGACCCTTCCTCCTCAGCTGACATCCCCAGAGTAATCTCTCCTTCTCCATGCAGGCTCAAAAACCCCTCATGCTGAGTATCCTTTCTTACTACTTTCTGTACATCTTTCCATCTGTCCTCCTGACTTCTTTTTACTCACTATAGTATTGTCATATGTTCGCTTTCTGTCAACTGGTTGCTTCTACACCTCTTGCCCTATGGTTGACTTTATTTTATCCTGTTTACAATAAACAGAAATCTCGGATTGAAGGTGTGTGCCAGGCCATACTACAACTAGGAATAGGTTTTTCCAGTAAATAACACAATCTACCCATTCACTGTATGCACAAATATGCTGCAACATTTAACAGTGCTCACTGGTACTTGGTTTAATGTCTGTCTTGTGCCTTAGTTCTCTTATTCAAGGTAGAAACTAGACCCCTTCCGTGTCCTATTCTTGACCCATGCCAGGGTATGTTTTCATATCCTTGAATCTGTAGGTGATAATGCTGCATGAAGGTCGTTTACTGTGACCTCACTCTGTGTGCCACGAACTCGCCTTTGTCGCTGCACTCCGAGCTCCTGGAGCCCAGTAGCTGTGTTCTATTTATCATAGACAGCATACGATATGAGCACACGATTGTAGTTTTATTTAAATTCACCGTGAAAATAGCACTGACGGTGGTCTGCTCTGACTTCTTAGAAGAAACTAAATGTTGCTCTTCGATGACTGTGTTTTTCTGATAAATCCTTCTTTTAGACTGACCATGTAATAAAAAGTAGAGTAACACACCTAAGTTTTGCCAAAGGAAAAGTTAGAACTCTGTTAGTGCACAGTAACATCAGAAGATGAGGGAGTCCAGAGGTGAACTGCAGTTAAGATGCTTTTGTGCATAGTTTTATTAAGTATTATAAATGAGCCAGGCGTGGTCATCACACCTAAAATCTCAGCGCCCCATGAGGGCTGTTACAATCTCGCGGCAAAGTTGGGCTACCTAGTGATTTTCAGGCTGAAGTGTGACTTTGTCTCAATACAAAACCGAAAAAACAACAGCACCACAAAATAACCACGCTCAAAAGGAAGGACAGAAAAAGGCAAATTTAATCTCTGCTCCTTTTTATGGTACATAAGGACAGAGCTGTTATGTTTTGTTGACTGCTGTCCTGACCAAGTTGGTGCTTGGTATCTGTTTGTTTGTTTGTTTGGGCCTTGCCTTATATAATCTGACACTTGTTCATCTCACTTCTGCAGGCCGGAAGCCAGGACACCCTCAACTCTGTTGCACTGAAGTTTAACGTCACTCCCAATAAATTAGTGGAATTGAATAAACTCTTCACGCACACTATTGTTCCAGGCCAGGTAATTATTTTTTATGTTCAACATTACTTTAGAAATTTTGCCTTCATTTTTTGTTACCTAGTAAATAACTTGGTATTAGTGCCACAGAATTGTCTTCAATGGTGACTCATTCATCTCCCTTGGAGCCAAGAGTTCCGAAGGAGTCTTCCTTCTGATAAGTAACTCAGAGATGTATCCTTGGGTTTTGATTGGCACATTCATCATCACCATCTTTAACTTCGGAAGCGTTTCCAGGGCCGTCGAGAAGAGTTTTAAATTAATAAACACTTTTTTCCCTGTCAGATATAACACAGGTCCCTTACAACTCTGATTTAATTCTGATTTACGAGTTCAATTTAATCTATTAGGAAACACACACGCCATCATTTTATTTTAATTTAGAAATAATTTGGGTTTTTTTTAATCTTAATTTGTACCATAATTGTCCACCTGCCAAAGTAAAAGAAAGACATTGAGAAAGATTGTCACGAGAAAACCAACCCACGTTGTGCTTCAGGATTTTGATAACTTTAGTCGGCATAAATAAACTGACAAACGTAAAGGGCTTCCTCTTTACTTTGACATAGTAACCTTCGGTACTCTGTACAGGATGTCATATTTAGCTGCTTTTTGTTTTTTTAACTCCAAAAGTACATTCAACCAATGTGTTAATGGCCCAGTCATTGAAAGTGCATCTCTAAGGTCAAGTACAGCCTTGTCCACGAAATCACTGGATATCTGATTCTATCTTGCCAGTGGACCTGATCAGTCTGAGGCAATTTGATTCGCTCTGTTTCCAGAAAATTTGAGAGTTCTCCTTCTGAGGTTGGTTTGCTGCTTGAGGTAGAGAAGAACTAGGCTGGCTTTGATGATGGCAGGGATGAGGACTTTCTTGTCGCATTAACTAAAATCTCACCCTAGACTTGTTGCTTCAGAAGGCAAATAGTAGGATTAGAATAGCTTTATAAAAAAATAGCTGAGACCTGCAGTGCTTTTCAGGAGGCTCTGAGTTAGACTGCTTTGTTACTTTTTCCAAATGTGGTTTAATGTACAACACATGTACTTTTGTACTCTTTTAAGTGTCCTGTGAATATACACTTAAAAATGTTTTCCTTCTTGTAAGACACCTTGGAGATTATATATATGATTATTTATATGAATATATATATATATATACACATACATACATCATCAGGTACAGTTAAGGACACACATGATATGTACAGTTAAGGACACAGGTGAAATGTCAAGTACAGGAGACACGTGATATGTCATGTACAGTTAAAGACATGTGATATGTCATGGACAGTTAAGGACACATGTGATATGTCATTTACAGTTAAGGACACATGTGATATGCCATGTAGAGTAAAGGACATATGTGATGTGTCATGTACAGGACACACGTGATACGTCAAGTACAGTTAATGACACACGTTTTATGTCATGTACAGTTAAGGACACACGTGATATATCTTTCTGTGCCTCCTGAAAAGCACTGCAGGTCTCAGCTATTTTTTTATAAAGCTATTCTAATCCTACTATTTGCCTTCTGAAGCAACAAGTCTAGGGTGAGATTTTAGTTAATGTGACAAGAAAGATATATATCACGTGTGTGTATATATATATATATATATATACGTATACATATACATATTATATATATAATTTTTATATGTATATATACATATATATGTATATATATATATGTATATGTCACTCCTGCTACTGAAGGAGTGACAAGGAGCAAGCATCTAAATCTCCTCGCTGTATTCATTGTAGCACATCATGGAGGCTCTATAGTTCAGCATGACGCTTGTATGAGACAATGTAGGAGAGTACTTACACCCCTGAGAACTGAGAAATGGGCTTGGTTTTATCTTATGAATGCTGATATCTCTTTTGTGTTGCTTTATGGACGCTCAGAGCCGCTTTTGGTCAACCTCTCAATAGGTGTTTATTAGTTATGTGGTACATATTTTCAGCAATCGTCATCTTACATCCATCCACTGACTTAGATTTTTCTCATCCCTATCTTAATGAATTGTCTGGCTTTAGCTCATTATTTTTTTCTGGATTCAAATGAGGTTTTTTTTGTCCCCCGCCCTCTGTGTGTGAGGGCGTGTAAGTTTAGGAGCACACAGAAGTCAGTGTGACAGAAAACTTTTAGAAGGCAGTTTTTTCTCTCTGTGGATTAGGCAGCATCAGTCTTGTCTCGGGTACTCAGTTGTGTGCTCAAGACTAGCTGGCCTGCGAGCATCCCTGTGGGAGCTTCTCCTACCTCTGCCTCCCATCTTCCTATTAAGAGTGCTGAAGTTATAAATGTGATGCTTTATCTGGCTTTTTTGGGGGCGGTTCTCAGGTCATCAGACTTGGACCACAAACACTGAGCCATCTTACCAGCTCTCTGAAGTGAGATTTAAATAGCTAATGCTAAAATAGAAATGTTAACACTATTGATCTAAGATCAGTTGTTAAATGATTAACAACTTCAAATTCTGTCAATAACAACCAAGGTTTTTATTTTAAGATTATATTTGAGTCCATGCCCAAATGTAGCTGTTTCATTGAGAGAATATTGAATTATGGTATCAATACCAGTTCAGAAGGCAGACTGTTTTGCATTATAGATTATTATATACTTGTTGGGCTAGTTTCAGTCTTAATCAATAAAATACAAAGAGGAGAGAAAATGTAGGGATAACTATATTGGTATTGTCTTGTAACCTGCTTTGTATGGTCACCACCCCGGATGTTCCAGCGCTACCTGGCACAGGAGTGTTCTATGAGGTAGCCCACCATGCTTCCTTTTCTCTCCTCATATAGCTTTAACAATCACAATGCAGAAATCTAAACTCCAAAGTGCTCCAAGTTCTGAAACTAAGCCCATTTGGGGCACTTTAGATTTGGAGTTTTCAGATTATTAAAGCTGGTTAAGTCTATGCATGCATATATAAATACATATACACACACGTATATATACATAAATATATTTTATTATACATTTAAATATATTTAATATATTAATAAACAGATATAATAAATAGAAAAGTATATATTTATATACATGAATGTTACATATAGCATATATGTGTGTGTGTGTATGTATAGTCTTAGTGTTTCATAATGTCATGACCAAGGTAACTTTTATAAAGGGAAACATTTGTTTGGGGATGGCTTACAATTTTAGAGGTTTAATCCTTTATCATCACGGGGGAAGCATGGCAAGATCCAGGCAGACAGGATGCTGGAAAAGGATCTGAGAGTTCTATATCTTGATCCACAAGCAGCAGGAGACTCTGTTCCACACTGGGCAGAGTTTGAGCATAGGAGACCTCAAATCCTTCCCCCACAGTGACACACTTCCTTTAACAAGGGCACACCTACTCCAACAAGGCCACACCTCCTATCAGTGCCACTCCCGTGGGCCAAGCATTCAAACACATGAGTCTATGGGGTGCATACCAATTCAAACCACCATGTATGCACTGAAGTACTGGCCCCAAGTATTTTAAGTATACTCAAGCTGTGTTAGTCTTACTCCTTGGCAGGCTCTTCCCTCTTCCTTCCCAGTTCCTACCGTGCAGGCTTTACCTGGACTGAACAGGTGCTTGCTGGTTCTCCTGCAGTGTCAGTATTTCATAGACATTTATATTGCTAAGTATTTTTCATGGGTACTTTAGAGGATGTTCTGTTGCTTGTTAGTAGAATGAAAGCTCCCTGGATCTTACTGAAGCACCGAGTGTGGTGTACAGAGGTGTGAGTCCCCTAAGTGTGAGCTCAGGAATTGCTTGACTTAGACCCTCACTCAGCCATGCTTTCCTGTTCTCAGGTCCTGTTTGTGCCAGATGCCAACATCCCTTCTACTACCTTACGGCTCTCGTCATCCACCCCTGGTGCTACTGTGTCCCCATCATCATCAGATGCAGAGTACGATAAGTTGCCTGTATGTATGCTGGCATCTTCAACACTGGAGTTCATTCCTATGATTAGTTGTGGAAATGGGTATACTGTATATTTAAAAGATTACATCTGAAAACTTTTAGTAAAGTGGTGAGGTTAGAAAAGTTGCCGTCAGTTGAGAGAATGCATCCTATCTCAGCACACCTTTTTACCAAAGGTCTCAAAGGCAAAAGTGCATTCTGTGTGCAAAAGCAGTGGTTCTCAACCTTCTGAATGTTATGATCTTCTAATACGGCTCCTCATGTTGTAGTGACCCCAACCAGAAGACTATTTTTGTCGCTCCTTCATAACTAATTTTTCTACTGTTATGAATCATAATATAAATACCTGTGTTTTCTGATGGTCTTAGGTGACCCCTGTGAAAGGGTCATTCAGTCCCCAAAGGGGTCACTACCCACAGGTTGAGACCACTGTGCAAAAGCAGGATGCTAAATCCCCAATAAAGTGAGTACATTGTGCTTTTCCCTAGAGAATTGGAATCAGTAATCTACAATGAGTTCTTTCATTTTGGATATTTTCAAAAACATTTAATGAAACAGTTTTATGGGCTTACATATATTTTTCAATCTTAGTTTGATTGGGATACTTATCAATATTACCTCTAATTTAGGAAATAAAAGTTTTCAGTTTGGGTTGACACGGGTGATGTTAACATTAAAAATTACTTCAGCGGTGTCATGAATTTAGTATTCTGATTGTTGGTGTTTACAAAAATAATCCAACTTTTAGCAAGCTTCTAAGGAAAGGTATTAATATTCTGTTTTTTATAGTCAAGAATTTATATCAAGCTACAAATAGAGAAACTTTTGAAAACAAAAACTAAATAATTTGTGGTAATTTTGAAGGACATGTGTTATTTTTCTTTTTAATGTTCAAGGAAAAGTGGAGATAGCATATTTATAGTATAATATGTTTTGTAGGGTGATTTTTTCCCCCCTTAATTTTGGACACTTTTGCTTTTATAGGATGCGGACTTAGCAAGAAAGGCCTTAAAACCCATCGAGAGAGTCTTATCATCCACTTCTGAAGAAGATGAGCCGGGTGTCGTAAAATTCCTCAAAATGAACTGTCGCTACTTCACTGATGGAAAGGTACCTGCCACCATGCTTGCTTGGTCAGGGATCTGCAGAAACTAACCAAGATGGGTCACTGCTGCATGGCATGCTCCCTTAGAATTTTTTTTTTTTTAAAGATTTATTTATTTATTTCATGCATGTGAGTACACTGTCGCTGTCTTCAGACGCACCCAGAAGAGGGCATCATATCCCATAGCAAATGGTTGTGAGCCACCATGTGGTTGCTGGGAATTGAACTCAGGACCTCTGGAAGAACAGTCAGTGCTCTTAACCGCTGAGCCATCTCTCCAGCCCCATCTTTAGAATATTTTATCTACAACTGCAGTGCACGACTTGAGAAACATTCATGGATTTTTCTTGCTGGTTGCTTGGCCTTTTTCTTACTTAAATGAATGTGTGATTTTGGATTTACCTTTTTTTTTTTTTAAGCTCTTGACCTGTAAATTTTTACAGACACAGTCTGAGTTTAACAGTAAATACTTGCAGGATTTAAATTCTAACTCTTACCACATGCTGAATATGTGATGTGAGAAAGGTGTTTGTGTATCCTTATTGTATACTTTCCCATCTATAGGATAAGAATGATACTAAGATTTAACTACTGGGGTGTGGTACTTAAAGGAGATGATTCTTGTAATGATTTTACCTCTAATCTAAGGAATGGAAGTTTCCAACTTAGTGTTGATGCTGGTGATGTTAGCATTCACAATTACTTCAGCTGTATCATGTTTTTGCTTTTCTGATTGTTGATGTTTGTTTACCAAAGAAATCCAACTTTTTGTGAACTTTTGAAGAAAGGTCTGTATTGATATTCTGTGCTTAGAGTTGAAAATTTGCAACTCAAATCAGATTACAAACAGCAGAGAAGCTTTTGAAAAAAAAAATCCTGAACTGCAAATAATTCAGAAAGATAATTATAAAACTCATCAAAGATATCGATTGGCTTAGCCACTGGGAGTCTCCTAAGGTCCCTCATAGATACTGTCTTGCTGATCAACGGGGGAATTCAGTGTAGTCAGAGAAAGCCCCAGGGTTGATGATCTGCAGGCTACTGACTAATTTCCACATCACAGCTGTACAAATTTTAACTGCAAGTTTTCCCTGTTGTTGTGTATATTTAATTTTGCTGGAGATGAGACTTGCAGTTGCGTTAGACAGAAATAATTGGACTGTTCTTTGGCACCACGATTCTGATTCTCCTTCAGCAATACACACGTGAGTGATACACTAGAAACACGGTGATGTCTTGCTGAGTGGATTGTACCTTGTTCTTGATCATCGATGGGCTTGGGACAGTCTGCTACATTTCTGATAGAGAAATGGGGACCCGTGAGACATGAGTGTATGGGGCAAGATCTCAACACAGTCATCCAGTTGCAGCAGTATGAGCAACTAGGAGCTAGCTGTCACGACTCTGATGCTCCCCCTCCCCCCAGCCCAGCATTGTTTTTTCCTAACCTGGATGTGATTGTCACACAGGAGACTGTGGCTCACAAAGTCAGTGGAAGGACAAAGTAATTGAAGGTCCTGTGATGGCTGAGAAATACTTTGCTATCCCAAGTAATCCCTTGTGTTTCTTCCTTCTGCAGGGTGTGGTTGGAGGTGTCATGATTGTCACTCCTAACAACATCATGTTTGACCCTCATAAGTCCGATCCCTTGGTGATTGAAAACGGGTGTGAAGAATATGGTCTCATCTGCCCCATGGAAGAGGTGGTCTCCATTGCCCTGTACAACGACATTTCCCACATGAAGATCAAAGACGCTCTGCCATCGTAAGGGCCATTTCTTCTTTTTAGACCAGGGGCGCGAGAGAGCTTTAAATGGAATTTCAGAGTGAAGGTATTTGCAGAAGCCAGGGCATTGTAGAAGCAAGGGACTGTGTAGAAGGAAACCAAAAGATGGAGAATTTGTGTTATGAAGTTGAAAATTTGAAAAATGAGAAATAGAAATGATTAAGAAAACTTAGTAAAGTTTTACAAATCGTAAAGGAAAAAATACTTAAAATCTACCTGAGGTTGGGAGGGGGGGTAGATAGAGAGGGAGGAAGGGGGCAAGGGAGAGGAGACAGGAGAGAGAGAAAGGGAAGAGGGAAGGGGGAGGGAGGGAGGAGAGGAGAGGAGAAAAAGAGGACAGAAAAGAGAGGGAGCAAGGGAAGGGAGACAGGGAGTGACTAAACAACTCTAGCCATCCTCACATTTGGGTTTTGGGTTTTGGGGTTGGGGTAGGTATTTAATAGGACCAGCTGCCACAGAAAGTAGGAGGATTGTTGATTCCCTATTAGTTGCCTGACTAAATCTAGAAAAATATTAATTAACAGAGCAACCAGTTGCCACCATTGTATACCTTGCCACAGCGTGCAGTTGCAAGCACACAGAGCTTATGGTTAAACCCATCTGGCTTAGGGAACTTGCAGCCTGGACTGGGGAAAAGGAAGGAGAATGGCGGGGTAGGCAAGCTTGAATATGAAGGTCACCGCCGTAGTCTTTAGTCTGCAAGATGAAATTTCAAGTTGCAACGTGAGAAAATTATCTGAGTTACTTAACTGAAATCAAAGCATCTTCAGTGTTTTCACTTAGCATATTCACATTCCTGCAGAGCAAATGCTGGGCCACTACTGTATTTTAGCATGGGTTCCTATGAATGCTTATTAAATTGAACGGTAAATTAAAGCTTTTAAGCCATTTAGTAGAGCCTAGCACTTATATGGGGTTTCATTTCCTATTAGGAGAAGCCTAGGTTTTCAATGCAAATACTTCATAAAGTAACTCCAGGGAGGATTCTTTGTTTAAACTCAAAACTGCTTGGGACTTAGTTATTTTATTGGCATGATCATTTCTTTTAAAGCTAGAATGGAAAGGGTACTACTTGAAACCCTTTAAGAAAGCCTACTTAATAATCTGAAATTGAAAGTATTCACTTTGGAAAGGAGTACTGTATTTCTATGAATTCAGCAGAGGTGATACTAGTATTGTAGGCGAAGATACAGGGGGCCTTAAGATTTTTCTGGCCATACTAAAATGTGTATTTTTCTTAACCAAGTATAGTGGTACACACTATAATCCTAGCCTTTGGGAGGTCCAAGAAGAAGGGCTGTAAGTTCAAAGCTAGTCTGGTTTACTAAACAAACTCACAAAACAACAACATAAAAACTAGCAAACTACCAACCTAACTAAAACATAAAATGTCCTGGCCATTGATTTTGAACTTGGAAGAACATACTTAGCAAATCTTTGTTTATACAATTCAAATCTGAGTTCTAATCATCTCCTATTAGGGGGCAGTAACTAACTATCTTGGGATAACATGTTTCAGTTAATAAATCAGTTGTTACATTATTGTTATTACATATTTTAAAACGCCTTAGAAACATATGCAGTAGCCGGGCGGTGGTGGCACACGCCTTTAATCCCAGCACTTGGGAGGCAGAGGCAGGCGGATTTCTGAGTTCGAGGCCAGCCTGGTCTACAGAGTAAGTTCCAGGACATCCAGGGCTACACAGAGAAACCCTGTCTCGAAAAACCAAAACAAACAAACAAAAAAAAGAAACATATGCAGTATTTTAAAAACTTTTCTCTAAAAGTTATTTTGATGTACCTCTTTGAATTGTAAAGTGCTGTTACTTCCAGTAATAACGAAAGTTAACTTTTGTATTTCCTTTGCAAGTAGTAGGTATTTTAATTAGAAAAATTCATTTTAAGGCAAGAAACTATATATACATATATACACACACACATATATATACATATACATATATATGTATATACATATACACACTATATATACATATGTGTATATAAATACATATACATACATGCATATAATGTATATATATATATATTCATTCAAAGTCAGTTTATACAGAACAGATAAACAAGCAGAGTTATCAAGAAGCCTTTCAGGATTCTTTAATTGATTTCTAATTTCTACAAATTTATAAGAATGGAAACATTTGGCTTAAGGAATTTTAGTCATTGATGCTAAATCTCTCCTTTGTGCTTTCCTTTGTAAATATCAGAAGCTAATTTCCTATTGAAGAGTCTTTCAGGTAACATCTGTACGCTCTGTACACATCTGTATGATCTATCGGAAGGTACAACCCATGTGGCTCATTCATTTGTCACTCCTTTTGGTTGAGTTATATTTTAAGTTACAATCAATCTCTTGGTTTCATTTCTTATTATTTCATCTTCAGCATAACTTTAAGTTGTAATATGTTTTGGTTGTGTTGTTTTGTTTCTTTTCTCCACTTCATTTTTGGCTTTTATTTTTTTTAACATTCCATGTGCATCCACCGTTTTTGCCCCTACAGTGACCTACCTCGGGATCTTTGTCCTCTGTACAGGCCTGGAGAATGGGAGGACCTGGCTTCAGAGAAGGATATCAATCCGTTCAGTAAATTCAAGTCCATCAACAAGGAGAAACGGCAGCAGAACGGGGAGAGGACCCTTGCTTTAGATGCCAAATCAGTGGGCTCTTCTGAGGAGTCAGTGGAACGCGCACACACACGTACGGAGCACCCAGACGATTCTGAGTTGTGGAAATTAAAAGATCTGGAATCTTCCAGGGGAACAGCGAGTGAGTCTCCCTCAGTGACTGAGCTCAGCAAAGGACCTTCAAGCATGCTTGCTGCCTTGGAATCTGCAGCCAAAGAAAACTGTCTTGTGGGAGATGAGGATTTTGTTGACTTAGAAGAACTTTCCTCTCAACCTGGGAGTGGAGTGGACAAAGGAGATGCCACGAAGGAATGCCTTTCCCATGCCCAAAAGAAAGATGTGCCGCAAACAATCATGTCTGCAAAGAAAGGGCGGCCGTGGCCAGACCCTGACCTTATGAGAACAGAGAGTGATGCTGAGCTGAAGGGGGCCCTAGATTTAGAAGCTGGTGAGAAGCAAGATGAAGCGCCAGAAGTAGACAAACAGTCTGGATCCCCAGAAAACTGGGGGGAAAGCTCGCTGAACATACACGAAGATCTAGATAAAGTTAAACTCATTGAATTTTACCTAAATAAAAACAAAGAAGGGTCACAGCTGTCAGAAAATGTGCAGAAGTCAGAACCAAGTGACCACAAAAGTATTGAACCAGGAGGAATAGACATCACACTTAGTAACTCTCTTTCCCAAGCGGGTGATTCCCCACCTGAGGGCATCAAAGAACCAGGGACACTCTGGGTAAAGGGGGTAGAAAGTCTACCCCCAAAACTAGATCCTAGCGGAGAGGAAACTGTAATTAACAATAAAGAGGCTCTGCATTCTTTGGAATCATCTCTAGACAAGATCTGTCAAGGTGCACAGATGGATAATAAATCTGAGATTCAGTTATGGCTGTTAAAAAGAATTCAGGTACCCATTGAAGGTAAGATATTGTTTGTTTGGTTGGCTGGGTTTTAGTTGGATAGTTTGTTTGGTGTGTGTATGTATGCACGTACGTGTGTATGACCATTCCCGTGTGTGTGTACATGGAAGTCCTGTGTCTGATTATGGTCCACTTTATTTACTGAGGCAGGTTGTCACTGAGCATTAATGACTGAGGTAAAAATTTATAAAATATAGTACCTGCTTAGAACTTGAACTAAATATAGCTTTCTATTTCAGAATTATTTAACTCTTTCAAACGATTTTCTTTTTCTTATTTTGCATGCCTAAATTTAAAGAAGTTGAAACTGTGTATGTGTGTGTGAGAGAGATGGAGGTGGGTAGGAAGGGAGAGGAGGGGAGAGGGGAGGGGAAGAGAGAGGAGAGGAGAGGAGGTCTCACTGTGTAACATTGGTAGAACTTGTTTCGTATACCAGGGCTGACTGGTGGCAACTCACAGAGATCCCCCTGCCTCTGCTTCCCAAGGCCGGGATTAAAGGTGCACGCTACCATGCCCAGCCAAAAGTGCTTTTTGAGAGATTTTAGTTCTAAACCAAATTGCATTGTGGTATTACACTATTTGCCCCTGTGCTGGTTTTTATGCTTACCTTTCATGTGTAGCATGCCATATGACACGTATTAACCTGAAACATGCAAGCATGTTGTCCGTGTGTGCCAAAGAAAGCCTGACGGTTCATCAGGTCTAATACTACGTAGCTGAATCCTGCTCCCACGTGTGGCCAACCCCTCTTTGTAAGCTGAGAACTTTAGCTGTCACTGATGTTACCAGGATTGAGGAATGCTTTCTCATGTGATCCAGATATACTTCCCTCAAAAGAAGAAAAGAGTAAGACCCCACCCATGTTTCTGTGCATCAAAGTGGGAAAGCCAATGAGAAAATCCTTTGCCAGTCACACCACCTCCATGGTCCAGCAGTATGGCAAGAAAAGAAAGCAGCCCGAATACTGGTTTGCTGTTCCCCGGGAGAGGTGAGCAGAGCCGAGGCAGTGCCCACTGCCCCATCCCACTGCCCCATTGCAGCTGCCTGTGGACTGTTTATCTCTGAAGAATTGATTTTATTCCTGAATAAGAACTTTTGCTTAATTATAATTTTTTTAAAAGCTTCTTGAAGGGTACATACTGGTTTTCTTCTATAAATGGTCATTTTGACACAACCGCAGAGTAGATTTTCCAGTGAAGGAAAATGCAAATACTCTCAACTCTATGAAACTGGATATGTTCTTTGGTGGGAATAAAGGAGGAATCTAGAGCCGATCCAAGCTCTTGAAGCGTAGTAAAGAGATGGTATTGGTGGTCATTTTAAAAGTGCTTGCATGGAAGAGAACTGAAGATTCTAGGGCCTTCTGAAGGGAGTGTCTGAGTTGGCAGCAAGAGAACTATGATGTCCCCAGGGTAGATAGTGGGGTTACATGCTTGTAAGGAGATGTAATGCTTTTATTTGTTGGGGGGTGGGGGCTTCTTGTTTTTAAACTGGTAGTAATTATATATGTTGATGAGTATGATATTTTTACATGTGTGTAACAGTCTACAAAGATCAAATCTGGGTAATTAGTATATCCATCTCCATAAACACTTATCATTTGTTTTTGGAGGGAGGGTTCAGAAATCCCCTCCTTGTGGCAGGTTTTAGATACAGGGTATATTGTTATAATCTCTCATTGCCCCACTGTGCTGGACAGCTGCATAACTTGCTTCTTTTACCTAACTGATCTTGTCATTACTAAGGTCTCATTGTTGCCCACACAGGTGAGTATGAACGCTGTCTTTCCTTGCCTGACTTACTTCACATAATCCTAGACTCGTCCATGTTGCTGTAGATCACAGGCCTGCGTTGACGTGTCGCTGTTAACTCCTCTCTGAGCAGCAGAAAGTAAACGCAACTCCTGAGTTTCTTCCTCAAGCAGTTTATTCAGGCTTTTGATACAAAAGTAGCACACTCTCCCCTTCCGCGTCCGGCTTATATCCCCTTAAGGCCAGCCAACAATTCTCTGCCACGTGGCATAATATTATGGGTACTCTACTAGAGAAAGCTGCAAATTGTTTACATATTCCTTATAAGGTTTGTTTTTACATGTACAAGCTCTTGCCTGGCTGCCTGCCAGGCGCCATCTTCTGGGAAAGGCTCTCCACATTGAGGTACAGCTGAGTGATATTCTTCTGTGCTTGTACCGCCATACATTCTTCCAGCAAGTGTCATTGGGCATGACATGTAGATTGACGCGACATTCTGCATACTGAGTTCTACAGTGAACATGAGGATGCAGGCAGAGCTTTGCACCTGCATATTACCAAAGAAGGGATTTTATTGGGTTGGGAACAGACGATGGTGGCATAGCAGTCTTCAGCCGTGTACTACAAATGATTTGTTTATAGAAGACAAAATAGGAGCTTTAAAAGAAAATTAGAAATAGTCTTTTTAGAAATCGATTTATTTTTATATGCGTGATGGAATAAGAAGACTTAGAATAAAGACTTACAAAGGACTTAATATTAAATCTGAAATCCACACCCCTTTTCCTGACTAGTCATTTGGACAGGAGTGTGATTAATAAACAGCACTCATTGAACTTCTGTATCATGAATTCTTACAAAGCCACATGAGACTCCAAGCAAGTCCACACTTTCCATATGATCCTGGGGGTTGCATGCATGGTTAGAGGGCACATTACATATATAACATACATACATACATAACATACACATACACACACACACATATATATATACATATACATACATACATATATATATATATATATATATATATATATAGTTTATTTGAGAAAAAAATGTATTATAGTATTTGGAAATTGAGTTTCTTTCAGAATGGAACTGCGTATACCAAGAGCTTGTATACTTGTAGAGTATACTTGTAGAGTAATTTAGCAGTCGATGTGTAATTATTTTTCCTGTCACTCATCAACATGGAAGACACTTTTAATGGTGAAACAGTACTTTTCTTGGGCTTCTTCCTCAGGCGGCTTTGCAAGCTTCTTAATGTAGGTCATTTGTTGAATTCCGTCATACTGTATATTGACGTGGCTTACTTGTCGCTGAGTAGCAAATAGTCTTCTTTCTTGAATTCCTTATCAGTTAACCAGATATTGTCTTGAGGACATGCTGCATTTGACTATGATAGCTTTTGTGATAAATATTAGGGAATTTTCTCATAATTATTTCCTTTTGTATTTCAATGCGTCACTGACCCTAAATAAATTCACATTTTACACTAAGAGAGGACAGATGGAATGGCCCTACAGTTATGTCCCACCAAGCTGGGCAGTGGTATTGCACGCCTTTAATCCTAGCACTTGGGAGGCAGAAGCAGGCGGATTTCTGAGTTCGAGGCCAGCCTGGTCTACAGAGTGAGTTCCAGGACAGCCAGGGCTACACAGAGAAACCCTGTCTCGAAAAACAACAACAAAAGTTATGTCCCACCAAGACTTCTGAGTGCTTAGTATGAAAAGTACATTTATTTTGATAACAATTTATAGAATTATTAAACTTAAGCTCATCTGAAGAACTTAATGAGGAGCTAAGGAGTGCCATGAAGTACCTTCTCATTCTGCTGATAGATTCTGGGTTCCTTCACTAGCCCTCTGCTGAGTGAATCCATTCTTTTATTGGGGTGTCAACTTTAGTGTTGAGTCACACTAACAGATGCTGCCTTTCTAGATCACATTGTCCTCTGGCTGATCTTAGGAATGTGACCTCATGTCTTCATGATGTGTCACTTTGACTCATCCACTGCCCGAGTGTTCCTGGTTACAGGGAACTGTGTTGAGGTTGACTTCACGTATCAGCCTCACTGCTGTACCGTGTACATCCCTGTTCCTCCCCACTGATCCCACTGTTCTGGAAGTAGATGTTAGATTTTTTTCCTTCTTTGTAATTATTAATAATTATTAATAATTAATAATAAATTAATGCTACTAAATCCACTTCTTGTTCCTGTGCAGTGTATTGTGATTTCCTTAATTCCAACAATAAAGGAATAGTTTGTCAGTAAGAAAACAGAGTCTTTCAACTCCCGGCAGTCTCCGGCATTATTTCTTTTGTATGACTGGAAGGTTTTATTTTTGTTTTCTGTACCAATTCTTATTAAATCATAAGCATTAGAAATTGGAGGATTTAATTAATTTAATTTAAAACTGCCCAGAACATAATGGCTTATTCCTTGGTGGAAGTTGTCCGTAGATCTAAGATCTCCATGACTCCAGGAAGACAGGCAGCTCCTTCATGCTCAAGTCAGATAACACTGCTTGAAGCATACTTGGATTCTCCTGTGGGTTAAGTACACGACAACCTTAACCTGTCTCTGTCTCCACTACATTTTGCAAAGTCAGTTATTCTCTTGAGTAATCTTAAGAATGGCAATGGTGTGCTTGGGATATTTGTGAAATCTCCAGATTTCAGTTTATACACTTACAAGATCCCAGCTTTCTTTGTTCTGACTCTTAGTCAGAACAAAATTTAACCATGAAGGCAGTGAATAACTTCACTCTGTCAGTAGTCTAAATTGTGAATTCCTTATCTGCAATGTTTATATCTTGATGTAATTCTAGTATCTGAATCACAGCAGATTATTATGACTGACATGTCTTTTACAGAATGTTCCTTTGAACATCCAAAATAGGATGCTCACTGTTAGCCCCACCAGTTCAGCGATCCATTTACCCAGATCTGGTTATGGAGTGTGAAGGAGAGCATATGGGCCACCCAGTAGCTACTCTCCCTGGCCATGCTAAGCACCATGTGTTATGTGGTGCCTCATGTGGTTAACTCACACAACCATTCTCCAAGACATCCTGCATCTTAGCAGTGAAGGACCTGGGATACACTGAATTTTGACACCTTGTTCATATCTATTTAACTTTAAATCTTATCTCTATCTTATACCAGAGTATGCAGTCCAAATTATATTCATTCCACTATTCATTTATATTGTTGAATCGTGGAGACAAGGTTTGGGAAAGGATATGTAACACACTTGAAGTCATTTTGTGGCTAGTGTCTTAGGGTTTTATTGCTGTGAAGAGACCGTGACCATGACAGTTCTTAAAAGGACAACATTTAATTGGGGCTGGCTTACAGTTTTAGAAATTTAGCCCATTATCCTCATGGCAGGCAACGTGCAAGCAGACACGGTGCTGGAGAAAGAGCTTAGACTTCTGCGCCTGGATCTGCAGGCAGCAGGAAGTGAACTGAGACACACTTCCTCCATCAGCACCACATAATCTAACATTGCCATCCCCTTTGTGGACCTACTTTTATGCAGACCACCACAGCAACTTAGGATAAATAGCATCTCCAAGTATCATCTCTCTGGACACTATTGAAATGCCTCTTGTCTGGTCAGTTGTATTTCTGTAAGGAATATGATGAAAAAGGATGTGGATTAGGGCGTGCCATCCTGGGTACTCAATTGAACCGAGGCAGTCTAATCTGAATATTGCATTAAAATAAAGAACATGCCTAAAATGTTCATTTTCTGAATATTACATTTTTAAAAAAGCATTCGCAACCTGGTTTTTATCATTAGATCGTTATTAGGATGAACTTTGTTGATAAATTAAGCAGGCTTCCATCTTCCATGGCCAGCTTGACAAGATCTGGGTGCATGACTCCGAATGTCTCTCACTGTGAACATAGCACCTCATACCTAAAGTACAATTTGCTATTCTGTGTTTCCCTTTGAAACCCATCCTGTACCTCAGAGCTACGATAACCTAAATAACTATTTTTTTTTATCTTATAGTGCCTTTAAATCATACTTCAGGACTAAAGTTGAAACCTCTTGTTTAAAAGCCCTCTGCAGACTGGCTTTTCTGTTTAGATTTTTTTCTGAGTTACCTTGAATCTATAACTTTACTACTTTCTGAATCTGGCCAAAACAAGGGTGGGCCTCTTGAGACTGCCATTGGTGTTTTTTGGGTTGGTTTAGGTTTGGGTGTTTTTGTTGTTTGGTTGTTTGGTAGGGTTTTGGTTTTGCAAGATGTTGGATGGGGGTGTCTCCTTATGTCCTGACTGGCATTGAACATTGAATTGGCTATTTCCTTATTCTTTGAAATTTTTCTACATGTATATAATATATCATGGTCATATCTACTCTTATTCTCTTCCTCCACCTTTTTGCAGGACCTCCCCCCATCACATCTCCCTCCCAACTTCTGTCTTGCTTTAAAATCACTTATTTATTTAACCCAATTGAGTCTGATTATTTCTGCCCGTATGTGAATGGATCTGGAGTTACCCACAGGGCAAAGTGCTCACACCTCCAAAGAAAAGTGATTTTTTTTTTTTTTCATTCCCTAACAACCATTAACTACCAATAGTTCCTCAGCCAGGAGTGGGCCTCAGGAGCCCCTCCCACCTCCATGCTGGGACATTCCTGGCTTGCTGGCGAGCTGGTAACCACAGGGGCTATAAATCTGTGTGGCCATCAGCCATGTTCTTTCTCCAGGACGGCATTTCTCGGTGCTCCTCCCCATCTCAGCTCTCCCGTTATTTTCACCCTCTCTTCTGTGATGTTCCCTGAGCCCTCGGGTAGAAGGTGGTTGACAGTTGATACAGGTATCCCATTTGTGCTGAGTACTCCCAGTCGCTGCTTCTCCGAATTCCAAACAGGAACCTGCTCAGTCAGAAGCTTCTCTAACCAAGGTTGTGAATAACACAGACCTATGCCTGTGAACATAACTACTTAGAAAGCAGCTTGACAATGTGACCGCTTAGGAATATAACATCAGTAGGCCCTCCCTAGGGCCTGTGGCTTCCCTAGCAGTGGGCTTTGACCTTGTTTACAGTGTGAAGTATGAGTTATCTCCTATGGAACAGGCCTCAAATCTAATCAACAGAGTGGTTAGTTACACCCATCAACAGTCTTGTCATTATTGCACCAGTGGGCACCTCTTGCCTAGTAGGAAGGTCAGTATTGGGACACTCAAGGTCCAGCTCTGGGAAAACTCCTCCCGACGTCCTGCACCTTCCAGCAGATGCAAAGCTAGCCATCTGAGGGGGAGAGAGCAATCCTGGCCAGTTCAAAATTGTTTTCTTTAAATTGTAACCAAAGTGTGTGGTGGCGTCAAGGCTAGGATTTTACCACTTGTTTAGTTAGTGTTTGTCAACTTGACAGAAAGCTAGACATACCCGAGATGCAAGGCTCTAAGTGAGGAATTCCCTCCGTCAGATTGGCCTGTGGAAATGTCTGTAGGACATTTTCTTAATTTCTAATTTATGTAGGATGACCCAGCCCACTGTGGGCAGTGCCATGACCAATAACTCATGGTACTTGGCACTGAAATTTTCATTTAATAATTCCTGCCTTTTGGGAATAGTATTGTTCACTAATATGGGTTTCCTCTGTTTAAACTCCTATAACACACACACACACACACACACACACACAGCCTTTTACTATTCCCTCTTATACAATTTATTTGGGTTGTAGCTTTTTTATGAGCCCTTCATGTTGGTTATGCTTTCCCTTGGACTTACGGGCAGTTGTGCGATGCCATCTGAGTTCTCAGAGTATCCTGCTTCTGTGGATCTGGACTTTTTACTTGATCTTAGAATTCATTGGGCATTGTCTTAGTTACTGTTCTGTTGGCGCAGAGACCCCTTAATTGATGTAACTTATAAATAAAAACATGTATTGTGGGCTTGCTTATAGTTTCAGAGTGTGAGCATCGTGCCAGCAGGCAAACAGTAGCTCGCTCGAGCTTACATCTGACCCACAGGCAGCAGGCAGAGAGAGAGCTAACTAAGAATGCTGTCAGCCTTTGTAACCTCAAAGACCCTACCATCACCCCAGGACACAGCTCCTCAAGGCCAGACCTCATCCAACAAGGCCTCAGCTCCTGACTCTTCCTAAGCAGTCCACCAATAGAAAAACACTCACTCAACTTACACGAGCCTGTGGTGGCCATTCTCATCCACACTGTCACAGGCACCCACAGCGTTTAACACTACCTCCTGCCACCCATGTTTGCTTTGAATCTTTTGCTTTCTTAAGACTTTGCATCCAAGAAAAAGCATAGATAGCACCTACTATGTGGCTCGAATGCCACAGTATTTGTTACATCAATACATGAATAGCTGAGCCTTTGATCTGATAGGTAAAGCTTAGTCATATTTAGTTGTTATAACTAAAATACTTGGGCTCATAATATTTATAAAGTCCAGAAGCAAAAAAGAGGTGTTTTTCATAGCTATTTCACAGAGCTAATTCAAATGTATATTTAAATATACATTTGAAATACCTTTTGGTATTTCTCTGTATACTTTCTTAATACTATGAGGCTACTTATATATATTGTTCTATAAACTACCTTTACTTTATAAAATATATCTCTCCTGCTACTAAAATTCTATCTGCATGAATTGAATGAGCTTTATATTGGTTTTATACTATGAAGCAAAATCATAAAAAAAAAAAAAAAAATTAAACTCATTTTACAATAGGAAGTTGCTCAAGTTCTAAAGACCCCTAGGAAGACAAAAAAAAAAAAAAAAAAAAAAAAAAAAAAAAAAGTCCCCAACAGCACATTTCTTAGGAAAGCAAAGGACCAATCAAAGCCATTGCAAGCCGACCTGGTTTTCTAGCATGCACTTTTTAACCATCGTTAATATGAAAATTTCTGATCCAAGGTCACATTGCTTGCAATGGGATCTTAGCTAAATTGGAATTGTTAATAACCATTGGTGCAAACAGAACCCTTGTTTTGGTCATTTGTTAATGTATCCTTTCTGAAACGACATTGCTTCTGTTCAGCCTAACCAGGCAGATTGTAAAAATCCTCCAAAAATCCTCCAATTTTTACAGTTCCAGATATAAGAAAATAGTCT
Source organism: Arvicanthis niloticus (assembly GCF_011762505.2). Lineage (NCBI taxonomy): Eukaryota > Metazoa > Chordata > Mammalia > Rodentia > Muridae > Arvicanthis > Arvicanthis niloticus. The sequence continues at coordinate 13,748,688 of NC_133438.1, forward strand.
TGTCTTTCCCTTTTATTCTTCTTATTTACTTGAGTGCTAGGGATTGAACCAGCACCCCTGCCCTCTACCACTGACACATCCCAAGCCTGTGCCGTGATCTTACTGTGATATTTTAAGTCGAGAATGTTGCTGGGAAAGAAAGAACCAGAAAGAAAACCAGAAGATTTCCAAGCTGAACCGATCATCTTCCTCTTTCATGCCAATTTAGGGAAAGTGCTGGGTAGATACATGGTTTTCAGTCATCCGTGCAAGTATCTTCCTTGTTGTTAGAAAGTTAATGTACAAAGCCTTGAGGGAAACACTGCTTGGTTTTCATTCTTCCTGACCTTTGTACTTGTTGTTTCATTCCCTTAAAAGTCCAGAAGTTTGTCACCTTCCAGAACAGCCTTTCAGCAGCTTCCGTGCACAGCTTTGGCCAATGTCTGGAGCTAATCATTGACTTTACAGACACCCATTGCTCTTGAGAAATGACCTTCCTAAGCCAGCTCTGCAGAGTGGGGATGTGCTCCTAAGGAGAGGTGAGAGTTAGCACCTCCAGAGACAGCCTAAGGGCTGATTCCAAGAACACCATTCAGCTGCAGTGGTGGGTGCTCAGGCAGTGTTTGGAAGTATCAAGGAATCCCGGTGGTTCCCGTGTCTTATCCACAGCTTCACCTCTTGGGATTTTAGTTACTTGTGGCCACTCAATGTCTGAAAATACAATATGGTAGTAAGGTACACTGTGCACATAATACACACACAGAGAGAGAGAGAGAGAGAGAGAGAGAGAGAGAGAGAGAGAGAGAGAGAGAGGCATACACAGAGAGAGAGAGAGACAGACACACAGACACACAGACACACACACACACACACACGAGTATTCCAGGATTCATATAAGCTCTGGAGTCTTATAGATGAGGGGGTTTTCTGTTGCTGCCTACATGCATGAAAGACTGGTCTGGGATGTGGGTGAGGCCTGAGCCCTCTTCCAAAAAGAAAAGACGTATTCCTGCACATGTAGAGGCTGCGTCTGCAGAGACACAAAAGCAGCTCCCTTTAACTCAGGGCCTTGCTCCAAATGAAAAGAAAAGTCCCAAGAATTCCTTCAGCAAACCTGAGAAACTGGCCACAGCAGCCGAACAGACTTCCTCTGTAATACCTGGTCCTAGTTCCCTTGATATCAGCAACTTTGGTGACTCTATTAACAAGAATGAGGGAATGCCTTTGAAGAGAAGACGTGTATCCTTCGGTGGTCATCTAAGACCTGAATTGTTTGATGAAAACTTGCCTCCTAATCCACCACTCAAAAGAGGAGAAACACCAACCAAGAGGAAGTCTCTTGGCTCTCACAGTCCAGCTGTCCTGAAGAAAATCATCAAGGAACGGCCTCAGTCTCCAGGGAAACAAGAGTCTCCTGGAGTAACTCCACCGAGGATAAGTGATCAAAGACTCAGATCTGGCAGGACTTCACTTGCTTCCAGTGGAAGCAAATTCTTAACTGAGACAGACATTCCCAAGAAAGGAGCCAGGAAGAGCGGCAACCTGCCTGCGAAGAGAGCATCCATCAGCCGCTGCAAGAGATGGAATCATTCTGAGAACCAGGGCTTTGCGCTCTGTAACACCAAAGCAGGAAGCAACAGATGAGAAGCCTGTACCTAAGAAGCAAAGGGCTGCTTCCAGCAAGAGGCATGTATCACCTGAGCCTGTGAAGATGAAACACCTGAGAATCGTGGCAAACAAACTTGACTCAGTGGAAGAGCAGGTTAGCACCATTACGAAAACAGAAGAAATGGAAGCCAAAAGAGAAAACCCTGTCACTCCAGATCAGAAAACACCCCAGAGCTCTAGGTACCGAAAGAAAACCAGTGAAAAACGGCCAAGACCCACACTTTATGCATCTGCAGAGAAGGTTGGGATAAAGAAAAATGAGAAGACTATGAAGACTGCCTCCCAGGAGACAGAGCTGCAGAATCCAGATGCTGGAACCAAGACGTCTACCTCTCGGGGCAAAGTTAGTGGGAAAAGAACGTGCTTGAGGTCTAGAGGACAGACTGAGATTCCCCAGCCTCGTGAAGCAGAAGAGAAAACAAGGAAATCAGATGCAGAAGATTTTGATAAAGACTCAGAAAGAGAAAGGAGTCTCTGGAGATTCAGATGTTAGGTGTTTGAGATCCAGAAAACCTAAAGTCACTTTGGACAGTGAACCTAAGCCAAAAGTAACTCAAGGTGCCAAGAAAGATGCAAAAACTCTGAAGAAGGATGAAGACATTGTATACACCAAGAAGTGAAGAACAAGAAGTCACCAGAAAAGTTAAACTATGTTGCAAAGACATTTAAGAAGGAAAAATCAATTTGGCTTAGTGGTAAATTGCAGTGTGATTTTCACCTGCAGTGTAAAGGTGAACTGTAAATAATACTGCCCCTGTTTAAGGAAGGAAGCTTTGAGCTTTCCTGGTCATACTCTCTTCAAGCTCCAATGGAGACCATGAAGGAGATCACTAGGGGTCTCAGAGCAATTAACAGTTTAATGTTTAGGGTGAGCAGGCAGAAATGTAGCCCTCTGCCCTACCCAATAAAGCTCTGAAATTCAAAAAAAAAAAAAAAAAAAAAAAGGAATCTCTTGCCTGGATCTCAGATGTAGCTATGGCAACTAAGCCTTTTGTTTCTACTTGGTCCCATCTCCTCTGGTCCCTGCTATTTGACAAAACAGTCTTTTTAACCTGCAGATCTGTCCCTGCTTCTTCCTCACTAATAGGTGTGCCCAGGATGGCAAATCTCAAGTTTTAACAACTGTTCACATGTTTTCTATGTGGACATACATGTTTCTGTGTCTGCCCACTCTCCACACTGCTGTTCATCTTTGAGTCTTTAAGAGACTCAAATCCCTGTGGGTGATGATGGTGATGATGCCAGTGATAATATCTGTGAAATGGGAAGTATAATATGTTACTTATATTTAAACTGATGCCTTGTAAAGTAGGTAACTATTAAAATGTGTTCTGTGTACTTTGGAGTGATTGAGGACACCCTGCCACACTTTAGAAAATAGTGGCCTTAAGGTAAGATCTAAATCTTGTAGCCCACGCCCAGGACTCTGACTCCCTCACTCCCTCATTCAGTAAGCAGAGGAAGGGATTGCCTGCCGTGTCTGTCATTGCTTCTGTAAGGATTTCTCCCTTGTCAGTTGAGTTTCTGTTCGAACCAAGGTCCCATTTCAGCCTGTGGCTCAGGTGTGTCGTGGTGCTGAGTTAGGAGAGATTTTCTTCCAAAGGTGTGATATATCTATTAGTTCTTTTAAGAAAAAGTCCGCAGTTCAGAACAGACCACTCCAGACGGCGCGGTTCCAAGGGGGAGGAGGTTTATTCTGGGGAAAGGGCAAAGGTGGGGAGAGGAAGGTGGAAGAGAGAAGAGAGAAGAGAAATAGAGGCCGGCCATGACCACGTGGAGAGAGAGGAAGGTGGGGGAGGAGACAGAGAGGCAAGAGGGTAAGAGAGAGAGTAAGAGAGTAAGATAATAAGAGAATAAGAGAGAGGAGGGGGCAAGCAGCCCCTTTTATAGTGGATCAGCCTACCTGGCGGTTGCCAGGTAACTGTGGGGAGGAGCATACCTGGCTGTTGCCAGGTAACTGGGGAGGTGGAGTTTAGACAGAATACTAACAATATCTCCTAATGGCTGATTTCTAGTCATGTGGCATTCAGGTAAGAGTTGAACCAGTTTGCATTTCACAGAGGAGCATAGACCTTTTTTTGTTTTTTGTTTTTTTTTTTTAATTGAAAATAGATTTTTTTTTCCATAGAATACATTCTAATTTCTGTTTTTCCTCCTCCAACTCCTCCCACATTCTCCCCTTCTTCCCTGTCTACCAAATCCACACCTTTTCTTTTTCTCTCATTAGAATTCAGGCATCTAAAATAATAATAATTAATAATAATAACAATAATAATAACAACAACAACAAACCAGAATAGGACAAAACTAACAAAAAGAGAGCCAAAGAAAAACCACAAGGAACACATAAACAGAAAGTGTAATACATAAGCAAAAGACCTGTAAAGTAAAAATAAAAGAAATGTAAGCCCCCCCCCCCCAAAAAAAAAAACCCTCCAAAAATATCATTGAGTTCATTTTGTATTGGCCGTGTACTGCTGGTCACGGGGCTATCCTTAAGTGTGGTTTGTGTATCTGGTAAGATTCATTTATCCTTTGCCAGCGTTTATCAGTTAGAAACAGTGTCTGGGATAGGTATGGCAGTTCATACATGTCCACTCACCCTCTCGGCACTGAGACCTGTGCAGGCCCTGTGTGTGCCGCCTCAAGCTCTAAGCGGTCACGTGTGCATCAGTCCTGTTCTTTTTAGTGTTTGGGTCCAGCCTCGACACAGGATCAAAGTTCTCCACTGGAAGCATGGGTATCTGGAAGGCACATAATAAACACACACAAACAACTTCTCCGGTACAAACTGACAGGCAATTTTTTTAAGGCTTAAACTTGTTCTCTCTGTGTCTCTCTGTCTCTCTGCCTCTCTCGCTCTCCTTGAAGCTGTATGTACTTTTGCGCTCTCTCTTTGGGCTGGGGCTTGTGCTCACTCCTTCACACCCTTTCTCACATACTTGCTCTGTGTGTTCTTTTTCTTCTTCCACACACATACCCTCCTCACACTCCCTCACTAGCTCCACACTCTCTCTCACTCCACTCTCTCTCTTCACACATTCTCTCACTTACTCTCCACACCACTCACTCTACACTAACCTCACACACACCTCATGGGCATCTCACTCTCTCACCTTTTTCTTGCCCCAGTCTTTCACTGTTACTCCAAAGCAGGTAGGAAAAAAAGACATTGTATAATCATTGCCAAATTGAATTCAAAAGAATAACCACATCCCACAAAGAATTAAGAATTACAGTTGTTCCCCAAAGTTTCAAGCTTCCTTATTCCCAGGCCTGTGGCCAAAATAATAATAATTGCAAACTTATCATTATTTAAACTTTAACTTTTAACTTATTATACTTCAGAGCTCAGAGCTCCAAGGTCAGATGCTTGCATTTTCTTGTGAAGCTCTAATGAAAAATGACATGGGCAAAGCTGCCAGGCAGTGGCCAGAAAGAATAAAGTTAGCCCTTCACTCAGCAGTTCTGATAGCTTTCTACTTCTGCACGGTGCACACATGACTCTCCTAGGAATCCCAGTGTTTTGACTTAATTTTACTAATATATAATTTTATGCATTCTACACTTGCTTATCCAGGAACCACTCTCAAATGTCGTATAAAACTCATTTCATAACTTCAATAGTTTTTATCTTTCTCAAGGTCCTAATGTTGGCTCTGTTCCATTTTCTAACAATTTCTTCAAACTTTCTTTGCAAGTCAAGTATTAATCTGGAACTACCATTGTGCAGTTATTACATTGTTTCCAAGATGAGAACACACGGCATGCACCTGAGCCATTAGGACTGTGCTGTGCTGGGGCCCCGTGCCTCAATTTTTAATTGTTTAAGAATCGTTACATCGAGGAACATCTACTTTCACAGAATTCACCAGAGCAGGAAAAGGGAGTAGGGAAATCAGATATAATTGAATAGTTATGCACACCAAGGCCAACTGAAAAAACAGTCACACACAAATGAAATCTATACAGCCGTGGTCCATGGTAGGCTTAGGAGATATGGCAACAACTGTTTTACAAAGTAGCCTTGGGCCACTGAGATGTCTCCATCCTACTGCAGGCAGTCCAGTATTTCAGATAGCAGTTCCCCTGCAGGGATGTGTCTCCTGCTTCTCAGGGTCCCAGATGCTCTCCTGTCTTACAAGGAGCTGCTGTGGGCTTCTGAGGTGTCTCCATCCTGGCCAGCTACAGGCAGTCCCTGTCACTGTATGCTGTCCCCAGCAGTTTATAAGAGCTTGTTTCCCTCGTGTCTTCCATTCCCACTGGCTCTTAACAATCAGTTTCTCTCACTCTCTGCTTTGTTCAGCTGTGAGCCTCTGATTTGTTCCCATCTACTGCAGGAAGAAGTTTCTTGATGATGGCTGAGCAAGACACTGATTTATGAGTATGGCAGAATGTCATTTGGAGTCATTTTATTGCTATGTTTCATTAACAGAACAATACTATGGTTTTTTCATAGGTTCCTTTCCTATCTAGTCTCAGATTCTTGGCCACCTGGGTAGTGTCGGGCATGAATTCCATCCATCTAATAAAGTAGGCCTTAAATCCAATCAGATATTAGTTGGTTGCTCCCACAAATGTGCCATTATTGCACTAGCTTGTCTTGCACGTAGCCCACCATTGTAGATCACTGGGTTTCTAACTGGGTTGGTGTTTACCTTTCTCCTGACAGTGTGCCGAGTATCTTCCAGTGCCACAAATATTAGTCAGTAGGGCTAACGAAGGCTCTAGGTAGGCACCAGCTTGAATTCTTCATGGTCAGTGTTTTCTTCAATAAAGAAAATAAGCATTAATCATCACTAATGATAAGGGCCTTATCATCCGTTGTGGAGAGCAGCCACATAATAAATAGAGAGCAGCTATTTAGAAATAGCCTGAGTTGTTTGAGGGTTTCCATGCGACCACTTTGGCGAAGAATTCAATTAGATGTAACCCATTCCCAGCACTGGAAGTTTCATTTGGTAGAAAGAGATGTCTAATTGAATCTTTTTCTTCCCCATTATTTGGTAATTCCAACTCTGATTTTTTTTTATATATGTATTTATTTTGAGACACCTCTACTGTATTAGGTTTCCATATGTCCCCTTGAATGGGGGCGTTTAGTTGTACCTGATCTTCCCCGTATTCTCTCCGTTAGCCTCTCCTCCTTCCCCATCCCTATTTAACCCTCCTGTTCTGGTACCCTCCACACCCAATCCATCCATAACCATCTATTCTATTTCCCCATCCTAGGGAGATCCTTTCCTCCCTGCTAGTCCCTTACTCTCTCTCGATTGGTGAGGAAGATGTTGTAGGCATGTTTCCCAAACGTCTGCATGTGTATATATTATATGTTCAGTACTTCATTGCCACCCCCAACCCTTCCTGTTCTTGTCCTTCCAAATCCTGTGGATCCCAAATCCTCCGCGCCCCCCCCCCCAGATGGTTCTGCTTCTATCCATGCCATATACACACATGATTTTATAGATATAAAATCTAGGACCCATAAATGAGAGAAAGACAAGATACTTCTCTTTCTATGATTGGCTTTATTCAGTTAATGGTATTATCTCCAGTTGCATCTGTTTTCCTGAAAATGACAGAACTTTGACTTTCTTTACGGCTAAGACAATTACTATTGTGCATATACCACCTTTTCCTTACCCATTTCTCCCTTCTTGGACACCTAGGCTGAGGCCATAATGTAACTATTGTGACTGGCGCTACAATTAACATTGATGTGCAAGTGTCTGTGTTATCTGTTGACAGCAGTGGTCATGTAATATCTGGATCGCTTTGTTGTTTGTTTAGAAAGCTCTGTGGTGTCTCATAGTCAATGGACAACTTATATTCTCTGTCCCTCTTTTCTGTCTTTCTTTTTTTCTCCCCCTTTGTCTCTCTCTCTCTCTCTCTCTCTCTCTCTCTCTCTCTCTCTCTCTCCCCACTATCTGAGCATAATAAATAAAGACTTGGTCTCCTATGTTGTCACAGTTCTGTCTGCATTTGAGAGACCTCTGTAAGAAGTCATCAAGACCTGACTACAGTATCTGTCTTCCTTTCTGTCACATCCTGTTTGACCTTATTACAGCAGCAACATACTCGTCAAATGCCACGTCCCCGTACATGTTCAGGGAAATAGAAGTATTTTCCTTTTCCTCCTGTAATGACTTTTTCTTCCTCCCTCAATAAACCCAGATCAACACCTGACAAGCCTTCTCAGACCCCAGTCATAGACATTTCTCTATCAGGGTTACCTCTGCTAATACTCTTACTAAAGATGGATGGATTAACGATTGATAGATAGACAGACAGATAGACAGATAGATGATAGAGAGACAGATGATAGATAGATAGATAGATGATAGATAGATAGATAGATAGATGATAGATAGATAGATAGATAGATAGATAGATAGATGATAGATAGATAGACAACGTGATAGATTAAACAGATGGTAGATGATAGATAAATAGATGGTAGACAGATGATAGACAGATGGTAGATAGGCAGATACATGATAAGAATCATCCTGTATGAGGAATGAGCATAAACACTGTGTGTGAACACAGTAGCACATCAGAGTTTAAAGAGTCACACACACCCCCCCCCCCTTCTCTGCCCTTTCATCTTGGCCTCATTTCAGCCTCAGATCTACTTCCTTTTAAAAGATTAGCTTTCCCCAGGACCCAGTACTTGACCAGGTTTTCTGCCCCCTTGTTAACATGTATTACAATGCACTACTTCAGGACCAGTTGGCAGCTACAGTAGCTGTAATTACTGGTAATGGTGCTAGCTCTGAGAAAAGTCCTGGATGATGTCCCAAGGCTTCTGACTCATCAGGGACCAGACCACAAAGTGAATCACTGAACCCCTCAAGCCTCAACAAGCTTTCTAAGGTCAAGGCTATAAGGATTGACATACTGTTGTTGTTTTGCACAGTTGGTGACTAGAGAAAACCAGTTTCACTGAAACAGTGAGGAATGGAACAACATTTTTTTTTAACCCTCTACCTCCTTTCAGAAAGTGTGTGAGGCAGACTTGATTTACCAGTGGCATATACTAAAAAGCAAATAGAGCAGAACAGATGAGTTTAGGGTGAAACGTTTGCTAGCCCAAATGCACTCTGAAATGAAAATGAAGAATGGGAAGGAACTTTGAGGGAAAGGAAAGACCCTACGACTGCTTTTTAAGAATGGAGAAATGCATGCAGGTTTAAGGATCAGCGAGAAGGACACAGAAGGATGAAAGAGCGGGAAAGTAAGGGTACAGAATGGGGAAAGTTGTCAGGGAGTGGCCCTGGTAAGGTGAAGAGAGGAGGGTGATGATGGGTAAAAGAGAATTGTGGAGAACTAGATCAACTAGATAGATGAAAGATAGATAGATAGATAGATAGATAGATAGATAGATAGATAGATAGATGCAGGATTCTTATTCACACAGTAGAGAATCTTCCCTTTAAGTAGGGCACAGAAAGGAGAGTCTGAGAGCTTGAGGTGATGGAGAAAGGTCCCCACAGCACTATGGTGAGTAGGAAGGGAGCTACATATGATCTGTGACTGTGGGATGCACAAGAAAGAGTCTATTATGTGTGAGGAAAGCAAGCCAACAACAGCTTTCCTAGAGAAGTTAAAGAAGGTGGCCTGTCTGGGCAGGAGACTGGGGTAGGCACACAGGGTCAGAACAAAGGTGATGACCAGATTGGCTTAGAATTGTATGAATCCAGGAGGAACCAAATAGCTGCGGGAACTTGAGGCAGAGAGGGGTCCTGAAGGGAAAGAAAGAAAAGGAAGGAAACAATGGACAAAGTAGGATCCAGAAGAAAAGGGTTGGGGATCTGGGGATGGAGCTTTACTTCCTGGAGTCTTTTGTGTCCTGTAAACTAAACTAGGTTGAGGTTAGAAAAACCTAGTTAGGTAAAAGAAACCAGTCCAAGAATCCAGCTAAGTAAACTGAAGGCAACTGTAATTCAGTCTTATCCTCTTCCTGTTCCCTAAACAGTTGACATAATATAAACAAAGGGAAGGGACTTAAGCACAGAGAGTGGGAAAGAGGGATAGGACAGGACACATATTCCTTCCATTTGGTCTGCAAGGATCTTTGAGCTTAAGTAAACATTCCAAATTAATTGAAATTCTCCTCACGTGGAGCAAGTTGTCTAAATTTCTCAATCCTTTTACTTTTCCCTCAGCTTCCTCGAGTGATGTTCCTGATTACATAAGAAACTGAGGCTGTATTAATGTTACGTCAGAAGCTAATGTTGAAAGAAGTAACAAGTAACGGTGTGTTTGTACCTTGGATGTCTGAAAGAAAAGATGTGAGCATTCCCCAGGAGAATGTGATTTTGCGATCTGCCCTCCCATCTTCTCTGTGGCTCCCAGACAAGGGCCAGTTTTTCTAGCCATTGAGACAGGGCCCACTGCCATGCTACTTCCCTGAGTTGAGTCCACACATCAACTGGTAAACTTCAGTCCTGAATTATTATGCTGTGTGCCTACCAAGGGAATAGAATTTTAGGAACAGAAATAGGAACTGGGAATCAGGGGCCCTGACCTAGGGACACTGCTGATGATACATAAACTTTACTAACAATCCCAAACCAGGAAGTAATTGTGATGATTGACTTTTCTATGGAAACAAACAATAGACCTATGTACAGAGTTCTTATAAAGGCAGTCAGCCTGGGCTGGCTAGAACATGTCTAGGGACAGAGTTTGTGCACATTATTCCATTGCTGGTAACTTCGGTTTACTTATCTGTGTGTTTGGCAACTCTTGATTTGTAGAGTTCTTGAGGCAGGCAGCCACAGATTTTCTTAGAGGAAAAATGACTCAAGATTTTTCCCACAGGAAGTTTTGCCTTTGGTAAAACATGAAGACGCTTCTCTATTTATTACTGACACCTTTACGACTCTGAGTTTCCCTCTTTCTCTAAAGACCACCCCACTACAAACCCAGTACAAACCCAGAGCTCACTCAAAGTATGAAGCTGGTCTTGACCCACAGCTGGCTACTTCAGAATATGCCACTCTGATCATTCAAACTTTCACTGATCATTCACTGAGAATTTGACAGTACTGGAAGAGGTTGAGATAGATTTTTAAAAGGTCTCTTTGCCTGAGCACCCCAGATTACTTTCCTGGCTGAGAATACTCCTAGAAAGAATGGTGCTGGTAGACCTGAGGACTGGGACGGTTGGCTAACTGTGGTGTCCATTAGCATACAAATGCACAGGCTCACCCTGTACTTTGTCTCCTAGCTCTTCTCACCCACCCCCAGAGTGTAAACCACTGCATCCTAGGGGCTTCACTCCCCTCGCCAGCCTTGCATTCCTATAAACCTGACACTTTGGCTGTCTGGCTCCAAGCTTGGCTCATTCCTGACCTCTTTGCCCTCTTGCTGCTCTTCTCTGTCTTGTTCTCCCCCACCTCCCTCCTCTCATGGCCCGCTTCAATCTGGACTCTTCCAGGTGCTTCTGGCTGTTCTCACCCTTATATCTACAGTAAAATCAGTCTTCTCGTGGAGCTGTCATGTCCTTGTTTTCCTTCACCCACCTCTGTTTGTTACAGCTTCCAAGAGACACACGTGTACATAATGCTTCTATTCCCTTCCTTGACATGGGGAGACTTGCTCTAAATTTCAGCAAGACATTTATGACATGCAATAGCATCATGGCATATCCAAATATGTCTCCTTAAATAACCAGGACAAGGCTGGAGCACTCCCCATGACCCCTAAAGATATCTCCCCTCAGCAATGATGACAGAGGGAAAGGGATGCTATTCTTTGCTTTGAGTTTATCTGTTAAAACCATCAATGCACATCAGAGATGCTCCAATAATACCAAACTTCAAAAGAAGCATTGGCTTCTCCTTAGGAGATGCTCTAAGCCCATATGAATTTACAGTCTTACCTTTCTTTACCCTTCCACCCAGATTCCCCTTCTGAGTGGCTTGTGGGAACCAGTTGTCTCCATCAAGCAGATAAAGTTTCAGTTATGTTCTCACTGTGAAGTCAGCCTTACCTTACTTCCCTCTAGAATTAAACTGAACCATTAAGATAGTCATCGTGTGTGTGCTGACGCCTTTGTCTTTGTTACCAGAAGGGGAAGCCATTACAAGTTACTGAGATTGGTTCTTCCCTAAAATCTATATTGCCTTGCACTTTCACAGTTTGCCTTTCTTCTAACATCTCAAAAGGAATGTTTTGACCCAGGTCAAAGCTGCCACTCATCTTGATTTCCTTGCAGTTTTGCAAACAAAGTCCAACAGTCTCAGCATTTGTCACAATGGATGTTTTCTTTGACAGGTGTCATCCTGCATGGTGACTTCCCTATGAGAGTGAAGTGCTTGGTGGTTCCAAAAATAATAATAATCAAAATGTCTGTGTCATTACCTAGAGAAAGGGCTGGAAAGTAGCTCAGAAATGAAGTGGATGGAGTAAGCAGAGAATTTGCAATGTGCTAGAAACAAGCCTGGTGGCTACCTTAGGAGGCATAGTGTTGGGTATGATACAGATAGCTGCCTTCAGAGTCCACATCCCTCGGGTATAAGGACAATAGCTTGAATTCAAAACCCAGTCCCAGCCAGAATGGATATTGCCAAAATTCAGGGTCAGTACTATATCCTGTGGATGCTCAGGGAGCCCTGGCTCAGGTGCAGTGCCCTGTGAGCCACTGAAGCACACAGAAACGGAGTTCTAACCCTGATGCTGGCCTCTGGGCTTATACTACTCAGACCTTCAGTGGGCCTTTGACAAGGACATCAAACAGCTAGAGATTGACATCACTAATCTGAAGAACTCCCTCATTTCGCTGTCTGAAGCGATCTCCAAAATTTGCAAAGGACTTTATTGGACTTGATTTTCTCTTTTACAATAGAAAAGACTGTGTACAGCTCTAGACTGTGTACAGCCCTTAAAGAAGAATGTTGCGTTTACATAGACAAGACAGGGATGGTTAAAGAGAGCATGAAAAAGGCCAGAGAAGGTCTTAAGAAAAGACAGAGAGAGAGAAAGAGAAAGATGAGAGCTGGTACAAGAATTAGTTTTCAACCTCTCCATGGTTGTCAACCCTACTTCCTTCCATCTTGGGACCATTAATTGGGTTATTTTTGCTTATTTCTTTTGGTCCCTGGGCCTTAAATAGGCTGACTAACTTTGTGAAACAACAGATAGATAATCTGATAGCAAAATCTATTCAGATACATTATCATAAGTTAGTTATGGAGAACCACAAGACTCAAGATGGAGGTTGTTACTCTATCCAGGGTGTTCCCGAATCCCATCTCCACCCCACCTAAAAGAGGGGACTTCCGCCCCTAGACCAAGCAGAGAGGGGCCACCCAGAACCCCCTCTGACTGTCGATCTGAATTCTTGCTTAGGCTGCGAGGCTAAGCACTGATTAGCCACTGTTTTAGTGGACTCTCCAATAGAAGAGTACATGGTAAGGGTACTAGCAACTCAGTGTGAGAGTGTCCAGGGCTGTGCATGTGGCAGAGCTCTTGCCGAAAGGCCATGTGTATTCACACCTACTTATAAAATACCAAAAACACACAAATGAATAAAGCCATCACCTTTACTTGAGGGACATGGGGAGCCGTCTCCTGATTTGCCCTCTTGAATGTATTTTGATCCTGAACATGTGTCACCTGTGACTGTCTTTGATGCCCAGCCCTGGCCATTTGTGGAGGGAAGGGAAGTGTTAGGAAGGAGTTACTGGACCGGGCTTACCTGAGCTAACCAGTGATGGCTTAAACAAGCAGTGCTTTGCTCTAGGTTAGACAACCTCAGGCAACAATCATTTCTGTGATTTGTCATCTGAGGACATCTCACCAGAAGCAAGGAAAGACTGGACACAAGTGATGTTTTGATAGCAGCACTTATGGATATGGTGACTTTGTGGCTAGACGGTTTGTGGGTTTTTTGTCTGAGTTCACACTGCATTAGAATGTTCTTGTTTTTGAGATGAGTGTCCTCATCTCAGTGATGTTCTCTGTCATTTTTTATGGACAACAAAAAAACATCAGGGCCTAGCTGTGAGTGACAGGCCAGCTGTGAGTGACAGGCCAGCTGTGAGTGACAGACCAGCTGTGACTGACAGGCCAGCTGTGACTGACAGGCCAGCTGTGAGTGACAGGCCAGCTGTGAGTGACAGGCCAGCTGTGAGTGACAGACTAGCTATGAGTGACAGGCCAGCTGTGAGTGACAGGCCAGCTGTGAGTGACAGACTAGCTATGAGTGACAGGCCAGCTGTGACTGACAGGCCAGCTGTGACTGACAGGCCAGCTGTGACTGACAGGCCAGCTGTGAGTGACAGACCAGCTGTGACTGACAGGCCAGCTGTGACTGACAAGCCAGCTGTGACTGACAGGCCAGCTGTGACTGACAGGCCAGCTGTGAGTGACAGACCAGCTGTGACTGACAGGCCAGCTGTGACTGACAGGCCAGCTGTGACTGACAGGCCAGCTGTGAAGACTGATTGTCCTAGCTGTGAGTGAGTAACAGGCCAGCTACCAGCAACACTGAGACCTAGCAGGCTACATCCCACGTGTTTAAGCCTCGTTTGCCATTTCACAGAGAAACCAGCCACAAGCAGTCAGGAAGCCATTTGTACTACCACATTTGGTTTTCTTGTTCCTAATATGACAGGCACTGTTTAACAAATGTCTCTTCTGTAGAAGTTAGCGTGACGGATATTTGGTACTCCTCTATGGCCCTGCTCTCCCCCAAAATTTACAATGACCTTCATTTTTGAAGAAAGCCCAGAGAACTGTATACCTATCAAACCTCTGTGGAATAGTTAGTTTCATGTTTTCTCAATGAACAGCGAGCAAGGAGACACAGGGAACAAAAGTACTATAATTTCTACATAGGGCAGTGGAGTTTTCCAGAATCAATGTTTGTATGATCCTAATTGCATCAAATTTTCTTTGATAGTGAAACCCTGGTCTGCAGCCACACTGCCCTGAACACTTCCAAGCTTGTCTGTACCTGGAGGCAAAGCAGGGCGGGCCCGCTCAGTACTTGCATGGCAGTCAGTCCACGCTCAGTTCTGGGAATATAAACAGCATCTTTATCTGTACTTGTGTGAATTGACACTCATACAGAGTGCATTGCTCACAGCTATATTTATGACAGTATATCTGGGAACCAGCTCATGTGTCCAACTATATAGAGTGCTGTATAAACCGTGAGGTGTACCTGGTAAAGTACTGGGGAGCCATAAAAGAAAGAATGAGGAAGATATACTGATATGGGAAGATAAAACAGAGAATAACAAAAAGAAAGGGAAAATCTAACTGCAGTCATCACAATCACCTTTATTTGTGAGATTGATAGGGGAATTTCTTTCTTATTGAAATTAGCTTTTCTTTCTCCCCCCCCCCCCCCCCCCCCCGCATATAATACATCCCGATTACATCTTCCCCTTCCTCTGCTTCTCCCAGTTCCTCCCAACCTCCTCTCCCATTTAGATCCACCCCCTTTTCTGTCTCTCATTACAAAATGAACAGGCTTCTAACAGACAATCACATAACATGGCATGACATGACATAATGTAATGGCTAGTCCCAGTTGTCAACTTGTCTATATCTGGAATGAACGATCCAGATCTTGAAGCCGGAAGACACAGGCTTTTTGATCAAGATTCTGAAGCACAGTAACCGTGAAAAGCTTAAGCTCGGGGAAGGTTGTACATGCTTTAATCCCAGGAGACAGAGGCAAGCAGGTCTCTGAGTTCAAGGACGGCCTGGGACAAAGCAAGTTAAGAACAGCTTAGGTCCAGGTGTGGTGATACACACCTTTAACTTGGGCCCTACCTTCTGGTATGGGCTGGAGGCCTACGTCAGGACAATAGAAGAAGGAAGGCTCCCTTCCTCTTCCCCTGCTTGTGCTTGCTTGCCAGCACATCTGTTGGAACCCACTTTTTCAGGATTCCAGCTTCTACAAAGGACCAGCTGAAACACCTAGCCTTGTGGGACTGAGCAACCACTAGGTTCTTGGTCTTCCCACTCACAGCTGCCCATTGTTGGGTTAGTTGGACTGCAGACTGCAAGTCATCACAATAAATTCCCTTAATATATAGAGACAGGCCATG
Source organism: Arvicanthis niloticus (assembly GCF_011762505.2). Classification (NCBI taxonomy): domain Eukaryota; kingdom Metazoa; phylum Chordata; class Mammalia; order Rodentia; family Muridae; genus Arvicanthis; species Arvicanthis niloticus. Next base: position 13,764,407 of record NC_133438.1, read on the forward strand.
AGTTCTATGACTCTAGAGAACTAATACAATAGCATATATATGTGTATATATATATATATATATATATATATATATATATATATGTGACAAAAACTGATATATTGGAATAAGAAAAAGAAAACCAGAAGGAAAAGAGAACAAGAAATATATACTGACTCAAAAGACTCACACAGTCAAGGATCTGATGTATTATGAAAGCTGTACTATAAATGTAAAAGACTTGTAGGTGAAAAGAGAGTATATGTGTACATGGGTGTTCTATGTGTGCACGCACGTATGTTCGTATGTACGTATGTATCATCCTACCTCCACTTCTGAGGGATTCCCTGAGGGGAAGGATTTGATGGAGATACCCTGTTTAGGACTGAATGTTCCTGGGTCTCTCATTCTCTGGATAATGTTTAGCTGTGGGTCTCTGTATTTGTGTCCATCTGCTACAGGAGGAAACTTCTCTGATGACGGCTGAGCAAGGCACTGACTGATCTATGAGTATAACAGAATGTCATTAGGAGTCACTTTATTGCTATGTTTTTGTTTACTATTTTACTTAGAACAGTAGTATTTGGTTTTGCTCCAGGTCCCTGGGCTGTTTCTTCTCATGTCCCTGGTCACCCAGGCAGTGTCAGGTATGGGTCCAGTTCGTGAAATGGGGGCTTGAGGCAAATCAGACATTGGTTGGTTACTCCCATAAGCTTTGAGACACTGTTGCCCTAGTGTACTTGCAGGTAGGACACCATTGTAGATGCAAGGGATTGTCTCTTCGGTGCTTTACCTTGCTCCTTGGCTAGCTTACAGAGTACCTTCCTGTACCAACGATACTAGCATATAAAGGCTTCATGTACAAACCAGCTCAACTACTGTGTGTTCAGTGCATTGAGTAGATGCTGTCTTCAGCAATGGGGCTTTGCTGTTAGTTCGTGGGAAACAACCTATAGTCTTGGCAACAGCAGAGGCTGTTTGAAGATGCCCATCTGACCAATAACTCAATTAGATGTAGCCAAATCCTAGTACTGAAATCTTCATTTGGTGACAAGAGATGTCTCATTGTTTGGTGATTTAAATCATTTAGATCTCTTCATATTTGTATGTATTTAATGAAGCTTCTACTGTATTAGGTTTCCATACCCTTAATTTTCCACATTTCTCCCTGTATTTCCTCCTCATCCCCCTCTTCCCTCCCTATTTGATCTCCCACCATCCATTTGTAACTGTTTTCTTTCCCTTTCCAAGGGAATTCTGTTTGTCCTCTTCTTCCCAGTTCCTTACTCTATAACCTAACCTCTGTATCTCACCAGATATCCTGGTTATTGTTGAACTGTCAGCAGATACCTACACATAGCAAGAACAAACCACATTTGTCTTCCTGTGTCTGGATTATTTCTCCCAGGATGACTTTTTTCTATTCACTTTTTCTATCCATTTACCTTCAGATTTCGTGATGTCATTTTTAAATGCCTGAGTAATACTTCATTGGGTAAACATACCACTTTTGGGGGGGGGGAGTTGGTTTGTTTATTTTTGTTTGGTTTGGTTTTTGGTTTTTTTGAGCCAGAGTCTCTGTGTAGCTCTGGCTGTCTTGGAACTCACTCCGTAAACCACTCTGGCCTTGAACTCAGAGATCCACCTGCCTCTGCCTCTCAAGTGTTTAGATTAAAGGTGTGCGCCACCATGCCCAGCATATCACTTTTTCTTTTCTTTAATCCATTCATCTGTTGCGGGACATCCAGGTTGTTTCCAGTTTCTGGTTATTATGAGTAGCACAACAAAGAACATGGCTGAGCAAGCGTCTCTGGTAGAATGGAGCATCCTTTGGCCAAAGATTGATATAGCTAGATATTGAGGTTGATTGATTCCCATCTTCCTGAGGAACTGCCACACTGATTTCCATAGTGGCTGTAAAAGGTCACAGACTTACCAACAAACGGATGGATGTTCCCCTTACTCCACATCCTTGCCAGATCACCTGCTGTCATCTCCCCTTCCTCTCCTCCACCTCCTCCATTGGATCACACAGCTCATTCCCTGCAATCTTTGTTCCCCTCAGTCATCCCATTATCACCGATGCCAACTCTGGCACACATTCCTTAAGAACCCGCTGGCCACTCCAGCCAGAGAAGCAGCCAGGCTAACTGTAAATCTTTACCCCTTTCTCCTTTCCTCCAAATTCATTTCCCTGGTCTCCTCCCCTGCTTTGTAGCAGACCACCTACTGCAGCCTCCCCTCCCCTTCTCCTATCTCTAGTGGATCACACAGATCTTCTGCTGCGAGATTCTTTCCCCCGAGTTATGGCTCTATCCGACTGTAATGAACATTTTCTTGAACCCACCAGCCACGCCCAGCAGAGAAGCAAGTCAGCTAGGCAAGCTTTAGATATGCCCTATCCCTCTTTTCCTTCATATCCAGTGGCCAGTCTTATCACCAGCTGTTTAACAGGCTGCCTGTTGTGGCTTCTCCTCGCCCCCTGACCCCATTAGCAGGAGACTAAGAAGATCCTGGTGGAGCACTCTGCTTGCCTCCCTCCTAAGGACCCTCTCACGGGCCTCTCAGAGCCCATCCACATTCCTCACTGTCAGCCACTGTTGTGCCCCCACTAGATCAGCAAGGAAGACTCGACAAACTGGATCCTTCTCAACAACCTTTATTGTAGAAGCGCTCTTTTAGATTTCTGGGAGAGACCCCGAATGCCCAGAACGGGCTGCTTATATACCCCCAGCCCTGGGCGGAGATAAGCTCATGGAGGTGCACGATTGGTCCATTTGCAGTGCTTCATTAGCATATACCTCAGCATACCCTGCCCGGGAGGGGGTGATTGGTCAGGTTTGTGGTACCCTAGTGGTACCTCATTTGCATGGCCCATTCGGGAGGGGCTGGAGCCAAATTCCAAAGTGCACTGCGCATGCCTAAGCAGACGCCATCTTGACTAGCCGTGTCAGATCAGCTGGCGCGCACGCGCGCGCCGAGTCTGAAGCAGCAGCACTGCAATTCGGCTGTTCAGTCAGCTGTCAGATCGGCGGCTTACAAGCCACCAATAGCTAAAAGCACATTTTACTGAGAACCACCAATGGCCACACCTTGCACATCCTCGAAGAATTTCCCTCCAGGCAACGCCCAGCCACCACACTCTCATAAGGACCAGACAGGGCAACAGAAATGAAGGAATGGATATCCACCTAACCAAGATAAGACCAGTTATCAGTATCTAGAATTACAATCTTCCCAATCCCAGAAACCTAGACACTAGCATAAAAACACAACCGATAGCAACCTCTACATCTCCACTACAGTGTGGCAGCCCTACGGCTACAGCAGGCCCTGAGAATTACCACATAGCTGAAGCGCTAGACAAAGACCTTAAAATAGCCTTTATATGTTGGAGGTCCTCAAAGAGGAAATGAAGGAATCCCTTAAAGGAATGTATGAGAACAAATCACAAACAGTGGAAGGAAATGAGCACAGCAGTCCAAGGCGTGAAGCTGGAAATGGAATCAGAAAAGAAAACCAGAACTGCAGGAAAACTGAAAATACAACTATAAAAACTTGAGCAGGATCAGCAGCAAATCTCACCAACAGAATACAAGTGATGGAAGGGAAATGCGGGCATTGAAGGCAGAAAAGATGGGTGCCTCAGACGAAGAAGCCGTTAAACCAAAAAAAAAAAAAAAACCTCCTGGTATAAAACATCTAGGAAATATGGGACACTGTAATGTTATTTTTAGAAGGTATTTAATAACTTATTAGTTATTTATATTACCTGGCCAGCACCCTAATAATCGAAGCAGAATCCTATAGGTTTTTTTAATCCGCTCTAAAAAAAATTACTGAGATTACCCCTAATCTGTTTTTTCCCTGTGTGAGACTGTTAGTCCCCCTGCTGTGCTCCCCAGTCTTTGCTGTCTGAGTCTCGCTCACCCTGGTTATTTCTGCTCCATCAGCCTGTCCTCAGGGTCCATTTCTCCTGGGTACATGCTCATGATCTGTACAACCTTGTAGTGGCTTTCTCTCTCCATCATCTTTCCCCTTCTCTCGCCTTAATTCTCCTCTTTTCTCTTTCATGGTCCCTCCTGTGAACCCTAGCCCAGAACCTTAAACTCCACTTACCTCTGTTCTCCCCACTAATTGGCTGGAGTCACTTCTATTTAACCAGTAGCTTTAAATTAGACAGCAGGGGTTAGGTTGCATCATTTGTGTGTGAGAGGATCTGCTGGGGAGCGGGGCAACTAGATCTTGTGGGTCAGTAATTTACCAATATAACACCTGACCTCTCAGTGGAGACTAAAGGAGGCAGAAGGGCCTAGACAGATGTTCTACAGACCACAAGATCAAGGTACCACAGATGCCAGCTCAGACCACTATACTCAGCAAAACTTTTAATCACAATAGATGAAGAAAATAAGAGAGTCCATATTAAAACCAAATTTAAGCCCAGTATCTGGTATTTGCAGTATCTGTCTACAAATCCAGCCCAGCAGAAGGCACTAGAAGGATAATTACAGTCTAAAGATGTTAACCACTCCCCCCCAAAAAACCCACAAGGACTACATAATCCCAGACCAGCAGGTCAAAGAAGCAAAAGAGGGACACACACACACAAATACCACAACAGCAAAATAACAAGAATTAACAAATGCTACTCTCTGATGTCCCTCAACATCAGTGGTCCCAGTTTCCCAACCAAAAACAAAACAAGACAAACAAACAAACAAAAAAAAACATAATTTGATAGAATGGGTGTGTGAAAATAGGATCTATCCTCTTGCAGAATCCAAGAAATACATCTTAATATCAAGGATAGATATTGCAAACGAATGGACCTAAAAAGAAAGCTGCCATAGACATTTTAATATCTGACAAAATAAGGTTCAAATTAAAAGTAATCAGAGGAGATAGGGAGGGACATACGAGAAGTCCACCGAGAGAGCATCGCAGCCCTAACTATGTACCAAGCACAAGGGCATCCAATTCATAAAAGAAACATTACTACAGCTTAAATCCCAGATACTCTCACACTGAGAGTATGAGACTTCAAGAAAAGCCATCCAGACAGAAGCTAAGCAGAGAAGTGTTGGAACTGATATTACAAACTAAATGGACATAAGAGATATTTACAAAACATTTCACCCAAATAGCAAGACAAAAAAGCAAGTCCAAAAGATAGATGAAAATTGACCTCACACTCTGCATCCTATCAGACCATCATGGATTAAAGGTGGATATCAATAACAGAAACAATAAAGCTTACAAACCTGTGGAACCTGAATAACTCATTAGTGAACAAAAGGGGGTTAAGACGGAAATTAAGAAAGAAGTTCGAAACTCTTTTAGAGTTGAATGAAAATAAAAACACAGCAGCGCTAATGAAATACAGTGGGGGTGAGGCTAGTTCTAAAAGACAATGTAATGCCACTGCTCACTTAACAGTTAAAAGAATGGAGAGACCAAATATTACTAACTTAACAACAGCCCTGAAAGATCTACAAAGATCGTTCACCAAAAAGAAGAACTAGCACTCAAAAGGAGACTGCAAAAAGTGATCAATCACTGGGCTGAAATCAATCAAAATAAGAAACCACAGAATGAAACAGAGTTGATTCTTTGAGAAAATTCTTTGACAAACTCATAGCCAAATTAACTAAAAAGTGAGAAGATTATAAGAGGCAAAGGGAAGACATAGCAACAGACACTGAGGAAATCCAGAGAATCATAAAGACATGCTTTGAAAGCCTGTATTCCACCAAATTGGAAAATCTAAAAGAAAATGGATAATTTTCTCAATACATGCCACCTACCAAAGTCAAATCAAGATCAAATAAGCAATTTAAACAAATTTATAACCACTAGTGACATAGAAGCAGTAATTAGAAGTGTGCAATTCAAAAAGCCCATGGCCAGACAGTTTTAGTGCAGAACCCAGTATTCCTCAGGTTTTCCACACAGTAGAAACAGAATGCTGACCAATTCTTTTTATGAGACCACAGTTACCCTGATACCCACACCACATAAAAACACAACAAAGGAAGAGTTACAGACTAATTTTTTTTGTGAACATAAACACGAAACTTCTCAATAAAATACTACCAAACCTAATCCAAGAACACTCCAAAAGGATCATCCACCATGATCACGTGGGCTTCATTCCAGAGACGCAAGATGCTTCAACATACATAAGTGGATAAATTTAATCAACTATATAAACAAACTGAAAGGCGAAAACACCACCTAATTAGATACAGAAAAGGCTTTGACAACATCTTAACAGTTTTTTATAAAGAAAAAATATATACTGAAAGAATTAGGGATACAGGAATATACCAGAATATAATAAATGCAGTTTACAGCAAGCCCATAGCCAACATCAACTTAAATGCAGAGAAACCTAAAGCATTTCTACTAAAATCAGGAACAAAACAAGGTTTCCCACTCTTTCCATATCCATTCAGTGTAGAACGTGTAGTCTTGGCTAGAGCAGTGAGGCAGCTGAAGGGGTTTTAAGGATTCAAGCAGGAGGAGGAGAAGTGAAGGTATCTTTTTTTTGGAGATGATATGATATTAGATATAAATGACCCTAGGAATTTCACTAGGAAACTTCTACGGCTGGCAAACACTTTCACGAGATTAGCTGGTTACAAAATTAACTCACAAATGACAAAGGGACTGAGAAAGAAATCAGGAAAATAACACCTCTCTCAATAGCCACGAATAAAGTAAAAGATCCTGGAGTAAGTTCAACCAAACAAGGGAAAAACTCGTATTATAAAAACTTTACAATACTGAAGAAAGAAATTGAAGAAGACATTAGATGATGGAAATATCTCCCATGCTCATTGATTGGTAGAATTGATATAATAAAAATGGTAGCTACCAAAAGGAATCTACAGATTCACTGCAATCCCATCAAAACTCCAACACAATTTATCATAGGATTTAAATGAACACTTCCGTTTCAAATAGGAGCGCGCACACACACACACACCAGAATAACTAAAAATTGATTAAAGAACTTCTGGAGATAGCACCATTCCTGATCTCACTTTGTAATACCGAGCTATGGTAATAAAAACAGCATGATATTGGCACAAAAACAGATGCATCAATCAATGGAATCAAATTGAAGACACGACCCACACATAAATGTACATATATATGGGCATTTGACTTTTGACAAAGAAGCAGAAATACTGACTGGAAAAAAGATAGCATCTTTAACTAATGGTGCTGGTCAGACCGTATGGTTGCAGGTAGAGAAGAATGCTAAATGAGCTATATTTCTGGTCCCAACCAAAGCTCAACTCTGAGTGGACCAAAGGCTTCACCATAAAACCAGATACACTGAACCTGATAAAAGAGAAAGTGTGGAATAGCCTTGAACTCACTGGCATGGGAAACGACTTTCTAAACATGGACATTAAGATTGACAATAAATATCACCTCATGAAACTGAAAAGCTTCTGTAGAGCAAGTGGCACTGTCATTCACACAGTGTGACAGCCTACAGTATAGGAAAAAACATTTTTTGTTGGTTTTTTTTTTTTTTTTTTTTTGGTTTGTTGTTTGTATTTTACCAACTACACATCCAATAGAAGGCTAATATCCGAACTATATAAAGAACTCAAAACACCAGGTATCACGAAAAAAAAAAAAAAAAACTTAAAATGGGGTGCAAATCTAAACAATACTATAAAGAGGAAACTCAAATGGTTGAGAAACACTTTTTTGCAAAAAGTTTAACATCTTTAGTCATCAGGGAAATAAAAAGATATACTAGTCAATACCTTTGTCACACCCACTCTGTGCCTCAGTGGAAAGCATTCAAAGCAGTGTTTTCTGTGGCTTTTCAAAGTAGTCTTTTGTGTTTCTCTAAAAGAAAATAAATGGAATATATATCGTGTATGCCTGGATTTTTTTTTTTTTTTTTTTTTTTTAAGATATTGGCTTAGGTTTTACTGGGACTGGCAAGACTAAAACTTTCAGAGCAGACCAGGAGGCTGGAGACCCAGGGAAGAGCTGGTATACAAACAAGTCTATGGCAGTTGAATAGTAGGATCCCACCTTCCTTGGGGGACCTCAGTCTTGCTCTCTTAAGAACCTCAACTGATTGGGAGTCCATCCATGTTCTAAAAAGTAATCATCTTTTCTAAAGTCTAGTGGTTTAAACACTAATCACATCTTTTTAAAATATTACCTTCATAGCAAATGGAGGATAGTGTTTGACCCAAACCTGGATATTATAAACAAGCCTAAGAGTAGCATAACCATTGTACCCTTGAACAAGAGCTTACGTCAATATCCACATTTATTTTTAATGGCAATATTAGCATTTCATCATACTCAAGCACACGCATACTTCATAACTTTGTCTTGTGACAACTTTCTGTAGCTTGAAGGAATGGATTTTTAAAATACGTAAAAACTGGGGCTAAAGAGATGCCCTTACCAGTTAAGGTGTTTGGTTGCTATTGAAAAGGCTCAGTCCTGACCACCTATGTGACCACTAACAACTGTCTGTAACAACAGTATCAGAAGAATTGACACTCTTTTTCTGGCTTCCATGAATACTACACACACCTGGTGCATAGACCACACACACACACACACACCCTCTCCCCTCTCCTACCTAGTTCCCTCCCTCCCTCCACCTCCTTTGACTATTTTGTTTCCCTTTCTAAGTATGATTCAAGCATCCTTACTTGAAAAAATAACTGAAAAGATGGTACAAAATATACACTGTACAGTTTGTATAATGAGAGACATCTACAAGTGAACATGCTGGCAGTGTTCATGGCTGGACATGGCTCATTAACTTTTTTTTTTCCTCCCCCAAGACAGGGAGAGACAGGGTTTCTCTGTATAGCCCTGGCTGTCCTGGAGCTCCTCTGTAGACCAGGTTGGCCTCAAACTCAGAAATCCACCTGCCTTTGCCTCCCAAGTGCTGGGGTTCAAGGTGTGTGCCACCACTGCCGGGCTTGCTCATTAACTTTTAAGACACAGTGTAGTAATTTAATTTCCGTGTAGTAATTAAAGATTACTACACTAAATACAAAGACTAAATACTAAAATCAATACAACGACTAGCAATGCAGTAAAAACGTTATTATGTAACGTTACATATAATGCAGTTATTTCTCGGCTCCCATGACAAAGAAAACTTTGTATTGCCCGAGTAAACATGGACAAGAGCAGATAGGCAGGTGGAAGTCTAAAGCAGTTTGATTAGAGCTGGGATGGGGTTTGTATTTGTTTTACCTCCATCAGTTTTGTGAGCGGATTTTGATACAATCAAAGCTTCTTGGAAAAAAAAAAAACCAAACTGTCCATAAACTGACTTTCTTCCAGTTTCTTCAAATTTGTTTTGTAATTACAAGAGACTTTCATGACCATATAATCCTCTCTGTTGCCCCATTTCTTACTATCATGGTTATAAATTTAAAAAAAAAAAAAAACATCTAGTGTTTGGGACTGGTCCATTCAAGATGGATCCTGTAGGTGGTGGGAACTAAACCCCCCAACCTTGGCTGAGCACTGAGCAATTTCTCTTTGGATTATAGTCAGAGAGATGACTCTGAAGTTGTTTCGTAAATAAGAAATCAGAGAAACCAGAAGCAAAGGGACTCTGAAGTTGTTTCGTAAATAAGAAATCAGAGAAACCAGAAGCAAAGGACATGCCTCTACTACAAGTGATAGGTCTTCCCAAGGGTTCAACCGTTGTTCCTGGTATTGTTGGTTTAGTTGGGGGGGGGGGGGGTATTAAAACTGTTATATAATGTATCTTGCACTATAGCAAGACTCTTTGGACTTTGCTTTTGTTCTTAGTTAAAGCCTCAAGTCAACCTTTCCCCCTTCAGTATGTATCCAGTAAGTGAAAGTCAGTTGAAGAAGAAACATTGGGTGTACTGTTCCGTTGGGGATTTTCTGTTTTCTGACCTATCTCTTGATCTTTCTTTCAGATTGAGGCCGTTTCAGTAGTGATTGGGGCTTGTGGGCTTTTGCATTGTTTCGTAGGTTCCTATTTTCCGAGTTTGGAAGCCACTCACAAAGGTAACCTTGACAATAGGGAATTTCCTACTCAGTAGAACAGTTCCCAGGTTGCTGTGGTCACTCAAGGCGTTCTTGCTGCCTGGCAGGAACATGGGCTCAGTGTTAACATGTATCGCAACATGTTTTCCAGGGTGGATCACTTGTACACCTTCTTTGTTCAGTGGTCTCCTGATGTCTATGGGAAAGATGCCAAGGAGCAAGGCTTTGTGGTGGTGGAGAAGGAAGAACTGAACATGATCGACAATTTCTTCAGTGAGCCGACCACCAAGAGCTGGGAGGTAAACACCTAGACAAGAGAAGAGGCTTTCCAGGACCCTGAAATGCCAAAGCAGATGAAGTGGTCTTTCATTCAGATTCCAAAAACTGTTAATAGCTGGCACTATACTTTTATTTTTCTAATGTATTTAAGATACATTTTAAATCTTTGTCTCCTGTACCGTATAAGAGTGGATGGCTAACTTGCTTTGACTGGCAGTTACAGCTTGCTGACCCTGAGTTCCCTTTATCAAATTAGACCATCATATATCAACTACCGCTTTGGTTGGGGCCCTAGTAGTATGAAGATGGGTAAAACATATCTCTGTGTCTGTTAAGCTTACAGGACTGAGACTGGAGATGAGGGGACAAAGAGGAATATATCTGTCACACCTTCCTGCCTCTAAGCCTGTTTTTTATTTTCATGGATGTATCTGGAATCTGGTCCTTTGACTCCATCTTACTCTGTTTCTATCTTGAATCCCTTGAGGCAGTTTTATCCCCCTATCTTAGGTAGATGGTGAATTCATTCAGAGGCATCCCCCTACCAGTTATCAGGGTAAGTCACTTAGGGGTCCTTCCATCCTTTATTCCAATCTAGACCATTGTATTCCTGGAGGGTAATACCCTCATACTTGCTCCGATCCTAGGCAGTCAAGCATTGCCACAGAAAACCTAACAACCAAAGCCAATCATGGTGGCACATACCGGATGGAAGGACCTTTTGAATCCAAGAGTTTAAGGTCAACCTAAGCAACATAGGTAGACCTCACCTCAAAGGATGAAGCAAAGCAAATACCACAGAGCAAGCAGATTGGTACCAAGATAGATGGGTGGTTTCTGAATCCGTCTGGCTCCTCACTCATAACTAGAAATCTTTCCTTGTTGGAACCTCTCACAGGTCGTCTTAAGCTCCTTAGCCCACTTCAGCTTCCTTGCATCCTAGCACTGGACCGCCCTCCACTTTATGAAGAAGAAGGAATTGCACAAATTTATTTCCTTCTCTCTCTCTCTCTCTCTCTCTCTCTCTCTCTCTCTCTCTCTGGTTTTTTTGTTTGGTTTTTGTTTTTTGGGGGGTTTTTTGGTTTTTCGAGACAGGGTTTTTCTGTGTAGCCCTTGCTGTCCTGGAACTCACTCTGTAGACCAGGCTGGCCTCGAACTCAGAAATCCGCCTGCCTCTGCCTCCCAAGTGCTGGGATTAAAGGCGTGCGCCACCACTGGCCGGCACAAATTTATTTTCTGATCCCCTCCCCTGCATTTTAAATGATCAATTATTACATTCTTAGTTTCTGGCTCAGAGGCAAGAGGCTCTTTTCCTCTCTAAGGCCGCCTTCTGTCTTATCAGCCATAGCTATGTGTCTTTAAATGCTTTCTTCTTCCTTTGTGGTTCCTTATCTTTCAGAAGGATAAGATATTTTATTGCCTTTTTTTAAGGGAAAATAAAGGAAGAAACATCTTATCTCCTTTATTCCTGTGTGTGTGTGTGTGTGTGTGTGTGTGTGTGTGTGTGTGTGTGTGTTATTCTACAGTCAGCACCCACCTTGGGGTCTTTTATTGGTTTGAAAGTAGACAGAGAGACTAGAGCAGCTATCTGATCCTCCCGGTCCTCCTGGATCCCTTTTGTGTACACCACCGTCCATAGCTTTTGCGCTTCTGTAGGGTCTGGGAATTGGACTCCTCATGCCCGCAAGGCAAGCCGTTTCCTTACTGAGCTATCCCCAGCTTCCTCCCTTCATCCTCCCTTTTCCTGCTGCTCTCCTCTCTGTTGCCACCTACCTTTTGGATAAAAATTGCATCATGTCATTGTATCCAGCTTCTCAATTGCCCTTTGACCCCTATTCCCTTTGGTGTGCGTTGCACCAAAGCCCCCATATACCCCGTACTTACCAGCTATTTTCACTTAACTCTTCGTGTTCCTCTTTTATACAAGATGCTATGATAGAGCTCACAGATGCCTCAGCAGACTATCTAAGAGACATGAGGATATCCCATCCTGGCTTCACTTCTGGTAAATACTAACAGAGGGGATGCTCTATCAGGAAAAGTTAATTTTCTAAGTGAGGCTGTGGTCTTTCATCCAATACAGAGCTCTAGAAAGAAAATTTAGACCCATGATGGGGACTTAACCCTTTCTTGACTACACCTGAATATCCTGAGCCAACGGCACCATCTTATTGAAAGCATATTCTCCCCTTTCTCCATCCATCTGGGATTCAGATCTCCTCTGTTGTCAGCTGTAGGTGGAGAAGAGGCCACACAGCACCTACACCCAAAGCCAAGGGGTGTAGGAGGCGTGAGGAAAGGCTTAGGTCCGCTCAAGAGTCTAGAGAAAGAGAGTTGAGCAATTAGCCACAAAGCCACTGAGGAAAGTGAAAACTCTCTGGAAGGCCACAAAGCCACTGAGGAAAGTGAAAGAGTGAAAACTCTCTGGAAGGCCACAAAGCCACTGAAGAAAGTGAAAGAGTGAAAACTCTCTAGAAGGTTGTATCTCCTTTATTGAAGGAGTAGAAGAAAGACTTCTTTTTGACCTCTTTGCCCAAACTAAAGTTGAAGACCTGGGGAAAGGAAGGGCAGCTGGGGTAAGTTAGTAACAGACTGGGTAACTCCTTTATGTCTTTCTGTCCATAAGGGAGACAGTGTCCAACTGAGGGGAGGGAAGAAGGCTTCATGTTCTCTCATTTGAAACAAGTACTGCTCAGAAGCATTGTGATAGGCTCCCCTGTCCCTCAGCTTCAGGCTGTGAAGGAGAACTGAGAACTCCCATAGGAGTTGATGGGTTTTAATCTTCAGGATCTCCAGAATAACTCATTATTCTCCAACACTTTTATTTCTATCTTAATGGCATCCAAGCCACAGACTGAGGTTCGATACCAGATCCTTCTTGCTTTATCTTGACTAGGCTGCTCATCTCTGATCTCATTGACTCTGGTCTTAAATGTTGTCGGGCCTTGCACCCCTCTCCCTTGCCAGACTCGCCTTATCCCACCAGGATTTCTGCACTTCACTTGGACTCCAGTCTCAGCCTGCCCCACCTACCAGCCCATCCTTACCTGTACTCAAGGCCGCCAAACATACCTTTTATAAATTTATTTGGACTTTATTTTCTATTTTGTTTGGGCACATAGGGTTCTCTTTTTCACTCCACACAAAGATTCTGTTCTATGTAGTTGGCATATGATTTTTCCTACCTAACATATTATAATTGTTTTAAATGTTTGAAACCTTACTTTTTAATGCTTGCTTTTGTTTGTTGTTTGTTGTTTGCTTGTTTGCTTGTTTTAATAGGTCTACACTCAGTCTATAAGTTAGTCTACCCTCAAACTCCAGGTCTTCGTGCTATAGGCTCCTAAGGGCTGTAATTACAGATATAAACCATGCATCCTTTAACTAATACTAGTTGCTAGTATTTTTATAGCTGTTATAATTGATTTAACAGTTTCCTATCTGAGTTATTGTTTCAATCATTTCACAAGAATGAGATCTTCTACCTTAATTACTTAGAGAATTTCCTGGATGTGGGATTATGAAGGGCAAGGGCAGTGGATTTCTAAGACCTCCTGAGTTTTATGTGTAAGCAACTGAACTTGCCACCAGCATGAGGGATTTCCCACTGTGTCTTGCCAGCAAAAAGGGTTGTCAATATTACACCTTTTTCCTTCTCCTAAAAATGCTTGCAAAATTGAAAAGTGGGTAGAGTTTTTCTACAACTTAATTTTCATTTCCTTGACTGTTGCTGAGCCAAAAATGAACGTGCTCATAACACAAGTTAACCACCTGTGAGTTTCTTGCTGCTTCTCATTTTCCTTCAACCCAGTTTCCTAGAGCCATGGCTGTCAACGTTCCTAATGCTGCGACCCTTTAATACAGTTCCTCCTGGTGTGACCCACAACCATTGAGAATTCATAATCTTGCTATTGTTATGAATTGAAATGTAAACATCTGGTACATGGGGTATCTGGTCTGCAGCCCCCAGGGGGGTTGCAACTCACAGGTTGAGAAGCACTGCCCTAAAGGGACATTACCAGTTCTCTGCTCCACTGAGTTCTTGTGATGAAAGAGACTTTGTTTTTTTCTGTGTGTTTGACAGATCTTTCTTCACTTATAGTTTGTCTTTTGATGTTGGTGGTGGCTTTTATGTTTGTTTTATTTTCTTTTTCTTTTTTTTTTTTAATCTATAGGTGGTCCTATAGTACATAGTTGATTTTTTTAAATATATGTGGTAGGTATTATTTTTAGTAAAAATTTTTTCCATCACTATTGAATGATTTTTGAGATTTCCTTCATCTTACAAGGTCTTATGTATGTATTGTATGTGTTGTCTATTTAACTTACCATTTAAATACATAAGTGTATTCATGCACTCCCAAGCTTAAAGCTATGAGTACCATGTCCTCATCCTCACAGCCTCCTCATCCTCACAGCCTCCTCATCCTCACAGCCTCCTCATCCTCACAGCCTCCTCATCCTCACAGCCTCCTCATCCTCACAGCCTCCTCATCCTCACAGCCTCCTCATCCTCACAGCCTCCTCATCCTCACAGCCTCCTCATCCTCACAGCCTCCTCATCCTCACAGCCTCCTCATCCTCACAGCCTCCTCATCCTCACAGCCTCCTCATCCTCACAGCCTCCTCATCCTCACAGCCTCCTCATCCTCACAGCCTCCTCATCCTCACAGCCTCCTCATCCTCACAGCCTCCTCATCCTCACAGCCTCCTCATCCTCACAGCCTCCTCATCCTCACAGCCTCCTCATCCTCACAGCCTCCTCATCCTCACAGCCTCCTCATCCTCACAGCCTCCTCATCCTCACAGCCTCCTCATCCTCACAGCCTCCTCATCCTCACAGCCCCATGGCCTACGGTAATTGCTCACCACCTTGCCCATCACTGGATTTCAGGGGAGGGAGGACGTTGTCTCTCTCCACGTATATGTGTGTAAGTGTGTGTGTGAGGTGCTGTATGCTAACAAGCATGTGCTAGTGTGAACGCCCCTGTGCGTGCTTGAGGTCAGAGGAGGATGTCTGGTGTCCTACTCACTCACTCTCTACCTTATTCTTGTGAGACAGCTTCTCTTACTGAACACCGAACAAGGCTGGCAGCTGGGAAGTCCCAGCAATCCTCCTGTTTCCATGCTCCACAGTGCTGGGATTACAAGCCTGCCAGTGCCTGTGCCTGGCCTTTTACAGATGCTGGCATCAAAACTTCGCTCTACATGTTTTCAAGGAAGCACTCTTTTTTTTTTTTCAAGAATTTTTTAATAAATTTTTTTATTGGATATGATATTTACATTTCAGATTTTATCCCCTTACCCCATTCCCCCACCACCCAGGAACCCCCTGCCCCATCCCCCTCACAGAAGAAGCTCCAGCCCTCTGGATTTTTAAAAAGTCGAATCCTAGAACCTTACCTCGGGGTACTTTGGTTCAGTAAGCCTATAGGAAGGATGTTAGAACCTGTATTTTTTTTCAAAGCTCCAAAATGAATCTGAAAAACAGCTAGGTTTTAGAACTGAGACAAGGCCCATTCAAGACACTGACACATTTTTCTTTTTTTTTTTTTTTTTTTTTTTTTTTTTCTTTTTTTTTCTTTTTCTTTTTTCTTTCTTTCTTTCTTTCTTTCTTTTTTTTTTTTGACATTTTTCACACTTTCAGATCTTACTCACCTAGAGTATCCATCTCTGCCCCTTGCTGCAAGTCTGCACCGGGCATATCTCCCCACCCCACTCACACATGGACCCACCCACTCCCTTGTGAGTAAGCCTTCTCAGCACACCAGGTGTCCCAACCCTTCATTGAGCCCTGAACACATTTTGCTCCTGTATTGCACGGCATGGCGTTTATTTGGCTATAATTTCATCTTCTGTCACTCATCCATAGGAAACAGTGGACTGTGTCCCTGTACCTGGCAACACACCTGGCATGCCCCAGAATACAGGAAGTGCTTAATGAATGTTGGCGCTCTCCAGCGTTCAGGAAGCACTTAATTATTTTGTCCTATCCTGAAATGCCAGGCACTGAAAACAGTGCTTCTTCCAGGAACAGAATTCAAATGATTTTTGCCCCGAGTTGTAAAATGTATACATGGAGAGTCAGTCCTGGCTGACGTGTTGTGTCCACTCATCTGTCATAGTATAACTTAGAACCTACCCCCAGGACCCTGAGCCTTCAGCAGCCTCTGAGACTGAAAGTCCCTGGCGGTGTGTAAGAGTAACAGAAAATTGATCTCTTGTAGATCTGTATTTCTTTCCAAACCTGTGTCATCTGATCTGAGGATCAAAGAGAAACCCCGTCGAGGATTTTATCAGTCACTAAGATGCATCCCATAATGCGAAACGATAAACTGTACTTTACCACCTGTTTTGTCAAACTGCACGTAAGATGGCATTGTTCACTGCCTCCTATAAATCAGAAGTGCTCCCACTCTTTTAAGTTACTTATGCCAACAAGCTGAAAAAGTAACATAGAAACTGTTGTTGCTGTGCTGAACCTGCCTCCCACCACGGGCAAAGGCTCCTTTTGTTTGTAAGATTCAAACTGATGCTGGAAACCAACCCCCAACGGTTTAAAATGGAGGTTGAACCTTTAAAAAGTAGGTGAAAAGAAAACCCTGAGGAGACAAGGAAATGACAGCTCAGTTCCCTACCCTGAGGGCATATGGAAGAAAAGTTCTGGAGAAGAGAGGGGAAAAAAAAAGACCCATAACACCGGGACAATGGGGTTTTATTGTACTGCTGTGTTTCAAAGGTGAGAGTGTCATTTTACAGACTCCCGCTCTGCCTGACAGGAAGTGTGCCTGTTCTAAATCCTAATTTGGGTGTGTTCCTGTAGAAACGTTGAACCCCCTCCTGAGGGAAACAGAAACTCAATCGTGCAGGAAGCTAGAAACCGAAAAGAAAAAAAAAAAAAAAAAAAAAACAGTGTAGGTCTGCCTGGCAGGCAGTGGCTGGTGTGCAGGCAGCCAGAGAAAGACCGGTTCCTCTCTGTGGCCCCAGTCTTCTCTCCCAGCACCATGCGAGGCAGACGACTGCCCCTGGACATTCAGATTTTCTACTGTGCCAGACCTGACCAGGAGCCTTTTGTGAAGGTAGGTGGGCGTGTGTCCCGAGCCAGGGAGCCACGGTGCCTGCTAGGGAGCCGGCTGTTCTGTCACCGGCATGCTTTTGTAATTCCTTCTAGTTAGAACGTATTGAGCACATTCTTTTATTTGCTGTGGGGGTCTTTGCTCCCTCTTTCTGAAATCTGAAATCCATATTTGACTTGTATTCCCGGGCCTCAGTTTGGACTATATTTTGTAGACTTTGAAACTAGAAACAAAAAACAAAGTGCTTTGTTTAGTACGTTTACAATGTTAGCTTTGTGGTTCTTTGAAAGTGTTTCTGTAACTTCTCCATCAGAAGATAGGAAAATCCATAAGTGTATTTCCCTACCCCCAAATTCAGCTCAGAAGATAATTTGTACATGTCATTGTATGTTTTGGAAGCCAAACCATGTTTTTTTACTTGACAACTCTCACCAGATCTAAGTTAGATGCCTTTTCTCTGTAATCCCGCTGTCGCTGCTACTATACCTGGGCATTTTAGAGAGCTAATTCCCACTCACATGTCTCATGCAATGATTTGCTGAGAAGTTAAGAGGGACAAAAATGTTGTTTTGAAGATGAGAACTGCTAGTAGTTCATAAACCCAACTGTATTTAAATAATAGATGTGTGTGATGTAATGGTTATCAGTCTAGATGGGAAGTGTTTGATCATTGTGAATTGTGGAAAGTAGCCTGGCTGTAATTTAGAGAAAAGCTCTCTGTGTCTCCTGTTTGCTTCTGGCGGCTGTTATTGTTCATCATTCCTGCTAATCTTGGTTGCTGTGTATACAACCAGGAAGCTTAAGTGAAGCCTAGCCTTATCTCCCCAAACTCTCGATTTCCAGACTTTCTGAAGGATCTCTGATGATTCCCTGTGAGCTGGACTCACAGGCTAGAGTTGCCTGGCTTAATTGTTTTCAAGGCTATAAACCTTGTAAAGCTGCTCAGTTCCCGAGCAGGAAGAGCAAAACTCGAAAGCTTGTGACTTGAAATCATGCATACTAAATGGTCAGCTGTCGTGGTTTAAATTCTGCATTTGTTCTGGGTTTGAAAACTCTTCATTTCCCCCAAAGTCCTTTTCTGTTTATCTCCTGTTACCCTGCACTCCACCTTTTAGTCAGCTGCATGCTCCGGGGCTGTCTGGGGGAAAGTGCATCTCCTCCAGGCTTCCACATGGGCTGTTTCTGTCCTCACTTCAGATCATCACAGTTGAGGAGGCAAAACGCAGGAAGAGCACTTGCAGCTACTATGAGGAGGAGGAAGAGGAGGAAGAGGGACTACCCGTCCTGCAGCCCCACAGTGCGCTCCTGGAAAACATGCACATTGAACAGGTGGGACTGACCCCTGGGTTTTGGGGCCTTACAGAGTGCCCCTGACCTGAGTGAAACAGCTAGAGGAAGAAGCGGAGGCACAGAGCCTAGCCATAGCCAGCATTGCTTCCCCACCTTTGAAACGTTACAGCAGCCTTCTTCATGGCCTTCCTGGGAACTGACAAAAACCTTAAAAAGAGAAGGCCATTTCTTAACATTAAAAAAAAAAAAAAATGGGAATGATCTCCCATAGTCCTGATGTACCTAAAAAGGATCCAATAAATTAAATATATTTATTATGTAATATTTATGTTATAAAAATACATAATTAATCTGTGGATACTTTGCATTTTCTGAAAAGTTTGCTACTTGAGTTTTATGAAATATTGTGTCTACTAAGGTGAATGTGGAATCTCTTATACTTTTTTTCACTAGTTAGGTTAGGAACGTGAATTCCCAGAACCTTCAAGAATCTAACCAGGTGGGCCCAGGGACTTGGCCAGACAGCTATAGGGGTGGGCTTGATGCTGCCCCTGGCGCTGACTTCCGGCACTCGAATACATTTCATCCCATAGCTGCCTTGATAATGTTTTTTAAGAGACTCTTTATTAGTATTTATGGCACCTAGCTTAAGCTAAATATAGTTGGCAGATACGGGAACGAGGTGGACAAAGTCCTTATGAACTCACATGGAAAATGCAGGTGTTTCCTTGGTCTAGAGGACACCTTAGTTAGTAGGAGCTTTAAACCTCTGAAAACTTAGAACAACTAGGAAAGTATAAAAATGACAAAAAGCCAGGTTGAATCATAAAGGAAAGAATATGTCTAGTTAATACTCCTTTGGCTGGCGTGGTTTGTTTGAGTCTTCAGATATACAGTCTTGTATTACTAGGGACACTTTTCTCTGGGATGCACCACAAAGTCAACTAGTGACATTGTAGCTGTGTTGGTTTGTATAACAAATTTCTGTGACACTCAGAGTGACTATCAGTGACACTGGAAGCCAACAGCCAGGCTCTGAGTGAGCAGGGTATCTATCTCCTGGGCTGCATCCTGACCAAGGGAAGCACTCTCCAGATTCCTTTTTTCTTTCTTGGCCGGTGGTAACAAATATTGGTAACAAAATAGCCAGGGCAAAATAGGTCAAGATGTGAGTGCACGGTCCTTTAGTTTGAACGGCAGACTGTTAGTTAATGCACTGCTTCAGGACTGATAAGTGGTTAAGACGTCTCTTTGTATTTCCTTCCCTGGTTTGGCAGCTGGCCCGACGCCTTCCCGCCAGGGTCCAGGGCTATCCGTGGAGACTGGCCTATAGCACATTAGAGCATGGAACAAGCTTGAAGACCCTCTACAGGAAGTCAGCATCTCTAGATAGTCCTGTTCTTTTGGTCATCAAAGACATGGATAACCAGGTGAGGCCTGTACCTCTCACAGAGAACATGGATCTTGTTTTTAGAGAGAGGATTTCAGCGTCGCTCGGGCTATTTAACCTAAGGTGGTTTTGAACTCCTGATCTTTCTACATCCACCTTCCGAGTGCTAGAATTACTAGTGTTTGTCACCATAAATGGCTATATAGAGCTAGGGTTCAACCCAGGGCCACATGCGTGTCAGACAAACTCTGCCAACTGAATTGTATCCCTACCTGAAAAGGTGTTTCGGTGGTAAATTTTTAAGAATACCCAACAACAGAGAGACTGCTGTATCGACTCCCACTCAGGCTAAAAGGCCATTCTTGTTTTATGTACTTCTCTCCTTGTTTTTGTTTGCTGGTATATTTTGAAATCCTAATATAAAGAAAATGGAGCACTTGCGTGCTGCAAAATCTTCTCCTCATGCTGACCACGAAGTAGAGAACAATAACGTACAACAGTTTAAAAGTAGAAGTTAAGGACTGTCGTGTACAGTTGCAGACAGTCCCAGTGACATACCAGAGTTTTATCGTAAAGGTCTTCAGTAGTGGCCATTTGATGCCTACTCGGTGGGGGATAGTCAACGTCTGTTTACTGGGTCCGGGGTTGAGTGGCCATGGGAAATCCTTTCCTGACGGGACTCTTCCCTGTGTGGTGGCTGCCCTTCCTCTGAGCTGTTGGAGCTATTGTGTAGCGCCCCGTCTGTTCTACACTGTTACCACCTCCTTCAAATCAGCTTACACTGTGCAAGGAATATGTGCAGACCGCTTTCATTTCCTGTTCAATCAGGCCGTTGCATGTTATACTTCAAAGTCATTAATAATCCAGTTAGTTTAGTCATGTTATGTCTAAGCAACACCCATTATGTGCAGGACATTTCAGGTTGGATATTTCCAATCCAGGCTTCTTGGGATGAAAGTGTTTTGAAACTTGGATTTGGGGGATGTTGAGGCCCACACTCTGCCTCAACACTTTTCCTCAACACTTTTGGGGCTAAGTGCTCTGGTCAAGAGAGAGTGTGGCTCTTGGGGCAAGAGACTCGAAGAATGGAGACAAGACAGGGTGTGATTCAGTCTCTTCTATTTTCTCATGTCTCCCTCAAGTCTCTCTTATTGAAGGGAATTCTGAGGTATTTATATACACAAGCAGGAGAACACAGGTGAAAACACTTTACCACGTGCACCATACAGCTGAGGTCACTAAACAGCAAAACAAGCTATGTGGGATAAACAAGATATTTATCAGAGTGTGCTTCAGCTGTTATAGGCTTTTGACAACCAAGTCTTTCATCAGGGTATATGGTTCCAGATGGCTGCAAAGTTGATCTAGCCACTTTCTACTAAAGTTGGCTCCCAACAGGTCCCCCTTTTTAAATTTTTTTCAAAAGGGAAGGCTGGGAAAACTTACGGAAACCGTGCCTGTCCTAGGTTGGAGCAAAGGACCCCAGCCTCACTTAAGATGATGAGGCCTCCCTTATTTTAGGGGCAAGGGTCTCGATATGCTCTCTTACCCGTCATTGGCTAACCGGCTTAGCACGCAAGTTAGGGGTTAATCCTCATCAGTCTTGATGACAGAGGTTTTAGAGTCCCCTGCTTCCAGCCTGTAATAGCGGACCTGTATGGGTTTCATTTGTTATCTGTTGTCGTACCAAAGCCATCAGTTTGAACAGCATGAACCCGAGAGACAAGAGACTTAATATCTAAACCGTTGATATAAAAGCAACACTCTTTAAGGCAACACACAACTTCCCCTGTTGGAGAAGTGAAAGGTCTAAGCCTTGTACCCACAAATTTATACCAATGAAATCCTTGAATTTTGTATCAGCTTAGTAACAATTATACAGATAAAGACAGCCTAATATTAACCACCTCAGTCCCCAAGTCCAGGGAATTGGGGCGCCGACTCTTCATTAACTTCTTCAAGCTGAACATGGGCGTTGACTTTTAGAAGAGGAATGAGGGGAAGGGTAAATTGATAAGCATCTGAAGTCTGTCTTAACTGCATCCAGCTGGAAGTCCAGGGCATCAGTGAACATGCAGGTGATAAGATTCATTCTCCAAAGCTGTGTATTCTGCAATATACAAATCTCAAAACAAGGTTTAGTATCAAGATAATTATTTTGATTCTCTGAAATCTAGTGTTCTGGAGGCCTACCTCTGTCATGTCTGATCCATATAATTCTGGAAGACATAACTACTACCTTAATGACCTCATCAGAAAACTCATAGAAAAACCTTTTTTTCCAAATTAGTCTTTCCTTAAGCCAGTAACCAGAAAAACCTTTACATTGAGTTTTTATCCAGAAAAATATTATACAACTCAGAATCACACCCATTTTGAAAGTTAAATCTATTAACATTATTATTCTGCTTAGCTCTCTGTCTAGAGCAGCCTTCTATTTATTCCTCACGTCTTTAAAGCCTTTTTCATCTGTTTTTACTCACTTATTTCTTGCCCCATTTTCGTTACTATAACCTTTATTTATTTATCTGTTTGGCTCTCTTGACTCAGAGCAGCTTGCAATTTACTCCTTGCATCTTTAAAACTTTTTTTCATCTGTTTCTGCTTATTTTTTTCTTGCCCCATTTTTGTTACTATAACCTTTATCTGTCTGTTTGGCTCTCTTGACTCAGAGCAGCCTGCAATTTACTCCTTGCATCTTTAAAACCTTTTTCATCTGTTTTTGCTTATTTTTTGCCCCATTATTGTTACTATGCAATCACCTTTGTTTCACTTCCGAATTCAGTCAGCTCCGTCAGTCGACTGGTTCTCCAGCGCAGGGTGTCTTCCACTGTATCCCACTTACTGGAGTCCCTGTTCGGGCGCCACTAATGTTGAGGCCCACACTCTGCCTCAACACTTTTCCTCAACACTTTTGGGGCTAAGTGCTCTGGTCAAGAGAGAGTGTGGCTCTTGGGGCAAGAGACTCGAAGAATGGAGACAAGACAGGGTGTGATTCAGTCTCTTCTATTTTCTCATGTCTCCCTCAAGTCTCTCTTATTGAAGGGAATTCTGAGGTATTTATATACACAAGCAGGAGAACACAGGTGAAAACACTTTACCACGTGCACCATACAGCTGAGGTCACTAAACAGCAAAACAAGCTATGTGGGATAAACAAGATATTTATCAGAGTGTGCTTCAGCTGTTATAGGCTTTTGACAACCAAGTCTTTCATCAGGGTATATGGTTCCAGATGGCTGCAAAGTTGATCTAGCCGCTTTCTGCTTAAGTCAGCTCCCAACAGGGGGAGTCATGGAATATTTGTATATGTATAAGGAGATATCATAGAGATGAGATCACAGTTGTTTTACAGTAATACAGAGAGAGGGGAGGGAGGGAGGGAGGGAGGGAGGGGGAGAGAGAGAGAGAGTTTGTAATTTTGCTCATGAAATAGGTTCTCAGTGCAGATTTTTCTACTTTTGGCATCATGTTGGCACTCAGAAAGTTTGGGACTGAAAGGTGGGGTCTGATTGTGGTTGCTCAACTGAGGAGCTTGCTGTGATGCACAACTCTATCCTGCCAACTCACCTCCCTGAATGAGATACATATGTGGGTTACTTTTAAGAGATAAACATACATATAAAACCATGTGGCCTACATCTAATCTCTCCACTTGGAAAGCAGAGGAGGTGAGTGTCTGTGGGTTCAGTGCCAGCCTGGTCTACAAAGTGAGTTCCAAGACGGCCAGGACAACACAGTGAGACCCCTGTCCAAAAGAAAAAAAAAAAAAAAAGATTATGGCCCTGGTGAGTTTATGGAAGACACAGTCTTTATGGCTTTATTGCCATAGTAAGAATTATGGGAAGTAGAAGAGTTACCATTTTTACGAGTATTATATCAGTATTGATAACATCTTATTTAATAATGATCCTAGGTGAAGAGGGGGAACAATTAAGATGAAAATCAAAATACTACCACAAAGTATTTAAAGTCACATAGAAAGTTATGAAATGTTAGAAACATTGGTGTTATGTCTTGGATACCATTGTGACTAGACACACTTCAATTTCATTCATTCATATTCATATTCTGTCTGTTTCACAGCAGCATCAAACTTGTTCACACTGCGAAGGTGTCAGTGAGGCACAGGTTTGCTAAGCTTCCAGCCAGCAGTGATGTAGCAGAGGTCTGAGGCTGACACTTACATGTTGTCAGGAAGCAGAGCAGAGGTTCTTAACCTTCCTGGTTTGGTAACTCCTTAATACCGATCCTCATGTTGTGGTGATGCCCAACCATAAAATTACTTTGTTGCTACTTCATAACTGAAACTTAACTACTGTTACGAATCATAATATAAATATCTGATATGCAATCCCACGAGGGTCATGAGCACAGGTTGAGAAGCACTGGAGTAGAGTCTTAACGTATCCTGCTCCGTGCAGATGCATATGCAGTTGTGAGTGTTTGGACGTTGACTCTGCACATTCCAGCCCCTCCAGCCTGAGGAAATAAGGTGACTTTGCTGTTTATGGGACTAGGACAGACATATTAGAAATTACTCTTACACATACAGAAGGAGAAGGGGGAGCTGTAGAGAGCTGTGGGAATCATAAAAGCAACAATCTTTTACAGTCTGGAAATTGTCCTGAAGGCATGCAGCAAATGGAGAAATATTTATTCAAGAAAATCTAATAGATCTCAGTAATAACAATGAAATTCTTTGCACTTGAGACACAACATAATTCCCACCCCTCTGGCAACCCCAGCTCGAACCCATAGGTTTACTCTGGCCTGGAGATGGGGTCCCCTCGTCTCTCAGCTGCCAGTTTTCTGTCCCTTCTAACAAGCCCAGCACTTCTTATCCCCTCCCAAGTTCATTGTTTCAGAGATGAATATTCAGACAAGCATGGCCAAGAGGCAGAAGGTCCTTTCCGCCACCCAGCCCCACATCCTTGTATCCCAGACATGGTGGTTGTCAATGCCGGCTGCTTCATTGTTCTCTTTCTAGAACTAGATGCGTCCACATTGTTTGAGACAAGTCAAGGCCAGATCAGCGCTCTGCTACTAAAGCAAAGTAGTTTTTCTGAGAAAAGCAGGCAGATGCATAGCTGAAAGTCCAGTTCAGTGACTTGTTCCAGGAGGAGAGAACTGGCCGTAGGACATGAAGCCCTGACCCCCTTCCCACAGAGCTAGGGGTGTCTTTTGATGAGAACACAGATTCAAGGCCAAGGATATGCCCAGCAGTGATTATATTTTGTCTATAAACAGTTGGGAATAGTTGAGTTCACCATGAAAACATGCTTCCCTGGCCTGTGTGAGGCCCAGAGTTCAGTTGTTAGCACCACAGAAGAAGCTGAGAGGAAGGAGCAGCCAGACACTCACGGGTTTCATGTAACCTTCATCCCATCGTTTTCAGTTTTCCTTAGTTGTGTGGATTCCTTTTTCTCTGTGTTTGCTAAGTGTATTGCATTTTCATTCTACACAAATGTTATGTGCAAATTGTTGTGTGTTCCCTTCCCCCTAAATAAATTAATAGAAAGAAAGAACATGGATCTTTGTTTATATCATCCTGTTTATATCGTTACTAATAATGGCCCTGACATTATGCAATCCTTAGTTCTTAAATAGATTTCCGTGATCACTGAAAGAAGTTATAACTGAGAAATATTATTTAGAACCTAGTGGAGGGCTTGAGACGGCATGACCTATTGGTTTATCAGAAAGAAACTTATTCCCCACCTGTTAAAGGAGTCTGGTATTCTCATGTCATGTTTCAAAATCATGTTTTTAAAAAAAATAGGTGACACCCTATTGTATTCCAGATCTTTATTTTTCTTTAAGATTTATTTTTTATTTATACAATGTTCTGCTTGCATGTATGCCTGCACACCAGAAGAGGGCACCAGATCCCATTACAGATGGTTGTGAGCCTCCATGTGGTTGCTGGGACTTGAACTCAGAACCTCTGGAAGAGCAGCCAGTGCTCTTAACCTCTGAGGCATCTCTCCAGCCCCCTAGTTCCTTTATTAGGAGAAGAGAAAGTAATTGCTTATATTTTATTAAAAGAAATTGGTTTTTTTTTTCTTCATTAGCAATTGTAGAGAAAATTTGGGGATAGGAAGTATGAAAACCTTTAGAATTAGAAATCTGTAATGTTTAGTATTAAATAGAAGTAGTGAAAAAGACGGCACACAGTGATTTTGAATCAGTTAAAGTAGTTTTTAATTCTTAGACATTTTCAAATAACCTCTACTAAAGCAGTGTTTTTCGAGTATGCTTTGCAGTGGAAGACACACGAGGCACTGGGGAACATTTTCAAACTGTATATGGCTCTGTCTGTATGAACTGATAGGATAGGAACAGGACAGAAAGCTGAGACAGTACATGACCAGACTCTGTAATGTGACTCTCCTACCTCCCAGAAGAATCATGGTTGTAGTAAATACATCACATTTAGCTGGGCGGTGGTAGTCCCAGCGCTCGAGAGGCAAAGGCAGTGGCTTTCTGTGAGCTTGAGGCCAGCCTGGTCTACAGAGTGAGTTCCAGGACAACCAAGGCTATGTAGAGAAACCCTGTCTGAAAGCTCACCTCCCACCCCCTAAAAAAAATCACATTTAAAGGCAAGAGTTACCTTTTAATTCACAGTTACTTCAAACTAAGTGTTTGGACCAGTCGTATTTAAGTATTTTCACCTCTCATTATTAAAAACTGAAAGGGTGGAAAGTTTATCTTTGAGGAGGCAAGATGTCCAGCCTTGGTCTCACGTATGAAACACATGAGAAAACTAGACATGACGGCTCATGCCTATAACACCAAGAAGCTAAAGCAAGACAGTTTTGTGGAGTGCTGGTGGCCAGCCTAGGCTACTTAAGTGGGTTCCAATCTAGCCTATCCTGTATTATAAGACTCTGTCCCAAGAAACAAAAGAACATTTAAAACTAAATCACTCTAGAGATGTGATGATGTCCTGTCAAGCTCTCATTTCTGTGTGTGACATTTTCTTTTTTCATTTTTTCTTTTTTCTTTTTTGTCATTCTTTTAACCGCTGAATTATTGGCCTCTTTAACAAATAATGTCTCCGAGCTTCTCTGATGGATTTTCCATGTACCAGGAAGCCTGGCCACATGGGTTCCAGTTAGAGCTGGGGGTATTTTGGTAACTGCTTTGTTTGATGTTTTTTTTTTTCCCCCACTTAGAGAGTTCTAATTTAGTAATAACCTTTGCTGAAAGAGTTATAAGATCTCAGAACAATAGTGTGTCAAAAATATTTCAGAAGGTCTCTCTATGGGAGTTTAAATTTGAAAGTAACTAAGTCTTCTGTTTTCTTTTAATAGATATTTGGGGCGTATGCAACTCATCCCTTCAAGTTCAGTGACCACTATTACGGCACAGGCGAAACGTTTCTCTACACCTTTAGCCCTAATTTCAAGGTACCTGGATGGGTGAAATACTTGAATGGCCAGGGTTGTGTTGTCAGCAGTCAAGGAGGAAATGAGGTGCTCAGACACTGGGAGAGTGGGTGTCCTGTAATCCCTCCTGCATTCCTTGTTCTCAGTCTCATTCTCCATGACTGTAGCATACACACTGCTTAGAGACCAGTGTTAGGAGTTTCTCAGTCTGAGATTCAGGGAGGGAGAGATTGAAGGAGCCAACACATTATGGAATGGTCTTTGCTATTTCGTAACCATTGATGATCTTGTTGTAAACATTCCATTACGTGCTTCTTTATTCAAAGGTGTGTTTCCTTTATACACCACGTGACTGGCAAAGGTGTCTTCTCTGCTAATGCTCCTAACTGAAATATTGGTGCTCTGTTTTGTGTCTTTGCCTGTAGGTCTTTAAATGGAGCGGAGAAAACTCATATTTTATCAATGGAGACATAAGTTCTTTAGAACTCGGTGGTGGAGGGTAAGGCTATTGTCATTTGTTACTTGGGGATCCGTGTAGGCCCAGCCAGTCTATTTGCTTAGACTAATTATGGCAGTGTGCTAGCACACGCCAGTGAGAAGCAAAGATAAATTATTTATAAATGTGCCTGAAAGACTGTGACCATTTGTCCTTTAGGAGAGATCTGTCTACACGGCTTGCTCTTATTTTGTGATCCGTTTAGAGTTCTGTCTTGGCCCAAAGGAAAGAAAACCTGTCGGAAAAAGGCAAGCCGTGTCTGTGCAGTGACCTTTCTCCTTTAACCTTGTTACAGGGGACGGTTTGGTCTGTGGCTAGATGCTGATTTGTATCACGGACGAAGCAACTCTTGCAGCACTTTTAATAATGATATCCTTTCGAAAAAAGAAGACTTCATAGTTCAGGACCTAGAGGTATGGACATTTGAGTGAAATTCAGGCTGCCTTAAAATAAAACATGGAAAAGACTGGATTAGATTAGCCATCCTTCTGGAAGACAGGCCCCAGCCCTGGCTGCCTCGTCCCCACAGCAATGCTTGCTTTCTGCGGTGGTCTCAGAACATCCTAACAACACAGACAGATTCTGGAAGGTGTCTCGGGAGGGCGGACACTGAAGACAGAAATCTCAGTCCAGATTGTTTCAAAACAAAACAAAAAAGACTTTATACCTCCACTGCTCTCAAATTCACACCATGAGAAATCAGAGTGTTTATAGATGATGAATTGAATGCGATTTTTATTTTTGGTAACTGTGAAAAAATAGGATACTGTGGAAATATATACCTGCCTTGTGTATTTATCAGCGTAACTTTACCAAATGTATAGTTTGCCGTAGAAAGCTGAATCTGATTTAGAGAAATTGAAAGAATATAGCACTTAAAGAGTATATCTGATTTTTTAAAGAAAACTTTTATTTATTATTTTTAGCATATTGTCTAATATATGTTGATTTTTTTTTCTTTTAATGTGTCAAATCCTGAAATAAAGAAATGTATATATTTTGTGCTATGTTTGGGAAACAAGTCTCCTTTGATTTGTATACTTTTATATTCATTTTTTTTGCCCTGATTATTTTAGGGTAATATATCTTTATTTATTAAGAGTACGTGTGTGTGTGTGTGTGTGTGTGTGTGTGTGTGTGTGTGTGTGTGTTTCAAAAGCTCATTAACAATGTTTTTTGATCTGACGATTGTAGACTAGCTTTTCATTTAGTTTTTAAGGTACTCTTTGAACACCCTAAGCATTTGTGTGAAGCAGAATATGGCATCTCTCACAGTTGTAAGTTGATGTTTGTCGAAATACAAATCTTTATGAATATGAATGTACAAGACCTACTTCTACAAAGAGAATGTTTGCTTCTTATGAAATTGTGTGAATTGTGTACTAATAACACACACTTAGTTTCTTAGGTTTTTTTCTTTTTTTCTTTTTTTTTTTTTTTTGTTGTTTGTTTTTTTTTTTTACTTTACATTGTTTCTTTCCAGGTGTTTACATTAATGTTAGCCATCTGTTTTAAAAAGAAGTGTTAATTTGTGCATTTTTAATGTCAGATAAAAGATGTCAAGATGGACCAGCTTTCGTGGTTTCTGGAATCTTATTGGAAAAAGAACAATTCAAAGAATTACATTCATATCATAATTTAAAGAAAAAAAGAAAATCTATTTTTTTAAATACAAACTCATTTTCGCTTCACAAGACATCTTTTATTTTAAATAGTAAGAAATAAAGACATTAATGTTATTGATTGCCTCTGTTTGATGAAAGCCAAAGACTACTGATGGAAAAAAAATAGCCAAAGGCGAAAAGTAGTCTATCATAAATTATCTCCCCAGAGGGTTTTTTTTTTTTTTTGGAAAGGAAAACGAGCAAACCCTGTTTACATATCTGTTTATGTTCAGAATATTTTCAAGTCTTTCTTCCATTTTAGATTCCTTGTAAGAAAACACTGTCCAGTGGCCTCCGTCAGGCTGATGGTTACATTCACTGCCATTCCATGCTAACTTAAAGGAATGCTATAGAATTTAAAATCTGTAGACCATATCCACTCTTCACCCAAGCTCTCCCATTGAGGACGCCTGCTTAAAAACGCACAGTTTGACTTTGGTCTGTTCACACAACATGAGTTGGCGAGATCCCAGGAATGACGTATGGTGGTTATGTTCACCGTTTATACCACTTGTAACCGTATGCTGTTAATGAGCAAGATGGTCATTTCGCCTCTAGATTACTCTTACCTACTTTAGTCCATGATGCTATACTCGTGAGAGCATATCCAGATGCTGTGTTCTCTATCTAAACAGTATTGTCTGAACAGGAATGTGTGACCCTTCATTATGGATATCAACTACATGTAATGTAATGCTATTCCAATATTTTCAATAAAGGAATTTGTGCATTCAGTGTGCATTTCTTTCCTAAAGACTCATTCATTGGCCATTTATAGCATATAGAGACATGACCGGACCCGTTCCAGGGCACTACAACAGAACAATCACCCAGTCCTGTAAGAATTATGATTAGACTGTAGCACTTATAGTTTATTGAGCATGCACTGGCATTATGATTAAAACAGTGTGTTACTTTAATTAAAAATACTTCATTTTGCAGCTGTAGAGGTGACTCTGTGGCTGCCAGAGCTTCCTGCACTAGCTGACAACTGGCACCACTTCTTAGCATGGGTGTTTAATAGTTCATAACTGCCCGTAACTCCAGTTCCAGGGAGATTGTGTTCCTGCACAGGCAACTGCACTCATGTGTGTGCACATACGCACATACACTTACAGCCTCAGCCTCACACACGTGCACTTAAGAAAATAATAAAAATCATTTTCAAAAAATATTTCATTGTTAGAATTCTTAATGAGTATCTGGACTATTGGGAAAATGGTGTCTACAGACCCGTTTGGCACAGGTTTGCCAAGAATCTTCTATTTGTAAATATTTGCAGTGTCTCCAAGGTAGAATGCCTTGAAGTATGATGAGGCATGCCTGTCTGGTGGTTTGTAGTGGGAACAGGATGAGGAAAAAAACAATAATAAACTGGACTCGGCGCACCCTTCCCAGGAAACTACCACTTCATTTCCAGTAGCTGTCCCCTAGTTCTCACAACAGTTCATGGAAACTACTCCTTTTATATAGTTACTGGGAACCACCCTTGGCTTTATAATAATAAATTTAATATTAATAATCTAAAGTCTCATGTAGACACCCCTCATTTTTATACCTGTTCTACTTTCTAATTTCATTAAGGATATCTTACACACTAATAAACTTCTGCCATATAGCCCCCACAGAAGAAGAATCCACGCACTCTTTGTTTTCTCTCAGTTCATAGGTATATTTGCAAAATCTTAGGTGAGGGCTGGGTGTGCTGGCACACACTTTTAGTCCGGACATCACACAGGAGGCAGAAGCAGGCCAGCCTAGTCTACGTAGAGAGTTTCACACTAGCAAGGGCTACATAGTGAGACTGTTTTTTAAGCTGTCTTAGGATTTTATTGCTGTGAAGAGACACCATGACCATGGCCACTTTTTGAAACGCTTCTGATTGGAGCTGGCTTAAAATTCAAGGTTCAGTCCATGGTTAGCATGGTGGGAAGCATGGTGGTGTGCAGGCAGGTATGGTGCTGGAGAGTAGCTGAGAGTTCTACATCTGGAGCCTCAGGTAGTAGGAAGGAAGAGAGAGCCACTGGGCCTGGTGTGAGCTGCTGAAACCTCAATGCCCACTCTGTATGACAGGCTTCCTCCAACAAGATCCCACTTATTCCAATAAGGCTACACCTCCAAATAGTGCCACTCCTTATGGGTCTGTGAAGGCCATTTATACATAAACAAGCAAACAATAACAACAACAAACTGGTTGGAAGGAAGCCAAGGGTACTTACAGAAAGTTCATGATAAGATAACCACACACACCTTTTGTGTGACTCAAAAGTGCCCGTGACCATCTCCTGCCAATCAGAACTCTTTTTATTATTGGGGAATTCTTACCCTCAGGGTAACTCATCATCTTACCCCCTCGTCTGTGGCCCTGAGACACAATGACCCCCTAACAGTTTCTTTGCCTAGAAAATTCACACTCCCCACCGAACTCTAAGGTCATATTCTCTTACCTTTCATTCTAAGCTGTCTGGTGACAGAACAAAGCAGACAAGCCCTCCCTGCTTTGGCTAAAGGAAACTTTAGAGTAGTCCGTTTTTGTTTTCGTTTTTGAAACAGGGTTTCTCTGTGTAGCCCTGGCTGTCCTGGAACTCACTCTGTAGACCAGGCTGGCCTCGAACTCAGAAATCCACCTACCTCTGCCTCCCAAGTGCTGGGATTAAAGGCGTGCACCACCACCACCACCTGGCTCAGAGTAGTGCGTACTGATGGGCTCTTGCATATTTTATGTCAGCACTGTCCAATGGCGCATTCTACAATGACGGGCATGGACCACAATTTCCACTACTATATTTATTTACTCACGTGTCTATTCGTACATTGTGAAGAATTTTTTTTATGACATTTTACAAATACAAGCCAGGTACTTTGCTCACATGCACCTTCCACTGGGTGGAAGGAACTCTGTCTCCCAGTGGTCTCCTCCTAATTTCATGTCATGTAGTGTGTGTGTGTGTGTGTGTGTGTGTGTGTGTGTGTGTCTAGATTACACATATGAGAACAAAACATGGCAATATTTTTCTTGCTTAACACAACGCTACACACCACACTTTTCAGCTTTTCCTGAAAGAGAACAGTTCCTCTTTATGATTGAATGTGGTATACTCATCAGAGTAGAAAGGCTACTGAAACAACGGAGAATGTAAGAACAGTATAAAGAATCGGTATAACAAAGGAGTTGACCCTTTGAAAAGATAAACAGGATTGACAAACCTTTAGTCAACTTTAACCAAAAGAGAAAGAGAAGAATCATGTTAATAAAAATAAAAAAAGATAGAAGGATGTCACAATAGTTGCTATAGTAGTTTGAATAGGTTTGGCCACCATGGACTCAGATGTTTGAATCCTTGGCCAACAGGGAGTGGCACTTGTTAGTTGTTTTAAGAAGTCCGACCGCAGTTCCGAACAGACCACTCCAGACCACTCGGTTCCAAGGGGGAGGAGGTTTATTCAGGAGATAGGGCAAAGGTGGGGAGAAGGTGGAAAGGTAAGAGAGAAGAGAAGTGGAGGCCGGCCATGACCACGTGGAGAGAGAGAGGAAGGTGGGGGAGGGGGTAGCGAGGGTAAGAGAGTAAGAGTAAGAGTATAAGAGTAAGAGTATAAGAGTAAGAGAGTGAGGAGGGGGCAAGCAGTCCCTTTTATAGTGGATCCGCCTACCTGGCAGTTGCCAGGTAACTGTGGGGAGGAGCATACCTGGCTGTTGCCAGGTAACTGTGGAGGTGGAGTTTAGACAGAATACGAACAGCACTATTAGGAGATTTGTCCTTATTCGAATAGGTGTGGCCTTGTTGGAGGAAGTGTGTCACTGTAGGGTTAGGCTTTGATGGTCTTCTCCTGACTCCCTTCCCATCAAGATGTTGAACTCTCAGCTCCTGCAGCCCTATGTCTGCCTGGATGCTGCCATGCTTCTGCCTTAATGAGAATGGACTGAAGCTCTGAACCTGTAAGCCAGCCCCAATTAAATGTTCTTTTTAAGAGTTGCCTTGGCCATGGTGTCTCTTCTGCTCACAAGTGGCTACTCAACTTTAATTACAAATTTATAAATTATGGACGTAAGTCCTTCCACCATTCAAGGCCCATTGTAAGTGTTTCAGTAAAATATTTGGTTCTTATAAAGAATAAATATTAGGTAGGTGAAAATTCCATCTTCACAGCATTGGAAACCCTAACAAAGATAGTTACTAAGGAAATCCAGAGGCTCATTAGAGAATATTTTGAAAACTTGAATGTTGGGGGCCGACTTTTAGCAGAAAGCGGCTATCAGCTTTGCAGCCATCTTGAGCCATATACCCTGACATGAGACTTGGATTACAATAGCCTACAACAGCTGAGCACACTCTGATAATCTTGGTTTAGATACCTTGAGATTAAAGGTGTGTGAGATTAAAGGTGTGTGACTTAAAAGAGTATGACTTAGAAGTGTAGAGATCAGATTTAGAGACAAGACCTAAGGGCATGATTAAAGGTGTGACTTAGAGGCATGGCTTAGAAGTGAGACATATAAAAGGTAGAGGCAGACAGAAGAGAGATGAGAGAATCAGACACTTTTAGGTGACACTTATATACTCTTTAGGGAGACTCTTTAGACAGTACAGCTAGACTTGGGACTTGGACTAGGAAGAGAGACTGAAGAATAAACGGGATTGAATCACACTCTGTCTGGTCTCCATTCTTCGAGTCCGTCCTCACTCTCTCTCTTGCTGAACTCCGACCGGAGGACCGGAGCGGCAACTTGGGCCAGGATCCAGTGGCCGCCAAACTCGGGGCAGCCTGGGCCTCAACATTTTGCTCTGGCCGCGACATTTTTGGCCGCCCCAATGTGGGACTAGTGTGGTTCCCAACACTTGAGTTCCATGAAATCTGAGATCTAGAAATCATAGTGAATTAGTTAAGTTTCCTGAATCATATGACTTACCAGAAATCCAGATAAGTGAACCTACAATGAGCAATACCATTGAAGCAGGACTAAGTCTCCCAACGGATATAGCCCATGACTAGACAGATTCTCATATAAATTCTACCTAATATTTATTCTCTATAAGAAGCAAATATTTTATTGAAACACTTACAATGGGCCTTGAATGGTGGAAGAACTAGCTTTCATAATTTATAATATTGTAATTAAAGTTGAATAGCCACATGTGAGCAGTGGCTACCGTAGTGAATTGCACAGCTTTAGGCCAAGATGTTAACGGCAGGACTTATTGAAAGTTGAATGTCTCATCGAGCACAAACTTTAGTTCCTAGTTCCTCATACTCTGATGTATTTCTGTCATTATGAATCCTTGTACTTTGGTGCCACCCAAGGTGTTAGTGTGTCTCCCACTACCTAGTCAGTTCATTAAAACAAAACAAGAGAGTCATATTCCTTGGGAATCTTTATACACTTAAAAAAAAAAGTGATTATAGAACTATTGACCCCTATCTCAAATTGAATCAAATAATTAAAGCCTCCCCTAGTACCCTGACCTATATCAGATAATTTTCCTTGTGTAACCATTACACATGTTTTGGCCCTACACCAGATATGCCACTGCTCATAACAGCTCTGTTGGGATGTCATACTGTTGACCAGGCAACCATCCACACCTGATGGAGCATGGGAGGGAAACATTCACTTCTTACACAAATTAAATGTCCAGTTTCAGAGCTGTCAAGAATAATGAAGACCCAAGAATGTCTTAAGTAGTGCTATTCAATGGACAAGCATCCTTAAAAGTTAACCAGTCTTCAGGCCTGCCCCCCCAATCACATGTATAGTTTTTAATGTTAACTGTTACATGAATTGGAAGTAGATGGTGTTTAACTCAGAGACCCACAGCTGGCCCAGGTACAGAAATTTAAAGACTGTAGAATGTTCAGCTCTAAATGAATATATAGAGATAGAAATAGAATCTGCACACTTCCTCCCAAGGCTCGGGATTACTATGGGAGCAAGAATATCTGAGAGCCAGAGGTGGTGGCTGACTACAAGGAGACACTGTTCTTCTTCTAGACACAGCAGGGTATGTTTACATAAGAATGAAGAGGTTGTGACAGCAGGGACAGCCCAAGCCAGCTGAAGTCCCAGTGAAGTGAGGGGAGCTGGGCATGCATCCCCCTCCTAGGTATAGCTTCTGGTGACTTGACCACTCTCCCGTGGAGTGGAAGACCACACATCCAGGAATATTTGGGCACCACCAATTGCTCTTAGGAGTTTTAAAAAGAAATAGAAAGTTGAGTGGATAGAGATAGGGAGTGAACTTTGGAAGAGCTGGGAGGGATGATTATGATGCAATAACATTGTATAGAAGTCTTAAAACTAAATTTATAAAATTAGAATCTGATACATATGTGTACATATGCAACATTGTTTTGTATATTTGTTAAGCAAAATACATAAAAGACAGTTAGTTCTAAGGCCTTTCGGCTTCAGGAAGTAGGTGGTGAAATAATTTTTAGATTTACAAAATTGCTACCTGAATATGACTCAAAGACCATTTAAATTAAGATCAGCCAATGAAGACCCCTATACTCGGGAGACCCTTCCTCAAGTCTCAGATCACGACCACCCAAAGATCACAAGAAACCATACCTGGATGCAATCAGCAGAGGCTTTATTAGGGAAGTAAGCCAGCGGTCAAAACGACAAGCTCTTTAGCTCCAAGAGCAAGGTTTTGGCCTAGAGTGGTGGGTTAAAGGGTTTTTTTTTATAGCATGGGGTGGGGGAAGAAAGGCATTTTCGCGCGCTTACACATGAATGGTTGCATTTTCTCGAGGTTACACATGATTGGTTGTTTTACAAATTTTGGCACACTCGTTCTTCTCAAAAATGTGGTTTTTACCATGTCATTGTGTCCCATCCTGCCATTTACCAACTATTTCAGATTAACTATCTTTGCTTCTTCCTGCTATAGCCCCACCTAGGTTGCAGCATCTTTTATCTGTGGTCAGGAATGTGTCTTCCTGCCTTGGGCAAGGCTTGAGGAATGTAATCCAGCAAGTGTCCTTCACCTGGAATGTGAAGGCCTGAAATCTTATTTTCAGTTCCAAGTTCTGTAAGGTGAAAAATCTACACATATTTCATAAAATGGCCTTTATAATTTTTCACTCTACACCTCTAGTTTTGCACTTTTGTGCCATGCATAGGAGAAAATGAAAAGTATTCGATTAACTAGATTTTCTAACTGTTCTAACTCTCTTTTACTTAGGAAGAAAAAATTCAGAGAAAAACAATTTTAAAAAATTTTTTACAAGGGCTATTTTATTATGACACAGATCTCGTAGGCAAAGTAATAACAGTGTAGTATGTTAGCTGGATCTTACGCTTTCCAAATGCTAGCAAAAGTTACTTAAACTCTTTCTGCCTCAGTCCCATCTTCTGTAAAATGAGAATATTAGTACCAACCGCAGTAAACGTTATGAAAGGAATCGAGCTAGAACCTGGAGCAGTGGAGTGTCTGAGCATCTGCAAATCAGGAGATCTCTCGAGCTCAAGAAATCGAAATCAGCCAATGCAATGCAGCAAAATTCTACCACAAAAATTAAAAGGAAAAGGAAATGTCTTAGAATAGAAATGTCACTATTCCACTAGGTACCACATAGCAATACTTTGGACATTGATAACTACATTTATAACTGTGTTCCAGAAGATTCTATTGCCTTGTAATATTGCATGCATCTTAGTCTGGAGAAATATATGTATGGTCCTGCTGTCCCCACAATGGCAACAAACTTCTTATCAACACCTGCTCTCATCACGTGTTCTCATCACACACTCGATCTCACTACAGGACGCCCCCAACTGAGCAATGTGTTTTGCTTTCCCTCCAACCCTGTTTTTTAGATTTATTCATGGTACTATAGAAATATTTCATTTTTATGTCAGCATGTAGGATTAACATTCCACTGTGTGGACATACTGTTCAACTAGCATCTGTCCATTTTCCTGTTTTGCGCTTTTTGGAATTTACCAATGTGTGACTCTGGAACATGAAAACACCTCGTTTTGTAACATGACTGCACTCTTTACAAACCCATCAGAGTCTTCCTCTGACACTGGTAGACTTCGCTTTCAAGGGGTTGCGATTTCAGCTCATTGTGTGATTTGTATTTCTGTGATTACAAATAAATCAAGCATCTTTTTAAAATCTTTCTTAAACTGTTCTTATGCTCAGTTTTCGGTGACACCTCTGCAGGTCTTCTGCACAAAAAAAAAAAAAAAAAAAAAAAAAAAAAAAAAAAAACCTTGGAAAAATCTCAGGATAGCTTTGCTGTTTCTTTTACAAGAATAAAGGGCATTAGTCAGTCTGTGACTCATACTTGGTCCTGCTGAGGAGAACAATAGTTAACTGGAATCAGGATGTCTTGGGCTTTACAAAGTTATTTCCTTAAGTCTTCCTTGAACTGGCAATAGCCTTGAAGAGGATTTAAGAAGAGTGTCTTTGTTTGATTGGGGCTTTGCTTTGCATAATGTATGTGTGTTTGCAGCAGTTTGGTTTGTGGATTTTGGGGTGTTGTTTGTTTGTTTGTTTAATACATTGATTGATTGACTGCTTTAGAAGCAGTTCGCTTGGAATAAGAGAAAACATCTATTGAGCACTAGTGTGCTGGGATCATTCCAGCACGATGAAAAAATTATCATAGTCTTTAAATTGATATAAATGGAAGCGATAGATACAATGTTATTGTATTGTCTAAATAAACACATGAGAGCCCTTGAAAATGGAGTGACTTGTTTAAGTTGGAATCACACAAAATGGCAGAAGTGGGTGTCAAACTGAGGGTCTTAACTCTCCTACCACACTCTCAACCCCACAGGCCATTTCCCAGGAGCACCTGGGGGAAGTGATGGACATTTAGGGTATGCTATGTAGGACAGAATCTGGAGGGCAACTGAAAGAGCTGATAGAAAAATTAAGATCAGAATTTCCTGGCAGTGAAAAGAACGGAAAGGACCTTTAGGAAGGTGCAAAGTTCACAACTCATGGAGTCGGAGTGGACACCATGTCAGGAGTTTGCAACAGAAGTGAGTTGTGTCACACAGGAATGCAGGCAAATGGCACAGGAAACAAGGTGTTTAAGTGGCTGTGACTCATGGGTCTGGAAGTTTGCCTAGAAAATAGCATGAAGTTG
Organism: Arvicanthis niloticus; assembly: GCF_011762505.2. Taxonomy (NCBI): domain Eukaryota; kingdom Metazoa; phylum Chordata; class Mammalia; order Rodentia; family Muridae; genus Arvicanthis; species Arvicanthis niloticus. The sequence goes on from NC_133438.1 coordinate 13,803,112, forward strand.
GTAGCATTTGTGAGTCATAAACTTAGGTCCATAAACATAGGAGACTAACCTGGAAGCCAAGAGAAGTGATGGTTATACTCAGAGTGTAGCTCAGAATTCAAAATGGCAGATGTTTGGGTGGTTATGTGACTTGGTGGGTAAGTAGGTGGGTAGGTAGGTAGGTAGGTAGGTAGGTGGGAGTTAATAGAATCGAAGAGAATGCCAGTCTTGCTTCTGAATCGCTCTCCCTGAACCCTGGGAGGTATCAAGAGAAAGCAGGTTTTGCTTATCAAGCCTCATGAGTTGCTGTGGCAGTGGAAGAAAGGGAGAGTTCAAACAAGGCCAGAAGATGGGTTGCGTCTCTGAGGCGGTTGAGGATGGGAATACTTGTGATGAAACTTAAGTAGAAAAAGGTTGGGAATGAGAAGTAAAACAATGTTTGCTCACCAGCGAAAAGCCTGGCCCAGCACTAAGGAAGGCAGGCACACTAACTTCAATATTCGTCTCCCTTCATCTGTCTCTATTCTCAGCTAACGTTCTGTGATGAAAGCTAAGGAAGCACAGAGATTTCAGTCTACCATGTTAAGCTCTTGAACATGTGTTTCATGTGTCCACCATCATTTTGCCTTACATGCTCAGAGATATGCTCATGTCTAAAGGATTTTCCTTTATGCTCCCTGAACATTGCTTCCTTTACTCAAGAAGGGCACTGTTTTGAAAATGCCTCTTAGGTGGAGAGATGGCTCAGCAGTTAAGAATGGCTGTCACTCTCATGCATGTGAAGACCCCCAAACTCGGGAGACCCTTACTCAAGTCTCAGGAAATCACAGCCACCCAAAAATTGCAAGACACCGTACCTGGATGCAATCAGTAGAGGTGTATTAGGGAGAGTTGGCTAGCCAAGGTCATTCGGTTCACTCACACAGGAGTTGAACTGACAAAGCCAGTCAGTCTGAGAAGGGTTTTTAAAAGGGGGAAACCACAAACCTGGAGAGTGAGGAGGGAGTGAAAGGTTTCTAAGGAAATATAACATAAAAATAGCGGAGAATTCCAGAGGAACGCAACCTAAGTGAATCAGGGTCATGTGGAAAACACTCTGTATTCTCAAAATGTGGTCTTGCCCTGTCACCAGCTCAACTATTTCTCAGTCTCACCTAGATGACTTGCATTTCTCTTTGTGGTCAGGAATGTGTCTTCCTGCTTTGGGCCTTCCCCACCCACAGGTGGGTTCTCTTCCCTGTAGCTTAAGGAATATTAGTCTAGCAAGTGTCCTCTGACTCAGGGATAATGCCCCCCTCCCGGAATGTATCCCAGGGCAGTGAAGGCCTGAAATCTTACATTCAGTTCTGCTTTCTGGAACCTGCATTCTTTTGCTCAGGTCTAGGGGTAAAGAAAAAGCCTGTATATATTTTATAAAATGGTCTTTATAATTTTTCACTCTACACATGATGCAGGTTTAGTTTACAACTTCGTAATGCCAGTTCCAGATTGAATACCTTCTTATGACTTAATACTCTGTAGACACTGAGTATGCATATGATATACATACATACATACATACATACATACAGATGTACGTAAAGGCAAAATACTCTTACATATAAAAATAAAATAAGTAGAACAAAAGAAATGCTTTTATTGCTTTCCTTACCTCTTTCAGGCAATAAGCTTGTATCCATTCTTTTATTTTTTGGCCATAATTGGTTTTGAATCTCTATTCATTTCAATATAAATTTGAGGGATATGGTGGTGCACTGATTTAATCCTGCATTTGGGGATAGAGGCGCCTGGATCTCTATGAGTTCCAAGACAGACAGGAAGCCAGGGCTATTCAGAGAGACTGTGACTAAAAAAAGGAGATTCTAGCCTCCTGCATCCAGCTATGTTTTCTTTGACAGTAACCAGAAAGAACCATGATGACTGATTTAGAGATGGTTTGGTCTTGAGATTAAGAGGAAATGAAAGATATAGAAAACTTATGTAAAATATACAAAGTTTTTATGACCCCTAGACCTGAGCCAAAAAAAAAATGCAGGCCAGCTGGTTCACTAGTTCCACAAAGAAAGCAGAACTAAATGTGAGATTTTAGGTCTTCACTGCCCCAGGATACATTCTACATTCCGGGAGGAGTGCATCACTCCTGAGTCAGAGGAGGCTTGCTGGATTGACATTCAGGAGAGGAAGAGAGAGGCTGATTAACATTCCTCAGATCGCAGGGAAGAGAAGCCACCTGCAGGTGGGGAAGGCTCGAAGCATGATGGTTGCGCAAGGTTACATTCTTTCGAAAGATAAGTGTACTAGATATTTTCCACATGACCCTGACTAAATTATGGGTTGGGACTTCTTAGGACTTTCCACTGTTTTTATGTTATGTTTCCTTAGTTACCCCTTCACCCCCTGCCCCATTGTGGATTCCCCATATAAGACCTCCCCTAGCCAGGCTGTCTTGTCAATTCCTCTGCTCGTGCATGAGTTATGGATTGACATCACATCAACCAGTTGATCTTGAAATATACCTCTTGCTGATTGTATCTAGATTGGTGTCTTATAAATTATTGGGTGGCTGTGACATCCCGAGACTTGAGTAAGGGACTCCCTTCTCAGAGATCTTTCATTTCGGGAGCTCTTCCCGCGATTTGCGACCACCCTAATCTCTAAGAACCCACTAGGAGGTAAGATTTCACCTGTGGTCTTTTGTCTTGTTGCCATGTGCCCACATGTCTGAATTGTTTGGTTTCTGAAAAGTGCAGTTTCAGTTTGGTTTGGCAGTCATTTCTGTCTCAGGAGAGGCAGCAAACTGTTTCTGTCTCGGGAGGAGACAAACAGGTGACCAGCAGAAGTGGTGGTGGGTCACCGCTGCTGCAGGTCACCTGCTATAAAAAGTTACAGGCTGTTCTGAGTCAGAGAGCCAAAAGAATAGGCCTCCGTCTTGGTACAGATACAAATTTATAGTAAAAAGTAAGTTAGTTACTCTCTGCTTAGGGTGGCCACCCATAAAGACGTTTGTACAGGTGGTCAAAGCAATAGAAGAAAAAATCTTTAGGCCAAGATCCCTTGGGCATCCAGACCAAGTGCCCAATGTAGTCACCATAGTCACCTAGATGAATCTAGTAGAGGAACACCCTTCCCCACCCCCCTACCCTGATAAAAGCCTTTCTTCCCCAAAACCCTGTATGTTCTGGCTGTCAGGAGTGCTCTTCAGGACTAAAGAGCAAGAGAAGATACCAAAAAGAATGTTCCCTCAGACATGGGGATACCATAAATTGATCAGGCCGTGGTCAACAGTGGGTTACTTCTGACCAGATCTGACTGAGACCTTCACTTGGCAGAAGGTAAGGGACACCTGAAAGCCCACACCAGATTCCATTGGCAGGTCTTGAGAAAACTACATGAGACCCCCACTAAATTTGACCAAGGCATGTGAGGTTAAGCAGGGATCAGATGAGTTGCCCATAGCCTTTCTAGAATAGCTCACAGAGATATTCTGTCAGTATAGACAGGGCTATTAGGAAAAAAAAAAAGCTTCAGAGGCTAGAGAGACTACAAGATAAGTCATTAAAAGGTTTAGTGTAAGTTGCTGAGGAAGTCTACCATATCAGGGAGAAAGGAAAAGAACAGAGAAAGAGAAGGAAAGAAGATAAAAGAGAGATGGAAAAGAAAGGTAACAGGAAAGTAATTTATAGAAAAGCTTGGCTATAGTAGTTAAAAAAAAGCAGAGAAGAGAGACTCCAGTCAAAGGGAGATAGAAAACTCCTTGAAAAAAATCAGTGTGCACATTGCAAGTAAAGGGGCCAGCTGCTAAGCCTGAGAGCACCCTAACAAATAGAAGCCAGGGTCAGGAAATCCCAGGTCTTGAGAAAAACAACCCCAAATGGCGAAGGTATTAGCTCTGAGTGAAGACAGCTATTGGGGTAGACGGGGCTTGGACCGGCCCAACTTTTGGCAGACACAGAGACTCAACACTTGATCCTCCTCCAAGCTGATGGACCAAAATGCATTCATGGACTACCTGAAAAATGGAGGACTAAGAGATGGGCTGGGTATACCATTCATTTATGGTCATCCCAAACTGTCCCTACCCTCTATTGGGTTGAGATTTACTCCCCAGGATGGAGGCCCAGATATACTTCCTACCCAACGGCTGCAACTAACTGGCCCAAAAAGGAGAACCCACAGGTAGAGGAAAGGCTTCTCCTATTGACCACTGCCGGGAGCTGAGGCAACCTGCTTTACAGACGGGAGCAGTTTTCTCCATGCTGGTCAGAGACAAGCAGGTGCTACTGTGGTGGATGACACAAATGCCATCTGGGCTGACTCCCCACCCCCCAGAGCTTGGTGGGCTCAGTGGTGCAGAAAACAGCCTTGGAACTTTGGGCTGACAAGAAAATCAACATCTACATGGACAGCAGGTATGCCTTTGCCACAGCCCATGTCCACAGGGCTATATACCAAGAGAAGAGGACTGCTCACATCAGAAGAAATCTTAGATCTCTTAGATGCCCTGATGAAGCCAGCAACTGTGAGTATTCATTGCCCAGGAACCAGAAGGGAGGAGACTCAGTGGTCCCAGGCAATAACCAGACAGATCAAGTGGCTTGAGAAACGGCTATACAGAAGCCTGTCCCGGTTATGGGCCTACAAGAGACACCCACTGGAGAGTAAGACTAGATTAAGAGATGGCCTCACCTAAAACACACAAAAGAAAAAAGGACTCAGATTGCTAGCCATCCTGCCAACTACGACCTAGAGAAAAAGGGGCAATGGTGCACACAAGAAGGGAGAACTATACTCCCAAGAAAACAAACAAAAGACTTACTAGGCTAAATACACAGACAGACTCTTGAGATATAAGTGCATCCAAGCAATCAAGGGATCTAAAGCGTATAATAGACCTTATGTTTTGAGCCAGAGAAATAATAGAACAGTGTGGGGAGCCGACATAAGGCAGCTATCATCCTTGCAGCCATCTTGAGCCATATACCCTGACATGAGACTTGATTACAATAGCCTACAACAGCTGAGCACACTCTGATAACATCTTGTTTTAGATACCCAGGATCTTCCCTTGGGTGTGTGAGACTTAAAGGTGTGTGACTTAAGGGTGTGACTTAGAGATCAGATTTAGAGACAAGGCCTAAGGGCATGACTTAAAGGCGTGACCTAAAGGCGTGGCTTAGAAGTGAGACATATAAAAGACAAGAGGCAGACAGATGAAGTGAGTTAGTTATTAGGCATGAGGTAGAAGACACTTGGACTAGAGAACTCGGAAGAAGAATTATTATTATTAGGTAGTAGGCACTTGGAGTAGGCTCTTAAGACTCGAGACAGGCAGTTAGACATTAGGCACTTAGCACTTGGAAGAAGTAACTTGGAACTTGGAGGCATTAGGAACTAGGGACTAGGAACTAGGGACTAGAAACTCAAGACTTGGGACTTGGACTAGGAAGAGAGAATGAAGAATAAACAGGATTGAATTACACTCTGTCTGGTCTCCATTCCTTGAGTCCGTCCTCACTCTCTCTCTTGCTGAACCCAGACCCACAGACTGGAGCAGCTTGGGGCAGTGCAGACTTTAACAATTTAGCCCCCAAGTGTTTTGGCAGTGCGGGTTCCAACACTGATAGAGTGGTCCGCGACATTTTGGCCCCCAGACGTGGGGCAGCTTGGACCGCAACAGAACAGTTTAAGGTATGCCAGCAAGCAAAGGCCTATGACACTTAGAGTAAATAAGAAAAGTACCTAGGAGAAAACAGCCTAGAGTAGAGATCGTCCCAACGTTTCAAGTGTCTGAGGTAATTAGATCAGATAGCAGTCTTACTTTTGTTGCTAAGGTAAGTCAGGAATTGTCAGTTATTAGAGACTAATTGGAAACTCCATTGTTCGTACTGTTCCCAGAGTTCAGGGCAGGTAGAGAGAATAAACAGAACCCTAAAAAGAGACCTTAACTAAATTGCCCTCAGGAAATGGCGCTGGCTGGGGGGGGGGGGGGTGTCCCTTGTCCTGTCCCCGTTCCAAACCCAGAATGTCCCTCTTGTGTGAGAAGTGACTTTTCAGGCTACTAAGAGGCTGTTCCTGGTGCTGTTGACCATCCAACCTCCATTGAAGTAGATGGAGTAACTGCCTGACTTCACCAGCACCTGTGCCTGATGCCAACTGGAGAACGGCCTCCTCTTCTTCTCTAAATGGTTATCAAAATCAAATGAGCTTCTGATACAAACATGCCTCCAAATTTATAAAATGACATATAAACATATAAACGCATGCTAAGACTCTTAGGTAATTTACATCACACTTGGATTGTGCTGACTTCTTTATTAGAAAAGCAAAGGACACATATAATCTTGTTTCTGATGTTTAAGCAAGAAATTGCTCTCAATGGGTTTGTTGTTGTTTTTGTTTTTTTGTTCTTGGAGTATTCGCCTCTTTTTTCTTTTCTTTTCTTTTTTTTTTTTTCTTTTCTTTTTTTCTTTTCTTTTTTTTTTTTTTTTTTTTTGTATTTAAGGGGAAAAGCCTCTGCATTGTAGATGTATCTACAATGTATCTACATTGTAAAACGTGTCTCCACTGTATTCCAGTGAGAAGTAAACAAATGCTACCTACCAGGGAAGTAGCAGGAATGGGGAAACTCTTGGAAAAAAGAAGGGGTTTCTTGGTTGTTCTTTCATAAATGATTTACAGAGCAGTCCACTTAACATCAAGACTTCCCTTCAATCTTTTAGCAAAGCTCAAATAGCTACAACTTGGGGCTTTGGGACACCTGCCAATAGTTCCTCAAGAGCATTATAATTGGTCTAATCATCAGAAACTAGAAATTTCTCTCTTTTCCTACACAGGTACTCCACAGCTCCCTTATGTTACCCACTCATTCCAACAGATGGGAAGAAGCATATGTATTCATATGTATGTGTGTGTGCATGTGTGTGGTATTCGTGCATACATTTACCAAATAGCACAGGCTTAAATATTTCCCTTTCTACTATATTTCTTATACAGAGATTAATATGCTCATGCTTTTTTCTTTTACCTTGGTCCATATATTTATTAAGCTAGAGAAGATCTTTGTGCATGTGTTCAGGAAATTTCTATCTAGAATTGCCTAAAAAGGGATATTGATACCAATGTGATGGGTTGTATATGCTTGGCACTATTCGAGGGTGTGGCCCTGTTGCAGTAGGCGTGTCACTGTGGGTGTGGGCTTTAAGACCCTCATCTTAACTGCCTAGAAGTCAGTATTCTGTTAGCAGCCTTCAGATGAAGATGTAGAACTCTCAGCTCCTCATGCACCATGCCTGCCTGGATGCTGCCATCCTCCTGCCTTGATAATGTACTGAACCTCTGAACCTGTAAGCCAGGCCCAATTAAATGTTGTCCTTATAAGAGTTACCTTGGTCATGGTGTCTGTTCACAGCAGTAAAACCCTAACTAAGACGACTAGAGACTCATTCTGCCCCTTTCTCAGCTCCCTGGTTCTTGTTATATTCCAGTGAAAGCATTTAGATGCAGCATACAGAATGATGTGGGGAAAAGAGTTTACTACAGAAGAACATGAGACATTCTTGAGAGGTGAGTGGACAATACTCAGATACCAGTCATTATTCAAATCTGCATGTTTAAGTAGACATGACACTATTCTCAAGTTTCTGTTACAGACATGTCTCCTGAGGGGCATTCTCCTGTCAGGGTAGTTGTTAGGTCCATTTGGATTAACTCGTGGAGAAGACAGTAAGTTGTCTTTGTTCGGGAACCAGAAAGGCTTTTTATGGTAGCAGTCTTTCAGGCAATACAAAAAGTCTTGTCTCCATCAGGGGCCAGGGATACAGTTCAGATGCACTATTTTAACCTTAAACCATGCAAAAAATAAATGCATGTAAAAAATGAAGCAAAGAAAAAGCAAAATTTGAAAAGGAGGTAACCATGTTTCATGAGAAGGAAATATCCCCCCAATGATAAGCCTCAACAAAGGAGGCTCCTCAAAAAAGGAGACACAAAAGGATAAACCTTCCTCTTCCTACCTTTCTCTTCTTCTACCTTTCTCTTTGTTATAGACAGCTATCCTTTCATAAAATATCTTTTTATTTTTTATTCTTTCTTTATTTTTTTATTTTTTGCAGTTCAGTCTTTATCCCCTTCCAGTCTGCCCTTTGATTGTACCTCGCCATTCCCTGAGGCCTCTAGTCTCTTGAGGATTAGGTACATCTTCTTTCACTGAGTCCAGACCTGGCTGGCAGTCTTCAATTTGAGCTGGGTGGTAGTGGGGCATGCCTTTAATCCCAGCACTCCAAAGCAGGCTGATCTCTACAAACTTGAAGTCAGCCTGGTCTTCACAGTGAATTCTAGGACATCGAAGGCTACACAGAAAAACCCTGTCTAGTTTCAAAACAAAACATCAAAAGAGCAGGAAATTGGCATGGTTTTCTCACCAGCTTTGACTTTTCAAATTCTAAGAAGGTGAGGCAGGAAAAACCTTACATAGAGGCAGAGATGTTGTGGATAGCCCCAGCCTTTTATTTTGATGATAATTCTCCTTTCCATGAAGGGCTGCAGAGGAGGAGTGAATCAGTACACAGGTGAATTCTAGTGACCCTTCTGCCCATCTTAATTTGTAAAATAAAGGCTAGAGCCAGTGATTGGGCAGAGAAAGGGAGGTGGAGAAATAAGGGTTGGTGGGAAGAGAGAGAAGAGAGAGGACAATGGAGGAGGAAGGCAACAGAGAGGAAGATGGAGGAGCAGGGGGTGAAAGGACAAGCTTGTGACTTGGAAAACCCGAAAGATATAAGGGTCTCATAGCTGGGGGATAGAATAGTGAAGTGGTGAATCTGCCCAGTCTAGGCATGCAGCACATATTCATAATTATTGCGTTGTGTTTTCTTTGACTGGTCATATTTGGGTTGGAGATTTACCGAAACAGAGAGGCCTTAAGATTAGCATATGAAAGGAACCAGTCTTAGAGAGGAAGCCTAAGAACTTCCCCACTGAAGCCTGGCCTGCTGCAGATAGAGTGTGCATGGAAAAGCTGGCATCACACAAATGCCAGAACAGGTTCCAGGCCTTCAGACAGGAAGTCATTGATCTTCTAGCTCTGGCCTGCTTCCTCTCTTGGAAGTGTGCTCCTTCTTAACAAATTGTTCCTGCTTCCACATGTCTCTGCCCAGCCTTTTGTTCCAGGACATAAGATTCTGAAAATTCACAATGGTGAATAAGTGTCCATCATTCTTAAATATCCAAGGATAACAGAATTACAATTCTGAAACATCTCTCTTCGTTAAAGTTTTGTTTGGGGACAGAGAAGAGGTTCTGATGATGAAAAGGGGTCTACCCTCAGTGATTTTCGAGCTGGCTAGTTTCTAACTAGCTACCTACACATGTCTACTGCAAGGGAAAGGTTTCAGAATTAAGACAAGCCCACCAATTCTTTCTACTGTCCACTGGAGACACAAAACATCATAACACACACACACACACACACACACACACACACACACACACAAAACTGCTTAGCAGTTCACCTCTACCAGAAATGCCTAGAGATTTGCCTGAAAATGCCTCAATCTTCTGATATCAGTGTAGACCATCTCCAACACTTATGGAATGAGATTATTCTTAAAAGCAGAAAATTATTAAATGAAATAAAGGGGGCTTATATGAAAACCTGAACTGAAAAAAAAAAAGATGTTTTTCTGATGACAAAAGGAATTCACTTTTGTTGATGTGAAGACCCCCAAACTTGGGAGACCCTTACTCAAGTCTCAGGAAATCACAGCCACCCAAAAATCACAAGACACCTTACCTGGATGTAATCAGCAGAGGTTTATTAGGGAGAGTTGGCCAGCCAAAGTCAATTGTTCATTCACGCAGGAGTTGAATTGACAAAGCCAGTCAGTCTGAGAAGGGTTTTTAAAGGGGGAAACCACAAATCTGGAGAGTGAGGAGGGGGTGAAAGGTTGCTAAGGAAATATAACAATAAAAATCATGGAGAATTCCAGAGGAACACAACCTAAGTTAATCAGGGTCATGTGGAAAACACTCTGTATACCCATTCCTCTCAAAAATGTGGTCTTGTCATGCCACTTGCTCAACTATTTCTCAGTTGGTGCCCTGTCACTTGCCCAACTATTTCTCAGTCTCACCTAGATAACTTGCATTTCTCTTTGTGGTCAGGAATGTGTCTTCCTGCTTTGGGCCTTCCCCACCCACAGGTGGGTTCTCTTCCCTGAGGCTTGAGGAATGTTAATCCAGCAACTATCCTCTGACTCAGGGAAAATGTACTCTTCCTGGAATGTATCCTGGGGCAGTGAAGGCCTGAAATCTTACATTCAGTTCTGCTTTCTGGAACCTGCATTCTTTTGCTCAGGTCTAGGGGTAAAGAAAAAGCCTGTATATATTTTATAAAATGATTTTTATAATTTTTCACTCTACAAATGAAAATAAGTTATACAAAAAAAGGCACAGTCTTCTAAATGTATCTTTTTAGAGACCACCATGTAATCCATCCTCATGAATCCTTATGTACTTTTAACATGGTATCATACTGAGCTTGGTGTCTTGGGACCTATTCAACATGGGCTTTTACCATAGTTGAGTGGATAAGAGCTCAGACTTCTACAAGTTGCTTAGTTTGGATCTGACAACCCTGAGTAGGACAGCATACTGCAAGTTATATTGTCTCACTATTTCAATGGTTGTGTACTGCAAGTTACATGTTCTCTCTATTGTAATGGCTTATGCAAGTCACATTTTATCTATTTATAAAAAGATCATAAAGAGATATAGAATATGTTCTATGGGTGGGAGGTGAGGTGTGGGGCAATGGGATGTCTCTGCAGGCCCACGCCTGGGCATCCTTCCCCATGAGGGGCCAGCCACATGATGGGGTACATTATAGAATAGAGTTTATTCAGGGCATGAAGAGGGGAGTTAAGAGGGTAGTAGAGGCTGAGAGAGGGAGAGAGTAGAGAAGTAGAGTCTGTCCATGAACACGTGAAGAGAGGGGGAAGGGAAGAGGAAGGGGAGAGGGGACAGAGGAGGAGGAAGGCAAGAGAGCAGGAGATCAAGAGAGAGCAGAAGAGAGAGGAGGGGCAAGCAGCCCCTTTTATAGTGGGCCAGGCCTACCTGGCTGTTGCCAGTTAACTGTGGGGATGGAGTTTAGACAGAATGTCTCACTACCAGTGGGAATTTTAAACAGAAAGGTGATGGGATTAGGGTTGCCATCCGACAGGATCAAAAATCTGTGACAAAGACCAAGGATTAACTGTGAAGGACTAGGAATCTAGAAAGGAAATATAAAGAAAACATAGAAAGGGTTCAGGGACAAGAAAACCACAGTAGATTGTTAGCCTTCTGTCTAAGGTCCGCCCCACAGTTACCTGGCAACAGCCAGGTATTCCTGACTCACTATAAAAGGGGTTGCTTTCCCCCTACTTCTCCCTCCTCCCTCTCTTGCTCTCTTGCTCTTGTCTTCCCTTCCTGTTCCCACTCTTTTCCCTTCTACCCCCCCCCCCCCACATGCTCATGGCCAGTCTGCCTCTCTCTGCCTCTACTACCCTCTTAGCTACTCTCCCCATGCCTTCTGGTCGCTCAGGGGGAAGGGACGCCTCAGCATGGGCCCGGGAAGCACCTCCTTCTCCCATACCTGACTACACCTCCATGAACCGTATCTACCCTCTCTTTATCTTTTTATAGACACATCATAGGCATATTAAAAACAGAGGGACTAATGTAAAAACAATGTTCCAATGTTGCCAGCAGGTCTTAGGCTCTTCTCCCGTGTCTGAGAAAAGAGTCGAGAACTAATCACTGAATTTTTTCAAGAGTATGGGTGGAGTAATAGTTCTGAAAAGGCGTAGGTCGGGAACGGAGGGAGGAGTGGAGGCAGGGATGCTTTGCTCAAGACTTCCTGTTGAGGGCTGTGGCAACAAGTTCACTTGGTAAAGCACTTGCTGTCTATGGGCAAGGGTTTGAGTTTGGATCCCCAGAACCTACAGTGGTGGGTACATATAACCCCAGTGGTGGTGGGCTCTGACAGGAGGATACCAGGGTGTCACTGGCCAAACAGTCTAGCTAAAACATTGAGACTCACTGAGAGACTGTCTCAAAATATACAGACAGTGGCAGAGGAGGCCATAGAACTTGGGCATCCATATCTGCCTCTACTGCCTGGCTACCGTACCTCACCACATACCTGTTTAAAAACAAAAGAAAAACGTTGTGCAAGTACAGAATGTGCTTTGGAATAGGGTCTAGGGGTTGCTGGGGAAAGTAAAGTTAGAAAAACAAACAATCAAACAACACATTTTTTTTTAAGTGTGAGAGAAGTTATAGGATGTTTGCAAATAGTGATGAGCCACTGGGGAAACAAAACTGAAGATGCCCAGCACAATGAGAGGATTTCTGACGCGACACTCGAGTGGGCAGGAAAGGACAAGATCCAGCATGTAAATGGGAAGCTGGCTTTGATGTGAACACAGACTGTGTTTAAAAATAGCCAGGAAGCCAAAGGTAGGCGTCATCCATTTTGGAGGGAGTTTGCGCTCTTCAAACTGCTTTTCTTTTCCCTGTCCTTGCTCCTGTCAGTTACAGGAAGTGTCACATCCTTTCTCCTCATAAAGTTCTATACTCCCCATAACCTTTCACCTCCCATCCCCGATCCTAAATGCTTCCATGATGTCATCGGGAATGTAACATACACTGCATCTCTGAGTATGACACTTATTTACCAATAACCTCACAATTCTGAATGCAGTTATAAAGTGAACTCTCCCAGTTTCATTGTGAAAAATGTCACTTCAGAATTACTTGGTTTCTCATAAGTCTGTATATTTCCATAGATTTATTGACTATACTTTTTATTAATTATGTTCATGTTAGTTGCTTAGGTTTGTGTGTGTGTATGTGTGGTGTATTTTAAATTTTATTAATATTTGGCATTTTGAGACAAAGTCACGCAACACAGGTTAGCCTTGAACTCATTGTGTAGCCCCGGTTGGTCTTAAATTCACAGTGTTCCTCTTGCCTTGGTCTGCCTCTTCTTCTCCCCACTTCCCTCACTCTCACTCTCCTGCCCTTCCGTTCCTCTCATCTCTAGCTCAGGTTAATCTCCAATTTAAAACCCTCCTTGCTTTACCTTAAAAAACCAGGAAAATCCACTCCACACCACACCTATTTTGCTAAAATATTTATAGCAGATTTTCAATTTGTTCTAATTGTTTTCTAAAATACTGTCCTATGCTAGAATTATTAAACTTATTTCTCATACATGTTGCAAAATATATTCATCCAAATTGTCTTCCAATGATGATTTTGGCATTTATAGATACTTTAAAAAAAAAAAAAACCAGCTTTACTTTAACTCAGTTGGTAATTTATTTCATGGAATCTATTTTGAGCACTTGGAAAACACTGAGCTTTTCTCTGAGATAAGAAACCCAAGGACGCTCTTGACAAAAGCTTGGATGTTACTTGGACTGGGCCTCTCATCCTTGGCAGTTTGCCAGGGAACAGCTCTACCTAGAAGATTGCTATAATTGACATCTGAAGCTATAATTAGAGGAGAACAAATTAATATTCATCTGGAGTCCAGTGAGGAAGGTGAACCTACAAAAAGTAAAGTTTAGTTTAAATATAAAACCAGGTATGATACCGTCAAGAAAATGTAGATTTCCTAACTGTAAAATCTACCAATCTAGTCATTCCAGCAATTAGTTTTTTGCTATTACCTGCTGTGTGCTAGATCATCCTATGTTTACAGTAAAGAAAGCCACATGCCACATGTAGGGGATTTGCATTCTAATGGCAGGAGGCAAAGGGTGCATCTAGAAAGTCTCTGTCACACAAGGGCTGCAAATAGCATACCATTATGAAGTAATATAGCAGTGTCTGAGCAGATGAATGGCGACCTCTAAACTGGACTGGAAAATAGAGCGACCATGCAAGAACAAAGTACAACAAAAGTAAAGGAAGAGAGCCTGAGGCACAGACAGGACTGGTTGCTGTGGGGAATGGAGGTCCCTGGTAGATGAGCACAGACGACAAGTATTCTTAGCAATAGTCATTTCCTCAACCACCCCAGCATCTGTCTCTCACCTTGTCTTTATCACTGTACCTTAGACTCTGATATCCTTTGTGTACTTTGGTCTGTTCGTACTTGCTGCTCCCAGTCTCTTTCCTTTCTTTTTTTGTTTGTTTGTTTTTTCAATACAGGGTTTCTCTGTGTAGCCCTGGCTGTCCTGGAACTCACTCTGTAGACCAGGCTGGCCTCGAACTCAGAAATCCAATTGCCTCTGCCTCCCAAGTGCTGGGACTAAAGGCATGCGCCAACACTGCTGCTTCCAATTTCTTTGTTGCCACTCTTTTTTTTAAAGCAGCTGGAATCTGGCTTGGAGAAAGCTCAACCCTAAACTTGCCTTTTTTTTTTTCACCAGTGACTTTTGCTCCACTCCCAACCTTTATCTATCTTACTAGCAGCCTTTACATAGTTGATCAACCTCTCTTGCTTGAAACACTGTTTCAGCCTCCGGTCACCATGGATACTCTTTCTGTTTCTCATTATTCATTTATTTATCTTTGTTCATTTACTTTTGCAGTTAACCATTTCTCATTTGTATAATCTCATACAGCTTCAATAACCCCAGCTTAGTCTTTGGAAAGGTTTTCTCTTGGTGATCTCTTCTCATTTCATGGATATAAGTCCTGTACTCTGATGATTGTAAAACTTATATCTCCAGCCTGGACTTCTCTTTTGAAACTCACATATCCAGTTACTAATCATGTGTCACTTAAATGTCAGATTCGCATGGCAGACTGTGTTTTGTTTTTTAAGGTTACCTTTCCAGTGCTGTAATCATATTTATTCTGATGAGGTCAGGGTCAGTTATGCAATTTACATGTAAATGCGACTGGCATGATGAATTTCTGAGAAGTTTCTTAGTCCATCCATTTTGGTTGCAATAACAACAATCAAGGCTGACTTTCTTATAAGCAAAGAGACATTATTTAGTTCAAACATCTGGAAGTGGCAGAGCATGACAGCAAGAGCAGGGTGGGTAGTGGTGCACGTCTATGTTCCCAATACCCGGAAGGCTGAGGTAGAAAGGTCCTGGCTCACATGCATTTGAGACTAACTTGACCTGCATAGCAGGTCATCAAGTTCCAGGTCATCAAGAGCTACATAAATAGATCTTGAAAAACAAGAAAGGAAGAAAGGAAGGAAGGAAGGAAGGAAGGAAGGAAGGAAGGAAGGAAGGAAAGGAAAAAAAAAGAGGGAAACACTTAGGTGTCCAGGTAGAAAAGCAAACCCGCAAAGAAATGAAACTGAAAATCAGGTTTAAGGGCTGACTGTAGAGATGGCTCAGAGGTTAAGAGCACTGGCTGTTCTTCCAGAGGTTCTGAGTTCAATTCTCAGCAACCACATGGTAGCCCATAGCCATCTATACTGTGATCTGATGCCCCCTCCTGGCATGTAGGCATACAGAGTACTGTATACACAGTAAATAAATAAATCTTAAATAAAAGAAAGAAAAAGAACATTTATATTTAAAACAGCCCAGATTGGGGAAGGTTTCCAGGCAAGAATCATTCCAACTCCAGGTACACAAAAAAGCTTAAAGTATGAATACATAGAGACTTCTTTACAAAGTACATATGACCATGAAGGTGGGTTCTATAGCTGAATATCTAATGTGGTGTCTGGCTGACATAGCATAGAGGCTGACATAGCATAGAGGTTAGCAGGTCATAAAGCACTTGTGACATCATCTCTAAGGATAGGTTATGGTTGAGGGAGGAAAGAGTCTGAGATCATCATTCTGGGGAATCTAGATGAGGTCTGTCTCTATAGCAGAAGGTGGTTGAGGCCTACCTCTACAGATAGGAACAGATAGGAAAGAGGTCACTAGGTCATTTTGGGCAGGCAAACAGGTGTTTTATTTCCTTTGTTGGGAAGAGGCCTCTGTGTGTTTAACATTCCTGGTTTCTCTAGTGATTTGTGGGTGCAAAGACCTTTATGCCATCAAGGAAGAAACAAAATACAATAGGAAGAGCATGGCAACCCCAGCGATGGCAGCCCCAGCATGGCAGCCTCAGCAATGGAAACACCAGCAAGACAGTGCCAGCAGCACCAGCAGCCACTTAACTCTGGGGAAGGCCTTATAGCTGATAGAATCAGCATGTGAGATATCTGAGAGAAGCATGAAGAGAGATTTAGAGGCCAATCATGTTTTATTATGCATGCATGTATGTGTGTATGAGTGTATGTATGTATGTATGTATGTATGTATGTATATATGTATGTATGTATGTATATGTGGGTATGTCTGTATCTCAAATCATTAGTACAAATGATTAGTGCAAAGCAATTTCCTGAGAACTACATCAGCATCTTCTGAGGGTGATACTTCTCCAGTGACCCACTTGTCTATGATTAGACCCACCTCTTAAAGGATCCACAACTTCTCTACACCGTCTTTCTGAAGATCAAGCTTCTATCCCATGATAGAGGGACATTTAAGCCATATACAAACTTTAGTGCTGCTTAGTAGCCATCATCTGGCTCTCTGTGATCTTTCTTTCCTTTGTATAAACACAGTCCTAGTTATGGTTACCACTGCTGTGATGAGTCACCACGAGCAAAGGAACTTGGTGAAGAAAGGGTTTATTGGGTTTGCTTCATCCTTACTGTTCATCATCTAAGGAAGTCAGGGTAAGAACCCAAACAGGAACCTGGAGGCAGGAGCTGATGCAGAGGCCATGGAGAAGTGCTGCTTACTGGCTTGCTCCACATGGCATGCCCAGCCTGCTTTGTTTTAGAAACTAGGACCTCCACCCTAGAGTGGGCAGCAGTGGTAACCATAACTAGGACTGTATTTATATCAAGAAAACCTTTTTGGTCTGAGACATTAAGCATGTTAGAACTCTTACTACAATAAACAGCCTATGTCCGTTAGCTCGGTTGATATAGCATTTCAAAGTAACATGCCCAGAATAGGAGGCCTGATCTCCCCTGCGCACCCCACATCTGTTAGTCCCCCAGTTTTTCCTCTTGGTAAATGGCAGCTTCAGCCTTCCAGTTATTAGACCAAAAATTCTTAACATCGTCCTTGACTACGCTAGAGTAGTAGCAGAGTTACTGCTGGCATGTATATGAACAAGAACAAAAGATGATTGCTGTGGAGGCTGCGTTCAATGGAAATGAAGGAGTAAGAATGAATATACATCCTAAGTTAAATGCATAGCGTTAACATATATGCAACATGTTACTATTTAATTTTAAGCATGTGGAAAAGGACATGCAATAGAAAAAAAAAAAACAACAGAGCAAGATAAAGAGGAAGGAAGGGTTAGACTGAGGTTCAAGGTTAGTCAGAGTTGGCCTTGGTGATGAAGAAACATTTTGGCAAGGAAAAGAGAACTGAAAAACTTTTGCCCTATAACCACTGGCGTGCAAATCTCTACCCCAAGACAACATCCATATGGCAGCATACAGACAGGGCCCTAAATGCCCAATTCACAATATCTGGCTCTGGTGTTTGTTATAGCCAGCCCTCCCCCAAATATGAGGCTCCTGACCTTTTTACCTTCTGTTTGTGACCGTGCAACTCTTATAACTCAAAAGTGTTTTCCCTGGGATCTGAAAGTCATTCTTTCATTCATCAGACGGCTGTGAAATGTCGACTTAAACCTTCCCAGTGTGATAGCACCAAGAATAAAAGATGAAATTCCTGTCCTTACCAAAGCCAAAGTCAACTCGAAGGGCTTCAATGTCAACCAAGCAGTTCTGAAAGGCATCTACAGTCACAGAAGGATCTTCACATCACCTACCTTCCCTGTGGCCCAAGAGGCAGCTCAAGTACCCAAGTACACACATGGATAAAGACATATGCTACACACAGATACGGACAACATAAAAAAGCAGAGCGATATGAAAGTGTAAGGACTTGGAAAGTAATAATATTTAAATGTGTCAAGGTTGAATTTTCTGCTTCTGAGTCCTGCCTCAGACTTGTGAGGATTTGAGAAGCTACTGTGGTGATTGCTGACCACATGGTTAACTACAAAGGGAATTAAATGTGTCTTGTCATGGTCTCTTACCTAAATTATGTTACTGTTTCAGATTACAACATAATTCACTTAAAATCATAACATTGTTATGAAATCAACAAGCGCCAGTGTCACTATTATTATAAATAATTCCAAGCAAAACTTTGGCGTCAAAAAAGAAGCATGGTTAGCATAGTACCTGGAGGTTTGACATAGCAAGATCCCCAGGTGAGACTAGCCTACGCTGCTCAGCAAGAATCCATCTCAAAACAAAACAGTGCATTTAAAAATATTTGTCCTATGGATTCTAGAACTAGCCATTTGTTTGAACTTTGTTATCATTTGGGTAAGTGGTAAGAAAAAAGTCTGAATCAGTTTCTTTCAGTAGAGCTGTAATAAAATAACCAACCTTGGGAGGTCTCACAATTACAGGACTATTTGGTGCACAGCAAGTGCCATGTATTATAAAAAGGTGAGGTCACATCGTACTTAAGAACTGATACTTTTTCGAGCATGTTGTTCCCAAAGGGTTTTTCTCTCTCTCCTCCTCTGTCCGAAATAACAGGAACTATAAAAAATTGTTACATGAACCAGGTGAGATATACCGAAGAGCTGGTAGGCAATTTCTCAACTACTGTCTTTTCTCTGTATATGACATTATGTGTGATAGGAAAAAGACCCTTATTTTGATTTACATTGTACTATAAACCAAAGCAAACGCGTCAAGTTCAGTTTGGCCGGTTTTTGGTTTCAGATCCTAAAATTACTGTGGCTGAACAAGTACACAGAAAATACGGAAAATTCTTTGCCAAACAAGGCTCGCTATACGTTTTACTCATCTTCTCATACTCTTAAAAAATCGAGTTTCTATATGTTTTTTTTTTTTTCTTTTATAACGGAAGCGAAATACACTATAGAGAAGTGGAAACAATACCCTTTGCACTTCAGACTGAGGTTACTGGCAACTCCCAAACCCTTGGGGTCAGTCCTCACATCAGGCAGTTCGCAGGGAACGCCTGCGGCTGCGCTGCTTACGTCATCACGGCTCAACGCACGGGGCGGGGCAAGTCTTACGGCGCCCGCCCTCCGATAGTTTCGGGTTTCGAGGCGGTGCGATCTCGGGTCTCCCTGTCCTAGAATCTGTCCTTGCGCGTGCGCAGACTCGTCGCTAGGAGGGCCAAGCAAGGGCGGCGGCTCCAGGTGCGGCGGCTGCTCCGGTGGCCTTGGCCAGCTCAGCCGATCCTGACGTCGCCTCTCGGCCGCCATGGCTGAGACGCATGCGGGCTTAGTCGGAGAGTCGGATCCGGTCTCTGCGGTCACTGCCAAAGCAGGACCTGAGATGTCCTCGCCTGGGACCTCGGAGTCCGGGGACTATGACAGCAACTGCGTGTTCTGCCGCATTGCGGCGGGTCAGGAACCCGAAACTGAACTCTTTGACTGTGAGGTGGGCGGCGACAGGCCGGGGTGGTGGGGACCCGACCACCAATCCCTGCTCCAAGGCTTGTCTCTGCGCGGACCATCTCAGGGACCCAGAGGTCTCCAGCGGTGCCTTTGCTGTTCAGTGGGGAGAGACAGTAATAGAACCAGGCACTCCCGCCTCCCTCTGCATGCCTTTACCGACACAGCAGCATCCGGTGTCCTTACTTTTATTGTAGGGAGTCTTCCTCTTCTCTAGATGGGAATTTTAAATTATGTATACTTCCAGTATCGTCAGAGAGTGTACAACTTGCAGAAAACAGGACATGGGAGTGGTGAAGAAGTGTGAATTTAGGCTGAAAAATAGGCTGGAATAGGGGTTTGGGACTGGGTCTGAAGTCGAACTGATACAGTTCATAGCTACACCATTGGCAAAAGATCTCTCTTCATCCCTTATCAACTGTGAGGACCTCATGAACTCCTTCCCTTTTCTTTACAAATCTCGACAAACCTGTGCAGATCAAGTGTAGTTAATCATACTTGCTGCGAGTTTGAGAGTGCAACAGACTTGTCATGCCTGGAAATTCCAGAAAACTCTCCCTTTCCCCTGGCTCTAACAATTTTTATATCTCATTATCCCCAATAAGGAGTTACTCTTTTGAGCTCTCTCGACGCTCTCTCTCTCTAGCGACTTACCATCTCGCATTTAAAATTCTCATTACACATATATTCATTGTAAACACAGAAGATGATTGGACTTATATAAGTTGTTGGTGTATAATTATACAAATAAGGGCAAAGGGAATTATTTGATTTTGAATAATCTGGGTTACCAGCATCATGAAGAATTTGTCTGAGAAACCTTTCCAACAAAAGTCAGAGATGATTCTTTGTCTCACAGATGTCTGTATAGTTTTCTTATTATATTTTTCAGAAATCATTTAAACAAAGGGCACAGCACATATTCTCAGCAGGGGGCTTACCAGTACCAAGGGCAGTGTTTTACTCTTTGTGTATGAGTCACCAGTATACATATAATACACAAATACCATGCCTGGTATTCATATTTCATGGTATTGATATGAATTATTTTTAAAGGGCTCTTAGAAGTAGCCCAGTGGTGGTGGTACACACCTTTGATTCCATCACTAAGAAGGCAGAGGCAGGAAGATCTCTGTTGGAGGCCGACCTGGCCTATACAGTGAGTTCCAGGACAGTCAAGGCTACACAAAGAAATCTCTTGAAAAAAAAACAGAAAAAACAACTAGCTAAACAAAACAAAACAAAACAAAACAAAACAAAAAAGGAATGAAAGAAAGGGGGCTCTTGGAAATGAGAAATGAAAAACTGTTTGAGAAACCATAGAAATGTTGCCATGCCTGAGCCCATACTCAGCAATATTAGCTGATTTAACTTCCCTTTTGCTAATTAAAATCGTCAACACCTTAGATACCACGGTGCTAAGATGTTCTTGGAAATGTACTTGCTTGTTTTAGATAGGAAGGAACAGTTACTGGGAAGAAATTGTTGTAGCTATGTAAAAAATATTTTTGAGAATTTTTTTTTTTTTTAAGGAAAATATTGGGAAACAGTAGAAGCAGGTTCTAGAGTAGTCTGTAAAAATCACAACTAAAACAGCATGGTAGGCCATTACACAAGATAGCTTTTCTGCTTCGTGCTTAAAAAGAAGACTATCCTAGAAATAATTTCATAGCTGTGTAGTGATTCTTTACATTCCTTTCGATAGGCATTCAGTACTTTATTGTGTAGTTTTACCAACATTATCGCTGAGTTGGGGACAGTTGTCGTCTTCTCAGTGTTTTGCTCTGGGAAGTTGTACTATAAAGAACAACTGTAGCCGGGCGGTGGTGGCACACGCCTTTAATCCCAGCACTTGGGAGGCAGAGGCAGGCGGATTTCTGAGTTCGAGGCCAGCCTGGTCTACAGAGTGAGTTCCAGGACAGCCAGGGCTACACAGAGAAACCCTGTCTTGAAAAACCAAAAAGGAAAGAAAAAAGAAAAGGTGTGACCAGAGGTGTAGCTCAGTGGCAGAACTTGCCAGGCGTGTAAGCATACTAGGTCCTGGGTCTGATCAAACTAAAACAAAAACAAAGAAAACAAAAATACATGTATGTATACATACAGATAATTTTGTATTTTGGCACTGTATCTTTGGGATTGGATTTTTTTTTTCTTAATAATGGTTGGTTCAGTAGTACAATAGAAGACACTAAGATCACAGGACCGGTTTCAGTATTTTGACAGCTTAGTGGAAATGCAGTTAACAGCTAACTGAATTATCCAGTTCCTTTGGATTTAAATTTAAAAAGTTTATCTGTCATATTGGTTTGTGGTGTATGTGTACATGTGCACATGTAGAAGCCAGAGATGAGTGTTGGCTGTCTCTTTTATTGCTGTTCACCTTATTGCCTTAGACAGAGATGCTCACTGAGCCTGAAGCGTGCAGATTTGGCTAGACTTAGTGGCTGAACAACCCCTCCAGGACCCCACCTCCACCTTCTAGCACTGCTACACAACAGACTCTGTGTGGTGCTGGGTCTGAACTTGGGTTGTCAGCTTTCATCAGGGATTCGTCTCTCCAGCCCAAGGCTTGATGGTTTCTTCTTGACCTTTTCTAAAACATTCCATCGACACCAGTGCTTATGTCTACACTTAGAAAGACCGTAATAAATGGATCAAAATGTAGGCTCTGTGCCTGGTATCTTAGCTAATTAATGGTTAATAGTATGGGTCTGAGGTTCTCATGACACTGAATCCTGATTCCTGGAACACAGAATTGATGGATAACACTGCATCCAGGGAATTTTGCTGAGAAAAACTGTTTATTAATTTAACTTTTAATTTTGAGCAAAAAAACTTAAAGCAAGGATGAGAAAATATATAAATAGTAAAATTTAAAAGTGAGATTTCGGTCTGGAGAGATGGCTCAGCTGTTAAGAGCACTGACTGCTCTTCCAAAGGTCCTGAGTTCAGTTCCCAGAAACTACATGGTGGCTCACGACCATCTGGTGTGTCTGAAGACAGCTGCAGTGTACTCATATACGTTGTTAAAAAACTTAAAAGTAAGATTTCTTTTTTTTTTTTTCTCTGTTCAGGGTTTCCTTTTGTAGCCTAGCCTACAGGCTGTGCTTGAACTGTTTCTATAGACCAGGCTGGCCTGGAATTCACAGAGATCCCCCTGCCTCTGCATTTTGAATGCTGGGATTAAAGATATATACCAGCACTGCCAGGCTAAGAGATTTCTGGCAAGAAAGTTTTAATAAATTTTACTCATAATTCTTCCTTGAAATCAACTTAATATAACAAATGCCTCATGACAGAAGCTAAAGCATATTTTTGTGAATTTAAGTAAGGCACAGTTATAAAATTGCTCATCAGGCCTATATTGTAATGAAAATGCCATCTCCCTGTGCTTAAGTCACAGCACAGCAGAATAATATTGGGAATTTTGTTTTTTTAATTTACTAACCAATATACATCTCTCTTTAGAATGAAGACCTGGTTTGTTTCAGAGATATCAAGCCAGCAGCACGTTATCATTATCTGGTGGTGCCAAAGAAGCATATTGGAAGTTGCAAGGATCTAAACAAAGATCACATAGAAATGGGTAAGATGATAACAGTATTCTTTGTGGCTATATCACATTGAATTCTCTTTAAATATGGCAGTGACAATTAAAAAAGAAAAAAGTCTATTCGAATTATCAAGAAGAAAGTAAGACTTCTTGGAACATTCTATTTAAGAAAACCAAGTAGAAATTTAAAAAAAATGACAGTATACTTTCCATGTATCTGTCATACTGACTTTAATTAGTAACTTGTGGCCATTTGATCTCATATATTAGCCACAGTGGATTTGAAGCAAATTTCAGATGTGAGAATATTTAATTTTTAAAATCTTTTAAGAGGTAATGAATAGTGCCTTATTCTATTTTATTCTGTTTTTTAAGACTGGTCCTCAGTATCTTAGCACTAGCTGGCATAGAACCCACAGAAGCCTCAGAGACTTTGCATGTATGACCATGCCTGGCTTTCCTTTGTACTTTTAAATGATGGTTTTCTTGACTTTGAAATTGAAAGATGCTATGAAAAATTATAAACAAGTTAAGTTGTATTATAACCTTATATTGCCTGATAATTTCAGATGCAGATAAATTAGCACCATAGTTTAGTTACGAGGTCTTTGTTTTGAACTTTTAGCTTCTGAAAGGGAGATTCGAATTTTGTTTCTTTGAGAATTATTCTGTATTACCTACTCAGTGCTTCCTTCAACTTTTTTCTGATACTTTTTTGTAAGACATTTTTTCAGTTTATTCCAGGCCTGTTTCAGTAGCCTTTCTCACCAGGGTCTGGGTTTAGTTGGCAGTACTGTATGGTACTCTATAACAGATAAATCAGAGTAGACTCTTTAGAGGTAAGAAAACTCTTTAGACAACAAATCTTGGTGGTATAGCATTATTCATGAGCTGGTGGGTGACTGAATTACCAGTTTGAAAGTTGATTCTAACTAATAAAAAATTCTTTACTTATTTGTTCTAACCATGTGCTTTACAACATATATTATTTATAAACATATTTATAAACATTATGCTTATAGACATAATATTTACTCTATAGACATAATATTTAGTATTTCTTACTAAAAGTTTTTATTTCTTTGGATATTTACTAGAGATTATATAACCTCTTAGGAAGTTTTATTTTATCTTCAAGGTAGAGGTAACTTCATGGAAATTAGAAGCAATAACTAATTATTATAGCTGGTACATATCAGATGTTATAAATATTGACCCTGGTGTCACTAGGAATTTCATTATCTCATCCTCTCTCTGCTTCTTACGTGAATATTTTCATATCAAAATCTTAAAAGTTGTTGCACTTAACTTTTATGTAATTTATAAAGTGACAAAGCTAATATGTCCATGGAAGGATGTGGTAACAATGTCAACACCTACTATTACTGATACTTAATAGAATCCCACTTTCTTGCAGAGTGCATGGTCTTTAAGAGCATATGTTCACCCAGGTAAAACATACTCTAAGCATCAAAATAAAGTTTGTAGCACTTACTGTGCTTGAAATCTTACAAAATATATTATTTGAAGGCTATGGAATTAAATTAGACATTTAGCATGGCAGTAAATATTTTTATGTTAAACAGACTTATAGTTAAGTAAGTATGTCAAAAAAAGAATTTTTAAATGAAATAACACATTTCTAAGTAAGTTCAAAGTAAATCAAAAAAGAAAATACTCAGTTTATAAGTAAATAAAAAGACATATTAAACATATTAAGATTCATGGAGTATAGCTAAAGTACCTAGAAGGTCATTTGTAGCTTTGGTTGCTAATATGAGAAAGTGAGTCTTTAGGAGCTGGAGAGGCAGCTCAGTAGGTAAGCGTGCTTCCTGCTCTTCCAGAGGGCGAGCACTTCACAATTGCTTACAATTGCCTGTAACTCCAGCTCCAGGAGATCTAGCATTCTCTTCTGGCCTCTGAATGACATTATAACTTTTATTTTTTGTGTATGTGTGTGTCCAAATGTATGTATGTGTACTATGTAAAAGGTCAGAATAGGTGTCATATCCCACAGAACTCGAGTTACAGACAGTTAAAAGTGGCCGTATAGGTGCTGGGAACCAACACACCCACATAACATATACACACATAAATAAAAATAAATCTTTTTTTAAAAAGAGAAGAAAATGAGTTTCAAAATAAGAAACTTGAGTTTCTACTTGAAGATAGCAGAGAATAGGGGCTGGAGAGATGGCCCAGGGGTGAAGGACACTGACTGTTCTCTGAGAGGACATGGGTTTGGTTCCCAGCACCTACACAGCCACTTTTAACTATCTGTAACTCCAGTTCTGTGGGATATGACTCCTATTCCGACCTTTTACATAGTACACATACATACATTTGGACACGCACATACACAAAAAATAAAAGTTATAATTAAAAAATACAATTAAAACATAGGTAAAGATAAAATAAATACCCCAAAGAAGTAAAGTTTTAGTGAGCTTACTGTATACCATAGTATAATATAGTTTCTTTCCTGGTTTACAGTTGAAAGCATGGTAGCTGCCGGAAAAACCATGCTGGAGAGGAATAATTTCACAGACTTCACAGATGTGAGGTATGTTCACTGTGAGTAGAAACTAGCATTCTTAATTTTTCTGAAGTTTGTCTCTCATGAGAAGGGAAGCAGCGGCGGCCGAGTTATGCTTCAGGTGCCATATTCTGCGACGTGAGGAAGAAGTTCATTGATGGTATAAACGTAATAGACCCTTTTTCCATGCCTCAGCATCTACCCAAAACTTCACTTATAGTTTGGACAGACAAGTTTTACATACAATAGGGATGTAAATATTTACATATGTAGAATATGTAAATAGTTCTGTGGGATATGACACCTATTCTGACCTTTTACATAGTACACATACATACATTTGGACACACACATACACAAAAAATAAAAGTTATAATGTCATTCAGAGGCCAGACGAGAATGCTAGATCTCCTGGAGCTGGAGTTACAGGCAATTGTAAGTTAATTACATACAATAGGCATGTAAAACAAGACAAAAAAGTCCTCTCTTTTTGTAGTTCTATATATTAACTCTTATAGAATTTGGTGAACTATATTTACTTCTGCAGACTTACATGGTTTAGAAATACATTGTTGGGAATAAGGAGTTGGTTTGGTG
Organism: Arvicanthis niloticus; assembly: GCF_011762505.2. Classification (NCBI taxonomy): domain Eukaryota; kingdom Metazoa; phylum Chordata; class Mammalia; order Rodentia; family Muridae; genus Arvicanthis; species Arvicanthis niloticus. The sequence goes on from NC_133438.1 coordinate 13,829,265, forward strand.
GGCAAGAGTGTAAGCCCAGGGACCCAAGTCTGAGCCTAGAATTCAGGTCAGAGTCCAGCATGGTATAAGTGTACCTGAAGTCAGGATAGGAGCAGAGAGGAGGTTCTGGGGCTTGCTGGCTGCTGGGCTACCTCCAGGTTTAGAGAAAGGTCCTGTCCCAAGATAGACGATCAATTATGACACCCAGCCACAAGTGTACACACGTATACACCATCATCAGGCTTCTAACAGAAAGTTAACTTGAATTTATTGTTTGCTGAACAATTGCTTTTTAAGAATTAAATGCTTTTCTATGTAAAAGAATGAGCTTATAAATGTTTTTTATAAATTAGGAAATTATGGACAAATGTCATCTAAGTTGTTTTAGTATTTAACAAGAACCTTTTCTGATGACAATTTTTTTTTTTTTTTTTTTTTTTTTTTTGGTAATAATTGATATTACTATGGAAATGTTGGTTAGTGTCTGGGTATTGTATTAAAGGCAAAAGCCTGCCATCTACTGGCTATGTCTTATAGTCAACAAACACTGCCTGAATGTCTAGTACATTTGTGTTGAGGGTCATTTACAGGAGCATATCTTTGCAGAATTCTTATTATGGTAAGTACCAAAGTGACTAATAAAAATGCAAGTCAACTTTTTAGAAGTTGCATGAGGCTATCTTTGATAAATGGTGTGAATTGTCTATGAACTTCAGCATGAAGGACTTTGGCAATACTTGTGCATAAAGAAGACAGTAAAAGACCTATGAATGGCAATTCGCTCACCTCTGAATAATTTGCCTCTGACTTGATTTCCATGTGACCTCAGACGCCCTGCGATGAGCCATCAGTATCCTCTTGTGTTTCAGAATGGGCTTCCATGTGCCTCCGTTCTGCTCCATCTCTCATCTGCACCTTCATGTGATGGCACCAGTTAAAGAGTTTGGCTTCTTATCAAAGGTGGTTTACAGGCGGGATTCATACTGGTTTGTCACAGTAAGTAATCCTGTCACAGCAGCGGCATGCAGCAAACTTAAAGTGTTTGTCGCTTCTGTTTTTTTTTTTTTTTTTTTTATTGCACTCGACAAAGAGTTCTATTTGGCTTGACCACTTATCTTAATAACTGCACCCAGAAAACAAACACACACACACACACACACACACACACACACACACACACACACATCTCCAGAAATGTGTGTACATTTATTTATTTTACATTGGTGAATATTGAACCAGATCAACCCCACCTTTACCCCTGAGATGTGTGTTATCCAGATTGTCCTTGAAATTAAGATCTTTCTACCAGTCTCCTGAGGAAGCCGGGATTACAGGCTCATGCTACAATTCCCAGTTCCAAATAATATTTTTAACTTGAGGAATTTTCTTGGCAATCTGATTCTATAGGATGAAAAGCAGGACATATATACAAAAGCAGAGCTTTAAGAATTTAGATCTGGGCTGGGTGGTGGTAGCATATGCCTTTAGTTCCAGCACTTGGGAGGCAGAGGCAGGTGGATCTCTGTGAGTTTGAGGCCAGCTTGGTTTACAGAGTTAATTCCAGGACAGCTAGGGGTACACTAAGAAGTCCTGTCTCAAAAACAAACAAACAAACAAACAAACAAACAAACAAAAAACCAAAATTCACATTAGATATAAATTCTGGCTTTTCTTAGTTGAAAGATCACATACAGATAGTTTTAAAAGCGCATGCTCTTTTTACTTTGCACTACTAGGGGATATAATGCAGTTCAGTATTTTCATATTTCCTCTGCTGGTACACACATGCCGTGTTTTTTTTTACCACATCCCAACCATAGTCATAAGCTTATTATAATCAAAGAACCAACACTGATACATCATCCCTACCCAAGGCGTTAGCTCACTTCAGGTTCCACTCTTCTTGCCATATTTCCTGTAGGTTTGGGTGGATGTCGGCATGTGCCCCCCACTGTAGGTCCACACAGAATCATCACTTCCCGACAAACCCTCTGTGCTCTGCTGTTGGTTGTATTCTCCTTCTCTTCCTTAGCTGCCAGTAATATTTTTAATGTCTCCAAAATTTTCCTTTTCAGAACTTATTTGTTCGCCATCCTTCCTTCTTTCCTTCCTTCCTCTTTTACTGTTTATGTTTTTTTTTGAGACAGGATCTCACTATGTAGCTCCAGCTCTCCTGGATCTTAGACTGGGCTGCCCCCTAACTCATGGATCTGCGCGCCTCTGCAGATCCCTGAGTGCTGGGATTGAGGCATGTGCCACAACACCGGGCCTTCAGAGTTTCTTATAATTGGAACCTCACAGGATATAACACTTTCAGAGTGACTTGTGTCATCTAGTAATATGATCTTGGTTCTTATATATCTAGTTTAAGACATTTTTAATATTGCATTTATTTTTCTTTTCTTGTAGAAGCTTTCTAATATTTAATGTTACTTGGAATCTGCCAGTTTATCTTACTTTTACTTTACTATAATCTATAGAACTATTATATTTTCTTTTTGCAAGATATTTCTAAAACAAAATATGACATTTCTTGCCCTTTGGTGTTACAAGGAAAATTATCTAACAGAGGCACTGATAACTAAATTGAACCATATATTCATGTTTTTTAAATTTATTTTTTTATTACAGGTTGATTATTTTCTTGAAAAGCTAAGAAAATAAAAATGTGAACCATGGACAAGTTGCTTACCGGACTCAGAGGAGCGACTGGTTTTCTCTCACTGAAGGCTAATTGCAGTCTGAAGGGTTGCAGGCTCATTCATAACACGACCACTAAGCAGCCTTACACTTGTTTCTGAATACCTGTTTGCTGATATATGTCATAGTTATCTGAGAATTTCCTCACTGACTTCTTTATTTTAATGTTCATTTATGTAAAGCTTTATGCTTAAGATACTACGCCTAAAAGTCCATTTAATACCAATTCTGCTAATCAAGATGCATCCTATAATTTTTTTTAAAGTTCAAGTTTCATTTATTAATGAATAATAATTTGGGATGAAGAAACTGGCATAAAAATTTTGAACCTTATTACAGTGAAAGAGAAAAATTAGCCATTTTATGAGAGTTCTGTAGTCTTCTACATACATTTTCAAAATAAAGAATACCATGCCACCAATATTGTGTGATCTTGATGATAGATGATATATATGTGTCACTTTTAACTGGTTTTACACACACACACACACACACACACACACTCACACACACACACACATATTAGTTTCCCCTTAGCCATAGGGAAGATATTCTCTGAGTTTCTCAGTGAGTACACATAACCTGGGATAATGCCAAAACCCATAACATATCCTGTGCTTTTTTATTATATGCATACCATAGACAAATAGTTTATAACAAGCATATTAAGAGATTAATGACAACAATGTTAATAAAAGTTATGACAATATACAATTAAAATACTGCCAATGTTCATGATTGCACTTTGTTGCCATATTAAGTTGAATACAGTGAGTCTGATGCTATGACAGTTAACCTAATAACTGAGGTGGGAACTGTGAGTAATATATATAGACTGTGTGGATGGTTCTCATCCCAGGGGTAGAGAGGAATGCTGTGAGATTTCATTTTTCTGTGCAGAATTGCATGTAGTTTACAATATGTGGATTGTTTATTTCTGACACTTTCATTTACTATTTGGTGTTAATCATAGGTAACTAAAACTATAAAAGTTAGGTCACAAAAGGTGAAAGTTTAGACAAGAGGGAACTACTTTAATGTACTTTTAAATGGATGCTTATGATAACCAGCAACATGTTTATCTTAACAAAACTTATGTGCAGTTTTCCCTGTCAGGAGACAAGGAAGAAACACAAATTAGTAATGTACGAAAAGTGACAGAAGTTGTTGTCATATGGTACTTTTTTTATCAAAAGAAAATGAAAGTAAATAGTGGCTAGATCAACTCTTATGAAAAAGACTTGATTTGAAATAGAGACATAAAGAAGTTTACCTTGATAGCATAGTGCTAATACTGTTGGCATATCATTCAGTGACAGTGTTTATTGGGAGTTGTTCTTGAGGTATCAACAGACACAGTAGTGACTGAAGGAGAGCAGGTGGTGAAAGCCAGTTCTACATTGTGCCAATGTCTAGTAGTGTTATGTAACTGTGCAGCAAGAAAGAAGCATAAAGACTAATGCATTATAAAAATCTAAGATTTCTGGCTTTTTTTTTTGATTGTTTATTTTGGCATGTTATTGTGCAATTTTAAATAACACACCACTTATTGTAGTTCTTGGTTATAATATCTATAGTTAAGTGTTGTGTAGTATGATTAAAATTCATTCATTTAGCAAATAGTTTTTAATATTTAATGAGTGCAAAACACTACTGGGATCCAGAGCTAAAAAAATGATTGCTATCAGCCTGCATTCGGTTGCCAATGCTATGAGAGTAAGACAAAAATATTATTAGATTTTAGTGTGTTAAGTGTGGCAATGTTCAGGCAAGTGGCCATGAAATGGAGACCTCTGATGAGAATAGGAAGAGGTAGCACACATTGAAACTCAAGACTCGGTGTTAGACAGACTGGAGGTGGGAAAACTGAGAACCTTGAGTTCTGTTTCCACTGTTAATTCATACAAACTTCTGAGTGTCGGTTTACTCACTAGAAATAGAGAAAAGGGTTATGGGCTCTCAAAAGTAGACGTATAGGTTTACAGCACTGCTTTGTAAAATAGCTTTCTGATTGTTTATATGGCTGACATTTTTTTCTTTACTAGTAAAAATATGATGAACTTTACGAAAAGTGCAACCTTGGAATCTTTTACGCTATGAATTTGCAGTGATGCAATTGGTCACATTAATGATAGTACATGGAATGTGGTTAAGGGGGTTTTCAGATGCCTTTAGAGACCTTTAAAAATGTAATTAGCGGGTTGATTCTGTTTGTGTAGGTTTATATCCTCTTACGGGGGCTCAGTGGGTCTGGTGATTACTGCCAGGTATGAAATCCTGAGGCCCTGGGTTAGAGCTCTGGACCTGTGTGCAGGTGGAACAAGAAAATAAAGGAGTCTACAAAGTTGTCCTCTGACCTGCACACATGACCTCTATGTATTGCTGCCCCCCCCAATACATGACCTGTATGTATTGCACACATACACTGATAACAAAAATAAAATATAAAATCCTTAAAAGAACATTTGTAGTATACACTTTCTTTACTCATAAAGATGAATAGTCAAATTATAATTAAAATCTACTTAGACTTTTAGGTAGTATCCAGTCCTGTGTTATCTATCCATGATGGCACTTCAAAGCTAAGCTAATTAGTAATGTGTCTTATTTACCTTTGTATTGCTATGAAGAAACACAATGACCAAGGCAACCCTTATAAGAGAATACTTTGAGTTGGGGGCTGGTGTACAGTTACAGAGGTTTAGTTGTCAGTGTGGTGGCATGCAGGTAGCTCTGGAGCTGTAGATGAACGCTGCATCCTGATCCATAGGCAGAGAGAGACACTGGGCCTGCAAGGGCTTTGGAAACCTCAGAGCCCATGCCCAGTGCCCAGTGCCACTTCCTCCATCCTTCTTCATTAAGGCCATACCTAGTTTTTCTTTATTTTTTTTTAAGATTTATTTTATGTATATGAGTACATTGTTGCTATCTTCAGACACACCAGAAGAGGGCATCAGAGCCCATTACAGATGGTTGTGAGCCACCATGTGGTTGCTGGGAATTGAACTCAGGACGTCTGGAAGAGCAGTCAGTGCTCTTAACCACTGAGCCATCTCTCCAGCCCCACCTAGTTTTTCTAATCCTTCTCAAACAGTTCTACTCCCTGGTGACTAAGCACTCAGACATGAGTCTGTGGGCATCATTCTTTTTCATGATAATATGTTAAAGAATAGTCAGTTATAGAGTCCAGCAATAACTGCCTACCTATATAAGTTTTCTAGTCAAGTTTCATAAATGCAAATAAAGAGGGATCCTCAACTGGGTGTTGTGCACAGGCCTATAATTTCAACACTTGGGAGGGGGTTGGTGAAGATAGAGTTTGAGGCCAGTCTGGAATACACGAAAAGTAACTTTAGGGCTGAAGAGATGGCTCAGTGGTTAAGAACACTGACTTCTAGAGGTCCAGAGTTCAATTCCCAGCAACCACATGATGGCTCACAACCATCTGTAATGGGATCCGATGCCCCCTTCTGGTGCATCTGAAGAGAGCCATAGTGTACTCATATACCTAAAATAAATAAATATATTTTTTTAAAAAAGTAACTTTAAAGTGTATTTTACTGGATTTTCATTTATGTAGTAGTTTGTAAAAGTGTTCTTGTATTTTAGAGTATTATCCTAACAACTTATCAGCTAAAATAACTTACCCTTTATTATCAGAATGATTTTTATTGTGATGAGGGGGGGGGGGAGAGGAGACGGGTGCGATAGTTTTAAGGATTTGGCTCTTGGGATTATAGTAGTACTCCCTTCAGAGTCAGAACCCAGAAAGGCAAATAGACCCAGCAGAAAGTCCTTGTGGCTGGTTTGTAGCTATTAAACCAGAGAGTGGGGATGTTGGAAAGTCCATCATCTTGGCTACAGGTAATCCCTCCTCACTTCTGAGTAAAGCTTTTGAGGTGTAGCCTGTTTGGGTAGGAGCACCCATAGCCAGGTGAGTGAATCATGGTTCTCTAGAAGAAAACCCAATAAACTCACTGGTTCCTTGGAGTGAACTTTGGTGACACTGTGCCTTGTTTTGTTGTTGAGATTTTAGTAGACATGGTAGCTTACATTTCTCCCCAGTGAAGGATTTTAGCAACATTAACAAAGGCAAATCCCTTTTTTAAAAAGCAGGAATTCTCATTAAAAAACAACAAAAAACCTTTCCCAATGTTATGTCTTGGCCCCACGCAATAAACTATACATTGAAGTTTGAATATTATTATACCCAGTACTTGTAACTGTTATCTGTAGGAGGCAATATTCCAGTTTCTATAAGAAAATTGAAGCCCGCAGATGTTACAAAATTTGCCGAGAGTTTTCAAGAACTGACGGAGGAGTTGGAAGAAACAGTCCAGGTGGAGTATCACGGGGGAACTGCGCGGGATCATCGCAGCCTGCCCCTCAAAACAATGCATCTCTCACAGGGGGAGCATGGCAGGATAACCACAGACAGCACGATCTGGCTCTGCCCCTTCATGGCCCTTCCTAGAAGGGGGTACCTGTCACCGTTCCTGGTCGAGAGCTTCCGTTTCCGGCTCTGGGGTGAGGCTCGGCGGAAACTTGGCTCCAGGGAGGAGGAGGAGGGGGCGGGCCCTTGGAGGGCGCGCAGGCGCACGGTAGCAGCCGCAATGGCGCTCCCGGGCTCCTTGAATCGCTATCTGCTGCTCATGGCACAGGAGCACCTGGAGTTCCGCCTGCCGGTAAGCGATCCTGGGGTGCGGGGCGCAGAGGCTCGCAGTCCGCACGCGCCGGCTTGGGAGTCTCTGCGGGCAGCTGCGCACGCCTGGATTGGGGCGAGGATGAGGCCGCTGGCCGGACCGAGTCCCCAGCAGCCTTTCGCCAGGACCGAGCCTTGCCATTCAGCCCTCTGCACGTGCGCCTGGCGCCGCAGTCAAGCCGGTGAACCTGCGCTCGGTGGAGTGTGAGCGAAGTGTCGAAATAGGTTCAGGCATGGTGTGAGACTCGGGGTGGTACTTGATGAAGTTGGGGGGGGGAAAGCTTTTTATTTACTCCAACAGTTTCTAGAGCGCCCCAAGTCGCGTGCCCAGAACGCTGAGGATGCGCTGACTGACAGGCGGCTCTGCCCTTAAAAGAGCCGAATGTTTACGTAGGCTCAGGGCTAGCAGCCGCAAAAGCATAGTCATAACTTTGTGAAATGCAATGATGGAGGGCACTTTGTGGGAGCCTTTAGAGTATGGGAGCCTTTAAAAAGGGAGTCTTTGTCCATTGATGAATAGGGCATGTTGCCTTTCAGGGTGAGGATGACATGAGCTACAGTATTGGCTCATACAGTATTGGGGGGGTGGCTTTTTTTTTTTTTTCGGGAAGACATATGAGCTACAGTATTAGCTGGACCAAGGAAATACGTACATTAGAAGTGTACACTGTTGTCCATTACTAGTCAGCAGTTAGTTATGTAGCAGAGAGAGAAGTAGGTTGATGGACCAGAGAAAACAGAGTTGAGAACTCAATAGCTTGGAAGAGGATCTCAACAGTTTAAAAAGGGAAGAGGCAGGATTAGATTGTTTTTAAGAGAAAGTAAAACGAAGGACAGACTCGAGGGCAATAAGACTGGAGCTAATAAGAATCTGTTGGAATATTAAGTGATTAAGAAATCTAATCTAGGGTGAGCAATAAGAGAACGGGATAGAGTGGCGGTGTAGGAGAGGAGAGCAAATCTAGATTGCTATAAGCATTTGTCATTGTCCTGCCTAAGAAAACCCGGAAAGGATGAGGTTTCTTTAACTTCGTGTTCAAAAAGTGGTGAGCCACTGGGACTGAAGAGGTGGCTCACTGCTTAAGAATACTCACCGCTCTTCCAGAGGACCAATGCCCAGCACCTGTAGGACACTGCCTACGGCAATTTGTAACTTCAGCTCCAGGCGGGGCCCCACACTTCTGGCCTCCATAGGCACCAGGCCTTCCTTACTTTTGTGAGTGTACCCACAGGTTTAAAAAAAAAAAAAAGTGGTAGGCCAAATACAGATGCTTGGAAGCTCAGACATTAAAGGAAAACAGGAAGGAGAGAAGCAACATGCCAGACATAAGGAGAGAGTGAAGGTTTCACAAGCAGGGATGGGTAGTAGTGAGTGTACATGCTTTGTGGTTAAGATGGAGGTTATGACTCCTGAGGAGATAAAGAACGAGGGAAGGGAAATACGGCAGACTTCTCTCAATCAGAACATAGAAAGGGAGCATACAAGATACAGTTAGGGAGCACTTGGGGAGTAGACCTAAAGAGAGAACTGAGCTTTGGGCGCCAGCATCTTGATTGTTCTACTGTGCTGATCTCTGCATAGGGATATCCTACCCCCTCTGGTAGCTATGGTAACATATGTGTCAAGAATTGGAGAGCCAAAGGGCATGGCAGTATTCACAAGATCTGAACATCAAATTGTAATTGTACTCCATGTTTCATCATGTCTCATATTCCAATCTGTGTTGTAAAAGAGCCCTTGGGCTGTCTTCACTGATGCACTGACAGTCTGCCCTGGTTTATGATTCATCCCCGTGCCGGGATTGAATTTAACCCTCCCTACTTCTCTATACATCTTTTTATTCTATGATATTCATGGCAATTTATTTTCTTTTTTTTTCTTTTCTTTTTTTCTATATTTTATTTACATTTCAGACGCCATCCCCTTTCCACATTTCCCCTCCCTAGAACACCCCTGTCCCATGCCCCCCCTTTCCTTTTTGCTTTTATACAATTTTTTAAAATGTTAATCAAAGGATTTATAAGTTTGGTAATGCTCAATCGGAAGTGTAACCCAATACCCAACCTAGATATATAAACTGTCTTTGACTGGTGGAGACATGTGAACATCTGCCTCCATGCCCCCTCTCTCTTTCTCTCTCTCATCACCTAGCTTCTCCTCTTCTTCATCTTCTCTCCTTGCTCCATCTCTTCCTCTCAATACTCCTTCCCACTTAGCTCCTCCTACATATCAGTCTTCCTGTTAAAGTAGAACTTTTCTCTCAAAATACAGTTAGAGCATACTTATTCCTAATTGTACCAGTGAGGTACAAGGTAGTTCTAATACCCAGTCCATCACTCTGTTGACTAACCAGAAGCTCTGTCATGTCTTCTAAGTAAAACACTTACTTTTGATCCTGGCTTTTTGGCTTTAGAATGAATGTCAGCTGAAAACCATCTACTCAGATCTTTTCTCTCAAAGTAAATAGCCAGGGGCAATTTATTTTCAATCATTCACCCCCAACTAAAACTAATAACCATCTTGTGCAAGAAGTAACTTGATGCATACCCAAAGAGAACTAGACGTGCCATTTGTTGCTCACATCTCTCAATTGTTTGTGATTTGGAGTGGGAAACTTGATAATGGTATTGTTCTCTCCTGATGGCCACTGTCCTGGTATAAAGACCTTCTGGAAGGGAGGCAAAGAGAGTGTTGGCGACCAGCAGCAGGGACACTTAACGTCTTAGTTACTTCCTCATAGGGCCAATGTGGAGGGATAGAATTTACTTGCTGTATCTCATTTAAGCAAACAATTTGTCACTGTGACAAAGCAAAGTACTTGTGCAGTCATTCCATGTTTATCAGTACAAAGAGATTACTTGAAGAATATATACATTCTTTGGTCAAATTTCCTCATGCATGTTACATTTTAATGTTCACTCTGGGCAGGTATGGTGGTGCACTCCTGTAATCTCAACATTTGGCAAGTAGAGCAGGTGAATCAAGAAGGCAAGGCAGACTTGGTTATATGACAGTCTCAAAGACAAACAAACACAGACTATATTAGCTCTTTCTAATTTTATTACTAGTCTGAAAGGTTAACCATGTACTTGTATGTCTCGAACTCACAATTATGCTCCCTAACTAATTATTTTGTTTTCTAACATCTTCAGATTATGTTTAATAATTAATTTTGTTTTTACTAGTTGATTATTTCATTTACTAATCTGTAGCATCGGTAAAAAAATTTTTTTTCACCTTCCCAAATCAGGACAGAACAGTTTCTGATGAAATGTATAACATTCTTTTGCAGCTCATGTATAAAATTTCTTAGAGATTGCTAACCATGGTTTAGGACTATAAACATCTCAGAACTCTATATTCCAATTGCCTGATGCTGATGCCTGTATGCCTCAGGTAGATATCAGCCTACTCTTTTATTTCTGACATTAGACCTGCTTTTCCTAGCAGACTGAGCTTAAAGGGTTTAAAATGCACATTAGTCACTTGTCGGACTTAACTGGAAGGAGCAGAGGTTTGTTTTGACTCACGACTTTGGAGAGTACAGTTGGAGGCATAGTGGAGTGGCTTGGTCTGAGGCAGGGTTATGAGGCAGCTGCATGTTCACTTGACTCATACGAAGAAACACGGAACAGGCTGGAATCATGTGGGAATAATTCTCAAAGCCTGCCTCTTAGTGATGGACTTAGCCAAGGCCTCCTAAAATACTCTCTAGTGTTCAAAGTAGTATTTCAAGCTAAGCACTGACCTGAAAAACATGAGCCCTTGGGGAACATTTCTGCCTCAAACCATAACAAAATGTATTTTCTCTGTTTTCAATACAGGAAATAAAGTCTTTACTGTCACTGTTTGGAGGCCAGTTCATTAACAGTCAGGAAACTTACGGAAAGGTAAGGTAATTTTTTTTTCTTTTTTTTTAAAGGGAATAGGAAGTGGTTTATTTTGGAGCCATCTTGAGTGATGATGGCCTGGGAACACAGATTAACATTACCCTAAATTTTGTGTCCCAATGCAGCAGTTTTCCTGGTTTTACAGAACAAAGAAAGTCATAAACTAAGGTAAGGCTGAAATATGTCCCAATATCCATCAGAGAGGCGGTTATAGCAAGATGTAGGAAGCGACTCTACAGGCCTGAGATGCTAAGGATGACGTTCTCAGCTCTTGCTGGGGGAAGCGTTTTTTATCTATTAGTGCAGTATGCTAGTTTGTACACAGAGGTGGGCTGAAGCTGGCCCAAGGCAGGTCCTACAGTTCTCAGCAGTCATTCAGTCTCTGAACACAGCTTCTTTCCTGAGTTCTTGGTTACCGTTGCCCTGATTGGCCAAGCCTCACAGTTGTGCATACAGGCGCCATATGTTTTTTTCTAAGGTCTTGGAGCCAGGACTGCTTATCGTTAGTGTCTGTCATAGAGGGGGCTGAGAAACAGGCAGGGCAGCTGTCCTCGGGGGAGAGGAAGACTGTTAACCAAGAAACTTGTGGATGGCATCAAAACTGCAGATCATCACGATCTGAATCTGAAGTACTTTTTTTTTACTTTTCCTGTATCTGTTACAACATGTACATGTGACATGTAAAGGTTCCTGTATAATTAAGATCACTGTTTGGCCTAATGGGGTGGAGGTAACAGATGAAAGAACATGTATTTAAAATAACTAAAATGAACATATGCTCAAATAGATTGACTATGGTTCCTCCTATATTTATAGCTGTTTGTGCTCTATGAACTGACTGTCTTACATATATTTGAATGGTTAGAAATGAGACTTAAGAGTTTCTATAATAATAACCCACTTTTTAATTAGTAAAATATAAGTATCATTTAATTAAATTTTAATCCCTGATGATTGTACTATAGGACATTTTAGATATTAATGAAATCAAGAACTTTCAGTACTTGTTATTATTAGATATTGGTATCTTTTGTATACTTTGGATAAAAAGTTAATCTAAATTTTTGAGTATCTGGTAGAGTAAAAGCTTAGTTTAATAGCTACATTTATTTTATCCAAATTATACTGAATTATGGGAATATTTATATACATATATATAAAATCATATGCACACAAACACAATGGAAACACTTGAGGTTTTTAAGCAGTACTTTTAAATAAGGTAAGGGTTTAGGGTAAACACACAGAACATAAAGACAAGATCAAGAGAAAGGACATGATGTCTTCATTTATAGCTTCATAAAAACTAAGACTTTTGCATTATTTTATCATTTTGAAATGTACCAGGAGTATATATATGCCTTTAATCCTAGCACCTAGGAGGCAAAGGCTGGAGTATCTCTGAGTTCCAGCAAGGCCTTGTCTGCATAGTGAGTTTCAGAATAGCCATGGTTATGTAGAATAACTGTCTCTTACCCCCAACAACAAAGAAAAGAAATAAAAAAAAAAAAACAGGTATAATATTAAATATAATAATGATTTAAAAATGTGAATATCTTAAAATCAAGAGTTTGTTTGTTTGTTTGTTTGTTTTTTGAGACATGGTTTCTGTGTAGCCCTGGCTGTCTTGGAACTTACTCTGTAGACCACGCTGGTCTCGAACTTAAAGAGATCAACCTGCCTCTGCCTCCCAGTGTAGGGATTAAAGGTATGAGCTACCATAGCCTGGCTAAAATCAGAAGTTTTTAAGAAGCAAAGCCTGAGGAATGTCAGTCACTCGGGGTACTCCACTGTCAGTACGGAGGCATCAGAGATGAGTAGCATCCAGCAGTTTTGAAGTCCATATGAGTGTGCTCTCAGATGATGTGAGAAAGTTAAGGTAGGGTGAGTTTGTATCACACCATATCTACATATTACCATATGTAGACCATACATAGACCATATATGAACCATACAATGAGGCTTGCCTTTAATGGCTGAGCCGCCTCTCCAGCCCTGTATCCACAGTTTTAAAAAGCTAAGATGACTTACCTTCTTTGAGTTACTTTGAATTTCTTTGCACTGTAGTATCAGTGTTGGAAGAAGAAAGATTGAACATGACAGTCCCGTCTTTTTCTTTCAAAAGTCGAGGGGCCTTAAGTTGAAGTCGTCTGTTATTGGTCTTTGTTCCAGAGGGACTCCGTCACCCACAGGAAGGACGAAGGGGAGAAGTGGATGTAATGTATGAGCATGATGAGCTGAGGGCAGGCAGGGCACTGGCGCGCTTGCCCACGTTCTGGCAAGGGGCTGTTTTCACACAGCTTTCCAGCCTGTTTATCGGGTGCTGGGACTGAGGATTGAGAAATTTTTGCTTTTTACATTAAAGGAAAATGACAAAATAATTCAAGTTAATAACAATAATCTACATCATGGCTTTACATCATCATTAATTCACAGGACACCTCAGGCCACAGCGATGCATAAAATGAGAGACTAGGTTGAGCATGTTAGCATACCCCTGTCATTCTGTCACTTGGGAAGTTAGGACAGGAAAAGGAGGCTTGTGAGGCTTGGTGAGGTGTATCTGTGTGTGTGTGTGGGGGGTACGGTGGGGTGTGTATCACAGTTTGGTTTATCTTACGGTGATAAACATCATGACCAAAAACAACTCGTGGAGGAAAGGATTTATTTGGCTCATACAACCGGATCCCAGTTGGTGATGATGGGAAGTCAGGGCAGGAACCTGAAGGGCAGACTTAAGCAGAGATCATGGAGGAGTGCTACTTACTGGCTTGCCCAGTGTGCTTTTTAACATGCCCAGGCATGGAGCAGCTCTCAGTGTGCAGGGCCCTTCTTATCAACCATTTATCAAAAAAAGTGTCCAGCAGACTTGCCTCCAGGCAGTCTGCTGGAGGCAGTTCCTCGGAAGTCGCGGTGTACCGCTTAGTTAACTATATGGTAAGGAATGTCGAGTCACAGAAAGTCCAGCAATACGCTCTGTCCATCTGCGTTGGATTCCTAGTCTGACTTTATAAATGCAAGTGAAGGTACCTGAGCTGCATTGTTGTGCACAGGCCCATAATTTCAACACATGGAAGGGAAGGCGGCGGGAAGGTCTTGACACGTGGGGTATGAGGCCAGTCTGAAAACTAGTTTTAAGAAAAAGTAACTTTAAAGTGTATTTTATCGATACTTTCATTTATGGAGTAGTTTATAAAAGCGTTCTTACATTTTAGAGTATTAGCCTAACAACTTATCCTCTGAAATTATTTATCTTTTTATTATCAGAATGATTTTATTTTGAACAGAGATCAGATTTGCCTATTTTATATGGTTAAAAAGGAACTTCTCCTGGTGACTGCTTGAATCAAACGTATTAGACTTACTGCAGCAGTAATTTGCATGCCTATTTTTTTTTTCTTTCAGTCTCCATTTTGGATTCTTAACATTCCCTCTGAAGATATTGCAAGAAACTTAATGAAACGGACTGTGTGTGCCAAGTAAGTGAAACTCGTTGTATGGGCCACGAGGTCTCACAGCCACTGTGGTCTGTTTCTTGCTGTGGAAGGTAGCAGAGGGGAATCAGCTTGAAGTTTCACATATTTACCATTGGGTGATGATGAGGGAACAAAGTTACCTTCTGCAGCAGAGGCGACAGGCTCATCCTAACACTAGCAGGAGCCTAGTATTGAATGAGTGCCACATTAGGGTAACCAAGTCGTAGAAAATCTAAGCCTCCTTTTCTCATTCTTGATTTTAAGTTGAATGATCAAATTAGTAAATCTTTTTAAAAGTTTTATTTATTTATTTTATGTGTGTGAATAAGTACACTGTAGTTGTCCTCAGACACACCAGAAGAGGGCATTGGATCCCATTTCAGATGGTTCCGAGCTACCATGTGGTTGCTGGGAATTGAACTCAGGAAGAGCAGTCAGTGCTCTTAAGCACTGAGCCATCTCTCCAGCCCTCAGATTAGTAAATTTAAGGTGACAGATCTGTCATCTATATCTGTTAGATAAAGGAATTCTAAGTATATTTCTGAATAAATTGTTGCTTATTCTTGTTCCTAGACTTTATCATTACTCTCTCTGATTTCCCTTTAATTTTTATTTTGAATGACACTTAGTTGCCTTTTTCCTTGAATATACTGGCAGAGTATTGAAACTGTTTTTTTCTCTAGATACTGCTTTTAATAATGGAATGAAATTAAACATTTATCATGGTTAACAACGTTTTGTAACGCGGTATGAACTGTGACCTTTATGTTTATCTACCTTTATGCTGTTGAGAGCATGCTCAATCTGATTCCTTAAACCGCAGCTTGTTCATGAACTTGTTATTATTTAAGAATAATGTATGTTTAACAATAATTTTCTATTTAACAATCATGACTAGAAAATGGAAGCAACAGAAAAGATCAAGACTGCTCTTTTTATAAGAAAATATTCCATAGGGAAGGAGCTGAAGGGACTGCCCGTTCCGGATGCAATATTTCTGCTTTTCTTAATCATGCTAAGATCTACGGCTATTTACGGTGTTTAAATTCCAGAAGTAAGGGATATTAGGCTTAAAATAGCCACCCACATACTCAGAACATACATGTTTAAAGCTCGTGTCTTTTGATGCATATGTTTGATAAGTAGACAACTAATAATTCTATAATATTGTAAGGCATATGAGGATTCACATTCGGTTGCTTTTCCTTTCCGTGGCTGGGGTTTCCCTGAGGACGCTGCCAATGAGAGCATCCTACTGGTGTCCATTTAGCAGAAGAAGAATTCACTTTCAAAAATAGGTTTTGCTACTTAGAGATAATTAAAATAGACTTTCAAGGACATGCTTAAATGTCATTCAGAATTTTCTATAGTTGAATTAGGCTAAAAATGAATTTAAAATAGTTTTAGTCTGGATTTTAAAAACATTTATTTTTATTTTATACGTATATCTGTGTGCCTGGATATCAACATGTGTATATGTGTGCAGATGCATTCAGAGGCCAGAAGATCGAGTTTGATCCTGTGGAGCTGTACTTCCTCGTGGTGGTTAAGATGCCCCATGTGGGTGCTGGGAACCGAATTGGGTTCTCTACGAGAGCAGCCAGTTCCCTCATGCACTGAGCAGGCTCCAGCACCGTCAGTGTGGAATGTACATACCACAAAACGTGAAACATAGCAAACCCTGGGGGCTTACTTTGTTAGAGCTC
Source organism: Arvicanthis niloticus (assembly GCF_011762505.2). Classification (NCBI taxonomy): domain Eukaryota; kingdom Metazoa; phylum Chordata; class Mammalia; order Rodentia; family Muridae; genus Arvicanthis; species Arvicanthis niloticus. Next base: position 13,845,719 of record NC_133438.1, read on the forward strand.
AACATTTTGAGTAACTTAGTAAATTTACCAAATAATAGCTAAATAGGAAGAGTAGGGTTTATACTTGCATTCCCTCTCCCTTTATAATAGGGAAAACATTAAGAAAACATGATTTTTCTGCAGCTTTCCTTAAAAAAAAGCCACGTGATTTTGTTGCATTGTTTGGGTTAGTATTATATGTAATAATAAGGGCATGAGATACAAACAGCCCAGTGGTAGATAGCATGCTTATTAACACACATGAGACCCTGGGTCAACCCCTAGCCCCCCGCTCAAATATGTGCACATATATTTCTACATTTTTGTATATGTATAAATGATGAAAACTTGGAAATACTCTAACTAAATATTGAATTTTCCTCCTTTCATGTAAGATTCAACTTCTTTGTGTGGTACGGGGTTGGGTTATATTGTTATTTGCTTCCAGTGTACATATTTCTCACAAATAGATCAGAAAAGCATAGCCAATGATCATTTTACTGTGTCAGGCATAAAGAACTATTGAAGTAACTGTTATGTATTGCTGTCTGAACTAAGTCCTTTACTGAGGTTAGTACCAATCATTTATTTCCTAGGTCTATATTTGAACTGTGGGGTCATGGAAAATCTCCCGAGGAGCTGCATACTTCTCTTAAAAGTTACCCTGTGGAGAAGATGGTGCGTAGTGAAATGTGATTTTACACAGGCAAGCGTGCCTGTTTGCTGTAGTTCCTAAGCTTAAAAAAAAAAAACAAAAAAACTTCTCTGCTTTTTTTAGGTTCCGTTTCTGCATTCAGACTCGACATACAAAATAAAGATTCACACGTTTAATAAAACCTTAACTCAAGAAGAAAAAGTGAAGCGAATAGATGTAAGTGGTACTGGCTGACCCCGAGCCTGCAGTCCGTGTGCCCTAGCCGTTGATGTATGTGAGCATGTAATAACTGCTGGGTACTGTCCGTGTGTGTGTGTGTGTGTGTGTGTGTGTGTGTGTGTGTGTGTGTGTGTCCTGCAGTCCGTGTGCCCTAGCCGTTGATGTATGTGAGCATGTAATAACTGCTGGGTACTGTTCCGTGTGTGTGTGTGTGTGTGTGTGTGTGTGTGTTTGTGTGTGTGTGTGTCCTGCAGTCAGTGTACCCTTGCCGTTGATGTATGTGAGCATATAATAACTGTTAGGTACTGTCCGTGTGTGTGTGTGTGTGTGTGTGTGTGTGTGTGTGTATCTAGTTTCGTTCTGACATCAGACTCAGACTCACTTAGTGTATATTAGTAGGTAAACACTATTTTCTATGACTCTTTTTGTAAATTTTGTAGTACATTAGAATTACTTTTGTTTTGTTTTTTAAGGCGCTTGAGTTTCTGCCCTTTGAAGGAAAAGTGAACCTAAAGAAGCCACAGCACGTGTTCTCCATTTTGGAGGACTATGGTTTGGATCCCAACTGTGTCCCTGAGAGTCCACAGAATATTTATTTTGGCAGATGGGTGAGCAAATCCTTTCTACCTATCTTACTTCGGTTTTTGTTTGTTTGTCTCGTTTCTTTAAGCCGCCAACTGTGGGGGTTTAGGTCAGTCCAGCACTGGTCAAGCATTCACGAAGCATGGAGCAAACATAGCAGAATGCTACGCTGTTATTTGATTGTTTTTTTTTTTTTTTTTTTTTTTTTAATGTGTAAAAATTTGAAGCAACTTGAGGGTCAGAATGTATGGATTCAGTTTGCCAAAATGTATGTACTTATGGTCTATATGTTTTAGGGATCCCTGTGAAACACAAAGAGCCTGTTAGATAGGAGACCTAGGACAAGGGGGTACCTGATGATGGAAAGCAAACCTTCCCAGCATGTCAGGACTACGGTTGGTGAAGCAGGGAGAGGGCAGAGTGCAGGGCCTGTTTGAGGTCTGTGGAGATCTCAAATCTGAGTCTTCCTGTTCTGTTCACTTCTTTGAGGCTGGGATAGGTGGGTGGAAGCCAAGACCCATGTCATTATGTCTTGTCCTGGCAGACAGGAGGGGGATGAGAATACTCAAGGCCACTCCTTAGGATAATTATACGTATGTTTGAGTCCTACTGGATTTGAAAAGGGGTAAAAAGATTTGATTTTAATGATCTCAATAGAATCCAATTAAAAATTGGCACAGAGCCAAACAGAGAATTCTCAACAAAGGAACACTGAATGACCGAGAAGCAACTGTTTAAAGAAATGTTCAAAGTCCTTAGTCATCAGGGAAATGAAAATCAAAACAACTACAGCTAAGATCAAAAACTCAAGTGATAGCACATGTTGTCAAGAATGTGGAGTGAGGAGGACCACTCCTGCATTGCTGGTGGGAGTGCAAACTTGTACAACCTCTCTGGAAATCAGTTTGGCTGTTTTCAGACAACTGGGAATAGGTTCTACCTGAAGACCCAGCTATAACACTCCTGGGCATACACCCAGAGGATGCTCCACCATCCCTCTAATTTTTTTAATTGATTAAGTTTAGAATAGTAATAAGTAGAAAGAAGTGTTCTTGTTAGCAAGGAGCTATAATTTTATTGTGAATAATGATCTCGAGTCTGTTCTGTTTAGCTAGACTAACTTGACAAATACCTCTGATTTAGATTGCGGATGGACAAAGAGAGCTAATTGAGTCATACAGTGTCAAAAAGAGACATTTTATTGGAAATACAAGTATGGATGCTGGTTTATCATTCATCATGACCAACCATGCAAAAGTGAAAGAAAATGATCTTGTCTTTGACCCCTTTGTTGGAACAGGTATTATAAATCCATTGGTTACACTAATGCATAGATGTTGCTTATTTATAATGGTGAGGGACAAGAGAGTGACTTGACAAACTAATCTTTCCTTGTATAATACTTAAAACACTTTGTTACCTGGTGGATGTGACTAGGATTTTGTAGGTCTTATTCCAAGTAAGCCACTTGGGGGAGCATTGCTCTTATTTTTTCACAGATGCCTTACAGTATCTCATACATTGTAAAAATGTTATAGAATTATGTTACTTACTTAATTAGGGAAGAATAAAAAAAAGTCACGAGGAGAGAAATATTCGTGCTTTTGCATAAGTAGCCATATATTTGGGTAGAGGGAAACATATCTTTGATTCTGTTTGTGGGAGTATTTAAGTATGATTCTGAGGGTGACTACATAGCAGACTAGAACCTGCCTGCTGACAACATACCACGCTCTCTGTAACTTTCCTGGGATGCTCTCCTAATTCTGTGGAAAGCCTGAAATTCCAAGTTGACTTCATCTGATTCTGATGTTTTTCTTGCCTCAGAGTGCTTTCTTGCTTGATGTAGCCCTTGGGCAGGCATTACTTTATTTAAATTTTATCGGATTAACGATATTATTCTTGTTTGGTTTGGGACTCTTGCTGATAGTCTAAGGAGCAATGAGGATGCAAATGTTGAGTAATGTGTGAGCTGCCACGTGCGTGCTCTACTCTGATGACAACTGACATGAAGATACTGTAAAAGGTTTCCTGAGGCAGTGACGTGCAAGGCGGGTTACACAGTGTATCACTTTTGTAGATTGACTCCAGCAGTCTGACTGACAGTTCATGTCTTCTTTGCTTCTGCAGAGCTGTCTCTCTCAGGCGTTACTGGTGCCTCTTGCACCCAAATTAACTTCAGCAGTGTGACCAGATGTGATCATAAAGAAATAGCATCAGGTCCAGAATTCCCAGCTGGGGCAAGGAGTTTTTTGGGATTTGTTTTGAACTAATTCTCCAGGGAGCTTTCTGCTGTCGCTGTGCATCTCACCTCAGCCTACCCATTTCCTCTTTCCTCTCTTTGTTTACCTGGACACAGTGTCCTACATTTTTGGCTTGTTATTGGAACTAACATCATGTTTCTTTAAAAGTTAGGAATACGTATCCAATCTCAGCGTAAGGTTTTGTTCACATTTGGCTTCTTTTATCATTTTATTTAATTTATATGTTTTCTTGAATCATTTGGAGATTACATTTATTACATTCTTCTCCCAAATATATTAGTATGCATTTCTTTTTAGTATATATTTCTTAATAAGGATTTTACATATATATATGTAATATACATAATATATATTATATATATAATATACTTATATTCTGTGGTTGGATGTATTTTACTATTAATGTTATCTTTGGAACATTACTAAATTGTCTAAGTGTAGAATAGTTTTCATTTGAGTTGCTTGAGTCTTTCTCATTATTGGCGTGGGTTACACATTTGCATGTGGACTGAGACACTAGAGGCGTGTCCTCAAGCAGCGTACAGGCCCTGACTCTCTGCCTCTCAGTGGAATACTCATCTTTGTCAGCATGGTATTATAATTTGATTTTCCGTTGTGTGACGGTGGTTGTTTTATTTTCTGTTCTTGAAGTTAATGTCAAGCACTGTGGAGCTAGTAAAGTACCCTGTTCCTTATCCAGATGTTTCCTCCTCTTGGTAAGTCAGGATCAGCATCCATCGGCAAGGTTCTTGTTTGGAACAGTTGTTCCTTATATGATTTTTCTACTCTACCACCTCTGTTACTGGTCTAAATGAATTATTTTGCAAACAAGAAACCTTTCTTCACTTCCTCTTGTTAATTTTGCTTATTAGCGTGAACTACTAAGTCGGCCGCTTTCTTCTGGTGATTTATATGTCTGTTATTCCTTAATTACTTCCTCACTCAAATTAGCCTACTTTCACCGGGCCTTTCGTATCGAGTCTGTCTTTGTGACCCAGCATTCTGTTTTTTTTTTAAAGAGAACTTTTTAAGTTTCTGGCGTATCTTTTACATGCCAAAGCCCTGGCTCCAGGCATTTCTCCCAGTAGCCCTTGTTTCTTTTAGTGGACAGCTAGTATCTGGGTTCTAAAGCTCTTCAGAGGGTACGAAAGGAGATACACATGTGTATACGCGTAATATGTATGTGAGTGCAAGTGGAACTGCACCCGCATATACTCCTGTGTGTATGCACGTATACATCTACAGACAGACTTACAAGAAACCGTGGGTTTATATTTATTTCCTACTTGTTCCGTCTTCGTCACGCGTTCCTTTCCCTGCACTGAGAACCCTGGTTCTCCTGTTCAGTACATTTGCTCTTCAGTTCTATAATTATCTGAAATAGTCAAGACTGTCTTACCCACTGCACCTGGGGGGGAAAGAATCCTATTGTATTAGCTTCCTGTTGCTGTGCTAAGACGCCACGACCAAGGCAACTCACAGAGGGACGGGTTTGTTTGGGCTTACGGCTCTACAGGATAGGCGTTTATCATGCTGGGGAGGGGTGGCAGCAAGTGGCCGGCGCAAGGATGCTCAGAGTTCACATCTCTGACCACAAGCACCAAGCAGAAGGAACTAACTGGAAGTTGGCAAGACCTTTTGCTCCCAAAGCCTTCCCCCAGTGGCATACTTCCTCAAGCACAGGGCACCACCAAAATTACTCCAGGCAGCACCAGCTGGGGACCCAGTGTTCATATATCTGAGTCTGTGGGGGGACATTCTCATCCAAACCACCACACCGACCATAAACAGTGCAAGTCGTACTTTCATTCTGTTCCTGCGTGAGGAGCAGCAAAGGCAGATCCTGTGCTTGCTTTTCTCTCCATTTGTTGTAGTCTCCTCTCAGTTTCAGATTTCTGGTCCCTGCCATTACTTCTCTTCAATTATGTTAGTTTTACATACGCAGTAGATAGACTCACATCCAGGAGTCACAGCTGCACCACAATGTGCTTTTCTTTTTGTCCCTTCCTTTGGTGACCAACTTTGTTGATTTTTCTAGTGATATGCCTTATGTAGGCACAATTTCTTACTCATACTCTTTCATATAAAATGTTTGATAGCCGGGCAGTGGTGGCGCATGCCTTTAATCCCAGCACTTGGGAGGCAGAGGCAGGCGGATTTCTGAGTTCGAGGCCAGCCTGGTCTACCGAGTGAGTTCCAGGACAGCCAAGGCTATATAGAGAAACCCTGTCTCAACCAAAAAAAAAAAAAAAAAAAAAAAAAGATAAAATGTTTGATAGTCTGTATGTTGTTTCTTGCTGTGTGTGTGTGTTCCCCCACTTAACAGTATTTCTTAGAAATCTCTTCCTGTTTTGAGACTGTCTTCATTGTCTTTGTTACTTTTGGGGCTGGAGACAATGTAAGCCACTCTGTCACTGAGCTACGTTCTAGCCCAGCTTCATTTTCTTGTAGTTTCGAGACAGGGTTTCTCTGTGTAGCCCTGGCTGTCCTGGAACTCACTCTGTAGACCAGGCTGGCCTCGAACTCAGAAATCCACCTGCCTCTGCCTCCCAAGTGCTGGGATTAAAGGCGTGCACCACCACTGCCCGGCTCATTTTCTTGTAGTTTTAATCCATAAATATATAGTTTGTTTAAATAATCTCTTATCCATGAGTAGTGATAGTTTCCGACATTTTATACGTAAACATAATGCTTACAGTGACCCTTTGTCATTCTGAAGCTAGAGCCCTGGTGTACATTCCTGGTGTAGGATTGTTAGTTCAAGGGTATCTGGTGCTTCTAGACGCTGCTAAATGAACTCTGTACCTTTTATCCAGCGTTGCCTTCATGCAGCCACCTAAGAGACAGCCTGCTTTCCTGCAGTTTGACTTCTAAGAATATGTTCTCAAGCTTTCGACATTTTCCTGATTTGCTGGTTGAAAATGGTATCTACATATAGAGTTAATGCATATCTGATTCTCGGTCTAGTCTCAGCTTTTTTCTTTAAGGGCCGTTATGTAGCAGATTTTGAATAGACTTTCATGTCTTTTTTTCTTCCTGTGTCTTGTAAGGATGCTTTTACAGTGATAGTAGCACATGCTCTTCCCATGTTTCTGTAATAAATTGCAAATATATCTTTCCAAATTATCAGTTATCATTTGACTTCGATAGTATTTGCTTTCTTGCCAGGTAAAAGTTTTCCCTGTGTTTAACTTATAAAGGATTTGTCGATATTTTCTTTTATGCCTCTTGAAGTGATATCTTTTTTTTGTTTTAGGACTCTGATCCATTTGGAGTTTATTCTTAAGAATGATGTAATTAATGGTTATGATTTGCTTTTCTCTAGGATCTCAGCTGTACTCTTTTGTTCTTCAGCTTTAAATTTTTCATTTATTACTGTGGAGTGTATGTGTGCACAGCATGGTGCAGGTGTCTGGGTACAGGCTTGCTACTGCAGGGTGTGTGTGTGTGTGTGTGTGTGTGTGTGTGTGTGTGTGTGTGTTAGAGAGAATGTGTCTGAAAATGCATGTGTCTGGGCACAGGCTTGCCACTGCAGGTAGGTGTGTGTGTGTGGGGAGGGGGAGAGACAGAGAGAGAGAGAGAGACAGAGAGACAGAGAGACTGACAATGCATGTATCTCGCCACAGGCTTGCCACTGCAGAGGTGTGGAAGGGAGTTGGCTCTCCTTCCTCATTCTGTAGGTTCTAGGGGTTCACTCAGATCAGCACATTTCTGCCACCAGATTTTACCCACCTGGTCATCTGCTTGGCTTGTTCTTAAACTTAAAAACGAACAAACAAACAAAAAACTTTTTATGAAATAAAAATACAGTTCCTTGGAATTATATAATATGTATATACAACATGACTGGTGTACACACTGAAGATAGACCTTAGAGTTTAAAGATAACATTGTCATAACAGGGGAGGAAAAGGAGTTGGAATTCCACCTTCACAGCATTCAAGGTACCTCCCGCCTTGTGCATGGTGAGGGGTACGGGTACCTGACTGTGGTTGCTGTGGGGGGCTCCCTACAATGAACAGCCTTGATCATCTCACTGTTCCCATAGAAGAGTGAGGTCAAATGAATGGTGTATCTTGGCAAGAGTTGCCACTACAATATAGTCTCATACTTTGTGTTTGTGGTTTAAGTTGGCTTTAGGATATAAGTCAGTTTTTGACATTTTTATTTTGAAACTGGTTATAGCCGCTAATTTTGCACAGAAAGTTCTTAAGGGTGATTGATCTCCTCATTGAACTTCTCCTGCTTTATAGACAGCTTGTGCCTTGGAAAAGACCAGAAAAGTTAGTAGTCCTGTGCCTTTCTCATGGCTGTAGGTTTTCACATCCTGTTCAATGATGTTTTTACCTTTGGCTTCTGTTATTGTGGCTTTACTGAATTCAAGTATATTCTTTTTAATGGCTCAAACTGAAATGTGGACAGTTCCCAAATGCATTAGCACTGACTAGTGAGGACAGGTGATTTTGTTTTCAAGGTTTTAGAGTTGAGTTCAAGGTTGAGATCCTTTCTTGTATAAGCGTCTTTCATTTTTTTAAAAAAAATAGTTAGCTGCTGCTAATAATTACATTATGACCTCACTTTCCTTTCTGTTTGGCAAATGTTTTCTCATTTTAATCACATTAAATTGAGTGGTGAGGAAGTCCTACTAGTCAAGTTAGCGTGACTGTACCGCACCTGTGTCGGTGTGAACTTTTAGTAACTGGATACACAGCTTTACTTCATTTGGTTAGCAACAGAGTTTACTCCTATTTTAGCTAATTGGTACGCCAATAAGCACTCTGTTAAAACAAAATATGCAAAATAATTTACAAAGAGAAGGGTTTTAGTTTATTTTTATGCCTTGTTTGGATATCAGAAGACATTGATAATGGGCCCAGGGTAGACTTAACTGCTTACCTCTAGGCCAAGAGCAGAAGGAAGGTCTGGGGTTCTCCACTCCTCCTCATTAGAATAACATGTTGACTAAAGGCCCTCCTCCGAGCCTCACTCTGGGCTGCTATGTCAGAGTTACTTGAAAACTGGTAGACATTCAGTGGAATGCTGTGTTACTATTTTTTTTTTTTTTAAAGATTTATTTATTTTATGTATGTGAGCACATTTCAGACACACCAAAAGAGGGCACCAGGTCCCATTCCAGATGGTTGTGAGCCACCATGTGGTTGCTGGGAATTGAACTCAGGACCTCTGGAAGAGCTAGGCCATCTCACCAGGCCCTATTATTTTTCAGTTGTTACTTTCCTATGGACTTAGATACTTTTTGGTGAAGATGTTAGATGTCGTAAGCAGTGAAGGGTGATGAGGTGTTTGACCATGAACTCACTTTCTTGTCCCCTCTTGGGCTAATTTCTGAAATATTGATAAATTACTGCTATCTTAGCAGCAAGGGAATTGAGGCTTTAATTTGTAAATGTTTCACTTTTTTTGTTGATAATTAAAGAGATTGCAATGGGTGTGTGCTCACTGTTCTGTGTAGTATAGAACTCTGAAGGATAATGTGGACGCCTTCTTATAGTTCTCTCAGTTGATTTGGGTCTATAGTATGTCCACCAAGGAGACATATTTCTTGCCTTATTTGTCTTCAGGTGATTTGTAGATGTCAGGAAAATAATACAGCTCCTTTTTGATTTTGCCATTTCAGAATGATGCACATAGAATCCAGGGTGGGAAATGGACTTGGCCCTGGGAGGAAAGTGCAGGGTGGGAAAGAGAACTGGAAAGCCCCTCTCGGCAGCTCGTCAGTGTTTTCTGCTTTCCAGTGTTGTCTTTCAACACTGGCTCTATGGCTAGTGTAGTTGTATTGCGGCCTTTGGCAGTCTTCTTGTACCTAGGCCGCGCGTTCACTTAGCGCTCCTGTTTCAGAGGGTGAAGCATACAGTAAAGCACAGTGGCAGCAGGAGCACCAGCTTCCTTCCTTTTTCTCTCTTAGCAAAATCAAAGCCTAGTCTCATGTTTCCTCACATTTTCAAAGCTTTCCTGTAGTTCTCCAGAGACAAAACTCATAAATTAAGTTTATAGTGTGGAATAAATTCCGCTCGTATTTTTTTTTTGCCTATAAGATCTTACCCTAACCTTAAAATGGTTACTGTTTAAATTACAGGAAATTGAAATGCTGAGTTGTTAGTCTGACTTACATATGTGGTATTAATAATATTCTTAGTCTGGATAACAAAAATGGGCGAGTCTTGTTCCTACTTTCCCCACACTTCCTCCCGCGTTTCCCTTCCCACCCAGGAACACTCCATGCAAGGTATGACAAAGTACAGACCTCTGTAAGTGAAAGACAGTAGAGAATTAGCAACGATTACCCAGTGTCAGAGAAACCAACTTATTATGATTTTATTTTAAAAATTAAAAGAAGACACAAGTACAGGCGAGTCTAACAGATTATTCGTCTCCTTTCAGCAGTGTTCTGTAAGTTGAGTCTTCTCAAAGGGCCCTCTAAGCAATGGATAAGGTTCTGGTTAAGGAAGCACAGGAAAGCTTTTCTGTCCCCTTGACAACTAGCTCTTCTAGGTGAGTATCTGCCTTGGTTGGCAGAATTGTAGTAATTCCTTGTGATTTGGGTGAAGTGACTTTGTGAGTCTCACAAGTCGTCACATGCAATACCTTTCCTAACTGCAGACTATGCCATTTCTAGATCAAGAATTATGAGGTCTCCTTCATACCACGTCTCACAAATGCTTCAGGGTTACTGTGAGAAAACGTAGGTTTTGGTTTCTGCTGTGCTTTGACCCCAACATCCTTCTTCTTCAAGGGATACAGCAGGAAGTAGTTAGTGTATTTACATGAGCAATGTATTTATTAAGTATGCTTCCCGATGTTTTAAATGGCTGTAGATCTATAATATGTAGATCTTGACACTGTTAAGACATTGTACTAATTTTAGAGGTAACAATTTAAAAGGGTAGAAAAGAAAAACCCAAGCATTTACTCCAAAGGCCTGTGCTTACATTATAGTCTAAAAGTGAATTTCTCATTCCTACTTGACTGACATCTTCCTATATTAAAATTAGGGATTGATCAATCATAAAAAAGCACTTTATTTGAATATATAATAATGTGCAGTTTAATAAAAATATATTTAATATTTTATTTAACTTTGAATTTATTTTAGTAAAAATACTTGTCATTAAATGTTTCAGTTTTAATTGTTAGAACTTTCCTTCATTTTTGAGCCAGTCACATCCGTCATTTCCCTTAGTTTGGTGATTTTATATTGGGAGATTGTTCTGACTTTAGCCATAGCACTGTGTAATGGAAGAATGTTACGTTAGAAAACTTACTCAGAAAGTTATATTTATAGTTTATACCAAAAATAATTACATGACAGTATTTTAAAGCAGGCCACGTCTTAACCTGCAACAATCAGCTTCTCACACGTGAAACATGCTCACTTTCGTCCTTTGAGACTCGAGCCCAGTCATCAGTTTACTTTAGATCTTTGTATTTGCAGACTTGTGTGTTCACTTTTTAAAATGGAACGGAATGTTTTTGAATAATCTTAAGATAACCTGAAAATGTCTAACTGTAATCTTTTGAACAATAAATAGCATTCCCTGGGTTGTGTTGTGAAGTAGCAATGCCACGATATGCATTGACTCTGGAGCTAGTTCAGGTTAGGGTCTATTTGTTGAGTTCTGAGCCTTGCTAAATTTAACTAGGCTTGATGTCATTCCAGGGTACGCTGCCTGCAGCTAGTTCCTAAGACTCTGGATCAAATTAAATCAGGAAAGGAACACTAGTCTGGACTTTCTGGTTAACAGTCATAATTGTGTGATTTTCCAGGTGGCCTCCTGATAGCATCTGCTCACTTTGGTGCATATGTGTGTGGGACAGACATAGACTACAACACGGTTCATGGCTTGGGTGAGTAGAACTTACAGTGTTAAGCCAAGTAGGCCTTTAAAATCACCAGGTAGCTTTATGTGACGTTTTAGTGTATAAAGCACAACATTTTAATGTAATTTCCCATAAAATTTCTTTCAGTATCCACATTTGACCTATGATCACTACTCAGTGTATGATATGTGAACTGGAAGAATATTAACAAGAACAAGAAAAACTCCCTCCATCCCTGGCCAGGAACTTGCCTTCTTGATACAAGAGGGATTTTTTTTGTTTGTTTGTTTTGTTTTTAAAGGCAAACTAAGGTTGTAAAACAGTGTAGGGAAAAAAAATAATCAAAGAGATGGAGTGTCTGTTTTATAGTCATCAAGCTGGAGAGATGCTTACTGGTTAAGAGCACTGACTAGAGCCGGGCAGTGGTGGCGCACTCCCAGCACTTGGGAGGCAGAGGCAGGCGGATTTCTGAGTTCGAGGCCAGCCTGGTCTACAGAGTGAGTTCCAGGACATCCAGGGCTACACAGAGAAACCCTGTCTTGAAAAACCAAGATAACAAACAAAGAGAGCACTGACTGTTTTCCCCTAAGACCTAATTTAAATTCCTAGCATCCAGTGGCTGCTCACACCCATCTATATATAACTCCAGTTCCAGGGCTTCTGACACCTGTATGCAGATCTCTATGTCAGCAAAACACCAGTGACCATAAAATAAAAGTAAATAAATACATAAATAAATAAATAGAAATGTGTATAGTTTCTAGTTAAGATTATTGTCACTGATTTACTCAGCAATCATGCATTGAATAAGATTGGATTAATATTTAGTCTCTGAGTAACATGAATATTTAGATTTTTGTGACTACTTGAACATACTTGAAACACTTGAGGTGTCTACAAATTTAAAGATTAAAGATCTAAAGATTCTGCCTTTAAATGAGTGTAACTTGAAACATTAATCTACTTTAATTTTGTAGCAATTACTGAAACTATTTAAAAACTTAAAAGCTTCAGTAATGTTGTGTGATTGAATGGAATTAGAGCAAAAAAAGTATATTTCCCATAGTGGGATGCTATTAAAAATACCAAATTAAATTAATGGTTTTGGAATTGTTTGCCTTTATGCTGGTATTCCTCTATTGTAACTTGGATCAGTTCTTAAAACACTTTCCTTCACTAAGTATAGGTTAATTTAAAGGTGAGGTTTGGTTACACTTTCTGTTGCTGAGACCCTTGTGTGCAACACTAATACCCTATCGCCCTACCTTGACCTCTCTTCCCCTAACTTTTTATTGACTCTTTGTGAACTTCATATCATGTACCCCGGTCCCATTCATGTCCTTGTCTCACCATATTTGCTTTCTGCCCTTGCAGCATCCCCCACCAAAGGAAAAGAAACAAAAGTCTCACCATGGAAGCTTGCCCTTTTTGCCCTCCCCCCCCCAAAAAAAACCAACAAAACAAAACAAAAACAAAACCCCTTTGCCAAAAAGTTTTTCTTGCAAATGTCCATTGCCCTGAGTCATGGATGGAGGCCTCTGGCTTCTGCTACACTCTCAATCCTGGATCTTCACCAGGACTCTGCTTAGATAGCCTGCTGTTACCCTGTATCATGGAGATACTGAAGCTTTGGTTCTGCAGGACCAGCCCTTTCATGTGTTCCAGCGGTTAATCGATGGGGGTGTGTGTGTGTGGTTCATAGTTGGTGTGGACCATCTCAAAGTACTGGATCTGGGCCTGGGTGGTAGTTGAGTTGCTCAGTCTGACAGCTCTTCCATGCTTACTCCATTCGGGCCTGCTCTCCAGCACTGCTCAGGTGAGGGGCAGGGCAGCTCACCCCAGTGCTGCAGCTGGCAAGGAGTAGAGCCAGCTTAACTCACTCTCAAACTACCAGGGCCAGCTCTCCCACCTACTAGAGGGGGCTGTCTTCTGTGTAGCCCCAACAGAAGGTGATCTCGGGCATGCTCTGTGTATTGTTTGTATTAGAATAAGTAAACTTCTAAGACTTACTCTAGTTTATTGGTAGTAGAAGCCACATATTTGTTTTAAGGAAATTATCCAACAGAGCTTTTAAGACATTTTTACTCATTAAAGTTTTGAAAAGTTATTTCATAGCCTTCAGGGAGTTAATTTTTAATTGAGAAGAGATTTTTTTTTAGAGTTTATTCAGTTGCTAGTTATGTCTTCTGTTCTCTGCTTCTGACTTCTTAGTTTGTATTGTAAAACAGGCTCGTGTTTTTTCCAGTTAGAAAGTCAAAAGCCTTTCCTTGAGTCCTGTAGGGTCCCTTTAGCTGTATTTCAGTTTTCTCCTTCTGTTGCCCAAATGCTGCCTGAAAATCTGCAACCCGCTCTTGGTCTTTCCTGTTGCTTGTGGTCATGTAGCAGAGCACCTACTGTTCGGCCGGAAACACCCACTGAGGACGCAGAGCTCCAGTTCGGCAGTATTGACTTTAGGAAGCTTCTGTGCTTTCCTGGAGAAATCAACGGCTCACTGCTGGTTTTACTCTTTTGACAGTTTTATTCCGTCTCTTTAAGGCTCTATAGTTTTATTTCTCTGTACGAGTATACATACTATTTTTCTCCTGTCATTTATTTGTCCATTTATTTATTCATTTATTTTTTTAATCCCTATTTCTATTACATTGTTTGGGCTTTGTTTTTTAAATTTGTTTTGTGGTAAAATCAATCATACTACAAAAAGTATGTAATTATATAAGAATAATTGCTGGACATGGTGGTGCATGGCTGTCATTCCTGCACTCGGGAAGTAAAAGCAGGAGAGTCTCTTATGTTCCAGTCCCTGCCTCAAGAATGAGGCCAGAGCAAGCGCTTATGAAGCTGGTGCCGAGGTTAGAATTGTACACGTTTTCACCGAGTCCACTTGTTTAAACGCTGGTGGTTCCAAGTGAGAATGTTCCAGTCTTCAGCTACCTGATGACTCTCTTTCAATTAATACTATTTCAGGTTTTATGTGTATGAATGTGTGCATCCGTGTGCGTGATGGTTATTTATCTCATAATTCACTAGTAAGCTGTGTTTTCTTCTGGTTTCTCTGATTTTGCCACTGACATGACCATTGTCATCATCCAGTTAGGTCTCCTAGTTGCTAAGCTTCTGATCATCTTCTACTTTCTGTCTTCAGACACTGACTTTTCATCAGTAACGTTCCTGTCTTGTTTAGCATTCTACATGGGCAACAGCTGCTGTGTTTCAACAGTTAGCATTCCCACCTCTCTGATCAAACACTTGTTCAACATGGAAGTCTTTCCTGCTGTGGGAAAGGTCATGTTCTTCTCACTTGTATGTCTTACTGATGACTACTTCATACTTAGACAATATTGGCCACTTAAGAATGTTATGTTTTGCTGTTCAAAATAATAAGGTGAAATAATACTTGCCTAGTCGTATGCATACAGTTAGGATTACAAATGAACACACACTTTATGTGGGTACGTACAGGTTTGCATGCCCATGAAAGTAGTTTTGGATGAACTAAAGAAATTAGGAACACTCTGATGGAATAATTTTCTACCTTCATTTTCTTTCTCTTTAGGAAAGGCTAGTCGAAAAAACCAGAAATGGCGTGGACCAGATGAAAACATCAAGGCAAATCTTCGTCAGTATGGCTTAGAGAAATTTTACCTTGATGTCTTGGTTTCAGATGCATCTAAGCCTTCCTGGAGGAAGGGAACATACTTTGATGCAATCATCACAGATCGTGAGTTTGCTTTCATACAGCGTAGGAATGGGTTAGTTTATGGAAGTATATGTTAAGTACACCATATATTAACACAGTCTAAGATGCCCACTTGTTCTAGGCTTCTTCCCACTCTTAACTTCCTCACATAAAAACAATACAAAATTATGGCTAAGCAGCAGTTTGTTAACTTAAGTACTTAAGGGTTTGTGGTTTCACTTTAGCAAATATATTTATTCCCCATCTGTAACTATAGCTGTACAGAATTTGCCATCCATTTTCTCTTGCATTTTTTTTTTTTTGAGGCATGTATTTTTATATTGGCATATATTTAACTTCTAGGGGTTTCAGCAATCTCACATTTTTCCATAGGTAAAAGCCTGTCTCCACTGGCATCTCCTCTCTAGACTTAGAGAAATGTGGGGCTGTACAGGCTGCCGCTGGGCTTGTGAATCAACTCACTTGAGGACACTACATGAAAACTTAGGCTCTATGCCTTTAGAATATTGAATGTTTGAGGCAGCCCGTCTAAACACATATGCCTCTTCTATAGCATTAATAAATCTGAAAATAGTGCAAAGTTAAGACCTTTATCTCAGCCGGCTTTTGTTCTTTGATGACTTGGAACGTTTTAAATCTAACAGAAGATTGTCCTGATGGCATTAAGATGTCAGTCGTGAGTGTGCATTGTGAACCTGGGTGACCTTTCGTTATTTACTATTCATTCTTTCACTGTGATATTTCCTTTTGTACTTCGGTGTGTATTCTCTGATAACACAAATAGGATGTTGGCCATGATATAGCAATAACTTTAGTAAATTGATATAATAATGTAATCTACAGTTTATCAGTCAGTTTTGTCAGTTGAACCACTAATATTATGGACTGGTTTTTTACTTGAGTGTAGGGTCCACTTCAGAGGCAGGCATAGCATTTGGTGATGTTGGGGCTCCATTACTTAAAATGTGTTCACAGCCTTACACAGTTGTCCTTCCCTGAGCATTTTATGTTAACTATGGTGGGTAGGATAATGCTTAGGTGAAGTTTTTCCTTCCTTGGTGTCTTAGTTTGGGTTTCTATTGCTGTGATGAAAACTCCATGACCAAAAAGTGAGTTGTGGAGGGAAGGGTTTATTTGGCTTACACTTCCAGATCGTAGCCCTTCATCGGAGGAAGTCGGGACAGGAGCCCAAGCAGGGCGAACCTGGAGGCAGAAGCTGATGCAGGACGGGTTCTGCTTACTGGCTTGCTCCGGTGGCTTGCTTAGCCTGTTTCCTCATAGAAGCCAAGACTACCAGCCAGGTGGTATAGCATGACCTCCAATGGCTGGGCCGTCCCCCATTGATCACTAAGTGTAATGCCTTACAGCTGGATCTCATGGAGGCCTCTCCTCAGCTGAGGCTCCTTTCTTTCGCTAAGTCTGGCTTGTGTCAAGGTGACACACACAACCAGCTAGTATACCTGGTTCTCACATTTCATTGCACACTGTATGAGTAAGTCCCGTGCTACTGACTGGTTGACTTGACTACCACATTGTTTTGTTTTCTGCCTAGCTCCATATGGTATCCGAGAATCTACAAGAAGATCAGGTTCACAGAAGGAAATACCAAAGGGAATAGAAAAATGGTAAATGAAATTCAACAAGCTATTACTTTGAAAAAATTGTAGATTTGTTTTATAATTATTGTGAGCAGTATTATACTTTTTACTTACTTTGAAATATTTGTTTTCTGTTAGTCCAGAAAGCCACGTTCCTGTCTCCTTGAGTTATCACCTGAGTGACATGTTTTTTGACCTGTTAAATTTTGCAGCTGAGACCCTTGTGCTGGGTGGAAGACTAGTCTATTGGCTACCAGTATATACACCAGAGTATGTAGTCTTTATTTTTTTAATGTCATTTTCTACAATATTTAGATGTTTTAAGGATCCTTATCTCTAATTTTGCTCATATTTTCATATTTAATATTTATCAGTAACTTTGGTCTACTTATATACAAGTAAAAAATAGTTCCCTTCCACTTAATGGATTTTTTTTGACCCTTTTAAATAAGGTATTGATAAACCACAGTCCTTGGGTCAGATATACTTCTCATACTGTTTTTCTAAGTTGGTTGAACTTAGAACACATTTTACAATTTTTTTTTTTAATGTTAGAAAACTCAAGAGTATTTGACAGAAAATCTGGCCATGCTTATAACATGCACTTGGAAGGTATAGGTAGGAGGGTCAGAATTCAGGGTCATTCTCAGCTACCTCTTGAGTTTGAGGTTAGTCTGGGCTACATACAAGCCTGTCTTTAAAAAAAAGAAAGAAAGAAAGAAATACACATACCTACAAATTATAAAATATTTGCATTCTGGTTCTTTGTATGAAAAATTTGCCAACTCTTGTTGCATACCACTTTGCTCAGTGCCTGGTGTATCATAGGTGTTCAGTAGCTGCTGACTGGTACAAGCACAAGTGATTTAAAAATTTTAGCTGAGTAACTAACTCATGTCTATCATCTCTGTTGCTGGCCTTCTTACATGCCAGCTGTGACCACCGTAAATGCAGCTCACCTTTCTTACAAGCTCAGACAAGATACAAGTTCTGCATACATGTAAAGCTCTGCCTTCTGTTGAGCAGGACTGGCCTTGTCCCTCAGTAACTGGTAGCTGATGAGTGGAGCTGCGTACAGCAGTGGTAACTGTGAGGTGCTGGAGTCAGATGGTATTAAAGGGGCTAGAGAGTTGCTCAGATGCTACCAAGTCTTATGACTTGAATTCAGACGTTGGGATCTGCACAGTGGAGAGAGTTGCCTCCCAGGAACTTGACTCTCTCTGTGTCTGTCTGTCTGTCTGTCTGTCTGTCTCTCTCTCTTCCTTTCCTTCCGTCCTTCCCTCCCCTTTCTTTCTCTCTTTTAAAAGGATAGGGTCTCAGGTTTGAAAGACACTATTAACATTATGGTTCAGTTATTGAATCTGCCATAGATCCTGTCTTTGCCATATGTACTTGTTCTGAAGCACCTGAGGACAGCAGTACCAATGGTAGGTTAGGAACCTCAAGATTTGGAAGCCAGGTAGCTGTTTGTCTGTTTTATAGCCATTGTATTTAAGTGACTTTGGCCTAGCTTTAGTCATGCCTCTGTTTATCTGAGTACATCCATCCAGGTTACTGAACGTAGGCTTCATGTTTTCTTAGAGGTTTAGAACACTTGTTACTCTTCCCAGGTTCAAGTCTCAGCACCTCATATCGGTGTCTCACCGCTGTCCATGCCTCTAATCCTAGGGGATCATATAATCTCTTTTGGCCATTGTAGCCGCTAGACATGAACTTTGGTGCATATATATACTTGCAGGTAAAACACTCATATTTATAAAATAAATAAATCTAAAAAAAATTAAGTCCATCTGTTTTAGAAAATGAGGAAAATTATTTTCAAGAAGCAGTGTGCATTTTGGGGCCTGACACTTGTTTTGTTGTTTTTCCGTTGCTGTGAAGAGACACTATGACACAAGCAGTTTATAAAGGAAAGCATTTGACTTGGGGCTCGTGGTTCCTGAGTGTCAGGGTTCATGATCATCCAGGTGGTGAGCATGGCAGAAGGCAAGCAGGCAAGGCGTTGTGCTAGAGCCATAGCTGAGAGTTTTCATTTGCTCCTCAAGGTGTAGGCAAAAACAAAGAAAGAGAGACACACATACACAAAGAGAGAGAGCTCTAACTGGAGTTGGCATAGGATTTTGAAACCTCAGGGCCCACTCCTAGTGACACACCTCATCCACACACAACAGGCTTTGCCACTGATACCGATTGCATCCCAGAACTGGATCATAAGCGTCTACTGCTGAGACATTACCCCGTATGCTTGGTTGCTGTTTTCTACTCATGCTCGATGCCTTTGTTCAGACTGAGGAGCCAGTTTTATGTTTAAAGGCACAGACTGGTAGGATTTTCTCAGTCCCTTATTAGATCTCATCTATACCTTGTTTAGCATTAAAACACCCAAGAATTTCATTGCAGTTCTGAACCCTGTTTCCTGTCCCGATCATGTCTCATCGTAGTTCCTATCATTGTGCTTTCCTGTTTTCCAGATGCCTCTTTAAATGTGTAGAACTTAGTTTAGAGTTATGTAAAGAGACCTTTTTACATGGTCTGGGGAGGATCACTTAGGGCCCATTGCACTCAATTGCAAGCACACTCCAACTGGTCTCGATGGCAGCTAAAAGCTTACGAAAAAGTAGTTTACAAGGTCCAATGCAGCACGAAAAGACTCCACTCCTTCAGGACAGTGTGGATGCATGGAACGGAAGCCTTGCCATAAGATCTCCAGAATCTGTAATCATTCTCTGTGAGCTGTCCTGGCTCCTCAGTCTGGAGTGCTGCACATCTCACCCCCTGAAGAGGCACTGGCTGTGCTGCGGATGTTTCCCACTCCGCAGACTCTCCCTTCTGAGCAGCAGCTGCTCTAGTGGGAACTGCTGGGATTGTCCTGTTAGAAACCCCTTTGGTTAATTGCTCGTCAGGCGTTAGAGACTTGGAGAAATTGGTAAGCACATTTGGCTTTCTGTTAGCTTTTTCCCTGGGTACTCCAGTCCCAGCCACATTTGCTTTTGAGTGACCTGGAACAGAACCTATCATCTTGTCTTTCTTTCCTAATCCATTTTGATTGATGTAGCTCTTAAGAACCTAAGTCACTTAGGAGATTCCCCCCAGAGTCTCTCCTGCTTCATAAAGATCAGACGATGTGGGGCTCAGCAAAGCCACACGCAGTCCCAGTGTCTGGCTGCATTGATTAGCTTCCAGTGGATACTGTCCTATCTTGCTTGGTGACCTGAGCATGACAGTACTTCTTTCATTCTTAGCTGTCTTACCATCGTGTCTCATTGCCTCGGTCACTGTTGGATTCTTCCCATGGGCTCCAAGGTTTCGCATTCCTTACTGGTATGACATGTAATCTCTCCTATCTGACCCTTCCTACTCATCTATAAGAAATGTCAAGGAAGTGCCTCCACTTCATCTCCTTAATCCACTTTACCATCCAAACCCAAGATGGCCCCCATCTGCCTGTTTTCCGTTGATTCCCCACTGAACCACGGTTGGATGTCTGATGGCCTGTTGCAGAGACACTGCATCTTCTCCTATAGCTCATCAGTGGTGGTCCTCAGGCACCACATATTGCATTAACGTTTCCTAGAGCAAGCCTGGGCTACATAGTAAGTTTCAAGCTAGCATGGGCTTCCTGGTTGTAAAACTTGGTATCAATTTCTCTCTCTCTTTTTCTTTCTTTCTTTCTCTCTCTCTTTCTTTTTTTATAAATTGGAAATTTTCTTTTTGTACAATCTATTCTTATTACCATTTTTCCTTCTCCAACTCCTCCTAGATCTTCCTCACCCATGTTTCTACACCCTTTCCTTCTCTCTCTTTGGAAAACAATCAGGCAAACAAACCATCATTTTAAAAAAATTAAGGAAGAAAGGAAAGCACAGGAAGTACATAAAACACAAAATTGGAAACCATAGTGTACATACACAAGGGCAGTAAGACAAAAAAAAAAAAAAAAAAAAAGCCCAAACAAGGCTAACAGTGTGATATATTTAAGGAACAGAATTTTATTCAACTGTTAAATAAAATTATGAAATATGCAAGTAAATGGATGGAACTAGAAAAAAACCCTCCTGACTGAAGTAACCCAGACTTCAGAAGACAAATAGTGTATGTTTTCTCTCATGTGGTTGCTAGCATTTAATCGTTCGATAGGCCTGCTACAAACTGATAACCATAGAGGTTAAGAATAGAAGAGACAAGTGCGAAGGTAGGGTGGGAAATCTCTCAAGGAAGGGGAAAGAGAACACGCATAAAGGATTGGAGCAGGGGATTAAATGGGGAGGGGATGGAAGAAAGGCGGTAAGGGGGGGAAATACGGGGAAAAAAAAACAACTAACACTCAGGGCTGTTTGAGGGTCGTATGGAAACTGAAGAAGCTTAAAATGTTCACACACATAAGAGTAGTCTAAATGATGTCACCAAATAACAGGGGCTACTGTACCCCACTAGACATCAGTGCCAGGAATAGGATGCAGCTAGTTTGTTTTTCTTTTTTTGTGTATTTATTTTTGTTTTTTATTGGATATTTTATTTATTTACATTTCAGATGTCATCCCTTTTCCCCATTTTCCCTCCGTAGTAACCCCATCCCATCCCCCTCCTTCTTTTTGCTTTTATACCATTTGAATTACATGCAAGTATTCAGGTCAGTTCTAGCTTGAGGGACTAGCAATACAATAGATGTAAATAGTTAAGGAGCAAGCAAGACAATAAACACAAATAGTCAAAGTACAAGCAGGGTAATAAACAAAGTTCCATGATCACTCCCACGATCACTGTTTCTAAGGACTTATCAGGATGACCAAAATATCTGAACCAACTTCCCTGTCCTAGCCCAAAGTCATTTTCATGTCTGAAGGCTACTTCCTTGTTCTAGCCTAAAATTTAGATTCCTTCCTGAAATTACTTGTTCTAGCCTAATATTTAGATTTCTGTCTGAAATTACTTCTTTGTTCTAGCCTAATGTCAGATTCCTGCCTGAAGCCTACTTACTTGTTCTTGGCCAATGTCATATTTCTGCCAAGCAGCCAATTTCCTTGCCCTTGGCCCATCTTGCAGTTTTGTGGTGTGTTTGTTATTCCTCATTAAAACATACATGTGTATCCTCCCTTCTCTTCCCCCACCACCACCCCTGTCTGTTTCCTTTCACTGTCTGTCTCTTTGTCTGTCTTCTTCCCCTCAAGGGGTAAAATACTGAGATACATCTTTTGGTGCTGGTACTTATAAAGTATTTGCAAAGCACAAGCAGATTGTGTATGGACTGTACGGCACCATACTTGATCTCCACATGCCTGTTGGATTGCTCCTCACTGGCAGCTTTCTGTCTTCAGGTACACTGAGGAGATGGTGCCTTGGCATCCTTGTCTGAGACTTGTTAGCAACTGTGAACAGAAGCTCTCCAGTCACACAGCAAGGCGCTTGATCACCATGGAAAAGGTGAAGGAATTTGAGGTAAGTTGCCTTTGTGTTTTTAGTATAAAATAAAGAGTCAAAAACCTAGATCTTCCTAACTAGTTTTCCTGGGTAGGCTGTGGAGTTGCTAGTCTTGTTGCGGCCGGGAGCTGCCTCACGTTGGGCACCAAAAATGTCAGGGACCACTCTATCAATGTTCAAACCTGCACTGCCAAATCCTTGGGGGCTAAATTGTTCCGGCTCATACTGCCCCAAGCTGTTCCAGTCCATGGGTCGGGGTTCAGCAAGAGAGAGAGTGAGGACAGACTCAAAGAATGGAGACCAGACAGAGTGTGATTCAATCTCATTTATTCTTCAGTCTCTTTTCTTAGTCCAAGTCCCAAGTCTTGAGTTCCTAGTCCCTAGTTCCTAGTCCCTAGTGCCTCCAAGTTCTAAGTTCTTTCTCCAAGTGCTAATTGCCTACTACCTAATGCCTTCTTCTGAGTTCTCTAGTCCAAGTGTCTTCTTCCTCAATGCCTGATTCCTACTCCAAGTTGTACTGAACTCTTCTGTCTGCCTCTTGCCTTTTATATGTCTCACTTCTAAGTCACGCCCTTAAGTCATGCCCTTAGGTCTTATCTCTAAATCATACCTTAAGTCACACCTTTAAGTCTCGGCTCTAAATCACACCTTTAAGTCTCACACACCCAAGGGAAGATCTTGGGTATCTAAAGCAAGATGTTATCAGAATGTGCTCAGCTGTTGTAGGGTATATGACTCAAGATGGCTGCAAGGATGATAGCCGCCTTCTGTCGGCTCCCCACACTAGTTTTCCTGGGTAGGCTGTGGAGATGCTAGTCTTGATTTTGATTGTATAGCACAGTAGGTAAGCTTAGGAAAAAGCAGAGGTTGAACTTTGTAGGACTAGGAGAGTGGTTGGTTGGCTTGAAGAGCACAAGAAATTTGCCCAGGCCTTGGGCTTCGTTAAGTTCCTGTTGCAGAAACAGAACTTCTTGACTGCAGACCTGAATGCTTGTTCTTACCTATTATAAAAGTGTGTATGTGTGCACATATGCCACAGCACACATGGAAGTCACATGACACCCGAGGGACTTGGTTCTCTCCTACCATGTCGATTCCAGGGTATTCCAGCGTCTTTACCCACTGAGCCATCTCACCAGCTGATTGGCAGATTTTAGTCGAGACAGAGATTCTTTATGTAAGGAAGAAGATAAAATTCTCTCATCTGTTAGGTAATATCAGTAATCCTATTCATCCATTCCTGTATTCTTATTCCGTTCTCTCTCTCTCTCTCTCTCTCTCTCTCACACACACACACACACACACACACACACACGCATACAACATATAAATTTGAGAAAGAAAATTAGTAACATTTGTAACTATCTAGATTAGAAGTGGTGTGAATAGTACCTCATTTAATGAGGATGTGGTGGCAGGTCAGACTGCCCTCTATGGGGTCCTCTCTGGCTTGACAGGCTCTCAAATGCACTGGCTGTTTGGGCCAGCCTGTCTGAGTAGGGTGTGCAGAACAGGGGGATTGTGTCAGAGTGTTTTGTAAATGCCCATCTCTAGTCTCCATTTGGTTAATTTAATCATTATGTCTTCAAGGTCTTTCAGAGTGGTGACTTAATCTGTTTGCTGTCCTTGTGTCTGTCACTTTCCATCCTTCATCCCATCCCCATTTGTTATTGATCTTTAATTTAGAGCCTGATTGGCTCTAAATTAATTATTTTCACTGACATATTTGGATTACGCTGTCAGATCTGAATCTCTCTCCATATCTTAATCATATCTTCTAAATAGATTTTTCTAACTGCTTCCATGTACCAGGTAAACTTTTTGTTTTCCAAGAGTTACTGTACTGTTCTTGCATTTTGCTACTTTATGCAAGTGTTTTAGTTAATTGTTCTTATGACTAGATAGTGTTTATAAAGTTTCCAGCGTGGTATAAATTATTCTCAAAATTCAGGCTCCAGTATCAAGACTTTTCAGGAAACTAAGCTATTCATCTACATAAGTAGTTGATGGTTATCCACTAGCTGAGTGGGTGTTTATATTATGATGTATATGTTTTTATGATGTGTATGTACATGTCATCTGATGAGAGCACATGGCTGTAGAAGTTTAGAACAATTACCCAGTGCATATTCAAATGATAGAATCTGTGGAATGGATGCAATTTTCATTGTGTTCCAAACATCTATGTACTTACATTTATCAAGGTGTATCAGTACTAAACAATTATTTTATAGTAACAGCTTGTCTTTCTTCAAATAATATTGTATATTTTGTACTGGATAATTTGCCAATAATTCTTCGTGGAAATCAAATCCTTTCCCGAGTATGATGATTTACCGTTAGGTGTGTAGAACATCGAGGAAGCTCCTGGAGTGCTTTCTGTATTTAATGGCACAATGACAACCTTCAAAAATATCAGTTTTGAATCCAGCAGAACCTCATTACCTTACTTTCTGTTGCAGTTGATTAATCAGTCCTGGCCCCTCGGACTCTAAACCCTTTGTCTGATGGTGCTAACGTGTTCAGTACTTCTGTTGTAGAGTTGCTTCCATGTACCAAGTAAACTTCTTGTTTCCCAAGAGTTACTGTACTGTTCTTGGGGCTGTTTATTCTAGGTAGAAATATTGATGTAATTATATGATCTAGTAAGTTAAACATGAGTATAAGAATCAAGTTAGCATTTCTACAGTAAATAACTTGAATGTTTCAGAAGACAAGATGAAGTGAGCTATTAAGGCAGATTTGAGAACTAACTAGCTAGCTCAGTGGATAAGGGCACTTGCCACAAAGTGTGATGCCCTGAGTCTACATGGGATCTATATGGAAATGTCCTTCCCTGCTTCACGTGGACCCACTCCCAATGAGATAAGTAAATAACCTGGCGTTTAGAGTACATATCTAAAGAAAGGCTTTAGTTGGGACTAGAAAATGATCACAGCTCAAGTATGAACTCAGTCTGCTTTGTAAGCACTCTGTTCTTGGCTCATTTGCCGTGAGACAGAACAGGGGCTCTATGGGTTTGATTCCATAAACACTGGCAAATTGCCAGCAGTGGTGAGATGCAAGCAGGGGATTTAAAATTTCAGAAATGCCTCCCATTTGTGGAGGTGGAAAGTGCAGAGGTTGGTTTCTGGTGAGAGTGCTTTCCCTGGTTTCAGTGTGTCTACCTTGGAGCTGTGTCTCACACAGCCTTTTCTGATCAGCCTGTGTTGTTGCAGCCTCCTTTTACAATGATCCCAGTTACACTGGATTAAGACCCACTGTTAGGGTCTTTTACCCTTAATTACTGCCTCGAAGACCCTGCTACTAGCTCTCCTGTTGTTATTGAAGGTAGTGCTGATTCAAGCATTAGCGGGGAGACAGAAGCTAGTCCCTAATGCTAACTATTGTCCACTTAATAGGACACGTGAGGCTGGTTGTTGAGAGCCGCTCTCCCTTTTCCAGTCAGTGCCGTCTCATGTGTGTGGACCCTTTTGCTCTGGTATGCTAAGGGAAGGGAGCTGTGGGTCATTCAGTTGCAGTTCTGCAACTTCTACAAACCGAATTTAGTCATTGACTTAGTAAGGCATTAATACCAGACATGTTACGTGCCAGGCACAAGAGAGATACTTATACAAGACAGAACTATCACTAGTAGATTTTATGATTCTAATTTTTGTTAGCAAAAAAGCAAAGTATATTACATTAGATTTCTTTATGATATTGCCTACAGACATAGCATTTCTTTGGAACACACATAAATTGTGTTGCAAAGAATTACCCAGACATGGAGAAGATTCTCATCTATTTCTATTTTTTATGGAAATTAAAACAAACAATAAACTAGCATCTGTGTACACTAATTTCATATGTGCTTTCTCCTGAGTTTAGTTTAAGGAAATTTACTTTTTTTCTTAGAAATGTATGTTTCTGTAAGCAAAGTTATTTCAAAGTCAAGGGAAAAATGCCTTTTGAGAATTCTTGTTGTATATTAAAATGATAAATAGGCTCACTCTCTTATAAAAACAGTGCTAGTTCTGGCCTGGCTCCCTGCTTTCATTTTACTGTTGTTCTTGTTTGAAACTGGTGCAAGCTTGTGGATTGAGACTATGTCTCACTGTATAGCCCTGGCTGTGCTGGAACTCACATGTTGATGAGGCTAGCCTCCAACCTCTGCCTCTGCCTCCTAGTGCTGCCCCACCACACCTGGCTGAAACTGAT
The DNA here is from genome assembly GCF_011762505.2 of Arvicanthis niloticus. Taxonomy (NCBI): domain Eukaryota; kingdom Metazoa; phylum Chordata; class Mammalia; order Rodentia; family Muridae; genus Arvicanthis; species Arvicanthis niloticus. Next base: position 13,872,170 of record NC_133438.1, read on the forward strand.
TTAAAAAAAAAATAAGAAAAATCCTCCTGATGGTCACATTAGTATAGTCTAGGCTCACATTTGTAAGTCTTAACTAGTGTGGGATTTACTGTTAATGTTTTGTTAATGTGATACTCTGGTGGTTGTTTTTAATTCATGGTTTCCCTTCTGCCTTCTGCTTCCTGCTGAGGAATGTCTGTGATTCCATCAGAATCGCAGCCCTTTATAAAACAGGTGGACATAGAACTGTCAAACAGTTCTCAGTGTCTCACAAATGGTTCTCAGGCTTACTCAATACATTGTTAAAGGGTTCTATTGTTGAAGATTCTATTGTTAAAGAGCTCTCCCACTTTTTAAAGTGTACAAAATAAGTTAGAAAGATCGTCTAAGGAATGTGAATGTTTGTATCTGTACATTCTTAGCTATAGTTTTAGTCTCGTTCATTTTTGTACGTGGTGCAATGTTATGAAGATGCCTGGTAAGAAGACCTATGTTTTGTTGTTAGATCCTTCACTGATTTACTCCAGAGACTAAGTGTAAAGTGCCAGGCTTTGTCAGTGCTCGTTTATAAACATTCTTATATCTACTTGTTTATCTCACCGTTTCAGAGTTGAGAGCCTTCCTTCCTTCAGCCCACTGATGATTAAATAGTGAACAGCAGAGGTGAAAACAAAGCTCGTCTTTGTCCTTGAAATTCGACCTTTCCTACATCACAGGGTCCAGAGAATGTATTCCTCCCTTTAGAGTGTGTTGAGATGAAAGGTCTGGGTATGCTGGTTAGTGGCAGGAGGCTTGCCTAGTGGCAGGATGCTTGTCTAGTAGTGCCTGACCTGGGGTTAATTCCACTATCACAAAGTAGATAAGAGCAAATGTTCCGAGTGTTAAATGCCCAAAGTTCACTTATTAATGATCTGTCATTTTGAGACGCTAGATAAAGTTTTAATTATTTTCATAGATTTTAGGCAGCTTAAAATCTTGAAATTTGATTTTATAAGGAACTAAATAAATGCAGATACAAAACACAAGGATAAAGATTTTCACCTTTGATGTGTTCCCATTAAGAATAACACTACAGATTTAATGGTATTGAATACCAGACTTTTGACCTGCTTGTCCTTGGGTTGGAAATGGCCTAGTGCTGTTTATAGTTGTGTAACTTTAACACAAGTGGTTTCTATGGCTACTCTCCAGTACCAGATGTAGAACAGTGGGAAGCTTTGATAAGGAGAGCAGGATTTTTAAACGAAAGTCGGACATGGGTAATTACCCTGGAGCTGAACTGAGGCCCATTCTGTTCAGCACTAGCTGTCAGTCACATTCGGCCGCCTCTACCTGCTGCCTTTTTTTTTTTTTTTTTCTCCCACACGTAGCCTTCTTCCTCACACTCACTAAGGAGCCGTATCCACGCCTGGCTCTCACCAGCCAGCCTTTTAGTCTTTGCTGACACATGAGAGCAGCGCCCGTCGGTTGCTGCTCTTTGCTGTAGCCACAGTACTGTTTTTATCATGGAATGAGTTTTACAAGTTGTTTGTATTTTCATATTTGCCATGAAACTTCAGTTCTGTATAAAGCTGTCACTTCAGTAACGCCAGTGACTTACTATTAGTGACTTAGAAGAAATCATTATCTCACTGTTGGGAACTGCCGCTTCTAGAATGACTTAAAACCTGACCCACAATGAAAATAGAAGCAGTTGGGTTTCTGTTAAAGGACCCTAGAGTCCTGCAAGTTTATCTCCTGGATGGGGAGCTCTCCGAAGCTTGTAGAACAAGCAGTTTATAAGTTATGCTTGTCCTTAGGTATCTAAGTGGTGATTTGGGGGTTCTGTAAAATTAGCTCTTAACAGTGAGAAATACTATGAAGCAACATGCTGCCTTTGGTCAGTGTGGGTACTCGGTGGTCAGAGAGACTTGAGAGCTAAGTTAGTGCAAGCCATCGAGAACGGCTGTCCAGTGAAGGGAAGAAGGTGAGGAAACTGGTCCTGACGCCTGAGTTTTTGCTGAGAGAAGGAGAAATTCCAGAGTATGTGCTGTGAAGACGGAGGAAGCTGTGTCACTGAACATATTTTACATTGATTCATTCATTCATTCAATCACCTTTTCTATTCTTGCATATTTTCTTTCCTTAACTTAAACAGAGAAAGCCATGGTACTCTGTACTCACCCTGCATTTGTGGGACCATATTTGTCAAGTCTTGGGCTTAAGTAGACCACGCTCTGTCCTTATCCATAGAGCACCTGTTCGTTAGGAGAGAGTCACCCTGACTGTTAATGTGTACGCTGTTGTGACTTGTGAGACTTGCTACATGAACACAGCACATTTATCTGAGGAGATGGCGCTTGAGGCAAGAAGCAGGCACAACTCAGTAAGGTAGCTGTCGTCTTTTAAGTCAGATAGAGAAGGCTGAGAGGGCTCTGGGATATGCAGAGGCTCCTGATCCTTCAGCTTCGATGGAGGCTGGGCGTCTAGGAGAAAAACAGCTAGAGACAACCTGAAAAACCAGTGATGCCTTATACATCAGTGTATGTTTCTCCTGTCAGTGATGGCAAGGCTGTGAAGGGTGTTTGTCCGTAGAGTGGCAGAAGTGCATGTGTCGTGACACCTCCCTAGCTTCACTGAGAAAGGCTTGAGCTGTGGGACACTAGCCTGTGATGTCTGACGAGGCTCCAAACCTCCACAAGTAAAGATGAGCTGTGAACCGGAAGTGATGGGATGTGAATCTCAAGAGAATTAAGAGTTTGGGGATGAGATAGACATAGCGTGATGGTGATGGATAATTGGGGCAAAGTGTGTGTGTGTGGGGGGGAACCTCAAGAATGACTTCTGAGAAATCTAGATTGGGATGACTGAGTAGCTGATTTTCCTATTTATATTTATATCCCTCTGCCTTCTTTCTCGTAAGAACCATTCACTGTAATCCACTTCTACACATTCTCCGTCCATCATGTTTCCTGGACAGTAGGCCAAAATCGTTTTCAGAAAGGGAATAAATAATGAAAATCTAGTTCTTAAATTATCTTGGTGAGTCTGTGGAGTTGAGACTTAAATTATGGATTCTTGGATAGCATCTGCATTATCCTGATCTGTTCCTGGTATCGTCTTTAGGTGCAGTTGGTACCCCTCTGTCTTCTGTTCATTGCACCTTAACCTTCAGTCACCTTTCAGGTTCCAAAATCCACTTGCTTTTCTCCATTTCCAGTTTCTTTTCATAGAGTTTTGCCTTTGAGTGTTTATAAAGTTTACATTATTCTTCAGCTCTTGGATTAAGTGTTCTTACCCTTTATATTTCCACGGTTGGCATTTCACCCCACCAGCTAACACCAGTGTGCTTGCAGGTATGTCATTAATGTCTGTCTCCCACCAGGATCTGTGAACTCACAGACCTCCATGCTTTTACTCAATATACAAGTATATATGGGACTGTCTAGTGTCTATGGGACAGTCTAGTTGTGGTGGCTATTCCTGGTTGTCAGCTTGACTATATCTGGAATGAGTTACAATCCAGAATAGGAAGGCTCACTTGTGATCTGATCTTGGTGCATAGCATAGTGGCTATAAAAAGCTTAGGCCCAGGCAAGGTAGTACACGCCTCTAATCCCAGTAGACTAAGGCAGGTCCCAGATCTAGGCGTGTTGGTACACACCTTTAATCTGGGCCACACCTTCTGCTGGAGACCTACATAAGGACATTGGAAGAAGGAAGACTTGTTCTTCTTCTCCTGCTTCCCTTGTGGGACTGAGCAACTGCCAAGTCCTTGGACTTCCATTCACAGCCGCTGCTGACCATTGTTGGGGAGTTGGACTACGGACTGTAAGTTATCAACAAATTCCCTTACTATATAGAGACTACCCATAAGTTCTGTAACTCTAGAGAATCCTGACTAATACACTAGTGTATATGGGACTGTCTAGTGTACATGGGACTGTTTAGTGATGATTTGGGTCCCCTCATTTAAAATAAAATAATCATAATGAACAATAGTTAAGCCATTTTAAGGAGGCGTAGGAACAGGTAATTAGGGCTGGTTAGAAGTTTTCTGTTGGAAATAAACCAAATTTTACCATTCGTTTGCTCTCTAAGTCCCTGGAACAGACTGTTTTAGTCCTGTATTATCTAATAGGGTTCACTTCCCATGGAAATCAAACCAGAAGCGGCTGAAGTAGAAAACGAACCACCTTTGTTTTATTTAAGGAGGTGAGGGAAGAGAATGGCAGAATTGCAAGGGAAGGCCAAAATTAGGGAAATTTTACCTAAATGTTTTCAGCAAAGGATCTTCACTTCCTTTCCTAAACAGTGTACCATATTTTTTGAGATAAACTGTTAAAGATACATTCTTTTTATAATCCAGAATGTCCTTAGTTCTACTTAAAATGGCAATTTCAAGTGTTGCTGGATGATACGTAGTTTCTTTTCTTGACAATTTATTTTCTTTTAAATTCCAACTCAAAGTTGTAAGTACCTGAAACACGTCCTTTTTAATGTCCTTTAAGTTCTTTTTAATGCTGCCTTCTAATGTAGACCTAAGTTATACAAAATTTACAGTTACCTAGGTGAGGCTGTAACCCCTTCATGCCGAGGCACAGGCAGGAAGACAGCAAGTCCAAGGGTACCCTGGGCTGTAAATAGTCACACTTCCTCAGCTGTGCTGGAAGCACACACACACACACACACACACACACACACACACGCACACACACACAGGTCACGTGACTATGGGCTGCTTTGTGTGCTTTTTCTTTCTCCTTCTACAGAAGGACTTGTGTTTCATCCAGATGAGTGGCACCACTTCAGAATCTCTCAAGTGTGTGCATCTTTTTCCTAGCTCTGCATCATTCTCTGTGGATGAAACGCTGTACACAGATGATAATACTGTCTGATGTTGTCATCCTGGCCACAGGAGGGTTGTAGGACAGAAGGTGTTTTGAACAGTCAAGACTCTGATCACATGAAGCAGAGTGCCCCTGCTGGTCAGGTGTGCAGGCTTCACAGCTGGAAACCTTTCAGTCTACATCAGGAAATCCCATGAAGAAGAGCTATCCGCATTAGCCAGCAGAGGGTAGTGTATGCATGAAAGTGAACCACTAACTTGTGAGGCTGCTTTGGCAAGAGTTAGAATTCCTAGATGGCGTATGTTTAGAATTGGCAATACTGATAGGACAGTGGTTACGAGGTTCTGTGTAAAAGCTGAGACCTAAAGTGTGTGCCACCATAATGTTGTTGTTCCAGGAGGAATGTCCTTTAAATGTCAGACTACATTTTGAAGGACCCACTAATCTACCATGTGGGAAATCGACTGAGTCATCTATATGTGTTCATATAACATCTAGTTTTTAAAAAGGACAGAAGAATAATGAGAAAAGCATTGAGCCTTTGATGTGTGACTTAGGCAGCAGCCCAGCGGTGCTGCTTCCCAGCTGTGTGCCTCGTGGCATATTGTTCAAGCTCTTTCAGTCTGTTTCCCTATCTCCAAAACATAGATGAAAGAATGCAGAAAATTAAATAATTACCATAGACAAGACCCAGCTGATAACAAATACATAGTAGTTCTTTTATGAATGAACTTGTCTCTTTCTTGTAACGTTTACAATTGTTGATTGTCTTTGAAAGGTGTGACGTGTGGGAGCCATTGGTTCTGATGGTTTCCATGTTTTCCTCCTGAGCTTAGTTACTGGCTGAGAAATGACAGGAGGCAGTGGCGTAAGCAGATGTAAGCTTTACCTAAGGAGGAGGTCGTGCGAGAGAACGCAGACTTCCAAGGGAAGGCAGTTGTTCGTTTCTCTTTGAGCCCTGTTCTTACCAACAGCGCTCTGCTTGTAAACCGGTGCAGTGTGGCTGCCCTCTTCATCTTCACGGCTTTCACTTGCTGGTTCCCAGCTCTGACTTTTTACTTCATATGCATGCAGTATTTCATGTTCATTAGAAATGTACAGAATTGTGGTTCTGCAATACACAAACAATAGATACCATGATTGGTCACTGTAGGTGGGTTTGGAACTGTTAGAACAACCAAACGTCAAACACCAGGCAGGCTTGAGTTAATGAAGAAAGTCAAAGACGGTTGCTTGAGAGTACCCTTCTCCTTTCAGAAAAGCACAGTGGCCTTCAAGATACTGGGTTTAAAAAAAAAAAAAAAAGACAACAAGACAAAAGCCTACCCTTCAGCTGTTCTAGCTGATGGAGATGGGAGGTAGTGTGAATAGAGGAGACTAAGGTGTAACCTATGCAGAGTTGAATGTCCTCACTCAAGTATGAGCCTTAAGAGGAACTGAAAGACCTATGGACAAGGAGAGAAAGAGAAAACAAATTAAATTTGCTGTTCATTTTGAGTTGTGGTGATGTCATTCTATATGGCATTTCTATCTGATGATAGATGGTCCATGAGGGACATTTTTCAATTAGGACATTCCCACAGAGGTGGGAATTTTAGCCAGAGTCCCTGAACGTCTGGTTTACCTCAAAGCAAGACTTACTGTTGCCAGGTCCTTGGCTGCTCAGAGAATTCGGAGCTTTGGGGTTCCAGGAGTTTCTGCAATGTTGTGTTTCACAGCTGAGGGATAGTTGATTTTAAAAGTGGATATTTGAGCACAGGGCTCCTACATTTACCCAACACAGGTTTCTCTCTGTTTCTCAGGATATGAGGAGAATCCATCTTTTCCCTAAGCAACTGGCATTTCGATGGCTAATGATTCTGTCAACTGTCTGGTGGCCAAATGCTTTTGCTGCCTTGTCTCTGTGGCACTGAGTGTCTCTGTGGCACTGCCCTTACTGCTCAGAGTTCTTTTTTATGAGCCTATATTGATTGCTCACAATACTGGTGTGACATTTCATCTGAGCCTACATGTGATTTGGTCACCTCCGTCTGTTGTGTGTCATCTGCTTGCCTTACTCATCTCCTTTAGTTCAGTGGTAATCTGTTTGCCAAGCTAGCTCTTGGCTCCATGAAGGAAGCCCATTTCCCACAGCATTTGTTTGACTCTCCTCTTCCTCTTGACAAATTCATATTAGAAGAGAGAGGGGCGCCGCCTGGTACTGTGGCATTCTGCATTTCTCTTCTGTCTGTCCTTGTCACAGGTGCAGCAGGGTTGTGGTGTATTTTGAGAAGTCCTGTGTAGCTATGGAAGCCATAAGTAGAATAGTGGGCAGAAAGGCAGGGCTGGGAGGGACTTGGAGCCAGTGTTTGATTCTTGTGCCAGAGAAGAAAGCAAGACACCATTCAGTGAAGTGATACATGAATTTATAGTAAATTTCCAAAAGTCTATGTATAGTTGAATGTGAATTTAAAGAAACGCATAGGAAATGGAACTTTCTTTCTACTCACGTTTCTATTTTCTACTTGGAATTGTTTGTGAGATCAAGTAGGAAACTAATGTTTCAGGTTTCTGTCAGTCTCCTCTCATCTAACCCAGAGTGTGTAGAGCTTTCTATCCCAGATTGACTCTTTCAATGCCCAGTGAGTATCTGAATTCTAGCCCTTATTTATCTGTGAAGTCTACATGTGTGGAACTCCCTTCTCACCCCACATCTGCAGCTCTTGTGTTAGAATCTCTTGTGCTAATGGAATGTGGATGAAGTTTGAAATTTTGTGTAATTTTATGACATTACAAACTGCCACAATTTCTTGGTATATACCTTTTTTCTTTCTTGACTAGAAGCTTTTTTGGTGTTAACCATAGCCCAGATAATTTCAAGGAATGACAAGTTAGTTGTAGTCTGACCATGTTCTCTTTGCCCAGTGAGGTGAGGTGATGTCAGTTGTAATTCCCAAGCGTGATGCTGATGTAGGGTATGTATTTACACTGTCAAGCCAAGCAAATGACTTGCTTAGAGAATAACTAGCATGGTTACAAGAGGCTAATGAAAGAAATAACTTACATGTGTTTATATTTTGTATTTTCTATACTTCCAGAACCGGGACGAGTATTCACACCTGCTGAGTGATCATTTTCTGCCATACCAAGGACATAATTCTTTCCGTGAGAAATATTTTAGCGGTGTAACAAAAAGAATTGCCAAGGAAGAAAAATGCAGCCACGAGTGAAAACTGATGGGGACAATTGTGAAAGAAGGAGAGTTTTAGAAAAGGCTTTGGATGTGAATGTGTGTATATGATCTAAAAAAAAACGTACTGATTTACAATTTTTATATAAATAACTGCTATTAATCAAAATTGAATAATTTCAAAATGATCTTTGTTCTAGAGACTATTTTGATGTATATGTCTTTTGAACCTTATTAAGTGTCAGAGACTGATACATAAAGACAAAGTATTTATATTTTTACAAAGAAAATACTGTATCTACCAGATATATGGTAGGCAATAAATAGTGATTTAGAATTTACTCATTTTGTAAAGTTGCTTGGTTTGCTTTTTAGTTGTAACTGTTTTTCATTGACACTAATAAACTTTACTGGGAATTTTTAAAAATTATGTAATATTCAGTATTTCTCATCTCATCTTGTGGAATGTTTAACCATAAATCTCATATTAGTTAGAGTGGCCATGCAGAAGGCAAGGAAGCCTAAAGCCTGAGAACCTCGGAGATTCCAACCCCAAGACCTCCAGAGGGGCCCTGTGCTTCGGAAGGTGTCTGCACCTTGGATTTGCTCTTGCATTCCTAAAACGTGACTGTTGGTCAGATTAACTTACTACCTTCAGTTTTTGGTTTAGAAAGTTACTGGCAGTCCCTGGCGGCCACGTAAGGGCATTAAGTCTAATCAGTACTCATTGAAACAGAAGCTGTAGTGTTCTTGAAGGGAAAACTTTGCTGAGTCTATATTATGTCCACCATGGAAACCTCTTCTTTGTCAACCACTGTACCCATTGACTCTAGCTGCTAATAATAGCTTTCTGCCTTTGGTGGTCATGCACCTCAGTGAGGTGGCAGTGAATGGACACTTTGTTTCTAACCAGAGCCTGTTTTATTTGTGCTGTTGTTCCTGTCCTTGTGCTGTGACTGCTGGCTCTATGAACTCACTATGTTAACTTGTTTGGCTTAGGAGCCTCAAATGACCAGTGCTGCACAGAGGTCAGGCATTTGCCTGTGCCGCCCTTGTCACGTGCACTTGATTTCAGCACGTGTAAAACTTCTCCTCTTTGTTTGGGTTTCTGGATGGTATTTGTGGTACACTCGGGGAAATCTAAAAGTGTCCCTGGGTGATTTGTTTGCAATATTTCTGTTATACATGGTCTTTCAAGCTTTTGAGGGTAATATGGGGGATGGGCATGAAATCTGTAGATGACTCAATTGGAAAATAAGAGTTTTAGTTTAATCCCTTTTTGTAGATTGTCTCAAAACTTAAACGAAATAAGTTCTAGAAATTCGCAATATTTTTAATCTCTCTGTCCATAAAAATGAATTCATAGTAAGAATAATCAAATTCCTTTTACTACTATTAATTGAAATCTTACGAGCATCAGTTCTTCCAGCTGTGAGGTTTATTTTCGTATTTTTTTATTAGTAAGTTCAGCTTCCCATTTTTGAAGTGTCTCTCAGAGTTTAAACATATGTGATTGCTTTAAAGTTGAAACTTGCAAGTGATGAAGAAACTTGTGGCTTCTAATTAATTTTTCTTTTAAGATATAGGGCTTCAGTGTTCTCTTTAAAATTTTTATTTTAAGCTGGGCAATGGTGGTATACAACTTTAATCTCAGCACTTGGGAGGCAGAAAGCAGGTGAATCTCTGTGAGTCTGAGGCCAGCTTGCTCTACAGAGGGAAATCCAGTACAGACAGGGATACATGAAGAAATCGTCTCTCAAAAAAAAAAAAAAGAAAAAAAAAACACAAAATATTGTTCTCAAACTTTCTTACCTAAAAACAGAGCCTTTATTTACTGATTTATTAGTTACAGATTATTTTGTTTGGTAGGTGAGCTCTTCCTCCCCTGTTTACCAGTGGTAATCTCCTAAGAAGATGCCATGGTCACAAAAACCCGTACTTGGAATTTGTAGTACATCCTGGAAGGAAATGGTAGGTGGTCTGGGGACTGGCTTACTTAATGTTTATAATATGACAAAGGATATAATTTTATTTCTGGCATATATTAAATAGCCATAAAATCCAGATGGTTACCTCAGTGGTGTCTCATCAGAAGTACCCCCTTCCAGTCCATTTTTGTTGAGCAATTCTTTTTCCTATGTTGAGTTGTGTGGAAATAGTGGAGTAGGTGGTCTTGGATTTGTTTAGCCAAAGTGGCTAGAAGGTTTCTTCCTTTTTTTAAAAAGTTTAAAATCTGGCAAAAGTTTCTTGATTTCCTCCCGCCCAGCATGAGTCTGTTATGAGCCAGTTTGCCACCAATTTCCTCATGACTAACTCTTTAAATACATGGACTGAGCAATAAAACAGTTTGAGGCCCTCTGCTCTGGGAGGTAACTCAGGGCTTCTACTTCTTCCCCTTTGAGACAACTCTGAAATCTTGAAATCTCTTAAACATGGATAAAATACATAATGATTCTAACTATAAGCTCTCTTAACTTTGAGGCAGAGAAGTAGACTGAGTTAATATCACTGACTGTACTGGGTGTGCTGTTTAATTTGATTGAAAATTTGAGTTTTAAGACAGAAATATCTTTAAAAGTACTATGTTCTATACTCAATAGACATTGAAAGCAGGAAGTAGACTTTCTTTTAACATCAGGAAATTAGATGTTAATGTTGTATTACCTAGACAACAATATAGGCAACTGTGTCCTTTGAATAAGATGCCTTTGGTGGTAGGCAAACTTCTAGCATGTTGTGAGGAAATACCAAGTACTTTTTATCCAAAGAAATAAAGAATAAGTCTTAATGTTTGTTTATTTAAAATTAGAGGTGGCTGTTGAGAAAATGACCTTTCTGTGGCATTTTATTGTATTTCTTTTTATGTGATGTGGTTGTGTATGGTGTGTGCACTCGTGTTACATGTAGGTGTGTATGGAGTTCAGGAGATCCTTGGGTGTTGGTCCATATCTTCCAGATTGCTTGACATGGAGTCTCCTTGTTTTTCCTGGCATTTGTATGACAAGCTGGCTGGCCTTGAATCTCCCCTGGCATTTTCTGTTATCTCCTCCCATCTTGATTTAGGAGAACTGGGATTACAGACAACTACTAATCCAAGCTTTATGTGGATCCTGTGTCTTTGAACTCTGCTCCTTACATTCTTCTGGTAAGCAGTTTACCTACAGAGCCTTTTCAAACTTCTAGTAGTTCTTATAATTAAAAACAAACATGCAAAAAAAAAAAAAAAAAAAAAACCAAACCCCTTTGTAGATAAACCTGAGCATTATGAGATTTGGGGCACTTTAAGGGGGGAATGGAGGTGGTGTTAGCAAGGAAACAGTTGACCTTCTTGCTGACCTTTCTAACCAAAAGAGACTAAATTACACCAAAATGAAAACCTTGGCACTTTTTTTTCCCCCAAGAACATGGGTTTGCTCCATTACAAGATACTTAGAAATGCATGAAGTATTTCCCCCTTAGGATTGTATTCATAGAGTAAAGAGGGTTCATTTCCAACTCACCCCTCCCATTTTTCTCAGATATTTATCAAGTAATGTGGTTTGTAATCCAAACAAAAAAAAGTGCCTTAATCCAGAACATACACACAGACACAGAAACTGATGGTGTCGGTACTTTACTAAAACATTGAGGTCTTCTCTAAAACAGTGCAGTTTGCACATATAAAGTCTAGAGTGTAAAGAACTGGAGTGATAAACATAACTGTGATTTTATCTAGCCATAGAATCAGAGAAACAGCACATTCCTGTCTGTCCTTTGGGGTGAACAGACTTACAGAGAACCCTACTTTCCCTTTAAAAGAGGTCTGCCTCGGGACGCACATATGTTTCCTTGTGTGGGAAAAGCACATTGACATACATAATTGAGGCCAACCTGGAATTTGGCTCTTACCCCTTTGTTCATAAGGCAGTGTCCACAGGCTCTTAGGAGGATGGAGGTTCGTTCTTAAGGTGGTCTCTTAAGAAGGACAAGTCATGGAACAGAATGGAGCTTACTATACACCGTTATGATACACCAGCTTCCTTTATGTGGCTGCTATCCCAGTTTCTTGGGATACTGGGGTGTTCTTGGTTTATTTATGTTGTAAAATTAGAACATTCTTACTTAGTTAATCATGCCGCAGCCTTGTTGAACTGAATTGCCTGAAAGGGATCTGTGTTGACGTTTTAGTCTCTAACTTTAGAGTCTCCCCTTTTAGTCCAGCCTCCTCAACCTGACTAAGGGTTTATCAGAAAAAACTCCACTTTGGCTAACATATTGAGTGTTAACCATGAAGATTAGCTGGGCCTATGTGTGAAGTTAAGGCAAATTAAAAGGAAAAAAAGGAGAAACGTGGAAACGTCAAAGGTGCTTGGTATATTGGCATTGTGGTTTGATAGCCGTAGAAGATGTAAATTACTTGAAGTGGGTCAGAGTGGTCAGAATTGGACTGAGTGAAGGCTAAAATCTGTGAGCCCATTAATGTTTGTTATGTGCATTTTTCTGTAATGTACACTTACTGAGAAGCAGTTTTCCACAGAACTCTTACATTCTCTGTCTAAGTGAGGCACTGGGTACCTGAGCTATAGTAACCTGGGAGTAGAGAAGAGAGTGTTTTTCCCTTCAAGTTCCATCTACAACCCACAGACAAAAGTCAAGTATACATCAGGTCTTGGAAAGTAGTGTCTTCTCAGATTAGAAGCACCCTTGATTTAAAAACAAAAAAACGAACAAACAAAAAACGACTAAGTGTACTGGTTGGTTTTGTGTGTTAACTTGACACAAGCTGTAGTTAATCCCAGAGAAAGGAGCCTTCTTTGGGGAAATGCCTCCATGAGATTCATCTGTAGGGCATTGTCTCAATTTAGTAGTGATCAAGGCAGGAGGGCCCAGCCCATTGTGGGTGGCACCATCCCTGTTGAGCCCACTACCTTAATATTACACTGATTATCATGCTGCTTGCTGGACATGCATTATAAATTCTTTGTACATGACTCATGAGGCTCATATCTTCTGCCAGTGTCTGAAATAGGCTGTTAACTTACTGGACTTAAAAAAATGTCTCAAACCCCTTGTATATTTCTTGACGGTTAAGTAATGAGGTTAGGAAAGCTTACAGGGCCAACCTGGTCACAAAGTATTCTCTACTGCCTGTTGATGAGTGTGGTGGTTTGAATAAGAATGGTCCCCATAGGCTTACAAATTTGAATATTTGGTCACCAGGGAGTGGCACTACTAGGAGGTGTGGCCTTGGAGGAAGTATATCACTGGGGGTGGGGTTTGGGGTTTCTAATGCTCAAGCCAGGCCCAGTGTCTTTCTTCCTACTACCTGACATAACAGTTGTAGAGCTCTTGGCTCCTTGTCCACCATCATGTCTACCTCTATGCCGCCATGCTTCCTGCCATGACAATGATGGAATAATGGAATGAAGTTGTAAGCCAGGCCCAATTAAATGTTTTCCTTTATAAGAGTCATAGTGTTTCTTCACAGCAATGGAAACCCTAGATAAGACAAAAGAGTGAGGTAATAATTGCATGTCAAATATCCAGAAGTAGCCTCGAGACCTAAGTGGTTCCCATTTCTTTTCAGTTCATTTTCTGTGGTTGGGGGCTGGTGTAATATGGCCATGGTAATTTCCTCAGTGGTCTGGTTAGCTCCAGGTCCATTCCACTGAGACGAGATAAAATCTGAGTGGGCTGAAAGTCCACCCTTAGATCAGTCACAGTTACAGTAAGCACAAAAAGGAAAAGGTTATGATCTAGGAGAGAGAAACCAGGTGAATTGTTAGGACTCTTGCCATCTTCCCTAGGAGATAAGGTAGCAGGGCGTGCATGGCTCCTTAAAAAAGCTTGCAAACAGCTGGACTCTTCACCTCTTAGGAAGATACTCTTGAAACAAACTCCTGGGAGAGAAATAGGTGAGGGATTTATTCTGTTGGTAGGCACCTCAGTTGGCCATTTCTCTTGGATTTGAGACCTAACAGTTTGTGTCTGTTCTTCATGGACTTTATAGTGTTGTTGAAGGTGAGGTAGCAGAGAATGGGAAGCTGACCCAAAGAATAAGTTCTCACAGCCCCACTACCCTAGGAGACTGCTTTGCTCTTCTGCTACAAACAGACAAGAGCACAATGGACTTTGCCCTCTGAGATGTAGTAAAGCTGCTGATTAAAACGAATCCCTAAAAACAAAAAGGTTCACAGCACTAAAATGGGTATCATCTCATGCTTCTGCCCTGACAGAACACCGTTGTAGGAATATCCTCCCTTTCCTCCTTTCTTCCTGTGTCCTTTTCTTTTTTTCCTTTTTAAAATTAATTAAGTAATTTATCTTTGAGCTGGAAACAGCTGCCATTATTTCAAATAGAGTAGGGAAGAAGGCTTACATACTGACATAGAAACCTGTGCTCTGTGTCTCCTTATTTCTTACACTTTAACCTGGCTTGAGATTAAGGAAAGTATTAGGTGTGGGACTAACATTTCCTTGTGTGAAGGGAGGAGATTTTATATGTGTGTGTGTGTTCAGATGTACTCAGATGTGGAACCTTGCAAAGAAAGAGAAGTTCCTTCAGTAGGCAGAACTCCAGATTCTTCTCCCAGCCCTGACCAGTGCCCTCCTCAGTAGTCTAATGGTGCCTCGACTTAGTGTTAGACTGTTTCTGTGAGGTATGACTTGATCTGCCTTTCAGAAAGCTGCCCTGTCAGATTTAGTGGCACCTGTGTGGCTTCACTAGGAACAGATGCAGATGCTAGTAGAACTGTCCAGATCCATAGAGATCCATCCCCTGAAGAGACTTACTAGAATCTGTAATTTGGCCATCACCAACCAGATGTATCTACCCAATTATCAGGACTGGTCACTGGAGGAGACAAGGCAACACACCCACAGGACACAAAATAGATTTTATATTTCTGACGCAACAGTTACCATTTGATACCAGACTTGGGAGTCTTGGTTGCCTTGTGGTGAGAGACACTGGGCTGCATGGGGAGTGTTTCCCTCATGCACATGGACGATTGATTACTGCTAAACTTTACTTTCTCGTCAGAGCTATTGGTCTGTGTCATTGCTACTGACACCTTCTAAGATTACAGTGGTCTTGTTCCAGTCAGATCAGCCATACCAACTTGGCTCTTGAAACTAATTAATTTCATTTGTTTGGCCTTCTGGACCATTTGGTATGACAGTGGTGTACGTTTTATTGCAAAAACCACACCACCATGGGCAGATAGTCAAGGTGTTTGATTGACTTCTCATGTTCTTTGCTGTCCACAGGCATATGGGATTTTTGAACTTTGTGATTTTGCTGTTTGTTCTGTGTTTTCCCTGGCACAGTCTTTTCCCAAACCTTCTCATCAAAGCTCAGCCCATTGCCCCAGAGTTAACGCTGAATAATATAGTGCTTTTCTTTTGCCGGGCACTTATCATTAACTATACACTGTTTATAGCTTGAGTGTCAAACTTCCCCCTAAACCATGGCGAAAGAGGGAAGAGTGACAACTTGGTGGAAGAGAATTTTTTTCTCTGGCATGCATCATTATTGCTGCTGAAGCAAGAAAAATCAGTATTTCAGTTGCTTGGCCTTTAAACAAATTATTTTAATATATCCTAATGGGGTTATTCTTTCTCTATATCAATTGTGTGTATTACTCTAATGGTGTTATTTGTTGCTTTTAAAGACAGGGTCTCACTTTGTACCTCAGTGTGGCTTTGATTTAACTTTAAGTCTGTAGCCCAGAATGCTCTTGAACTTAGGATTCTCCTGTCCCAGCTTCCCAAGTGCTAGAGCTACCACTGTGTGCTGCTTCAGCTGGCCCCGGCTTTTCTTTTATACCTGTTCTAAAGCTGGTGTATTGGTGGTTGTTTAGTGCCTATTGGAGCTCCACACATGGGTTCAAATCATCCCTGATGCATATGCAGTCTCCTTGGAGAGATGAAGTTTATGCATAAACACAATGCAAAATGAAATGTCTGTGATGCTTCAGTTGGTTACCACTCTGGATGTAGTGGTGTAGGAAGATAGGATATAAGAATAGGAGCAGGGATGTTGAGGCTATCGGGATACTCAGTTTTAGTAGACCCTGGGTATTCTATCCTCAGCACCACACAAGGACAAGGATGAGGTAGAGGAGGAAGAGGTAGGGGGCAAGACAGGAAGATTATTAGTCTAAAGTTGATAAAGTTCTCTGGCTTATAGAGCCATCTGAGGTAGAAAGCACTAGAAGGGCCTGGATGAAGATTTGTTTAGAAGGGGCCAAGGTACTCTGGGGTTAGGGCATGGCAGTGCACCATGGGAGGAAGTGCATGGTTAAGGGAACCTGTTTATTTTACAGGGGACCAGAAGTAGGGAGAGAAAGGAGCAGGGTTCCAATATCTCCTTCAAGGGTATGCCCAGCTATCTAACTTCCTTCAGTTAATAGGCCCTCTAGGTTAAATGTTCAACTATTTCCCCCAGAGTGTCCCACACCAGGACATATAAAACAAAGAGTAGAGTCAGATAGTGCCAAGAACCAGCCTCAGCTTGGAGAGGGGTTTCTGAGAAAAGGGGTATCTGAGAGCAGCAGAACAAACAAGCAGAGTGCCTGTGTTCTGCTGGAGAAAGTTTTTCAGATTGTATTTCTCTCTCTCTCTCTCTCTCTCTCTCTCTCTCTCTCTCTCTCTCTCTCTCTCTGTGTGTGTGTCTTTCTTTTGCTATTCTAAAAAACTCTCTGGATCTCTGGATAGTTGTCTCTTGTAGATCAAAAGCCCTGTCTTGTATTTGCATATCAATTCATTCATTACCCCAGGTTACTTTTTGATTATCCCCTAACTCCAACCCCTTGATTCTTAGAAGGAGGCAGCAAGCACATTTTTGTAAACATTACAAAATAATTCAGAGATATTCTGGCCTTTTTTAAAGCACAGACAATAAGATTTTTGGGTGGGACCCCACCCTAAAATTACCATTCCTACCATGCCTGGGCCTGGACTTAAACTCCCTCTGTCCCAGACTGACATTGAGTTCAGGAATCTGCCTGCCTTTGTAAGGAAAACAGAACAAAACAAACAAACAAAAACCAAAAACAAAACTCAAGCACACACAAAACCCCAAAAACTTAGCTGGATGGAAACTTGCCAGTGATCACCACTCCCTAAATATCCTTATCTCTTTCCTTCGTGTCTTTCTGACAAGCTGACTCACAGTGCAGCTGCTTCTGTTCTTTAGATCTGTGAAGCTCCTTACACAATTCATACTGCATCCTTACACTTTGCAGAGTTGAGAAATGTTTTATTTTTGAACTCATTTTTTTAGAGTTCTTTCCCACAGCCTTAAGGGCTGTTCTTAAGGTCTCAGTGTTTACTATTTTGCTAAAACATTAGCCACACCCTTGCCTCCTGTACTCATGCTGTCTCTGATTATCATGGAGTCATTAATGTTAATAGAGAGGACATTTCTTGGAGGAGAAGCATGAAGTAATACATGTGTACACGCACACACACACACAAACACACACACACACACCCTTGCCCAGCAACTGTTAACACTCGTGGAAGTCCATGCACTGCTGGTTTTGATCCAGGGGTGGAAACTATGTAACTTGGTCTCTTACATGGCCAAGCTGGACTCAGCTAGATGGACAAGTGGAAACATCTGTATGGATGTTTCTCTTTAAGTCTCCTAAGGTTCATTCTGTGGCATATTTCTCCATACCTGATATGTGTGCTTGGCAAAGGGATTGACATGATTCAATACTCAAGAGGCCAGATCAAGAGATTTCAAGTTTATTACAAGAAATTTATGCTCAGGTTACCAATGGGATGAAACTTTACTACAGCACTTGAAGTTGACAAGAAGACTACCCTTGTGATGATGCTTTTCTGACTGAACTGGATGGTGGGCAAACTGTTCATTATATAAGTGAGTGTTATATAATAGAGTCAGGGCTTAAACTGTAAAGTTGTTACAGTGTCTAAGAAAAATCTACTACTGAAATATACAGGCCACCAGTGTTTGGACTCAGGATATAGGGAAAAAAGTTTCTTTCTTTTCTTATTTCTATAAAATTAAAAATATAACTTTTATTCTTTCCTACTTAAAGTGTTATGGTTCAGGGCACCAACATAAAAATTATAGAGCCAGTCAGAATATGGGGACATTTTTAATTAAATGGTTTCATCTTTTTTTTTTTATTTATTAAAAGTGTTGGGCCAAAACCAATCTTAATTCTTCCTCCCTTATTTATGTATCCATGTGCATTTGGCAGAGTTCATGGCAGCATCTTTCCAGCCGTGGACTAGCCCAAAGCCTTTTCTGAACCTCCTACTAACTTGGATTAAAACTGACTAGTTAAAAGCTGCACACAGGGCTACTGCCAGAAATGTCACAAGGTCCTTTGACATTTAATTCTGCAGTCTTATCTTTGGGAGAAAAATAAAGGAATAAAAGTGCTTTTGGTCCAGCATTTGTTAGCTAGCCTGTTTTCTTCCTAGGCTTTTGAGAAACAGATCAAGAACTTTTAAACATCGCAATCTCTCTCTTTTTTTTTTTTTTTCCTGAAATCTGGCTTTCAGAAGTTAAACAAAAGACCCTTCATGGTGATAAGTGGGTCCCTAGGGGAAGAAGGAGGGGAGACTCGTGCTGTGCAATGTTGGGAAGAAGACAAGTCCCCCTTCCAGTGGCTCATGTGGCCCAGGAGGCTCATTCCTACTGCAAGGAATGTCACCTAACACAGTGGATCCTAAGGGCAGACCTAGAAGCCTATCAAGATGATGTCTCAGCAATGAATAGGCAGTCTGTTCTCAGTGAAATCACGGCCTGAAAAACAGATGTGGGAAGCAAAATAAAACAGAGTGATGACTCCTTCCGTAGAGCAAATCCCTGGCACTCTAAAGTCAAGCCAACTGTGCTCAACTTTGGTAGAGTGCAGCAACCATGTTTCTCTGACATTCAACATCTAGGCCTTTGCTAACCGTAGAGATATGACTGCCCCTGAGGCTACCCAGCTCCTAAAGGTTAGATTTACCTTCTTTTCTGTGTCTTTCCTATGTACTCTGTAACATTCCACCTCCTTTAACACTCTGGATCTGTATTTCCCTGGCTTAATCACTCTACAGACAAATACAAGGCAAGTAGGGAGAATGACTACATCTCTGCATCTGCTAAAACTCTTATTTTGTGTGTGTGTGTGTGTGTGTGTGTGTGTGTTCCCCTATGTGTAGGCACCTGTATGTATGGATGTGCTTATGAAGTCCTGAAGTGTCCTCCTTGATCATTCTTCACTTTATTAATTGAGGCAGGTCCCTCACTGAACAAAGGGCTTACCAATTCTAGTTAGTTTAGCTAACCAACCTGTAACAAGAATCGCCTGTCTCTGCCTCAGAGTGCTAGGATTATAGAAGGTTCCCACACCGGCTAGGTTTTTACATGGGTTCTGGGAATCTAAATTCTAGTCTTTACAGTTGCATGTCAAGTACTTTATCCATTGAGCCATCTAGCCAACTCCTAAGTTCTAAAATCTAGTTAAACTCTTCAAACTAACTGATGTTATGCCTGTTTGTTTTGCTTTGCTTTTACACGGAAACTTCAATAATCTCTCTCAATCTCTCTCTCTCTCTCTCTCTCTCTCTCTCTCTCTCTCTCTCTCTCTCTCCTCCTCCTCCTCCTCCTCCTCCTCCTCCTCCTCCTCTTCTTCTTCTTCTTCCTCTCTCTCTCTCTCTCTCTCTCTCTCTCTCTCTCTCTCTCTCTTTCTTTTTTTCATATTTTCCCTTCCAGGCTGATTGCCTCTGTGTGTGTCCATGCATGGCAATCTGACCCATCTCTCAAGACCTGTACATAATAAATTGCCTTTTTGATGGCAACATTTTCCTGGTCAACTGGCTGGGCCATATCTGATGTAGAATAAAGCCTGCATTTAAAAAGTGGGAGAGGATTAGGTCACTGGTCTCCCAGTGAAGAAGGGAGATTGTCAGCTAATACGAGACAACGAAGCCAGGAAGGAAGAGGTTCTAGGCATAAGGAACAAATGGTGAAACCATACTTGGTTAATTGTTAAGTAGTTGTGTGTTTGAAATTAAATGTGTTCACAAAGAGAAGAAATGAAGCAGGAGAAGCCACTCTGCCTAGAGCATAAAGGACCTATACATATGCTGTATATGTTATGTTAGTGTGTATATGTTTATGATATATATGTATATGTCTATGTTAGTGGTGTTGACCTGATAGAATCTAGAATGACCCAGAGGATACCTATAGGGGTTTATCATTAATGGTTGAAGTGAGAATACCCTACTTTGGGTAGTGGCATCATCTCCTGGCAGATCTTGGACTGCGTAAGTGAACAAGAGAATTGAACAACAACATTTATTTGCATGCCTCTTTGTCTGTGGGTGCAACATAACCACTTACTTCAAGCTCCTGCTGCCTTGATTTCCCCACCATGATAGAATATATATATATATATATATATATATATATATATATATATATATATTCAAATTGTTGGCTAAAACAAACCCTTTCTCAAGTTTCTTCTGTCAGGATATTTTTAATCACAGGAACAGAAATGTAACCAAGAGATGCTGTTACAAAAATTTGTTCATAGCCGGGGAAATTGCCCACAACATTCCTGCCCTGTGGTGTTGTCACAGCTCTTAGGGAAACTTGAACTTCTTTCCAAATGGTGTTCTCTGCTGAAGTGCCCGACTTCTACACTGAAGGCCTCCTGCAGGGCAGTTGGTAGCTTTGCCACTGCTCTGAAGTCTGTTTCACTTTCTGTTTTAGGTCACAGTTCATGTCCTCTGCTGTGTGTGCCACATACTTAGAGTTGCTTGAAGCAAAGCATCACCACCTAGGTGCTTCTGGGTCCCATTTGTAAAGTTCTCCTAGATTCTCAGTGTGACTGTGGAAGAGATTTCTTGAGGAATTGCAACAGAAACCTCCCTGACCCTGACTGACAGATACTTGCTTCAGAGCCAAGAAACAGTCTGGAATTGGTCTCCTGCAAGGAAGATGTTTTTATAGATTGCGCTCTTCACACAGAGCTGAAGGTGTAGGCCTGCAGAAGAGCAAGCTGAGGGAAATGAAAATGGTGGCTTGCCAGCTCATGTTTCTCCCCTCCCCTCCCCTCCCCTCCCCTCCCCTCCCCTCCCCTCCCCTCCCCTCCCCTCCCCTCCCCTCCCCTCCCCTCCCCTCCTCTCTTCTTCAATGAAGAACACAAACACTGTCTCAGGGAGCTGCTACACCATCCAAGACAAACCAGCTGTTGAAGTATCAGGATTTTGAAATCTTGCTGATATACATAAAGGGTATTTTACTGATCAGTCTCAAGTGATTTGTCATAAATGAAAAAATAGGCCGTGTTGCATGTTGCCAAATTTAAAGCTTGGCCATGGGGACCATTGTTCTGCCTTCGGAGGTAATGGCTTCTTTAATGAAAGAAAAAAAAAAAATGCCCCAGGATTCTCAGCTCTTCTTGTCCCTAGGTCTTTAAGGAGCCTATCAAGAGCACCCGAACTGTTTCTGGTCACCATATTTGGGAAATCAGGTCAACACCTTTAGTGATGAGGATGAGAGGGGCAAGGATTGCCCTTTTGTCCTTGTTAGTCCTGCTGTCTCCCTCAACTTCCTCTTTATGTTCCCTCGCCTGCTCTTCTCACCATTACTGTGTTGTCACTACATCCAGCTCCCAAACCCAGGACCTAAGACGGAATGGAACGTGTTTCATAGACAGGTGAGGTAATTCTCTGTTTTTAAAAATATAATTCTTCTGCACCTCATTAGTGGTACTTTTAAAGACAAACAAGGAGCTTAGGAAGATTGTGGCTCTGTGGTTATGAGCACTCACTGTTCATATGGCCGTCCTGGGTTCAGTTCCCAGCCACATCAGACAATTCACAAGTGATCGTAACTCTAGTTCCAGAGGGTCCCACACTCTCTGCCCTCTGAAGGAGCTAGTATGCATGTGGTGCACACAAACTCACAAAGGCATACACATATAAAATACATAATAATAAGTAAATAAATGTAAAAAAAGATTTTCTCATATTGGTCTCCGAATGGTGCACTGAATACATGTGGGAATGGTAAAGGAAGTTTAATATGAAATTTTCTTTTGTGTACATTACTTCTCTTTAAGCCTAAATTATTTTCTTTTCATGTTCCTTTGGTGCCTGTAAAGTCCTACTACCCTCTCTTCATGCTCCTTCAGTGTCCCATAAAGCTCTACAAGTCTCTTTGGAAATTTTAAGTTAAATTTTGAATAGGCAACACAGTTGCATGGCTTAAAACTCAAAAGAGTTGGAAAGTGGGCCTGGAATGGAGAAAAAATTCATTTGCCTTTCCACCTCCCTGACCCAGTGGGCTGGCCACCCAGATTCTCTGTCTGGAGAAAGCCACTGTCATACATGACTTAGCTCAGTGCCGATAATATCTAGCTCAAATATGAAGCTAATATGATTGCAGCTCTCATGTAGAAGCGACGGCAAGAACAAATATGGGACTGAGCTGACACATCCCAACACAGCAGGCACTCAACTTATCTCTGGTCTTATTTCTGGTACTTAACATTAGAATATTCTTCCCTTTGCTATCTTCTTTGGAATAAAAATCTCTAGATAGCTGCGTGTGGTGTCCCATGCCTTTAATTCCAGCACTTAGGAGGCAGAAGGAGGAGGATCTCTGAGTTCAAGGCCAGTCTGGACTATAAAGCAAGTTACAGGACAGCCAAAGCTACACAGAGAAACCCTGTCTTGGGGTGGAATGGTGGGAAGAGAACAACTCATTACAGTTTATAAAGACCAAGGATGAGAAAACTCAAGCTCTGATATTAAGCCCACCAGGCAAGAATCTGAGGAGGTTATTGTTGAAGATATTTCCTAAGAAGCATTTTCATTTGGTTTCAACGTTTCCGCCCCTGGAAGAGGTTGTTGGTTCCAAGAGAGATGGAGAAGAATTTGGTTTGTTGTCTGTATGTTTTCAGATCTTTTTTCTGGATTCTCCCACTGCCTCCCTTGAAGTGGGACCTTCACTTTTACCTAAGCGAAAGAATACCTTTTCTGTAGCTGCCTGATCTGTCACCTTTGGGGTCAGCAGAGGTTTACTTCCTGGCTGCCTGGTGCCTCTGTGGCTTGTAGAGTGGTTTTCCGTCCACTAAAGATAGGGCCAAGGCGTGTGAGTTGGGAGAAAGTACAGACCAATGTGGGGCTCCAGGCCTGATGTCACAGCAAGTGTCCTTGGGCAGAGCTGGTCATTTACGTCAGAGGATGTTGTACTTGGAGAAGGAATGCAGACCCTGTAGTACTGTTAAGTGTGCACATGTGAAGTGAGCTGGTCTGATAGCCAAGGTCTGGAGCCCTGGTTATCCACAGGAGATAGGAAACAAGGGGTGAAGATAACAGAGACTCTCAGGTCTGCAGGCCTGCACCTGGCCTCAGAAAAACTGCTAGGGAGATAGACGTTTGGACTCTGCTAAGTTTTCACATTTTTGTCTTGCATGATATAGTAATTACAGAAGGAACGGAGTCTCGTTTAATCAGAAACCCTGAGCTTATGACATTTACAGTGTCCACTTTTTGAAAGTGACAGTTATTATTTGCTGAGAATCAATAAATAAACTTATTTTGTGCGTCGTTTTCCCTTTTCAAAGCAGCCTTAAGCACAGCCCGGGGTTCTGGGAGAGGCCCCCAGGTCTAGTAGTCTTTGCAGCTATCTGCTTTCCTTTCTGTCCCTCAGCCGCAGTGGCAAGGAAGGAGTAGTGCGTCACAGATAACTGTTGGACAGTTTCTAGGGTTGTCTTCTTGTTCCAATGATGGGCACTGAGTCCTGAATCTTGGGTAATCCTTGAACTCCCTTTGTCCAGTGCTAGAGAATCAGACATTCTCTGGAGAGTGTATTTTGGTGAACTGCATGTCTGTGTGGGGGCATTGATTCTGTTAGCTGCTCTCTTTAGAAATCCCAGGAGATACTTAGATTGAAAGGGATTTAAGTGTTTTGGCTTTTTGTTTGTTTGTTTTGCAAATGTTGAACTAAGTCTGAGGTTTTTTTTGTTTTGTTTTGTTTTGTTTTGTTTTTACACTGTAATTCTGAAAGTAATCCCACTGACTGAAGACCAGACTGGCATGCTGGCTGCTTGATTTGTTGTAGCTCCGCTGTTTGTCTCATCTTTGGGTCCTCAACATGGAGACAAGATGTGCTGAGGAAGACAACAAATGAGAGGAGCCCCTTCACCCTTCAACCTGTTCTCTAAGAGAGTATGAGAATAATCTCCAGGTGGCTGGAGAGAAGACTGCATCGTAAAGCATCTGCTGTGCAAGCATGGGGTCTGGAGTTTGGATCCTGAGGCGACTTCTCTCGGGAAAGAAAAAGCTGTTCTCAAAGTCCCACCACCATTTAGTGCAACCGTGACAGGACACACACCAGATGATATGATGACATCCAGAGAGATGGGGTTGCATTGCTCACGGGGTGTGGCTGGTCATCGCTGGAGGTTATGATAAAGTCAGGGCTTCCTCTGGAAGGCGCAGAATCAATGAGTCTCAGAGTTTTGTCCTTTTTTCCATTTATTTATTTATTTACTTATTTATTTTATTTATTCACATTTCAAATGTTGTTGTCCCCGTTCCCAGTTTTCCCTCCACAAATCCCCTGTTTTCTCCCCTCCCCTGCCTCTATAAGGGTGCTCCCCCCCCCCCCCCAAGCCTCCTCAGTGCCCTATGCTGGGGCATCGAGACTCCACAGCACTGAAGGCCTCCCCTCCCATTGATGCCAGATAAGGCCATCCTCTGCTACATATGCAGCTGGAGCCTTGGATCCTTCCATCTCTCCATCTCTCCATCTCTCCATCTCTCCATCTCTCTTTGGTTGATGGTTTAGTCCCTGGGAGCTCTGGGGTGGGGGTCTGGTTGGTTGATATTGTTGTTCTTCCTATGGGGTTGCAAACTCCTCCAGTTCCTTCTGACCTTCCCCTAACTCCTCCATTGTTGTCCCTGCGCTCAGTCTGATGGTCATCTGAGAGGATCCACATCTGTATTGGTCAGGCACTGGCAGAGCCTCTCAGGGGACAGCCATATTAGGCTCCTGTCAGTCAGCACTTCTTGGCATCAGCAATAGTGTCTGTGTTTGGTGTCAGCAGATGGGATGGATTCCTAGGTGAGGCAGTCTCTAGCTGGCCTTTCCTTCAATCTCTACTCCCTCTCCCAACTCTGATGACAAACACTGCTCCCTGTGGAGGCCTGGGGGAAAGTCAGTTTTTTAGAAATCTGAATCTAGCAGCAGTTTGAGAAGGAAACATTGGCCTCTTGCCAGCTTTCAGATCAGAAGACAAAAGCTTTGTCTATGAAATATCTATACTCAGAAACAGGGCATCACTCAGATAAATGCATCCTTGCCCAACAAGTGTTTCTAAAATCAGCCAGGACACTAGTGGCTTCTTCTAACTGTAAATCCTGATGAGTGGTTGTATTGGCTGATTTTGTGTCAACTCGACACAGGCTGGAGTTATCACAGAGAAAGGAACTTCAGCTGAGGAAATGCCTCCATGAGATCCAGCTGTAAGGCATTTTCTCAATTAGTGATCAAGTGGGGAGAACCCATTGTGGGTGGTGCCATCCCTGGGCTGGTAGTCTTGGGTTCTATAAGAAAGCAAGCTGAGCAAGCCAGGGGAAGCAAGCCAGTGAGTAACATCCCTCCATGGCCTCTGCATCAGCTCCCGCTTCCTGTCCTGCTTGAGTTCCAGTCCTGACTTCCTTTGGTGATGAACAGCGATGTGGAAGGTGTAAGCTGAATAAACCCTTTCCTCCCTAACTTGCTTCTTGGTCATGATGTTTGTGCAGGAGTAGAAACCCTGACTAAGACAGTGGTGTAATTGTAATGAAAATAGTTTAATGTAAGTGAAGGGTCACAGATCAACCCAGTGGTGGGTGTGGGTGGGTGGCCAGCACAAAGTCCATTAGTACTGTGCTATTCAGTATGTCCTCTGTCAACCGGGGAATCCTGGGCCCTTTGCCAGACCTGCCAAATCCGAACCTGGGTTTTAACAGGATCTGCAGATCAGATTTATATGGATGTTAAAATCTAAGTAGCCAGGTCTTAACCTCAAGTTAAGCCTGTGTTACTTATCTTCTAGCAGAGGGAAAAGATGACTGAGGTCATCAGTGGAGCTCTTAAAGTCTGTTATCAAGGTTAATCATTTGTTTATTTTAGCTAACCTCTAGATTGTTTACTGCGCTCCTCAGTAAATCATTGCTCCTAATTCCTGTGCGTTCTTATTTCTTACTTTCTTGACAGTCCTCAGAACTAAGTACCATTCTTTCAGCTGTCACTCTTGTCTTCCGTTTGGAAATGACACTGTCCTCTTCAGAACCTAGGGGCCACAGGGCTGCCCGCCAAGGTCTGTTTCCCTCCAGCGGCAGGAGTGGCCATATCAGTGAAGTGTTTTCTGACTGAGACGAGGCTCACTTATTCTATCAAAATAGCTGAAAGGACCAAAGGCTGCATAGATTCAGGACTTCTGGCTTGTCACTATTAGGTCCCAGACTCTAAAAGGCACTTCATATGAGTCGTTGCTTACAGATACCATCTTTCCAAGGAGTTCTCTTATCCTATCCTATTCCATATTCATGCCGTGTATTTAATTATATAATATATACACATATATGTATATGTTATATGTATATGCATATGCATACAGAAGCCAGAATCCCTTCAGTTGGGTTGAAGCCAAAGTACCTTTGGAGGCACACATCTGTAATCTCAGGGTTTGTAAGACTGAGGCTGGAGTTCTGTGAGTTCACAGTCAATCTGATCTAACATAACGGAGACCTTGTCTCAAACAAAGCCCCAAATAACAAAGAACCTCAGCTGAGCAAAGCAGTGTAATGTGTAAGCAAATGAGACTCCGGTTTGGAAAACTCACCATTCCATTATCTGTTAGGAAGAAACGCTATAAATCATGTCAGCTTTTTGCCTCAGCTTGGATTCTTCTCCACATTGATCTAGTAACAAAGTGAAGGTCCATCAACCCATAGTCCTGAGATAACTTACAGTTAGTCTCATCTAGTTTGTGTTTTAATTTTAGCTTTAGAACTTGTTGTGGGCCTTCTTCAAGTAAAAAAGTTAGCTGCAGGACTAGAATGAACACATACCGCTTATTAGTCTATTATATAAAAAGTCATGATACTTGCATGGGCCCGCCCACTTAATGACATCAGAGGAGATTACGTAAATGGCAAGCTCTATGTTATTCATTTTGCTGGGTAAAAATGTATACAATTTCCCCACAAATGTACTTCTTTATAAATAACTGATTAAATCAAGTCTCCAAACAGACAAATACATGTTACCCATCACATATATAAAATTCCATGTGGGGTAGGAGGTGGAGGGATGGATGCTGGTAACATATTGGCCGACCAAATACCCTAAATAATAGATGCTCACGATTCATTAAATACACTGTGGATTAATTTTTATTGTTGGTGCATTTACTATGGATAGATAAACTAGATTATATATTCTGTATGTATTCGTCATATCCTTCTTTGTTCAGACTTGGCAGAAGCAGCTGCAGGATGGGAGGCTCATTTTGGCCTCCCTGTCTGAGGGTCCAGCATGGTGGTGAAGGCTGGGCTAAGAGTGGGTCCCAGCCGTGGCAGCCCAAGTGTGAGGCAGCTAATCCCGTTGCATCCATGGGAAGATAAAATATACTTTATTCATCTTCCTCAGTTTGTTTAGTCTGGGATCCCAGCTTACGTCTAATGGTACCATCCACATTCAGGCTTTCATCTTACCTCTGTTAACTCTCACCGGAAACACTCTCACAGATCCACTCAGGGCTTTGCTTTCTAGGCAATTCCAAATCCTATCAAGTTGAACTTGAAAATCAAGATCATACCATGCAACGAGTATAAGTTACATTCTACAGAATTAAAAAAAAAAACATTTATTTATTTTCTGTGTGTGTGGAACCACACCCACGCCACAGCCCTCATGTGGAGGTCAGAGAACAAATTATAGGAGGAGTTCATTGTTCCCTTTATGTGGATCCTTTTCTTCTCTATAAAATGGTGGTTTGCAGGTTAGGATATGAGTTGGAGGGCCCACCTAGCATGTGGAAGGCTCTGGGTTCAATATGCAGCACTACAAATAGACAACCAGACAGACAAACAACATAAATACCTTGTTAGAGCTGGAGAGAGTACAGCAGTTAAGAGTGAGTATTTTCCTTCTACAGAATACCCACACTGAATGGCCTACAGTGCTCGGTACCTATAGCTCCAGAGGATTAGATGACTTTTTTGGCCTCTATTAGCATAAGAACACAAATGTCACATATACACATGCATGCACACACACGTACACACACACATACACACACGCGTGCGTGTGTGCACCTTTGTTGGTCTGAAGCACCTTTCTGGATGTGATGTTTTAATACTCGTACTCAGAATGTTGAGCCAGGATTGTTGTCATGAATTTGAGGCCAGACTGGCTCACAATGAGTTTCAGGCCACACTGTGTTACAGAGTAACAATACCCCATCAACAAATAAACAAATGTTTATGACATAATAGGTAAATATTAGTTGAAAAGTTACTCAGATTTTTATATTAATCAATATGCAAGATATACAAGATACCCAGACTAATCCCCATACCAAACAGAGACAGTAGAAATAATAAGCTTCCTTATGGGAGAAGTCTTCTTTATTTTTAGTTTCAGTTAACTAAATTCAGTAAAATGTATTGAGAAAGATTTCTATAGCAGTTCTGATTTTGTGAAGATGTCTCACAGGTTGGTTTGAAAAGAAGAAAAATTTGATGTGATATAACAGACATTTCTAGACTGCACTCGAATTTTCTTGTGCAGATGAATCCCCCAGAGACTCTTCTGAGAATGCAGATGGGTCTGCATAGGGGCTGAAATCCTCTGTCTATGAGACGGAGCCAGATGCTGTTCCTCTGAGTGGCACTGGTCTTTGGACAGGCTGTGTCAGTCCTAATGATGCTGCCAATCACTCTGAGCTAAAAAATAAACAATTATTGAGCAAAAGCCTTTACAGCCCTGAGCAGAAATCTAGGAGGATGTGAGCCTCCTGGACATGGGATTGAAAGGATTCATCCAGTGGAACTAATGTCATAGACCCAGGAGTAGAAGCAAGGGTTGGAATGTTGGATCAAGCTATGGGGGTTAGCCAATGGAGGTTAGCACTGGATAGTGAGACCATGACACTAACATGGCTATGGAAGTTCATCAAGTTTGATATTATATTCCTAAAGGTACAACTGCAGCTCTCCATCACTGAGGGGATTAAAAAGAGCTATAAGTAGGTAGGAAAGTTGGGAGTGAGGCTGTGGGGATGGATGAAGAAGGAGATATGATGCCTGATGCTGATGGTGAGCAATGGCGGGCATGGGTTGGAGGGAGAAAGGGCATGTGCATCACCTCGAGGCTCTGGACTTATGGTGCCTCTGGCAGCAGCTGAGAGGTCTCTGAGAAGTTCCCTTGTCTGTCTGTTGATACTTCAATTAAACCAGAGCTCTTGGACCCCTTTGGCATAAGTTCTTGGAGAACTTATGAACTGTGCCAAAAGGATTAGTCCGTTTTCTATTGTTCAGTGTTTTAAATTTTAATTATTATTACTGTTGGGGGAGGGATGCACGCCTTGGTACACATGTCTGGAGGTCAGAGGACAAGTTTTGTGGAGTTAGTTTTCACTTCCCACCTCTGTATGAGTTTTAGAGATTGAACTCAGGTCTGTAGGCTTGCACTACAAGTGTCATTACACACTGAGTCACCTCACTTGTCTTTCACTATCTTTAACAAGAAGTTGAGCACAGAACTGTGAAGACAGCCCATATCTGTAGAGGACTGGGGTTTGGTTGCCTAGGAACTGAGGTGGTGGCTGGTAGGTCCTGCTTCTTCATTGACTTGTATTTTGAAAGTACAGGTGCAGGCTCATAGGAAAGTAATTTTCTACAAGATACAATGAAAGTTAAAATGGAAGATTAGAGACATTTTTTTGGTCAGTGTATATGCAATAAACTGTGGCAATTGCTGACAAGATAACAACCCTCAATAAATTATATAGTTGGAATTATACTTTGAGAACAAAGGTCAGGCTAAAAGCATGGTTTTTGAAAGAAAACAAACAAAACAGTAAGTTAAAGT
This sequence comes from Arvicanthis niloticus, assembly GCF_011762505.2. Taxonomy (NCBI): domain Eukaryota; kingdom Metazoa; phylum Chordata; class Mammalia; order Rodentia; family Muridae; genus Arvicanthis; species Arvicanthis niloticus. Next base: position 13,902,264 of record NC_133438.1, read on the forward strand.
CAATCCATGTAGGAAAGGGGTGCTGAGCTTCTGCAGTGCGACCCCTTAAAATAAATGGTTAAATGTCTTTCTTAAAGTCAATATTTCTTTAAAAAGTATCTGCAGTGGCAGACTGTGAATAATTTTAACCTTCGTGTTCAACTCTTAATATTTCATTTGGCTGGCTGTTTTTTTTTTTTTTTTTTTTTTTTTTTTTTTTTAAATTCATTTGTCTAAAGCATTGGTGTAGGGCAGGGAGTTTTAAAAAGTTAGTTAACTGTAAGTACGTGATGCTTCAAGCTTCTTGTGCTTTAGAGGTAACAGGTGGACTGGTGCCCTGGTTTGAGTCAAAGAGCATTCAGATTTATGGCTCAGGGCTGAAGAGTGGCTCAGTTATAGAGTAGTTTCCTAGCACGCTGGCTGCCTGAAGTTTCTTCCTTAGTCTTGCAGGCGTTTGACACTTGAAGCTCCTGTAAGCCCCTTATAACAGGGGAGGGCAGGAGCAGGATCTGAGTCCTTAGCCTGAGAAGTACTACATGGAACCCAACTATGAGGCAAGACCCTACTTTATGTTTTATTTGTTGAGAGTGGCATGCTCCTGAGACATCTGGTATTCATTCAAGGCTAAAGTTGGAGTTTAAGAAAACTTTCTTTCAACCCCAAATTCTCAATTCACTATGACACCATCAAAGTACTGGCATCTTAGTGACTCAGTTTTCTCAACAATGGCATGGGACTGACAAAAGTTGGAAGGTTTAAAAAACGAATATACTCATGTAAAGTGTTTAGAACGGCACGTAGTATGCAGTAAGTACTCAATGGATTAGATAAGACAGAAATTACATTGCTATTATCCCTGAGCCGTGGAGTTCTGGGCAAGTTGCTTTGGTTCTCCGAGGTTGCTCTTTCTTTGTGAAATTGGGGTTATTTCGTGATGTAAAAGGAATGATGCTAGTTCACGTGCTCAGACTTCACAGAGCTTGGATACTGATGGGCACAGCTGGGAAGATCCTGAGTTGCTCCACATCCTTTTAGATTTACCTGAACACAAACTTCTTACCATAACCAGTGTTTTTGTCACCAAGACACGGGTTAGGATAATCTAGGATGAGGAACTTTAATGGAGAAAATATCTCAAACTATGGGGAGCAAACCAGTAAGCAGCCTTCCTCCATGGCCTTGGCTTCAGCTCCTCTCTCCAGGTCCCTGCCTTGACTTTGAGCCCTGGTTTGCCTTTATGATGGGTGACAACTGACATAAACCTTTCTTCCAGCAGCTGCCACTGGTCATGATTTTATCCTGGTGGCAGAAGGCAAACGAAACCGGTCCTCTTCTTTTGATGGGTGGCTGGAAGAATTTACCTGGAAATAGGCTTCTTAGACACGTGAACTAGAACCCAGAACTATTCTTTTGCTTGTCAGCTGGAGTGGTCTGTGATTAAGGCTAACCTGCGAAAGCACTTGAGAGGGGAAGTGCATTAGAAGAAACTCCTGCTGCGAAGGGGCAAGGGCTAACTTGGCAAATGACCCAGTATTTGGGATTATTAGACACATGAAAGGGGACCTCAATAATGTCTCTGCTACCCTGGAAGTGAGGAATGATTGCAGCAGGGTATCAGTGAAATGTAATTTTGCCTAAAAGAAATAAGGGTTTCTTTGAGACCCCAAGAATGCCAAGTTAAAGAACAGTTAAAGATGTTGTTTCCCTCTCCCTCTCCCCCTCCCCCTCCCTCTTCTCCCTCTCCCTCCCCCTCCCCCTCTTCTCCCTCTCCCTCTTCTCCCTCTCCCCTCTCCCTCTCCCTCCCCCTCCCCCTCTTCTCCCTCTCCCTCTCCCTCTCCCCCTCCCTCTCCCTCTCCCCCTCCCCCTCTTCTCCCTCTCCCTCCCCCTCCCCCTCTTCTCCCTCTCCCCTCTCCCTCCCCCTCCCCCTCTTCTCCCTCTCCCCTTTCCCTCTCCCTCCCCCTCCCCCTCCCCCTCTTCTCCCTCTCCCTCTTCTCCCTCTCCCTCTCCTCCTCCCCCTCCCCCTCCCCCTCTTCTCCCTCTCCCTCTTCTCCCTCTCCCTCCCCCTCCCCCTCTTCTCCCTCTCCCTCTTCTCCCTCTCCCTCCCCCTTCCCCTCTTCTCCCTCTCCCTCTTCTCCCTCTCCCTCTTCTCCCTCTCCCTCTCCTCCTCCCCCTCCCCCTCCCCCTCTTCTCCCTCCCCCTCTTCTCCCTCTCCCTCTTCTCCCTCTCCCTCTCCTCCTCCCCCTCCCCCTCCCCCTCTTCTCCCTCTCCCTCCCCCTCCCCCTTTTCTCCCTCTCCCTCTTCTCCCTCTCCCTCCCCCTCCCCCTCTTCTCCCTCTCCCTCCCCCTCCCCTTTTCTCCCTCTCCCTCTTCTCCCTCTCCCTCCCCCTCCCCCTCTTCTCCCTCCCCCTCTTCTCCCTCTCCCTCTTCTCCCTCTCCCTCTCCTCCTCCCCCTCCTCCTCTTCTCCCTCTCCCTCTTCTCCCTCTCCCCTCTCCCTCTCCCTCTCCCCCTCCCCCTCCCCCTCCCCTCCTCCCCTCTTCTCTCCCCCTCCCCTCCCCCTATCCTCCCTCTCCCTCTCTCTCTCCCTCTTCTCCCTCTTCTCCCTCCGCCTCCCCCTCCCTCTCCCTCTCCCTTCCTGCCTTACATTGGTTTGCTCTAACTAGCTCTAAGGAAATCCTTGACTGAGGCCTCAGCTCATTGAAGACTTTAACATTAGGTATCAAGCTAAAACATCTGTAGGAGGAGCTAAAGTGGGAAGAGTAAGGAAAGGAAGAGGAAAAGGAAGAGGAGGAGCTAGAGAGGGCAGAGATGTAGGAGGATGAAGAGCCACGCAGGTATGGAGAGCAGTCGCGGGTAACAACTTATATTTAGGTTAGCTAATTGGGAAACACCTCTGATTGTATGGGCATATCGTTATTGAACATTATCGAGCATATAAAGCCTTTTATTAATATTTAAGCATTAGAGTCTTATTTTCCTACCAGGCCCACGTGAATGGCGGGATGGTCTGGGCGATGCTCAGCCTTTCGGAGACAGCATGGAAGATTGACAGAGCCATCTCCCAAGCTGGCATCTTGTGGGTGGCAGAGCTGGTGTTTCAGGCTGGCTGTTTTTAGCTGTGGCACGCGCATGGCCTCTGACCGCTTCCAGCTGCAGAGCACTTGGCTTCAGGCTGGGGCACATGGCAGCCTGAGCTAAGCAGAGCCGCCGCCACATAGATAGCCTGTCCAGTGGCCTTCATTTAAATAATTACTTCAACAAGCATCTGATTTTGAAAAATCAACTACTGGGGGTAGGGTATGGGTATTTCCAGTTGATCTGTTGACGAGAAGTCTGGGCAGTTAAAGGAAACTGCAAAAACAGAATCACATGAATAGCCGGGCAGTAGTGGTGCATGCCTTTAATCCCAGCACTTGGGAGGCAGAGGCAGTCAGATTTCTGAGTTCGAGGCCAGCCTCGTCTACAGCGTGAGTTCCAGGACAGCCAGGGCTACACAGAGAAAGCCTGTCTTGAAAAAAAAAAAAAAAAGAATCACATGAATAGAAACCAAACCAAACACATGGATGACACAGTGACCATGGGCTACTTTGACTCTGTGACTTCTCTGGATAGAGGGTGAATACAGGAAAGAGATTAATGTCTGGGGATAGTGATCCAGATGTGCTTCCCCTTAGAGAGCCAAAGACCCACCCCTTTTCTGCTTTCCCTCCAGGGTTTCCACAGCAGGCTCAAGGTTCAAGTTGGTTTCCAGTTCGTTGTGAGTGGTCAGAGCTCAGAGGATGCTGGAGGCCTGCCACACTGTCTGCTGCACAGATACACTCCCCTCTGCCTCCTCTCTGCCCACTCCCATGTGCTTAAAACACACATTTTCTTTCTTCAAATCTGAACAGAAATGACTTGGAGATTTTGCAGTATTCCCGAGGCAGAAGTTTTTGAAAAAAAAAAAAAATATCAAACTGTCTCATAAGAACAGAAAACTGAAGTAAAAAATGAAGTTCCACAGAACTCAATTGGTGAGAAAAATTTCACTTTCCCCATTTTTTTTTTTTTTCCTGGCTAGTGGCATTATCATATATGAATGTAGGTTGAACGTTAATGATATGATCATATAACACCATCTTATAGGCATTTATTTAAACAGGGCATTAAGTATTTTTACGGTTGTTATCTAATCCTTAAAAAACCAATATGTTAATAGTCTTTTTCGTAGTCTTATGGATGAGGAAACTGGGGTTCAGAGAGATGATTGGATTCAGCACGCCACCAAAGACTTAGACTTGTTTGACCACAAGCATGATCCTTCCTAGTCTCCTTTGCAGGCCACACTGACTGCATTGTAGAAGAAAACGAACCCTTAGGAAGGTTTGGGCAACTAATCAGAGCTGAACTTGATGGTGAAGGCTGTCTGGAAGATAGCGAGAGATGAGTATCATCTGTGGTCTCACTCTGTCCTCAGCCTGATACCTCCTCTTTCCGGATGCTGCTCCCTGTTTATACACGAACAGTTAGAGTGTGGTAGTTTTCCATTCTATGTGGTAACTGGTTATCATTTTCACTGCGTGCAGCCCTGTTCCCTCCAGGGGGCTCCTTTTGGATGCTGATAAATCTTCCTAATTATCTGTAAAACTCAGGAAAATGAGATGTCATGTTTTAATCATAAGGCATTTAGGCCACAGGCATTTTGTGTCCTGGTTGAATTTTTACTTTTGTTTACCAAATTGGCTTGAGCTTATAACATTTTCAGTAGATCTCTTGTAAATCCATAGACTTTAGGATTGCAAAGGCTATGGGTTATTTTCAGTAATGCAGTCACAAAAATGCAAAAAAAAGTGTGTGTGTGTGTGTGTGTGTGTGTGTGTGGCATTGACACAGTGTGAATGGTTGATTTTCCCATGTGTTGGTGGAATAGTAAAAGATGGTTGAGATCTTTGCAGGTAATTCAATGCAGACCCACTTCTCACAATAAAAGCCAGCATCCTGAACAGTAAGGGAGAAATGGTCTTGCTTTCTGTTTTATTCTTGGGAGTTAGAGTGAACTCTCACAAGCGTTGCAGAGAAGAATCAGGATTAGTTGCAGAGAAGAATCAGGTTCTGCTGAAGAGTACAGAAAGTCAGAACTGATCAAAGTACAGAAATGAATGTCTATGAACTGCTCTGCCACAAATGGAATGTTTATATCATACCCCATCCCTCCAAGACTCAGGAACCACCCAGGAGACAGGAAATATTATAAGAGTTAGAGGTCAGGGAAGATCAGAGAAAACAGTGTCATATGGGTGTGATGGGAAAACTGGACTAATGAACTCACAGCAACTGTGCTTGCCTGTATACGACCTATACAGACCAAGCTAGTCAATACCTGGCACACAGAGAGAAAGAGCTAATGAGTCCCTATCCCTGCTGAGGAGCTTTTGACCGTTAATGGTTCCTAAAGAAGGAAGACTTGGTCTGCTGCACTTTCTTGGATGGCTCCACACCAATGAATAAATGGGTATCACAGATTGGAACCACTGGGCTATAAGAATAAAAAGAGAGAACATGGAAGTGGGGAGGGGTTGGGGTAAATTAGGAAGGAGTGGCAGTGACCATGATCAAAATACACTGAACCCATGTAAGAAATTCTCAGAGAAATTAATATAACTATTATATTGCATAAATAATATTTTAAAATTTATCGGTACAACATCAAAGAGAAATCACTGAATTTAAGTTTCAGATGGAGGATTGGAACATGGTCAGAAGATTATATCTCAACTAAAATGTTTTCCGTATTGTTGGTAATAGCTGGTGTCTCTACTATTTCTATTCTATTTCAGAATTGTCTAGAAACTGTAGCACGGTACAGATTTCTGGGACCCCTTCCTGCAGTCAATGACTTAGAAGGTCTTGAATAGAGCCAGGGATTTTTGTTTAATGACTTTATTGTTTACCACCAAAATGTGAGAGTCTGCCTTTCATCTCGGCTCAACACTATGACCCACATGATCTTAGCAACTTCCTGTCCTCCACTCACTTGTGTTGAAGTTAGTATGGTCTTACATGCTTCGAGAACCATTTGATAAAAGCATGGAGTGGCAGCTGGTTAATAAGAGCATTTTTTTCTTCTATTTTGAGTCAGATCTACCTAGTTTAAACTGGTGGGAATTTTTGTTCTGAAGCACTCAGAACATGAACTAACACCATCCTGAATATGTCCTAATGTACATTTAGAAGTTCTTACAATGGAGCATGTTCTGATAGTTTCTTCCCTTGCCTTCTTCCTGTATTATGTCTTTCAACATCAGAATTGTAAAAAAACAAAAGAAAACAAAAAACCCACTGCTACTTCTGTGTAATGTATATCTGTGCATATGCACACGTGTTTTATGGAGCTCAGAATTGAATCGATGCTACCTGTACACTACAATAGAGCTGTATCTTTAGACTTGTTATATGTATTTTCTTGTCTTCATAGGCTCCACCCACATCATAGACAGTCCTGAGGATCATAGGTGTTAAAAAATATTCTTACCGAGTTGAAATGCTGAATTTTAAGTTATAATGTTTTGCAAAAAGTTTACCAGTAAAATAGTATCTTTTGAGAAGATCAAAATAATCACGATTATTCTTCACATGTGTGTCTTAATCTTGTTCAGTTTCTTACAACAGAATCCCATAGTAGGGTGGACTTAACTGATCTAAATTTATTCCTCACAGCTCTAGAATCTGAGAAGTTCAAAGTCAAGGTGTTGGCACACCTGGCATCTGTTTTGCAAAAGGCTATCTTCTCACTGTGCCCTCGCATCACAGAGAGCAGACGTGTAGAATCCTGCAGAATCCAGCTCCTCCATCTCCATTTCTCCCACCTCTCCCAAGTTCTCTATACACATCCCAGGCTTATCTTAAACTCAAAATCCTCTTGCCTCTGTCTCCTGAGCACTGACATTACAGTCCTGTACCACCAAGTACAGCGTGCAACTTTTCCTGTACCACCAAATACATCTTGTATCTCTTCCTCTTCCTCCTCTTCCTCTTCTTCCTCCTCTTCCTCCTCCTCCTCCTCCTCTTCCTCCTCTTCCTTCTCATTCTTCTTTGATTTTTTTTTTTTTTTTTTTGAGACAGAGTTTCTCTGTATAGCTCTGGCTATCCTGTAACTCAGTCTGTGGACTGGGCCAGGCTCAAACTCATAGAGGTCCATCTGTCTCTCTGCCTTCAAGTTCTGGGATTAAGGCATGTGCCATAATTGCTCGGCTTGCATCTTTTAAAGAGAACACAGGCATTTAGTATACAGAAATGAGACTTAGAATTTTAACAGATGTAGAGAACAAGCAATACCGTCTTGTTCCATCTTCATGAAAATTAAATGTAATGGCAGAGCTGTTGGACCTGGTCTTGGGGAATATCCCACATGAGCTCTCTTCTACTAGAATTTCTGGGAGCAAACCTTCTGGCTCTGTGTCTAAGGGACACATTTTTTTTTTCCTGGCAGTCTTGAATAGCTGGGTCCCAGAACTCACTGAAGAGGTAGTTTTATGTAAGCACAGGCATGTTGCAAGGGTCTGGTCCTCTGAAAGGACTCTGTATTCTGTGACCAGTAAAATGTGGTTCTTTTCCTCTCTCTTGCCTCAGGAGAATGGATCACTGGGCATGCATTTTTTGTTAGTTTCAGTTTGAATTACTGAACTCAGAAGACTAACTTTATCTTGATATTTCTCTTTTGTTCTTTGCTTTTGAGATAGGATCTTGCTATGTAGCTCAAGCTGGCTTGGGACTTAACTGTACTTCTACTTCCCCAGTGCTGGGATTATACACACCCGTCCTCATCTTTAGCAATCATGCCATTTTTAACTGCCAGAGAAGTTGTGTTTTTGAATTTTTAGTTAATAAATGAAATCCCTCCAGTGGGAAAATTGTGATTTGCTCTTGTTTATTCTCAGATGGGAACATGAATCACTGAGTCACAACATAAAACCACGCTGGAAATAATTACTCACCTACTTTACCAGTAACTGAACATTTCACATGATATAAATAGAAAATGCAGTTCTCCCTTGGTGCCTGTGAGGGTGGGGAGGATTAATTCCAATGCCCACCTCCTTGGATGCCATACTCCATAGATGCTCAAGTCTCATAGAAAATGGCATAGCATTTGCACACAATCTGTACACGTCCTTGTGTTTACACTAAATAAGTCTTAGGTTACTTAAGATACCTAGTGTATTATAACGCTGCATGAACAGGTGCTATACTGCATTATTTAGGGACTAACGACAAGGACAGGAAAACAACACATGGTCTTCAAAGTCACAACTGTTTTATAGACTATTTTTGATCTGTTGAAGTCTGTAGATGAGAAGCCAATAACATAAAGGGCCAAACGTAGTTTCTATTTTGTTTTTTAGTTTTTAGCCACTGAGCACCACCAAAAGGAGGGTTGATGAATGAGTCAAGATATCTTTTGAATGCCTCTAAGTATATTACTACATTATTTTGTAGTGTCTTAAGAAGGACTTTGAGAAGAGTTAAAAATTATCAGCATCAGGAAAATCATTATTTTTTCTAAACTTTTTTTTTTTTTTTTTTTTTTTTTTGATATTATAGGGTCTCACGTAGCCCAGGCTGACTTTGAACTTGCTATGTAGCTAATGATAAACCTGAACTCCAGATTCTCTCACTTCCTCCACTGGAATAGGTGGATCACTGCGTCTTGTTTTGTGGGGTGCTAGGAGTGAACCCAAGGTTGTTTTGTGCATGGTAGGCAAGTACTTTATCAGTTGATCCACAACTCCAGCCCCGAATACTTTCTTTTCATCTTAATATCAAGTTTGTAATCAATAAAGTTTTTCTTTTTTTAAATAGCTAGCTGTAAGACAGGTTGGACATTATTTGTGATCCATCTATCAGAAGTATATTTAACTAGAGCTGAGGGTATAGATGAGTGGTAGAGCCCATGGCTTACATTTACAAATGTAAATGTAACAAATGTAACAAACAAACAAACAAAAACCCAAGTAAATAAGTAGTTTGTTGTGGTTTTATATGCTTGATGTGGGTAACTCCCAGTGTGTGGAGTTAGGGAGGGAGGGAGGGAGGGAGGGAGGAGGAGGAACATAGAGGTAACTTATTAGCTCAGGACTCCAGTCAGTGTGAGTTTTACACACACACACACACACACACACACACACACACACACACACACACACGAAGACATACAAGAACACACACACAGGAACACACAGGCAACCCCCTCCCACCCATACACCCTTTCACAACAAAATGCTTAACAATGCAGGACCCCCATCTACATTGAGCTATGCCTCCCCCAACAAAGCAACCAATCACTCTGCCCTAATAACTCTTAGGAACCCCTTAGCAGCCCTTAGTAAGATAAATTGCTTTTTAGTGAACTGTTACTGTTGCTGATACCTGCCTACTATCTTACTACTATGCATGACTGGGCACCCAGATGTTTAAAATCAGATGCATCATGGGAAATCCACAAAAGGCTTCTATAACTCAAGCTTGTTCATCAAAATAGCAAACTACTCATACCCCATTCCTAGCAGCCAGCTCTTCCTCTTCCTGGACCCACAAATGGAAGTCATGAGAGGTAACCTGAGGCTCTTGCACAATCTTGCTGTGGGACTTGGCTCCTTTGTGGTTTATCTCTGGTACTTTGAATATAATCCTTTGTGGCTTTGCCATTTGTGTGTACTTCTTCAATTCTTTGTCTGAGATGCCAAAAATTAGGAAATGTGATCCAGACAACAGCCACTAAGAAGAGGAGGGCTGAGAATAATGAGTTTGAGGACAGCTTGGGAATGGATAGCAATACCCTGTTTTTATTTGTTTTTTTTTTTTTTTCCTGATCAAGCTTCAAAGTTTAATATTCAGCACTTGTATATATAGAAAAAGCCCCACTGAACCCATCCTTTGCTTCAGCTGGATTATGTCACAAGGCAAGCTCAGCAGGCAGTATATTCTTCTAAGTTCCTGTAGGAAGTTGCATATGCAGCCCTATTACAATAGGTCTGTTGTGGTAAACAAGGTCTTTCCAGCCTGCTCAAGGTTGTGGGAGGGCACGATTCCTCCTTCTCAGTTTTTTTTAAAGATCAGTGGTACCAATAACTGGATGGAGGCACAAGATTTTCTTGTTTTCCATTACCCTGTCTAGGTTAGATTGGCCAGGTGACTGTGTCTGGCTTAGGTCTGTGTCTATATTGCTCCTGATTACCCATCAAGGAAAACATACATAGTATTGATGTATGCCTCTGCCTTAGGTCTATAGGAGCTCAAGAACACTCTTAACTGTCTCTGATTACCGGCCTTCTATAGCACACTCTTTCCCATACAGACCAAAGCCACATATGAATTCAGACCAAAGGACCTATGAGCATGCACTCAATGCATCTCTTTATAGCAATAGATAACTGTCATGGTGAATAGCTGAGCCTGCTGAGAGTGATCCTGTGCGAAGGCAACCAATCTGTTTAAGATACAAGGTTCCAAAGTTAAAAGCAACAAGATTATAATTAATGATCCAAGCAGTGTAGAAATTAAAGTTGTAAGCTATGAGAAAGTGGAGAATCAAGATTCAAACCATCCCTGATTCTGCCCTTTTTTTCTCTTTTCCTTTTGGCTAATCCATTTCAAATGTTAGCCATAGAATCCTTTACTAATCCTGAGTGACGGATGCAAAAGTAACATTCTTCATGGAGAGCTGTACATACTCCTCCCTGTTGAAGGAATAAAAGATCAAGTCCTCTCCTGTACTGAAGGACTATCTCAGACAATGCGGTTAGAGATTCTTGCAAATGGGAAATAGAGGTTTCTATTCTTTCTGCATCTTTATCTATTTCTGTTCTAAGGAGCTCCTGATTTTTTTCTTTGAAAACCAAGGCAGAAGTGCCAGTAGCTACTTCCCCCATACTCAGAGAGTTCCTTGACATCCAAATTTTAAATTTTTAAAATAAAAGGCATGATCTAAATATTTTTTTGTTGTACAGGAATGCATATATACATATATACACATTCCTGTATAACATATATATATATATATATATATATATATATATTTCCCATTTTTTGTTTTATGAAGATATTATTTTAAAGTTCCACAATATTTGTTTCACAATACCTTGTCCTTGATGATTATAAAAAAAATCCCAGTAATATGGGTAACATTAAATTGTCAACAAAACATCTCAAATGCCTGACTGCAATAGCCAGTTCCATTATCTATCTTAATCTGATAAGGAACATCAAGCATAGAAAAATAATATAGGCAATAACCAAAACATCTCAAATGCCTGACTGCAATAGCCAGTTCCATTATCTATCTTAATCTGATAAGGAACATCAAGCATAGAAAAATAATATAGGCAATAACCAATTATACTCTTAGTTGCTTCTCCCGTTAAAGCAGTTGAAACTAGAAAGCCTAAAAAGCTGTCAAGTCACATGTACATATTTTAATTTTCCAAAATAGGAAATGAGTAACATCCATTTGTCATAATTGATTAGTCTTCAAGGATTAGCATCATTATGTGGTACAGGTAGACACTGAAGACACTGAGGACGGGTTTTTGCAATTTGACTTCCACACTCTCTAGAAATACCAGATTATTGTCTCAAGCTATTACTATTTTGATGATGTAAACATTAAGATTGTATGGCCAATTGCTCCTGTAAGGCCTATAATCTGCCTGATATACAAATCTGCTGTGGCATTGCCCTGGGGTCCAGGCAATTCAGTGTGAGCTCTTAAATGTTCTATAGAGTTAAGGAACAGTACATGTTTCTTAAATTAAGCTGCTGTTGTAGAAATAACTCTAAAATTTGAGAATTAGCAGTATCTAAAAACGGAGCAATTTCAAGCAGTTATAAATCATGAGCTATATATTGGCTATCAGTATACAAATTAAAAGCTTGATTTTTCAACATTTCAAAAACAGTGGCTAAAGCACACTATTCAATTATCTGTGCTGAAGCAGGGAGAAGACAAGAGAATAAACATGTGATCCAATTACATTTGCTGCTTTCACATTAGATGAGCCATCTGTAAATACAGTAAACACATTTTCTATGGTCTGTATGCATACATGTACAGGAAACAGAAAAGCATGCATAGAGGAGAATTCTAACAAATTGCCTTTTGGATAATGATTATCAATTTTGCCCAAAAAGTTTGCCATGCAATAGGCCAAATATCAGTATTCTGTAATAACCAATTTAATTGCTGTTTGGAATAAGGAATATTTCATCAAGTTCTTTCCTCAAATACTTTTGTGATTCTGAGCAATTAACGTAGCAACAGCTTCAGAACAGGGTGTTAAAACTTTTTTTGAAGATGAAGAAAGATAAATCTAGATTAATGGTACCTTTTACTAAAGAAATGTTGTGAAGCAGCCAACAATTGATTACTCTGTATAATGTATCTGTTGTTGGCTAATAATAGCCTCCTCTACTTTTTTTAATAAATCTATTTGTCCCTCATCAGTTAATTATCAAGGGGAATTAGGATTTGCATTCCCCTTGAGAATATCAAACAGTGTTTTAAGTTCTCTTGTGAGAAGCTTAAGGTGAGGTCTTAGCCAATTAATATCTCTTAACAACTTTTGAAAATCATTAAAAGTAAACTATCTCTTTTTTGCATGTACACCTGCAAGCCAGAAGAGGGCACTAGATCACACCACAGATGGTTGTGAGACACCATCTGGTTGCTGGGAATTGAACTCACAGGACCTCTGGAAGAGCAGTCAGTGCTCTTAACCACTGAGCCATCTCTCTAGCCCCCAACTATGTTTTCTTATTGGAATTTTCTGTGCCATAATCTGCTTAGGATATAGCTGAGGTCCCAAATATTGAAAAGATACTGCCTTTGACTCCTTTCTGGAACAACAAGCACCCCCAAAAATTTAAAGCTTGTTGTATGAGAGCAAAGGCTTGCAGTAAAATTCCTTCAGAGGTATGAGCTAATATAGTAAAATATCCATATAATGAATAATATACACTAAAAGATTCAAACTCCTAATTTCTTGTATTGAAGCAGTGGCAAATTTTTGACATAAAGTAGGGTATTAGCCATTCCTTGAGGCAAAACTTTTCAATGATATCACTTCATGGGCTCTCTAAAATTACAAGCAAACTCACTGAATGCAAATTTCCCACAGTCACCAGGATACAAAGGAACAGTATAAAAATAATCCTCCAAATCCATGATAATTCTATGTGCATTTCCTGGAATGGCAGCTGGAGCAGGTAAGTCAGGCTGTAATGCCCCACAAGTTCCTAGTTTCATTAACCTCTCATAAATCTTAAGTTTGAACTTTGTTTTGGAATAATGAAATAACAAATCCCTTGGAGGTAAGTGAGTACATCAGCTCCAGTGTCTATTAATCCTTCAAAACTTTTTTCCTTCAATTAGTCATTTAAGGTTAGATCTCTTATTAGTAATAGACTGCACCCAGCACACATCAGAGGAACCAAAGCCACTTTGTCGTTTTTTCCTCTTTTTGCAATTCTTTTGTTAGTAGGCACAGCTATAATGCTGGGGTAGGGGTGGGGGAAGCAGCCATAATTTTAATTTCTCCCACATAATCATTATCTATAACTCCTGGCCCATAAGCTGCCTGTTGTGACTATCTTGGGGTCTGAGGCTGACTCCTCCTCTCAAAAGAACAAGCAAGGCACTAAACAATTTCAGAAAACACTTTTCTAGGGGCTGTCAGGATGACCAAGACAAAAGGAATGCCACACAAGCTTCTGCTGAACCCAGTCTGAGCTTTGCATTAACTCAAATTTAAATGTTCTTAATCTGGGCCTAAGACAGTCTGCTAGTACCTTTGTTCCTGGGACAATCATTTCTAAAATGACCCAAACCTCCACATTTAAAACATCCAATAAAGTTTGTGTAAAAGGGGAAGCAGGCCTGTACTGTGCTACAGCTGTTTTTAACTCTTTTATTCATCTCCACCTGCTCAATCCTCTTCTCAACTATAAACATGGGCAAGTCAAAAATCCTGAGCTTGCCATTGAGCTGCCAACTACAGCTAGTGGAACACTGGCAATTCAACCATACCTCGAAGTTTCCCTTGCAACACCAGAGCAACCCTAACTTTGGAAAGCAAAACTCAAATTTAAACAATTCATTTTCTTTAAAATCAATACCAAGAGCATAACTTTCTCATTACAAAGTTTGGCCGCCAATTCTTATATATGAAATGCATGACAGTGCAGCTTTTAATACCTCATTAAAGAGACTTTTTTTTTTTTTAATTTTTTAAATTGGAGATCATCTGAGTGCAGTGGCTCCTCTAGGATGGCCCAGGATATGGTGTCTTCGTTCCTTCTGTTTCTATTCTGTGGAATAGATTGAAAAATATTGGTATTAGTTCTTCTTTGAAGTTCTGACAGTATTTTGCACTAAACCCATCTGGGCTTTTTTTGGTTGGAAGACTTTTAATGACTGCTTTTATTTCTTTAGGGGTTATGGGACTTGTTTATCTGATCATGATTTAACTTTGGCACCTAGCATCTGTCGGGCCATGGAAGGGTGTCCTGATTCTTGGGTTGTGAGTTTGGCCATGCCCCCAGAACCCAGGCTCCTGTCACGAGGTCTAATCTCCATTCAACATTCGCCCTTCAGTCACATATACATGTGGAGGGCGTGGTGAACAGGCCCTAGAGAGATTTACATACTAATGAGGTACCTGAAGGCCAGAGGGTGGAGCCAATTAAACATTCCTCCCTAGCCCCTCCCCCCTTCCCCTCCCTATTTAACTCAGGTTCACCCTGGGGTTTGGGGGGTGTGCATCCAGATCCATCCACCATTCGCCATGTCAATAAACCGGTTTTGGAAACCCAAGGACTTCCTCGTGTGTTGGGGCTGCACAGTGAGGAACCGTGAGGAACCATGGAGAGGCCTTTAGTTAATGAGCAGCCCAACTTCCAGCTGGAGGAACCCAGAGCATTCCCAGCCGACTACCCACAGCATGGCGGGAGGAACCCTGGGTTCCCCAGCAGCTTTTTTCCTACAAGTATCTATATAGAAAAATCATCCATTTCATCCAGATTTTCCAGCTTTGTTGACTATAGGCTTTCGTAGTAGAATCTGATGGGTTTTTTGGAATTTCTTCCGTTTCTCTTGTTATGTCTGTTGGTATCAGGCTCTGAACCCAGTGACATCACATCCAGGCAACCCCCACATCGTTGCCAAGTCAACTGCCATACATTCCCAGAATCCACCTGGCTACCTCACCTTTACCTGGGAGAGGCTATGTCATGCCCATATAAAACAGGCAGAATCCCCGACCTTGCTCTCTTTTTTCATCTTGAACCCTGAACCTTCTTCAGATAATTTGAGTGGGTTATAGAACATCATTTGTTGTTCCAGATACCTATATAAATCCTTTTGTATACTCAATACATTAGTAACATTTTTTTGTTAATGGTTAACAAAAATAGTTGTCTTAACTCCTTGTGTCAATGCTATTGCAGAAGCAGTGGTGCTAGCAATGAATGAAATTAAAGCTGTCATACCAGCAATAATCAAGCCTGCTACCCTCTTGCTTCTGCTTAAAGCCTAACTCACTTCTTCCAGCACTTTCAAAATTTTATCAGAGAATCAAGGTTTTCTAGTAATCAGGGCAGTGAGACAAAAGCTGGTTGATAGACCTCTGTAACCGACATGCCAGGTTTCAACACACTAACATAATTGGAAATTACACTTACAATGTAATTGTAATTGTGTAATTGTGTAAGTGTAATTGTGTCAATGCACCTTACAATAAATGCTGTAGAAGAGACAAAAGCAACTTTAGCTTGACAATTAAAAGAACCTTAAAACATGCACTAATCCTTGTTTGAAATCCAGATCCTGTCCCAACATTATCTCTTGCTATCCTAACATCATATCGAGCTATAGCTAGCTTCCAAATATGTTCCTGACAAAGTTCAGATCCAGTCTTCCAAAAGTAGACTGTTATTTCCCATAGTGGATTGATTTCTAGACCAGTACATGATTGAGTTCTAATAGCTCGGCACCTTTAAGAAGAATACAAAGTACATAGTTTCTCTTTTTGATTCTCTATCCCACAAGGTCTAAAAACTTGGGGCAAGGAAGCTTGTCCCATCTGGGATATAGTCAAGCAAAGGTGGGTCAGGAACATATGTCCAATACAGTTCTCCAGTCCCCCTTATCAGGGAACTCAGTAAGCTCACAGGTTGGCATCATTCTTTGTCTCAGTAACAGCATGTCTCACCAATCTTTTTAAAGTTTCTTCCACAATACCTTGTCCTTGAGGATTATATGAAATCCCCATAATAAATTGTTGACAAAAAGTCTCGATTCCTCAACTACAATTGCCAGACTCATTATCTGTTTTTTTTTAAATTGGATATTTTATTTATTTACCTTTCAATGTTCTCTCTTCTCCCATCCCCCCCCCCCAACCCCTTATCCTATCCCCCCTCCTCCTATTACTTTCAGGGTGTGCTTCCACCATCTTCCTATTCTCACCTCCCTGCTCTCAAATTCCCCAACACTAGGGAATCCAAACTTTCAGGCACCAAGGCCACCCACTTCCACTGATTCCAGGCAAGGCCACCCTCAACCACCTATACAGGTGGAGTCATGAGTTTCTCCCTTTGTGTTCTCGGGCTGGGGATTTTAGAGCGGCTACTCCAGCTTGTTTCTTAGGACCATTTGCTTGAAAAGTTGTTTTCCAGCCTTTTACTCTAAGGTAGAGTCTGTCTTTGTCACTGAGGTGGGTTTCCTGTATGCAGCAAAATGCTGGGTCCTGTTTACGTATCCAGTCCATTAGCCTATGTCTTTTAATTGGGGAATTGAGTCCATTGGTGTTAAGAGATATTAAGGAACAGTGGTTGTTGCTTCCTGATATTTTTGTTATTAGAGGTGGAATTATCTTTGTGTGGCTATCTTCTTTTGGATTTGTTGTTAGAGGGTTACTTTCTTGCTCTTTCTTGGGTATAATGTTCCTCCTTCTATTAGAGCTTTCCTGCTATTATCCTCTGTAGTGCTGGGTTTGTGGAAAGATATTGTGTAAATTTGATTTTGTCACGGAATATCTTGGTTTCTCCATCTATAGTAATTGAGAGTTTTGCTGAGTGTAGTAGCCTGTGCTGGCATTTGTGTTCTCTTAGGGTCTGTATGACATCTGTCCAGTATCTTCTCACATTTATAGTATCTGGTGAGAATCTGGTGTAATTCTGATAGGTCTGCCTTTATATGTTACTTGGCCTTTTTCCCTTACTGCATTTAATATTCTTCCTTTGTTTTGTACATTTGGTGTTTTGATTATTATGTGACGGGAGGTATTACTTTTCTGGTCTAGTCTATTTGGCATTCTATAGACTTCTTGTATGTTTATGGGCATCTCGTTTTTTTTTGGTTAGGGAAGTTTTCTTCTATTATTGTGTTGAAGATATTTATTGGCCCTTTAAGTTGGGACTTGGTGTGGTGGGAGAACTGGGTTCTGATGATGCCAAGTACCCTGGGTTGCTGATGCTTATGTTCTTGCACTTGCCTTTTGCCATCTGTATCTCCTTAGTGCTACGTGCTCTGTCTCTGACTGGAGCCTGTCCTTCCTATTGTTTTGATTGTATCAGAACTGTGTGGGGTGGGTGTTAGTACTGGGGTCAGAGCTGGGGCCCAAGATGTGCTCAGTGCTTGGGCCCAGACCAGAAGGAACCAGTGCTCCGGGCCAGGAGTGAATTCCTGAGTCCTAGTGGGTCCCAGCTACTCTCTGTTTTGGGCCGGTGTTGCTTTTTCCTTACCTAAGATACTGCCCAGGTTAGAGCTCCTGGGAGGCCTGCTTCCTCTGGGTTCTATGATATTGAGAACAGAGCTGCTGCCCAGGATCTCATAGCATCCTTTTCTTACAACAGCTTCTTTGACTTCTTCTCGCAGACTGTGCTTATGGCTCTTGTAGCATTTCACACTTACTGTACCATTCCTGTGGACATTACATGCTTCCCTGGACTCCAGGTTACTTTCCGGGCACAGTCTTTACCTAGATTTTTCTCTTCATGAGTGCCATCTTGGGGTGTGGGTGGGAGAAATCTTAATAAAGGAAAGATGGTCAAAAGAATTATTAAGACAGACAGAACACTAGGGATCTTGAGTTATTGCACTATTATGATTATTGTTGTCACATTTTTGTTAGTTAAGCCCTGGGATATCTCAAGTTTTGGTATAAGATTGTTTCCTTTGACTTTTTTTTTTTTGCAGATGCAAAACCTTAGTTCATGTTTGTTATTTTAAATAACCTACAGGCTTTTTATAGTATCATCATTAAAATGTCTCCATGATACGAACAGGGACCATTAAAACACTGTGTAATGCAATATAAACAGACCAAATAGAAGTGAATACCAGTGCATGTTTTTAAAACCCCCAACAGTTTAAGATGTATCAGAGAATTAACAATGTGAAGAAAAGAATGTTTGCAGTTATTTTTAAATTAAAAGCCCTCCTCATGCTCTCTTCTCTTCAAGGTCTCAGTGGTGAGAAGACAATGAGGTCACCTCGAAAGGAGAACTGTCTGCTGGAATCTTGCAATCTTGTCTCCTCCTGAGTGCAGGGGCTGGTGCAGCTGAGGCCTGGATGCTCTATGTCACTTGAATCTTATTCGCCAGGATACAGGACATCTTCTACATGGCTGTACCCGATTTCAAGATGATTTGAAAACGTTTCATCAACACTCTTGCTGCTCTGAGGGTCAGGTTTCTTCTGTCTTAGAAGATCCCCTGCAGCCCTGCCCTCAGGCACACTGTTTCTGGCGGACATAATGTGTTCCACGTCTTCCATTGCTCACTCAGAACCATTTCCACCGACCTTGTTTTGTAGCTGGCCTTCTCTGGAGCAGTGTCTTGAGATGTCTCATGTATATTAACAAGGTCTCTCCCTTCCAGTGGAATGCTGACATCCTTCAAACCAAAGTGTCTGTTTCGTTCATACACCCTGTGTCTGTTAAGGTAGTTCTAATCATTTCAGTGCTCGAATTGTTCCAAAGCCTTTTCTTTTATTGCTGAATGAAATTCCATGGTGTAAGTGTACCACAGTTCCTGAATTTCTTCATTTGTTGATGGACCTCTAACCTGGTTCCATTTTTTGGTTCCTGTGAGTAGTACAGCTACAAACATGTATGTCTCTATGGTATATAAGTCATAAGGTGACTATTTTCATTGAAAATCAATTTTTATTTTATTACTACGCTGTGTGAATATATAACACTTTGATGAAAGAGAGAGAGAGAGGGAAAGAGGGAGAGAGAGGGAGAGAGAGGGAAAGAGAGGGAGAGAGAGGGAGAGAGAGGGAGAGAGAGGGAGAGAGAGGGAGAGAGAGGGAGAGAGAGGGAGAGAGAGGGAAAGAGAGGGAGAGAGAGGGAGAGAGAGGGAGAGAGAGGGAGAGAGAGGGAGAGAGAGGGAGAGAGAGGGAGAGAGAGGGAGAGAGAGGGAGAGAGAGGGAGAGAGAGGGAGAGAGAGGGAGAGAGAGGGAGAGAGAGGGAAAGAGAGGAAGAGAGAGGGAGAGAGAGGGAGAGAGAGGGAAAGAGAGGAAGAGAGAGGGAGAGAGAGGGAGAGAGAGGGAGAGAGAGGGAAAGAGAGGAAGAGAGAGGGAGAGAGAGGGAGAGAGAGGGAAAGAGAGGAAGAGAGAGGGAAAGAGAGGAAGAGAGAGGGAGAGAGAGGGAGAGAGAGGGAGAGAGAGGGAGAGAGAGGGAAAGAGAGGAAGAGAGAGGGAAAGAGAGGAAGAGAGAGGGAGAGAGAGGGAGAGAGAGGGAGAGAGAGGGAGAGAGAGGGAAAGAGAGGAAGAGAGAGGGAAAGAGAGGAAGAGAGAGGGAGAGAGAGGGAGAGAGAGGGAGAGAGAGGGAGAGAGAGAGAGAGAGAGGAAGAGAGAGGGAGAGAGAGGGAGAGAGAGGGACAGAGAGGGAGAGAGAATAAGCCCACCACACACTACCACAAGTGTGTGTGTGAAGGTCAGAGGAATCCATTGTGGATTCAGCTCTTTCCTTCCACTGTGGCTTCCGGGTTCAAAATCAGGTTGTTGGGTTTGCACAGTAAGGGTTTATACCTGTGAAGTCACCTACTCCTCTGTTCTCTCTCTCTCTTTCTCTCCCCCTCTCCCCCGCTCTTTCTCCTTCCTCTCATCTCCTCTCCCTCTCTCTTTCCCTCTCTTTTCTTCCCTCTACCCCACCCTCTCTTCCTCTTCCCATGAATTTCTAGTCTGATTTCCATACTGAATGTGAAGACATACATCCTCACCAGCAGTGAAAAAGGCTTCCTTTTCCACACATCCCTACAAAGCATTTCTGTCCTTTGTTTGCTCAGTGATGGCCATTTTTTTTTTTAAAGATGTTAAAAATTGCTTTTTATTTGTTTTGTTTTATTCAATATGCATTTTTCAAACTCCAAGAAAATATTAAGGGTAAAAAATGTTTTCCTAGTGTAAATGGTTGGCCTCTTAGCCTTCAAGTTCAGGGACACACTGCCACACCCTGCAGAGCCAGGGTTATCTGTGGCCATAGTGGGCAAGGCTGAGATAGGACACTGCCACACCAGAGACTGCATGTGTTGTTGAGTCAGAGACACTTAGCATCTCAGTGGTGGACCAATAGCTTGCTATTGCAGCCAAGTTCTTCACTGGGCAGTGCTGCATAACCCTCTAGGCCTGGCATAGCTTTTCTGAATCTCTGTCATTTTTTTTCCTTTTTTTAATTTAATATTTTATTTACATTTAAGATGCCATCCACTTTCCCCATTTCTCCTCCCTAGAAAACCCCTGTCCCATGCCCCCCTTTCCTTTTTGCTTTTATACAATTTTTTTAAAAATGTTAATCAAAGGATTTATAAGTTTGGTAAAGCATAACCCAATACGCAACCTAGATATAAAAACTATCTTTGACTGGTGGAGACCTGTGAACATCTGCCTCCATGCCCCCTCTCTCTTTCTCTCTCTCATCACCTAGCTTCTCCTCTCCTTCATCTTCTCTCCTTACTCCATCTCTTCCTCTCAATACTCCTTCCCACTTAGCTCCTCCTACATATCACTCTTCCTGTTAAAGTAAAACGTTTCTCTCAAAATACAGTTAGAGCATACTTATTCCTAATTGTACCACTGAGGTACAAGATAGTCCTAATACCCAGTCCATCATTTTGTTGACTAACCAGAACCTCTAACTAAAACACTTACTTTTGATCCTGGCTTTTTTTTTTTTTTTTTTTGGCTTTAGAATGAATGTCAGCTGAAAACTATCTACTCAGATCTTTTCTCTCAAAATAAATAGCCAGGATTGGCTATGAGACTATAGGTCTTCAACCCCATCAGAAATCCAGAATGACTGAGTTAACTGAAGTTATGGGAAGCACTAAACGTAGCTTCTAAAACTTAGCCAATTTATAGAGACTGCTGAGCACCTGAAAAGCCCCTATACTACCGAACATTCGAGCAAGTGATGGCCATTCTGTCAGAGGTAAGATGGAATCTCAACACATTTTTAATTTGCATGTCCCTGATGATTAAGGATGTTGGATGTTTTTTTTTTCAAGTATTTTTTATTTGGAGAACTTCATTAAGATAACATTAGCTCATTTATTTCTTGGATGATCTGGTTTTTGGTGTTTAATTTTATATGTCCTAGATATTAATCCCTTACCTGATTTGCAGTTGGCAAAGAATTCCTGTCTCATTGTAGACAGTCTCTTTATAGAGATGACTGTCTCTGGGAAGTTTCTCTGATGATTTTTTTCCTTTGCAGTATTTAACTTTCTTAATTTCACATGATCTCATTTGTCAATTGTTGGGTTATTTCCTTTGCTAATGGAGTTGTGCACAGAATATCGTTGGTTATTCCTATATTTTGAAACCTTTAATCCAAGTTTTCTGCTAGCAGTTCAGAATTTCAGATATTATGCTACAATGTTTGTTCCAATTTAAATTTTTTTTAGTGCAGGGCAAGAGAGAGAGAGAGAGAGAGAGAGAGAGAGAGAGAGAGAGAGAGAGATATTTATTCTTCTACATTGACATATCCAATTTTCCATGCACTATTTGTTAAAATTGCTGTGTTTTCTCCAATATACATTTTTATCAGCACTGTAAAAAAAAAAAAGACACTAATGTGGTAACTTTATTCTGGACTCTCTGTTCTGTTCTGTTCCTTTGATCTCTAAGCATTTATTTGTGCCAGCACCATGTGGTTTTGTTACTATATCTCTGTAGTACAATTTGAAGTCAAATATTGTGACATGGCTAGAATTTCTCTTTCTATAAGAGATAGCTGTACCTATTCAAGGCCTTTTGTGCTTCCATATGAATTTGTGGGTTGTTTCATGAATTCTGTGATCAATACCATTGGATTTTTGTTGGGAATTGCATTAAATATGTAGACTGCTTGTTGTAATATAGTCATTTTCCCAATATTAACTGTCAATGCATGAGCATGGGAGGTTTTATATCTTTTTGAGTTTTCTTTAGTTTCTGTTTTTTAGTGTCTTAAAGTTTTCCCTATAGGGGTTTTTACCTCTCTGGGTCAAGTTTATTCCTAGTTCTGTTGTTTGTACTAAGTCAGCATAAACAGGATTTCCCCCCTGATTTCTTTCTTGGTGAATTTGCTATTTTCATATAGAAAAGCTACTTTTTTTTGTGCATGCTGCTTTTGCATTTAACTCCTTTACTGAAAGGGTTTGTCTGGTCCATGTTTTTCTCTGGTAGAGTTTCCAGAGTCATGTCATCTGTGAACGGTGATTATTTGACTTTTCCTTTCCCAAGTGTGCGTCCTTTCTATTTTTCTCTTGCCTTATTACTCTAGAGGAATCTTTGAACAGGATACATAAAGGTGGCGAGAGAAGGCACACTTGTCTTCTTTTAGATTCCAGAGGACAGAACTGTGCTCAGTTTTGAAGGTGTTTTGTTTTATTTTTCTTTTGCTACTTACGACAGTGCTAGTCCTAGGATTGTTGTATACAGTACATTGGCAAAATTTCACCCTGTCTTGGCTCCATTTTTTGCTGCTTTAGCAGAATTCTGGAGAGTGAAGACTGAGCAAAAGCAATTTCTTTCCACAGTTGCAGAGGATTGGGGGGGGGGGGGGAATTTCAGGAAGTCTGAGGAAGTTGTTTTTTTTTGTTGTTGCTCTTTGTTTACAAACACCTGTATTTTACTATCAATGAGGGCATCTCATGGCCAGAGCATGAGACATGAGAGTAAGAAGTATGAGGGAGAGGTTAAAAAAACAAGTAAAAATGCACAAAGCTGCTTTCTCAATAATTACACCATTTCTAAGATTAACCCACCCAGTCAGCTGGAGCCTGTTTGGCCTAATCACCCCCCTCCCCAAATGTCCCAAGCCCGATAATATGTCGGTGATCAGTTTCATGAGTTTTGGTCTAAACTCTAGCACATCCATCCATTCTAAATGTCTACATGGTATGCTGCTCACATTAGTAAGGAGTGGGAGGAAGAGAAAACCTTAGAACAGGAACAGATGTAACGGTGTAGCACTCTCATGGGTAGCAGAGCCCACATTTCCTTATGAGAATTGTCTATCCTCTTATGTTCACAGACCTGTGACTTGACTCCCTCCATTCATTCCAGAGCTGGGCGTATGCCCTAGTTTTGACCAATCAGACACACTCAGCTATGGACAAGAGCTTGTTCTTTAGCGTTAAGGGCTATGTATGCCTGTCATGCCAGGAGCTGTGACAGTGCAGTGCCACCAGCACGGGTGTGTTATTGGAACTAAAGTCATGAGTCTGATAGACAAGACAAGGATGCAGAGACAAGTCTCCTCATCAAACAGTACCTGCTCCCATCTTGACTTCCTTAGTTACGCCACCTAGGCATTTTCTGAGTCTAAGCAAGATTTAGTTGAATTTGTTATTTGCAGCTAAAACAGACAAGCTGCTAATTCTGTCACTTTACACCTCTTTGATAAAAATCTCAGGTAGCAAATGCCTATCAAGGTATTGATAATTGTATCTTATGTATAGTCACTTTGTACTTGTTGCTTCGTGTGTAGATATGCATACGTGTGTGCATGCACACCCACGTGTATCTGTATATAAGGAGGCCAGAGGACAGCCTAGGCTGTTGCACTGCAGGGACCATCCATCTTTTATTTTTGAGATAGGCTGACTGGGACCTAGGGCCCCTGAACTTTGCTAGGCCAACATTTTGTCTCTGCCTCCCAAGTGCTGGGATTAAAAGCATATTACTGAGATAAACTTTGTGTGTGTGGATTCTGGGGACTGAACACAGGTTCTTATGCTTGCTTTATGGAATGAGATATCTTCCCAGTCAACAATTATTGCTTTTTATGATATAGGTACCATATTAATTGGGAGTAAGTAAGTGTCTTATATATGTCACTTCTAATCCTAGGTCTGTAATTAGTCGAGTCTTCAAAATTATAATTTGTAGTTGGCTGATTGTTATCTTAATCAAGTGAATTCAATTTTAACAGTTAATTATTTCCACCTGTAAGAAAATGTTAAGAGACAAACTGCCTTCATTCCTACCACCTCCACTAAAATCAGGCCATTTGTCCATAGGAAGTTTTGCAAATTTCTAAAGCAAACCTGGGTAATGTTTATTCTGGACATGGAACAAGAGAGAGTTGGAGCCTACAGCCAGGTTTAAGCTCTATGGAGTATTTCAGAGAATTGGGCCAAGTCGCACACATCTAGAAGGAAGGTGAAAAGAAGAGACACATTAACTTACTGGTGACCCAACCTCTGGTAACCTCCAATCACAAAGCAGGTTCCTTTCTTGCTTGATTTCCCATAGCCTGATAAATTATGTCTCTTTATTTAGTCTTCTCTATCAGGAGCCAAAAGAAGTTGGAGGACCTGGGGCCAGTTTTTAAGTTTCAAGCCAGCAGTGTGATTTAGCTGTCTGATGTTGAGCTGAAGAGGGACTTTAACATTGTCATCGCCATGGCACCCAAACGGTTCTGTTTCAGATATGCAGTATCTGGGCACTGAGGCGTGTGGGTAAAAAAATCAAACCAGATATGGGGGCCTCCAATATGAGATGAGAAGCTTTGACTGGTTACATTCCTTTCCTGTACGTTTTCTGTCATCTTGCTCTGTAGGCCTGTTCTGAAACCTCTGTCTGGAAGGTGGAGTATGTCTTCCTTTTCAAGCAAGGCCACAAATGTAAAGTTTTATTTTCCAAAGTAATTACTGAGCTGAACAAGAAAGGGTGTGACCTGGTCCCTAGCCAGGTCCCCATTTTAGGGGAATGGATTGCAGGACCCTTTAGACTTCGAGTTTGGCTGTGAAATGTCTGACCACGAGGTCACATGACAATGAGGACATAAGTTCACAGGTAGCTCTGCTCCTGGCCCAAGCTTTCTATTTCCTGTTCCTCTGAGAAGTGACAAGTCTCACCAAATTTCTTTCACTGCTAGAGAGGTTCCAATGTATAATCTTTGTGGGGAGAAATATGGGGATCGTAAGTGGGGTATCATTCCAAAGGCTGTAATATGGAAGATGTTTTTAAAAAGAAGTGAATAACTTGAGTGACATATCCATTAACAAGTACACTGGAGCTATTTCGTAAGTACAGCTATTTAGTGTATAGAGCTTTTAAAACTGAGCCAATGGTTCCTTATTCTATGGGCTTATTAGTACATGACTTGCTTATATTTAGCATCTTAATTCCATGCATATTTGAATAGACACAAAATTATTTAAGATAAGGAAAGGGTGAAATGTCCCCCAATTCCTTTCCCATAGAATTTCCTTAGATGATGGGAACTAATCTCACGCTTCTTGATCCTTAGTCTAAAGTCACGCTGGTCTCAGCAGAGTAGGTTTTATATAGGAATCAAGTTTCCTTTTCCAACGGGAAGTTTTTGCAGTACATTTGTTTTCTTTTTTTTTTTTTTTTTTTTTTTTTTTGTTCAGAATGGGGTGGTTTTGCCTTCACCATGTAGAAACACTTCCTTCTTTATGTCCCTATATTCAAGTGAGGTTTTAGCAACCTTGCTAACAAGTTCAACTGACAATAATTGGTAGATAGCAACCATGGTTAGGGAAGCCCAAGATTTAGGTTTTAGGTTAGGGCATTTCTGGGTTAGAGAGGGGTCACCGTTTGACTATTAGCTATTTCTCCTTGTTAACACTTTCCTTCTTATATGATTAACACGATTCCACCTTCTTTAAAGAGTACCCCTGAGACTATACAGACTTCAGTCTTAGTTGAATTTTAGCATAGCTCCGTTGAGCAAACACAGCCTTCTCAACCAACCACCAACTAGTTGTTGAAGATTTCCTATAAATAGGTATGTTGGGCCATAGGCGTGCCAGAATTACTATGAGTGCAATGCAATACATTTGTAGATGACAACTTTATGTTGCCGTGTCAAAAGTTGGGCAACCCTTAATCTGCACTGCCACGTGGAATGAAGTGAATGAGGCTATGGATCAACTTTTTCCTGATAATCTTTACACAGACAAAGCAATATATATATATTGCTAAGTTACGAAGTTTAAGTTTAGTTGTAGACTAGCACCATTGGAGTAACTCAGAAATGAGGCTGCAGCCACATGATCACGACTGTGGGAAAGATTGATGTGACATGCAGTGAAGGGGTGTTTGTGTCTGTGTTATATGCGTGTACACACATGTGTGCAGGTCCATGTACTCTCAATGTGATCGTGTGGAGGCCAGAGGAGAAAAATCCGACTCCCTTCTCTATTGCTCTCTATATTAGATCTTTCTGTCTTTACCTTAGTACTGGGGTTGCATGCACATGTGACCATTACTGCCTTTTATGTGAGTGTTGGGTGTGTGTGTGTGTAAAACTTATCTTTCCTGGTTGCACAACAAGGGCTCTTATCCAATAAGCAATCTTTCCAGCGAAAAAGAAAAGGTTTAATCGAAGGCTGGGCATCTCACTCATACATGTGCCTGAAAATATATGTATTTAGTCATAATGGAATGCATTTTGGTATGTGGATACCTCTGTGCTAATATGTTATATTCCATTGAAGAAACAGGGTTCATATCTTTACCTGTTATGGCTTTGCTATAGAAGGACTTTGCTCACTGGAGAGGGCATTTATCCATAATCTATTTCACCCTTCTCTATTCTTATAAAAGAAGGCTCTGAAAAGTCATAAAGTTACCTTCCTGAGGGAAATGCAGGGATTACAATGGAGTAGGCACATTGAGATCAGGAGAATTGCCTGTGAAATCAAATTTAGGTATGAAGATAGCCCGGCAGCCATATGCAAATGGTTCCCTTATGTAGAAACAATAGTTTGTACTGGGTAATTCAATAGAAACATTAGCCATTTATCACTCTTAATTATCAGTCATCTCTAACTGCATCTGGTTTGCATTTTTTATTAGAAAGTTGTTTCTTTTTAAAGTTGGACCAGGATGTTTTTTTTTTCTTCCTCCATTCCTGATTTCATTTTGTTATTCTTTTGAAAATTCCATCACTAATTCCCATGATGTGAGGAGGTTTGTATTTCATAAGACACAATAAATCAAGCAGCTGTAACATCGTCCTTACTGTATTTATCACAGGCCTTGCATTGCTGAGTTTACTCAAGGTTAGAGAGTCAAACTGCTTTGAGGACAAACTCAGGCAACATTGTGGGTATGCACGTAGCCCAGCAGAGGAAAGGAAGGTATAAAACTTCTGTCAGTTTGAGTGGGTGCAGCTGCTTCAGTAAAGTCAAGTGGCAAAAACTGACCCTGCGACATTGTGGGATTTGAGAGCTCCCTTCCTGGTACTCTGGTCAGTGTACGATGCACGTGTTAGACTTTTTCCATGGATAATTGATGGTATGTAATATTATTCTCTTGTGAGGTAATAGCAGCTAATCTTTATTAAGCATTTCCTGGGGCTAGGGAGATAGCTCAGTGGTTAAGAGCACACACTGCTCTTTTAGTGGATCCACGTTCGCTTCCCAGAATCCACATTGGATGGTTTAGAACCATTTGTAATACCAGCTGTAAGGGATCAAACACCCTCTCCTGGCCTCCCCAGGCACACACATGCATATGCACACATGCACATAAAGAAACACACATAGTTTTTACAAATACAAAAATTCCTGTGTGCTATGCATTGTGGGATGTGCTGTGGTGCATACTATGTTCAATCCTCACAGCAATTCTCTGAGTAAGGTAAATATTATTTATATCTTTTTGACGAGCAAACTAGTTCCCGAAAGACAATGTTGCATGTTGCTTTCTCACCTAATGAGATTCTGCATGTAAATACAAAATAATAAATAAAAATTCCAAATCTGCAGAAGGCAGACCGTTGTTACATCTCTGAAGAGGATCATTTTAACAATTTAAACCAGAAGAAAACATAAAGTAGTGTTTTGTTTCTCTGTACTGTGAGAATTCCTTTTCATGTAGGCTTTACAGTTCTTTTTATGTTTAATTTTTTATTGGATATTGTATTTATTAACATTTCAGATGGCATCCCCTTTCCCCATTTCCCCTCCGGAGAAACCCCCATCTTATTCCCCCTCCTCCTTTTTGCTTTTATACCATTTTAATTACATGCAAGTATTAAGGTCAGTTCTAGGTTGAGGAACTAGCAATACAATAGATGCAAATAGTCAAGAAACAAGCAAAACAATAAATACAAATAATCAAGGAACAAGCAAAACAATAAACGAATTTCCATGAACACTCCCTGTGATCAGTGTTTTTAAGGGCTTATCAGGATGACCAAAATATCTGAGCCTACTTCCCTGTCCTAGTCCAAAGTCATTTTCATGTCTGAAGACTACTTCTTTGTTCTAGCCTAAGATTTAGATTCCTTTCCGAAATTACTTCTGTGTTTTAGCCTAATGTCAGATTCCTGCTTAGCAGCCCATTTCCTCATCCTTGGTCATTATGTTTAATTTTTAAGTAGTGGTTTGTTTAACAATTGGCTTAAAATTTTCTGAAAAAAAAAAAAAGATATAACCCTGAGCATATACCATGAGCTATGTGTATCCCAGGCCGATGTATCACAGCTTTCAGAACAATGAGGGAGTTCAAAGGTTAGGAAGATAGGTGTGGGGGAATGGTGCCATGTACAACCATTATGTTTAACCCCAACTAAACACTCTAGAACTCACAAGAACATCTCCTTCACTATGATTCAGAGTGAAATGTCAGTGAGGGGAGCACCTGTGCTCTTGCAACCTCCTAAGGATCCACCTGTAGGGCAGGTATGGTGAGGCAGGCCAGATTTCCAGGAAGATGGTTGTTCTGTGGCTAACACAAGCAAAGCAGCAGCATACATCCACCGAGGTCACGGTAAGTTCCCTCTTTATAACGGGCAGCAGAGACACACTGTGGACCAGAATGCATTAGGCTTCTGAGTTTCATGTTTACTTCTAATGTACCACAACATCCCCAGCAAAGAGATGGGCAGTCTATGAGATTATTAATCTACCTAAATAATAAAGAAACTTCAAATTATGGTATCCAAAACTTCCACCTAAGTTGACATAGTGGGGAGCTAAGGCCATTCCCCAAGTGCCCATATCTAAGCCAATTTATTACCATTGACCCTGACTGAAGAAGAGTTTAGGTCTCTATCATTGTTACAAAAGAACAACATACATAGGGCTGTGTGGCCCAGTGGTCATAGAACACTTGCTTAGCATGCATGGGACCCTGGGTTTGAGCCACAGCACCTCAAAGAAAATGAGAAGAAGGAAAGAACATGAAAGAAAAAAGAAAAGAAAAGACAGAAAAAGAAATTCAGAATTTGACTGAGCAGATCTTGAGCTTCGGCTCTGCACCCAGTCCCACAAAACCCAGAGGAGGCAGGGCTCTGAGGAACTCTAACCCTGGCAGGATCTTGGGTAAGGAGGCACCAATACCTTCCCCAAACAGGGAGTAACTGGGACCCAGGGACTCACTCCATGCCAGGGGCACGGGTTCTTTCTGGTCTTCAACTGAGCACTGAGCAGATCGTGAGAGTCAGCTCTGCACCCAATCCCACAAAACTCAGAGAGGACAGGATTCCCAGGAGCTCTAGCATGCTCAGGAACATAGGATGATAGGGTCACTGGATCTCAGGATATTGGTCACACCAGGAATCCTGGATCCCAGAGGCATCCTGACTCCTAGGAGCTCTTACACCCAGTATCTCAGGATCATAGGATCACAGAGACAGGTGGACTCTGAGGAGTTCTGACACAAACAAGATATCAGGAAAGACAGACAGACACCAGTCTGAGACAGTGAGTTTAGGTAGCACTAAAGATAGCTAGATGGTGAAAGGCCTGTGCAAGAACATAAGCATCAGCAGAACCTAGTTCTTCCACCATAGCAAGTCCCAAATACCCCATCACACTGAAAAAGGAAGATTCAGACTTAAAATCACTTCTAATGATGATGATAGAGGACTTTAAGAAGGACATAAATAATACTCTCAAAAAATTGAGGAGAACAAAGGTAAACAGGTAGAAGCCCTTAAAGAGGAAACACAAAATTCCCTTAAAGAATTACAAGAAAACACAACCAAACAGGAGAAGGAATTGAACAAAACCATCCAGGACATAAAAATAGAAGTAGAAACAATCAAGAAATCACAAAGGGAGACTATCCTGGAGATTGAAAACCTAGGAAAGAAATCAGGAGTCATAGATATAAGCATCACCAACAGAATACAAGAGATAGAGCAGAGAATCTAAGGTGCAGAAGTTACCATAGAAAATATTGACAGAACTGTCAAAGAAAATACAAAGTGCAAAAAGCTCCTTACCCAAAACATCCAGAAAATCCAGGACACAATGAAAACACCAAACCTAAGGATAATAGATATAGAAGACAGCGAAGATTCCCAACTTAAAGGGCCAGTAAATATCTTCAACAAAATTATAAAAGAAAACTTCCCTAACCTAAAGAAGGAAATGCACATGAACATATAAGAAGCCTACAGAACTCCAAGTAGACTAGACCAGAAAAGAATTACCTCTCATCACATAATAATCACATAAAAACACCAAGTGCACAAAACAAAGAATTTTAAAAGCAGTAAGGGAGAAAGGCCAAGTAACATATAAAGGCAGACCTATCAGAATTACACCAGACTTCTCACCAGAAACTCTAAAAGCTAGAAGATGCTGGACAGTTGTTATACAGACCCTAAGAGAACACAAATGCCAGCCCAGACTACTACACCCAGCAAAACTCTCAATTACCATAGATGGAGAAACCAAGATATTCCATGACAAAACCAAATTTACACAATACCGTTCCACAAATTCAGCACTATAAAGGATATAGAGGTAAAACTCCAATACAAGGAGGAAAATTATACCCCAGAAAGAGCAAGAAAGTAATCTTCTTCCAATAAATCTAAAAGAAGATAGACACAAAATCATAATTTCACCACTAATAACAAAAATAATAGGAAGCAACAATCACCTTTTCTTAATATCTCTTAAAATCATTGGACTCAATTTTCCAATAAAAAGACTGAAGGATTGGGTACATAAACAGGATCCAGCATTTTGCTGCATACAGGAAACTCACCTCAGTGACAAAGACAGACACTACCGTAGAGTAAAAGGCTGAAAAACAATTTTTCAAGCAAATGGTCTTAAGAAACAAGTTAGGGTAGATATTCTAATATTGAATAAAATTGACTTTCAACTTAAAGTTATCAAAAATATATGGAAGGACACTTGATACTTGTCAAAGGAAAAGTCAACCAAGATGAACTTAAAATTCTGAACATCTATGGTCCAAATGTAAGGGCACCCACATTCATAAAAGAAACCTTACTAAAGCTCAAAGCACACATTGTACCTCACACAATAATAGGGAGGGACTTCAACACCCCACTCTCAGAAATGGACAGATCATGGAAACAGAAACTAAACAGAGACACAGTGAAATTAAGAGAAGTTATAAACCAAATGGATTGAACAGATATCTATAGAACATTTCATTCCAAAACAAAATAATATACCTTCTCAGCACCTTATGGTACCTTCTCCAAAACTGACCATATAATTGGTCACAAAACAGGCCTCAACAGATACAAAAGAAATTGAAATAATCCCTTGTATCCTATCAGATCACCATGGATTAAGACTGGTCTTCAATATCAACAAAAACAAGGAAAAGCCCAAATACTCATGGAAACGGAACAATGCTCTACTCAATGATAACTTGGTCAGAGAAGAAATAAAGAAATTAAAGACTTTTTAGAATTTAATGAAAATGAAGAGACCAAAATTTATGGGACACAATGAAAACAGTGATAAGAGGAAAACTCATAGCCCTGAGTGCCTACAAAAAGAAACTGGAGAGAGCATCACTAACAACTTGACAGCACACCTGAAAGATCTAGAACAAAAAGAAGCAAACACACCAAAGAGGAGTAGATGGCAGAAAATAATCAAACTCAGAGCTGAAATCTACCAAGTAGAAACAAAAGGCACCACACAAAGAATCTATAAAACCAGGAGCTGGTTCTTTAAGAAAATCAACAAGATAGATAAAGCCTTAGCCAGAGTAATCAGAGGGTAGAAAGACAGTATCCAAATTAATAAAATCAGAACTGAAAAGGGAGACATAACAACAGAAACTGAGGAAATTCAAAACATCATCAGATCCTACTACGAAAGCCTATACTCAACAAAACTGGAAAATCTGGATGAAATAGACAATTTTCTAGACAGATACCAGGTACCAAAGTTAAATCAGGACCAGATAAACCATCTAAACAGTCCCATAACCCAAAAGAAATAGGAGTGGTCTTTAAAAGTCTCCCCACAAAAAAGCCTGGCATTGGATGGTTTTAATGCAGAGTTCTATCAGACCTTTAAAGAATACCTAATACTAATTATCTTTAAACTATTCCACAAAATAGAAACAGAAGAAACACTACCCAATTCATTCTATGAAGACACAATTACCCTCATACCTAAACTACACAAAGACAGAACAAAGAAAGAGAACTTCAGACCAATCTCCCTTATGAATATCAATGCAAAAATACTCAATAATATTTTCAGAAACCGAATCCAAGAACACATCAAAGCAATCATCCATTATGATCAAGTAGGCTTTATCCCAGGAATTCAGGAATGGTTCAATATTTGGAAATCCATAAATGTTATCCACTATATAAACAAACTCAAAGAAAAAAAACCACATGGTCATCTCACTAGATGCTGAGAAAGCATTTGACAAAATTCAACATCCCTTCATGTTAGAAGTCTTGGAAAGATCAGGAACCCAAGGCCCATACCTAAATGTAGTAAAAGTAATATACAGCAAACCAGTAGCCAACAACAAACTAATTGGAGAGAAACTTGAAGCAATCCCACTAAAATCAGGGACTAGACTAGGCTGTCTGTCCACTCTCTCCCTACCTATTCAATATAGTACTAGAAGTCCTAGCCAGAGCAATTAGGCAACAAAAGGAGGTTAAAGGGATACAAATCAGAAAGGAAAAAGCCAAAATTTCACTATTTGCATATAATTTGATAGTATATTTAAGTGATCCCAAAACTTCCACCAGAGAACTCCTAAACCTGATAAACAAATTTAGCAAAGTAGTTGGATATAAAAATCAACTCAAGCAAATCAGTAGCTTTCTTCTACTTTAAGGATAAACAGGCTGAGAAAGAAATTAAGGAAATGACACCCTTCACAATAGTTGCAAATAAAATAAAATACCTTGGTGTGAATCTAAGCAAGAAACTAAAAGATCTATATGAACATTGAGTCCCTGAAGAAAGAAATTGAAGCAGATCTCAGAAGATGGAAAGATCTTCCATGTTCATGGATTGGCAGGATTAATATAGTAAAAATGGCTATCTTGCCAAGAGCAATCTACAGACTTAATGCAATCCCCATCAAAATTCCAACTCAATTCTTCACAGAAATAGAAAGAGCAATTCTCAAATTCATTTGGAATAACAAAAACCCCAGGATAGCGAAAACTGTCCTCAATGAATCACCATCCCTTACCTCAAGCTGTATTACAGAGCAATAGTGATAAAACTGCATGGTATTGGTACAGAGACAGGCAGGAAGATCAATGGAATAGAATTGAAGACTCAGAAATGAACCTATGGTCACTTGAATTTTGACAAGGGAGCTAAAACCATGCAGTAGAACAAAGAAAGCATTTTCAACAAATGATGTTGGTTCAACTGGAGGTCAACATGTAGAAGAATGCAAATCAATCCATTATTATCTCCTTGTACAAAGCTCAAGTCCAAGTAGATCAAGGACCTTCACATAAAACCAGATACACGGAAACTAATAAAATAGAAACTGGGGAAAAGCCCAAACACATGGGCACAGGGGAAAAGTTCCTAAACAGAACACAAATGGCTTATGCTTTAAAATCAAGAATTGACAAATGGAACCTCATAAAATTGCAAAGCTTCTGTAAGGTAAAGGACACTGTCAATAGGACAAAACGGCAACCAACAGATTGGGAAAAGATCTTTACCAATTCCACATCCGATAGAGGGTTAATATCCAATATATACAAAGAACTCAAGAAATTTGACTCCAGACAACCAAATAACCCTATTAAAAATGGGGCACAGAGCTAAACAAAGAATTCTCAACTGAGGAAACTTGAATGGCTGAGAAACACCTAAAGAAATGCTCAACATCCTTAGCCATCAGGGAAATGCAAATCAAAACAACCCTGAGATTCCATCTCACACCAGTCAGAATGGCTAAGATCAGAAACTCAGGTGATAGCAGATGCTGACAAGCATGTGGAGAAAGAGGAACA
This sequence comes from Arvicanthis niloticus, assembly GCF_011762505.2. Lineage (NCBI taxonomy): Eukaryota > Metazoa > Chordata > Mammalia > Rodentia > Muridae > Arvicanthis > Arvicanthis niloticus. The sequence goes on from NC_133438.1 coordinate 13,936,979, forward strand.
CTCCTCCATTGTTGGTGGGATTGTAGGCTTGTACAACCACTATGGAAAGCAGTCTCATACTTCCTCCAAAAATCGAACATAGTGTTACCTGAGGACCCAGCTATACCACTTTTGAGTGTATACCCAAAAGATGCTCCAACTTATAACAAGGACACATGCTCCACTATGTCCATAGCAGCCTTATTTATAACAGTCAGAAGCTGGAAAGAACCCAGATGTTTTTCATCAGAGGAATGGATACAGAAAATGTGGTATATTTATATAATGTAGTACCAATCAGCTATTACAAATAATGAATTCATAAAATTCTTAGGCAAATAGATGGAATTGGAAAATATCATCCTGAGTGAGGTAACACAATCACAAAAGAACAGACATGGCATGTACTCATTGATAGTTGGATATTAGCTCAAAACCTAACAATACCTACGATACAACTCACAGACCACATGAAGCTCAAGAAGAAAGACCAAGTGGGTGCTTTGGTCCTTCCTAGAAGAAGTAACAAAATACTCATACGAGCACGTATGGAGACAAAGTGTGCAGCAGAGACTGGAGGAGGGACTGTCTGGCTGTATTGGAATATATTCCTGACCCACCTTTGCTTGCCTATATCTCAGATGTGACAAGCTGCCTTGCCTCAAGGTTTTAGACTTTGTGGGACAGAGAATCAAAAAGAGAAATGATAATGACTCTTGTATTTTTCCTAAAGGTGACCAGTTATTTTGAGCAGTCTCAGTTATGTGCTGCTCTAGAAATCAATCCAATATTGGAAATAATAGTCTTCATTTGAAAGGTGGTATCTGGTCATCTTCAGAGACATATTTGGACATTAGCTGCAGTTCTCTATGATGTTATGATAGCAAGAGATAAAGTTGGGTCAGGATCTGGATTTCAAACAAGGGTTAGTGCATGTATTAAGGCTCTTACAATTGTCAAGCTAAAATTAGTTTAGTCTCTTCTACAGCATTTATTATAAGTTTCATTGACTATATTTATTGTGTTAGTGTGTTGAAACCTGGCATGTCTTTTTACAGGTGTCTGTCAACCAGCTTTTGTCTTACTGCCCTGAGGATTAGAAAACCTTGATTCTCTTAAAAAAGCTTGAAAGTGCTGGAAGAAGTGAGTTAGGCTTTATGCAGAATTGAGAGGGTAGTGGGCTTGATTATTTCTGGTATAACAGATTTAGTTATATTAATTGCTAGCACCATTGTTTCTGCAGTAGTTTTGACACAAGAAGTTAAGACAGTTACTTTTGTTGATCATCTAGCAAAAAAAAAATGTTACTAATGTGTTATATATACAAGAGGGTTTATATAGGTGTTTGGAACTAAGGATTCATACTCTATATCCTATTCAAATTATCAGAAGGAGGTTCAGAGTTTAAGAGTTAGGAGCCATCTTGATTGTCATGACAAATACCATTGGAGTGGTGTTACTTCTAAAATTTATAATGGTAGTCATTAATATTAGAAAAAAGTTTAAAGACACCTGTAGAGTATTTGTCATAATTCTAACACCTCTCTGGATGTTTTAACTTTGCATATTGAGATTATGAATTTAAAGAAAGCTGCTATGTTGAGCTTTGATATTTCAGATAATGCTGATAAAATTATCCATGGCTTGAGGTCAGTATTTTCATTTTGGTCAAACCTCAGGAATAACATATATAGCTTGATGAGGCTAGCTCCTTTTGACCTGAGAATTTTTTTTTAATTTCTGCTCATTGTATTAAAGCTTCTCTCTAACTATACCAACAAGTTGGCAGCCAAAGTATATGACTTGAAACTGAAAATGGACCCCCAGACTGAGCTATTAATTTAACAGGCTGGCAAGCCAAGGATGGGTAAGATTCTGCACAGAGCCTTACCAACCTAAGACAGAAATGCATTGCTTTTGATAATGCATATTCCTTGGCAGGTAAGGAAGGCATTTTTGTCAGAACAACCTACGATAGGCTCAGTCTAGTTTATGCAATAAAAATGGGGGAGATATGGAGAGCTTTTGGAGCTGCCTGGCAGAAATCTGACATTGGTCAAGGACAAAGAAATGGGCTGCCTGGAAAGAATCTGACAAGCCAAAGACAAGGAAATGGAATGCAGGTAGGATTCTGACATTAGGCTAGAACAAAAAAGTAACTTTAGGCAGAAATCTCAATCCTAGGTTAGAACAAAGAAGTAATTACAGGCAGGAATCTAAAACTTAAGCTAGAACAAAGAAGTAGGCTTTAGGCATGAAAATGACTGGGCTAGGACAGAGAAGTCCTAGTAGTTTTAGATATTTTGGTTATCCTGATAAGGCCTTAGAAATAGTGATCACAGGAGTGATCATAGGACTCTGTTTATTGTCCTGTGTGTTCTTTGAGTATTTGGGTTTATTGTCTTGCTTGTTCTTGACTATTTGCATCTATTGCATTGCTAGTTCCTCAACCTAGAACTGACCTTAATACTTGAATTTAATTTAAATGATATAAAAGCAAAAAAGGAGGAGGAGGGGTGGCATAGGGGATTAATGGGTGGTGGGGAAAGGAAATAACATCTAAAATATAAATAAATAAAATATCAAATAAACCAAAACCCAAACCAAACTAAACTAACCAACCAACCAACCAACCAACCAATCAAACAACCAACCAACCAATCAACCAATCAAACAACCAACCAAACAACCAAACAAACAAAAAAAGAAATCCAGAATTCTAAATCTTCCAGGAACTACTAAACACTCCTAATTACATCAATCACCATGGCCAAATCAAACAACCAACCAACCAATCAACCAATCAAACAACCAACCAAACAACCAAACAAACAAAAAAAGAAATCCAGAATTCTAAATCTTCCAGGAACTACTAAACACTCCTAATTACATCAATCACCATGGCCAAATGGCCCACAGTAGCTTACCAGATAATTAATGAGAATTTTAGTGGTTGAGGACACAGCTTTCTTGGCCCAGATTTAAGCTGCTGTAGACTCAATGTTGTAACTCCAGAGTATAATTGAAATAGACATCCTTGACCTCTGTCAGAGCCCTTATATTTGGTCTTTGACCTGTAGAATGACAGTCTTTACAGTTAGATGGGCAAAACCAAGGGGTTTCTCATCCCCACAAAGGCAGTAAAGAGCAGGTAGTATCTACTGGTGGATTGCATAGATTAATGCCACTGTCCAATATTTGAAATTTGTAGAGTGATGTCTATAATATTCCCATTTAATTCAGTCACTATGGTTTGGAAAGACTCTTAATGGATGTTGGAGAATGACTACGAGTCACACATTTATAATGGTGGTACTCCTTTTGCCATCATTTTTATTGGAACAAATAATCACCACTTCTGGCACTTGGAATACCGATACCAAACTGAAAAATGCTATTTACTACTTACAGATTTGGAAGATTATCCAAGAATAACCTGCTTACAACTGACCCAGGCAGAATGTAGCTTTATGATCTTGAGACAGGCTGTACCACTGCTGCTCTACACTCTAACAGTGTGCTGAGAGTTGATTGTCTTGTTGCTGTACAAACCACCATGCTCAAGTTAGTAATATTATATTGATCAGATATTATAAGAGAAAAGAAGAAAAGTATATAACTTAGAAGTAAACTAAGACGTAAGACAAAAGCACAAAAACTTAGAAGTCTTCCACTTTAGTGAAATTTTGGGGGTGGGGTTCAAGTTACTTAGAAACAAAGATAGGAAATCAGTTCAGTGAAATAAAAATAACCCAGAGAAATGGAACTTTGAAGAAGTTGTCCATGAAACCATTCAGCTAAAAGTATAGCTAAAGATAGGAAATGATTAAAAAAAACAATGGAGTAACGTGTGGGTGCTATCTTACAGTGCTGTTGAGTGAATCCTTTCTTCTTCCTCTGTCTCTGCTTCTTCTTTCTCCTCTTCCTTCTACCTTGTTTTTCCTGTCAGGGTATTGCTATCTATTTTGACTGTCCTGGTACTCGCTATGTAGCTTAGCCTATCCTTGAACTCCAAGCATGACTTTAGCCTTAGCCTTTCAAGCATCAGGATTATAAGGTGTGTTCCACCAGACCTAGTTGTGTGTGTGTGTGTGTGTGTGTGTGTGTTTGTGTGTACTCATGGGTGCCTGGAAGCCAGATGAGGACATTGGATGTTCTTCTGTATGAGTCTGTGCTAGTCTCTTGAGGTGGTCTTTATCTGAGCCTGAAGTTTTGCTGGGAGCCAGAAATCTCCACAGTTCTATATCCATTCTCTGCAGTGCTAGGGCCAGGTGCACATGGCATCCCTGGTCTTTTATATAGGTACTGATAATGTGAATTTAAATTATTATGTCAGCACATCAAGTGCTTTTACCCAATGAACCATCTCTAGACCCATGTCTTCTTTGTGATGTATACTGTCCGGTGTCACTTCATACACCTGTTAACTATTTTTTTTTTTTTTTTTTTTTTTTGGAGAGGTATATCTTCAGGTTATCTGCCTAGTTTTCTATCAAGTTTTCCCTGTTCACTATTGAGTTCTGTATAGATTTTAGATATAAACCTCTTATAAATACATACTTTGCAAATATTTTCCCCAGTGCATAAGCTGGCATTTCATTGTTTTCTTTGTTATACAGAGGCAATATAGTGTAATTTAGAGCTATGTATTGTTGGTTTTGTGACTAGAGATTTTGGTGTGATATCTAAAAATGATTATAGGAGCTTCCCCTTGTATTTAAGAATCCATTTTGAGTTAATTTTTGTTTCCTGGGTTTTATTATTACCTTTTCTATTGTTGCTACCAAATACCTGATAAAAAGCAATTTAAGGCAATGAGTTATTTTGTCTCCAGTTTGAGGGGATACAGGTTATAATGATTGGGACCACACAGCATGTTGTATCTTTAGTCAGGATCCAGAGACAGATGAACACAGTTCTTCAGGCTTTCTCCTCTGCCCTCTGGTTTTCAATGTGTCCTTTATATTTAGTATGGGTCCTCCTGGCTCAATTAATGCACCCTGGAAAGAAATTCCAGGCACACCCACAGACTTTTCTCTGAATTGGTTTTAAATCTGGCCAAACTGACAATGAAGAATAACAATCATACAACCTGTGATAAAGATCACTGTGTCATTGTTTTTAGTCATAAAGTAGAGGTAACAGTGAAATCTGTGTCTCCATAAAAAATAAACACACACACACACACACACACACACACACACACACACACACACACACGGGACAGAGAATGTATTGGGTGAAACAAGCCAAAGAATAAAAGAATGCTTGTCTGTATATGAAACCTAAAATAAGTCAATCTAATAGGGTCAAGGGTACAGAAAATGGAGAGACTGTGCTCAGATACTCTCATTCATTCAAAGTGAATGTGACCTGGATACCTACCATACAGCCTGGAAACTGTAGTTCATAGTAACCAATTAGATAATCAAAATTATCTTTGAGGTTACATCTTAAGTGTTCTTGGCACCCCTCATAAACACTGCATTAGGCATGCTTTTGGTGATAACAACCATTTTATGATGTCTGTGCATATCCGAAAACATTGCCCTATAAAGCTTGCATGTATACTTTTTTTTTAATCAAGTATATGTTAGTAAACTGAAAAATTACTCTTATAAAATGTCTATTTTCACTAATCATAATAATGCCAAGGGCAGAGATCTGCCTTGGTTCCTGATATACAGTGTTAGTTAATAGGTAGTTGGCATTACTTGGGAGTGTTTGATATTTATGGAGTGATAGATTTCCCTTTGCTTTCTTGCTATTTCAAATATCTTCACATTTTAAACATAACAAGCATTTGAAAATGATTAGTATGACAGTGCAATGTATTTTCAACTAGCAGAGCTGACCCTTCTGTCCTGAATGTGCATTTATGTTTTCCAAGAACTCAGGAAGTGTCAGTAAGCCATGCTAAAGCAGTCCTTTACACAATGGGATTCTACAGCCAGTAGCTTTCCTAGCTGAATGTAAGGTGATACCTGTCTATTGTCTCTTTTCTACATCCAGGCGTGAAAACAACAGAGTAACTTAGAGTAGTAAAGATATTCTATAAGATGGTATAATGACAGACAAATGTCACTATACAGCTGCATATGTATGTTGAATGCATAACATCATGACAGAGCCTTAAAATAATGTGGTCTTGGGGTGATAAAAATGTGTCAATGTAGGTTCATCAATTGTAGTAAATGTATCTCTGGGAATATAATAATAGAGGAGCTATTGCAAGTGGGGAAGGGGCAAGCATATGAGAATTTACCATACCATTCTCACACTATTGCTATGAACTTAGAACTGCTCCAAAAACAAAATCTTAAAAAAATAAGGAAACAAAAATATGGTTGAAAAATGGTATCAAATGTCTATGATTTAAAAATTGGGGGAACATGTCTTTAGGCAATATATTTAAAATGATGCATTTTCTCACTCATAAATTTTGTACTGGTTTATTACAAAACAATAGATTAAAATTACTCAATTTGGATATTAAGTATTAAGTACAAATGAACTTTTGTACATTGAATGAATGTACATGAGTGGGCTTCTCAAATTTTCATTATGATTTAAGTATGTATGTCTAACTAAGTTGAGTAAAATCTATGAATGCTCCGATGAGGGTAAGAGACTAATGCTTAGCTGCAGAAATCACATCCACCAGCTGTCTAGACTAGACAGCTAGCTAGACCTAACCTTGGTATGTCTCCTTCCAGTCTCATACCCATCCTCAAGCTAACCCACGCCTCACATCTTGTTAGCTATACTTTCTACTGTCTTTCAAATCCCGTGTCTGAATCAGGACCACGATGCTCATGGCCTCATTACTGATTGCTTCCTCTTCCAGTTCCCAAGTCCACACTCTACTTTCCAAGTCACCGTGACATTCAGCCAGCTGATGCGTATCCTTGCTCAAGTACTTGAATGGGGTCATAACGTCTACGGTACTGACTTCACATGTTTTGGCTCACATACGAGATCTTTTGTGTTGGGGTCAGGTGTATACCCATCTCTTACTTTTGAGCCATTTCCTCCAATATCTTGAGGCTTCGTGATATTTCGTGACTTTGGTCCTCTGTAATACAGTTTCCTCTGAAGATTTGGGATGATATTGAAGACCCCCAAACTCAGGAGACCCTTCCTCAAGTCTCAGGAAATCACGACCACCCAAAAATCACAAGAAACCATACCTGGATGCAATCACCAGAGGTTTATTGGGTAGAGTTGGCTAGCCAAGGTCAAAACTGCTCATCCACTCGGGAACAGAATTTTGACAAAAGGCCAGCAAGCTGAGCGGCTTTGTTTTATAGCACAGGGTGGGGAAAGGAAGGACTTTTCACAAAGTTACACACGATTGGTTGTTTTACAAATTTTCAACATCAGCAGGCTGTAACATTGGGAAAACCTCAAGTGGGGCTGGGTAACCAAGAACAGTGGAAAGTTAGCTAGTTCTTGGAACCACCCAGATGACTTGCATCTTTCTCTGTGGTCAGGAATGTGTCTTCTTGCTTTGGGACTTCCCCACCCTGAGGCTTGAGGAATGTTGCTCTTCCCTGAATGTATCCCGGGGCAGTGGCAGTAAAGGCCTGAAATCTTACATCCAGTTCTGCTTTCTGGAACCTGCACTCTTTCTGATCAGGTCTAAGGGCAAAGAAAAAGCCTGCATATATTCCACAAAATGGTCTTTATAATTTTTCACTCTACAATATTTTCTCTGTGTTTTATAGAGCATAAGCTTTTGCTTTGGCTATATTGGAGGGCTCTCTCTGAGGTGGTGACCTCTGTTTCACCTCCCAATAGTTCCTTGTGTTTACCTCTGTATTCATATTATATTATCATTCCCCATTTTTTTGTCTCTCTCTCCAGCTCCCCAAAGAATTATAAACTATTTGGTCAGAAGCTTAACCTTCTTTATACGCCAAGTTTGGCACAGAGAAGGTGGTTCAGTAAATAGTTTGTTGACTAAAACATAAATAGATAAAAGAAAAAGAATAAATGTGAAAGTTTCCTACTCCCTTTATTGGTTCACAGACCTAGTGAAGTTAATCTTTACAAATTATAAAGTATCACAAGCTCTAGGGAGGAGCTCACTTTTGTTCTAACCAAAGACACGACTCTTCAAAGACACAAATGACATTAAATGTTTTGTAAATGAACCCGCTGGAGTGCAAGAAGTAATATTATATTGGAAAACATTAAACAACCTGAAACAAAAGCAGATCACTTCCCAACCACAAATTGTAAATTAAGGAAACAAAATTTCCAATAAATATTAAGTAAATGCCGCTAACATGTCAAAGGGAGGAAACAGCCAAATCAAAGGGAACAAGACTGTGGAATGAAGACAAATGGAAAAAGAAGGCACATTAGCCAAGAGACTAAAATGTCAGGAAGCCCATTTGGACAATGGGAGAAAATAAAGCAAATTCAAGCATTGTACAAATGTCTCATTTCTATAGGATTGCTCCACTCTTTTCACTTGCTTTTCTTTCTAATCTGGGAGACTTTTCTTTTCCAGGGAGAATCCCTAGCTGTCACTTTATCATGGTATGTGTTTGTTCATAAGCCACACAGACTATAAATTATGAAGGAGGCGACAGCAGACTGAGCATACTTTTAAAGCACAAGTGAGGGCCAGCTAGGAAAAGGACTTGAAAGCCAGACTCTGCAATGTACACCTCAAAAGAAACGCAGAAATTTCTTTCTCTTGTTTGTTAGATTTCTCCAAAATCTTACAACTTCAAAACCCATCTCAGTTTGCCCCAGTGTCCAGTTTTCCCAGAGTCTAACTACTTTGGCTTTCTCTTGGCCTCCCTGGGAGCTTTGGAATCAGTTGATTTAATTGTCCATATTATTGTGTTAATGTTATCTATCATTATGTTTTTGTGTACAAACATTGTCTTTATAATGGATTATCCCCTCTACCCAGAATTATGTAACTGACTTTTATAGACCATTCCTGACAGTTATTACAACAATGTACAGTGTATATAGTAAGCATTTATCAAATGTTAAAAGTCAATTGTATGAAGTCAAACAAATGACATTTTATAAGAAATATTATCTTTGTTTTTCAAAATTATTAACACAGACAAAAATCAGTATATCAGTATATCTTTTATTTTATTTTTATTTTTTCCCAATCTGCTTTTATAGCATTTTAATTACATGTAAGTTTTAAGGTCAGTTCTAGGTTGAGGAACTAGCAATACAATAGATGCAAATAGTCAAAGAACAAGCAAGACAATAAACACAAATAGTCAAAGGGCAAGCAACGTAATAAACAAAGTTCCATGAACAATCTTATGATCACTATTTCTAAGGGCTTATCAGGATGACCAAAATGAGCCCAATTTCCTGTCCTAGCCAAAGTAATTTTCATGCCTGAAACCTATTTCTTTGTTCTAGTGTAAGATTTAGATTCCTGCCTGAAATTACTTCTATGTTCTAGCCTAATGTCAGATTTCTGCCTGAAGCCCATTTCCTTGTCCTTGGCCAATGTCAGATTCCTGCCAAGCAGTATATGACTATCTTTACCCTTTCTTTATATAGCATATACTGTTTATCGCCCCCTCTTTTGAAGAATATAAGTCTATGTTCTATCATACCAGTGTTTTTCAACCATGGATATACATTTGAATTGGCTGAGAATTAAAAAAAAACAAAAAAACCAACATTAATGCCAATCTTCTTAGTCCAAACTCAACTAGAAGACATAGGGTGTTTTAAAAAAGCACAAGCCCTGGGCTTGAGAGATGGCCCAGTGGGTAAAAGCACTTGGCACACAAACATGAAACACAGAGTGTGAACGAATGTAACAGCCATAGGCAAAGTTCAAGCAGCTGCAATCTTAGCATGCCTATCATGCAAAAGAGGGCAGAGACAGGAGAATCCTTGGAACCATGCAGACAAACTAGTTTGGTGTACATGGCAGAAAAACAGCAAATAGATTCTGTTTTAAACAAGGTGGAGGGCAAAGAAAAATTCACATCTCATGTCCTCTGAGCTTCACATGTATACTGTGGCATGCAAGTATGCATGCACACACGCATTCACAAACATGAATGTGCACACATGTGTGCACGAGCACACACAGAACACACAAATCCTAAGTGATTCTATTCTGTAGACATGGTGGAAAAACACCATGCTATATCATCATTGATGAGTTAGTCGGTCAACAAACAGCATTCACTAAATACCAGAGCTAATCTATTCAAGTTTACTGTGGTAACTGCTCGTGTGGGCTTCTACTTGGTGCTTACCTGAAATGTACCAAGTTACAACATATAAGTGCTCAGGATTTTCAAATATCCAGATACTTCCTTCTTTAGTCCATTTCTTCTAGAAGTACACTAAATGGCATAGATATTTTGAAAGATTATTTATTTTAAATTACGTGTATCCATGTGTTTGTGTGGGAGTGTGTGCATAAATGCAGTTGCTCATAGAGGCCAGGAGATGGCGCTGGATCTCCTTTAGATGGTGTTACAGGTTAAAATTGTTCTATATGGGTCCTGGGAACCAAACTCGGGTCCCCTGTAAAAACAGTGCGTGTTCTAAACTACTGAGCCATCTTTCCAGCCCCAAGTATTCATATTTTAAAAGTAAAGAGTTAAATGGGGGGATGGAAGTATAAGAAGCTTACAGAATTTGGTGAGAACGGTTTTGGTTGGTTCTATACTTAAGGACCAAGGAATGGAAGAGAACCAATTCACTTTAACAGGAAAAACAAAAACAAAAAAACCAAACCATGTTCATCTGAAACCAATGCTGGTTTTAATATATAGAGTATCTATTGATCAAGAGAATGGTTTTTCAATTATTTGTTAATTGTGCTAGGTCCTCAGTAATTTACAGGCTGATGTTTCAACATCTTGTTTTATTCTTACTTTAAGTTATTCGCCAAGGTCTCATGACATATCAGACTCTCCACAAAACTCTTTACACACAATCTTATTTACTTAACAGGCTGTTTGAGCCACATGGTGCTGTAGCTTTTGAATTATATACAAGGAAACCCAGGTAGAGACGGTGAGGAACTTCACCAGGGTCATATGGTTTCTGTGAAACAAAGGCAGGAATGAAACTTGAGTCTGTCCAGCTCTTGACCTTGTGCTGGACTCCAGAGAGTAACTTCCACCACCTGGTGCTGCTGAAGAAAAAATTGGACAAAATGCTTAACCCGCAATGCAAGGGTGATGGAAAGAAATAAATTGTGGGGGTTTTCCTTTTCATTTAAGTTCAACTGTAAGTCATTCATGAATTTATGTCTACTGTAATTGTGTTTGTAACTTTCCACTAGAATGAGTTTTGGATGATCTTGTAAAATTTCAAAGAAAATTCATAGGATTCTCCCCCAGTGTTAAATGACAAAGCTGAGCAGCCACGTGGCTGGCTGTAATGCTTGGTTGGTTTATTTATATGAAAGTTATAGAATGTATTAATGAAACTGCTTTATGTTTAAATCAATGACAGCTCAACTACTGGTTCTTGAACATCTGGTGCTATTACAGGGACTGCAAATACACATGTGATATTGGCTCCATCCAGCCATGTGCTTTTCTCACGTTAGTCAGGTCACCATGTCATTTTCCAGGCACTTCTCCAAGATGCTCCAGTATCTTTTCCCTTGGTGAACTCTTCCATTTCCCTCCCCATGGGCCTAAAAGGACTTCCCTTTGTGGCCCTTTCTCCATCTGTTCCTTATTACCTGTTTTTGTAGGCCTCACGGTGCTACTTTCTCATGTATCTTACTGATGAGGTAGGATGCCTCCCTCTATATGTTAAGCTATGGATTACATAAGGGTCCACACAAGGCTCAAGGCCCAATCTGTGTCACTACTGGGAGGTGGTAAAACATAACTTTTAACAGGTAGAGTACAATGGGAGGAAGTTAGGTTATTAGGTGTATGTCCTTGAAGGTGAAATTGAGATCTTGGCAGCTTTGTTATCTCTCTGTTTTCAGCCATTACTAGGGGAAGGCTTCCTTTGTCTCAGACTTTCACCATGAGGCCCAGAAGTAGTGGCCAACAGGCTATGAACTGAAACCCCAAAGCTGTGAGTCAACATAGACTTCTTATCTCTTCAGACTGCTTCACTGCTAGTATAGTTAAACAGAAGCCAGTTCATGGCTTTTGTTTCTCTAGCACATAGCATTTGTTTGATAAAAGATTGTTAAAATGTTGAATGGATTATGATTCATATAGACTAGAATTTACCTGAGACCTTATTGTGGAGGCTGAGCAGAACGTTTATCCTGATGGGGTTAAGTTTTTTTTTCTACTTTTAAACTTTCCACATAGAAACAAATCCTAAAGTAAAGTGTTATTGATATCAATATGTTAATAAAATGTGTATAATGCTTTATAAAAGTAAAGCCTCCTCCAATATATAGGCATATATAGAGTTATATATGTATAGTCACATATATAGTCATATGTATATATATACATATACAGTCATATATATAGTCACTTTACCATTTGAAAAGTTGATTTATGTAATATTAAATGTACTATGTTGAGTCATCCTTATAACACTGCTGTCTGGACAAAAACATAAGACTGCCTCATCCAGATATTCATCTGTGAAACTTCCGTGACTGAATTAACTGCTCTGGGAAGAAATCCTTACATGTGTGCAATGGTGTTAGTTTGTTATATGGAAAAATGGCATCTGAATCCAGTCTTGTTCTTCAAATCTTTTCTTTAAAACAGATGTGTTTTCTCCTTCTGAGGAGATTTGGAACAACTCCTTTTGGCTGCCCTGGCTTGCTCCGCCCTCCCCTTCTGCCGTTGACAATATCATGGGGCACAATCATATAGTGTGGTGACACTGTTGTTTACATGGTCGTCTCAAGAATACTAGCTGTGTTTTTTTTTTTTTTTGTTTTGTTTTTGCTTTGAAATAATAAATCTCAAATAGTTATTTGGCTGGGGGTACAGCTCAGTGGTAAAGCTCCTGTTTCGCATAGTAGAAGCTGTGGTTGAAGGTCCACCTCTAAAAATAAAGTAGGGAGTAATCATCTGTTGGTCTAAAGATGCTATTCATCTCAGCCACATAGGTCACTTTCTTATGGTATTTTCCAGACTAAAAACCACCGCGTGGAAAATAATTTTATATCTTAAGATCTCTGCAGTTTGCTCAGGTTCTTGCTCTAGAACTTGTTCATATGTACTCCATGCACTGAAATTGACCAGATGGAGGTGTTAAAAATAACCCAACACCTACATCCATGCACCCTATGAAAGTCCATTTTATAGGCGATCATATGACTTTGCACTTTAAGACGCTATGCAGAGATACGAAATGGCCAGTTCTAATACTTACTCAGATGATTCAGAATAAAAGTAGCTTTATAAAATTTTATTTGGTGTAATTAGTCATGATTACTTACTCATGGTGATTGAGTTCTCTCTGTTGTTTTAGTTTCAGTCTTAATTCAAGGACCACACCTGGATTTTGTAACTCTGCTAGGATGAACTGGAGAACACCATGAATGCTATTTGACCTCATTCTCTCCAATGATGGGTCTTCTGTTTATTTCTTTACTTTGTTATGATATTTAGAGTCCATGGCAACCACAAACTGCATTTGTCCTGGGAATTTCTAGAAATGTCAGGAATGCTTACCAATCCAGTTATTCTCTTTCCAAAGATTGTTTGCTGGATGATCAATAGGTACTGGGATTGGAAATTCTCACAAATGAGTGGAAAAACGATACACTTTCAACTGTGAGTTCAGAAAAAAGTCTGAGCTGTATCAGGCTTGGAGATAAATGACACAACCCACATCTGTGAAGATGTGCAAGTCAACTTTACTGTGGCCTGGACCTCTTGCTCCATTTCCTAAAGTTTTGAGGCTTCTCTGTGTGGGAAGGAAGCTTATATTTTAACCTGCCCCATGAGCTGTTCATTAATTCTGAAACATTTCTCACATTGCTTATTTAATGGGGAGTAGAAAGAGGGAGATGTTTTCTTGGGAACTTATTATGTTATTTCCTTACAAGTCTAAATGTCATTTTGAAGTTTTATGGGTTATCTCCACATCTGGTCCATCATAAATCTGAGTGATCTGTATGAAATTAAAGCATAAAATTTATATTTTCTCTAAGTGTATTAACTCCATTACGCTGTTTAGTTGAACTGCAGATACAAGGGAGGCAGAAATAAGAACATTTGGCTCATTTTCTGGATTTCAAGATTTCTTCCTCAGTTCATATTCTCTACTCTGCAATATATATCGAATTCCAAAATAAATAGATGATAAAGAAACACAAGTCATTGCAATGTAAGGACGTGGGACCAGAAGTTTGGAGACCAGTAAGTATCAGGGCTTGAAACTGGTTTCTTGGTATTATAGTTGAGTTTTTGACTCAACCACAAAAACAAAGAAACTTGTATTTCAACAGTAATAATAAAATAATCACAACCTTGGAGTGATACTTTTTGTTTTCCCATGAACAAGATTATGTCAGCTGGCTAATTGTTTGGGGGCTGGGATTCACTTAAGAACTTAAACATAGAGAATAAGGTTAATTCTTAGAGATGAATTTAAAAAAAAATTAACAGAGTAGGTAGAGGAGTCCAGTTAATCAAGTACTGGAGTAGTTTTGACACAGGTCATACATGTGTGTTCACTAAAACTAGTATGTTCATTTAGTAAACAACCAGGACAAAAAAGGTCAATGAATCAAAGTTACCTTTCTAGAAGTTAGAAGTGACAGCAGAACGATTTTCCAATTACTGGGAAATTATGGAAGTGTGTATGGGCAGGTATGGGGGAAAATGAAAAATAAATAAGTGAGAGCTAAAAAAAGTAAAGTTAGCTTCAGACACGGAATAATTTATTTCTCAATATGTTTTGGTTTCTACAGAAGACAATTTGAGTGTACATGGGGAATTCAGGTTCCTTCAGAAATCAGTTATAAAACCAAGAACATTTGATTCTAGGTATAGTAGTTTTCTTTTTGTTTGTTTGTTTTGTTTTGTTTATCCCCAGCCCCCAGCCAGTACATTCATAGATTTTACAGTTCATTGTCAACCATGGTAACTGTGATGCATGGTTTAAATAGTAAACTTGATGAGATTTAGAATCAATATTGGAGGCTCATCTTTTCAGGGGGCTTGTGTGTGTGTGTGTGTGTGTGTGTGTGTGTGTGTGTGTGTGTGTGTGTATGTGTGTTTCAAAAGGATTAGCTATGGAGAAGGCCAGTTCTTAATATGGGCAGCATCTTTCAATAGGTTGCCTGTATACAAAGAGTTCTAAGGAAAAATCACTCTTGACTTTCTGCGTTCACTTTGTCCCTAGAAAGTAGATCTGTCCCTGTTGATGCTGTCTGCTGATTCCTGGCTCCAACATCCTTAGCCATTTAACCTTGCTCTCCAGGGACCTTCTTGGTATTCAGAAGTAGGTTGGAACTGTTGAGACATCCAAGTTCATGGACTGAGCAGCTATCAAATTCTCCATCTGCGCAGGTATAGACATTGTCATACTACCCTCTCACACAAGCCAACTTGATAAATTCTCTTATGTAACTTAGAAAAATTCCATTGGTTCTGTTCCTCTAAAGAACTCTGATCTAATCAGAAACGAACCTGATTTATCAGGTGTAACTTGGGCATTCTCTAGTTTGTCATCCAACTGGTTGTGAATTTTGTTAGTTTCTTGCCCCCTGTGTTTGATAGGTTATCTCCAGAGAGCTTGATTTCTGGCTGTGTGCAATCGAAAACCCTTCTGGGGCTTAGAGAACCTCTGCAACATGTCTTGCTTCCTAAAGAACCGTGGCTGCAGCTTTCAGTCAGTAGCACGGTGAGGCTGGACTCCTGACCACCAGTCCTAGCACAATACTTGGTCTTACCTCTCTGATTTTAGCACAAATCCACTACCTTTCAGTCTCTTTCTCTGGGGAAATAAGATGCCATGGTGCTTGTGAATATAAGAGAATTGTGGGCTAACCGTGCCTTGTGTATATAGATACATAACCTCTACAGTGGGATTATGACTTCTTAGCATGTGTCTGCATTACACAGAGGATAGTCCTGTGGGCACACTGGATCACTGAAACCATCCACCTAAGAATGATTTCACGATCACTTCTCCTATAAACTTTGAATTCAATCAGAAATGTATTCGCAAAGATTTGGTATTATTGACATAAATGGATCTCAATGGATTCAGTTTCGTTGGAGACTTTCTTGAAGAAAGTGGAAATTTCTATCGGGAAAGGGAAAGCTTAAAAGTCGAGAAGAGGATTCCAGGCATGAGTCAGTGCTGCAGATATAAACAAGGATTTATAACCACAGTCAATGGTTGCAATCATTTGTAATTGTAGGAAACATTGCTCCCACCAGACAGTTTCAGATCGCCAAGTGTTCCCCTCAAATACCATTTGGTATTTGTGTATCAAATTTTGATATTAGCATATTAAATTAAGGATGACTAGATGATCAAGGAGTAAGTGAGTATGCATCTTGCTCATATATGATGTAAGGGGAGAATCTATGAAATAGTAGACTATTCTGATGTTATTGACAGGGGAGAAGGTAGTTCTCAAAAGGCTTCTAATAGAATACTTTGAATAGAAAATGTCAAGGCTGCTACAATAGCTCAACAGGTCAAATCATTTGCTGGCAACCTGAGTTTGATCCTTGGAACCTTCATGTTGGGAGCTGACTTTTAGCAGAAAGCAGCTATCAGCTTTGCAGCCATCTTGAGCCATATACCCTGACATGAGACTTGTATTACAATAGCCTACAACAGCTGAGCACACTCTGATAACATCTTGCTTTAGATACCCAGGACTTTCCTTGTGTGAGATTAAAGGTGTGTAACTTAAGAGTGTGACTTAGAGATCAGAGTTAGAGACAAGACCTAAGGGCATGATTAAAGGTGTGACTTAGAGGCATGGCTTAGCAGTGAGACATATAAAGGCGAGAGGCAGACAGAAGAGAGAAGAGACAATCAGACACTTTAGAGAGTACAACTAGAGAACAATTTGGAGTAACAGAGATTCAGACCCTAGGAGTAGGAGTAGACATTAGACACTTAGAAGAGAACAACAGGAGTACAACTAGGAACTAGGGACTAGGAACTCAAGACTTGGGACTTGGATTAGGAAGAGAGACTGAAGAATAAACGGGATTGAATCACACTCTGTCTGGTCTCCATTCTTTGAGTCCGTCCTCACTCTCTCTCTTGCTGAACCCCGACCCACTGACAGGAGTGGCAGCTTGGGCTGGGAAACAGTGGCTGCCAAGCATAGAGTGGAGAGGGCCGTAACTTTTTTGGCCGCCCAAAGTGGGGCAGCTCAGGCCTCAACATTTTTGGCGCCTGAACGTGGGCTAGTGTGGTTCTCAACACCTTCATAAAACTGGAAGGAGAGAACAGATTCCACAAAGCTGCCCACTGACTTCTTGTATTCGTCAGTGTCCTCTTGGGGGGTCAGAACTGCTAAAATGAATCTCTAGTGGGAATTTATTAGAGTGGCTTATAGGCTGGCTAGTGCAATGGTTGTCTTTCTAAAGAAAAGTCTAAGAATCAAGTGGTTGTTCAGTTCTTGAGGCTGGATGTCTCAGCTGGTCTTCAGTATATCCCTGAATCCCGAAGAAGTAGGCTTCAATGTCAGTGAAGGGATGCATTTGCCGTGAAGGGTAAGGACGTTTTAAATAATCATCAAATGTATTCCAGAGGACACATTTTCAACGTGCCAAGTTGCATTTTACATTATTTTAGATTTCCCACGATAGCTGTGTGAGAAGCACTCTCTGAGTTCTCTCTCACTACCTATATGGCAAGCATAAAAAGGTCTTAATGATTTCTAGGCTGTGAATCAATTCTTATTCTTCTTTTGAGACAGGATCTCACTCTGTATCACAGGCTGGCCTGGAACTCACTGTATAACTTACAAACTCATTCTCACCCTCCTGCCTCAGCCTCTGGAGTGGCATATATGTGTGCCGCTGTCTCTGAAAGAATGTAGTTTTTCAACCTTTGCTTTTTAATCAAGTTTGTTAATCAATTGAAATACAAGCTGATCTTTAACCAAGATTTTATTCATCTTTACTTTGTTTGCGTTAGATATTAAGTTGGTTTATAAAGCTATTTAAGCTCTTCATTGTGTGTTCTTGGGTCAAGGGTAGGGGGTGTGGTTGCAAATAGAGGAAGAAGAGAACTGCACTTAAAAATGCCTCTTAGCCTTTTAGAGGAACATCTCCAAACGTTCACTGTTTATTCTTCTGGTAAGTGGTTTTATAAAATGCTGGGTAGGATAATTTCCCTAAAATTTCCTGTGGACTTTAATGACCAGAAGAATTATTCAACATTTCTTCCAGAATGCTGACTGGAGGGGTGTGTGGTCTGGTCTAGAGTTCCCCAGTGTTTTTCTGGACAGGTCAATCTCCAGACTCAGCAGGCCACCCTAGCTGAGATGTTCTTTGAATAGTCAGCTTTCTTCCTTGACACCTTCCTGTTTTAGTTGGGGCCTGCAGTGTGCATTTCTTCTTGGTGCCTTCTGGTATTCTGGTCCTATTTTCATCGGCTAGGAGCAGCTGCTCTCCTAGGCAGGCAGATGTCAGAGCTACTCATCCACGCCACAGATTCTCCCTAGGATTGTCTTCTCTGTATTTTGTTCCCCCCATGCCCCTCAGGACCTAGTTGCATGTAAAATCACACTGTCTCTGATAGGTTGTCCTAAAATAAAAAAGATTTTTATTATTTTTAAATTGTGGTGTGTGTGTGATCCAGTTGCTGAGCTTGGGATACACCAACAGTAGGTCTGATAGGCCCCTTTGGTTTCTTTTTAAGTTTTTCATAGTAGGCCATTTATATTTATGGTATTTTGTTAATTTCTTTTCTGAGTCAGATTCCTCCTCTGAGGTTGATTTTTCCTCTTCTGATTCACTACCACCCTGTCCCGAGCTACTTTTCTTAGATCCTGAGCGAGATTATAGTAATGGAGTTCCTTTACAAGGAGGCGAATCTACTGTCTCCCGAGTACATGTGGCTTTTTTGTCATCTGCCAGTGCAGATGACAAAAGCACATTCCAAATGGCAAACTGAAGAGTCAGTCAGCCAGCTAGTGTTCACCTCAACGCCTTTTTCTTTAAGAGTATGCTTAATAACACCTGTGAACAACTCTCTGTCTGCAGATTCACTTTGTCCCATCCTGAGAGATAACTACGAAATGGACACATCCCAGAGTTGACTGTTTCTGAACTAAGATGGATGCTTCTAACAGAATAGCTAGGCATCAATGGCACCTAATATCAGCCTCTGCTGATAGTATCTGGCAGTGAAAGCCCCAGCTTATGGCTCTTCCCTTAATGTGGGCATTGATGGTACCCGACGAAAGCAACCAGGTGTGGCCTTCCCAGCCTTGAGCAGACCTTGAGCACTGGCCACAATGGACCTTATCGACCTTGGTGGAGACATCTGCCTTGGTTGCTCGTGTATTATCCAATATTACTCACTGCTGACGGCAGTAGGCAATATCAACTATTTCTCACCCTCCATAACTGCACTGTCCCTGGACAAGGGGTTTGCAAGACCCAGTTGAGAGTCCTATCAAGTGTCCACTTACCTTCTTCAAAGCCCCTGTTCCAAGGTGCCAATTTAAAATGCAGGGGGTGGGGTGGGGGGTGGGTGGGTGGGAGCTCCGGGCCTGGAGAGGGTAGTGGCAGAGGGCACAGAGTAGGACTCTGGTGATGGCTTTAACGTCTGAGGGTCTCAGGATCTTCTAATTCTCTAAAAAAAGAATGGAATGCTGATGATAACTTCTAAAAAGTCCTAAAAACTTTCTTGCTCTTTCTGAGCAAAAAGCTGCCGGTTTAGGTGATTAACATCTGTAGCCTAAACAGCTGAGGATTAAGTAGCACGGCCTTTGTTCTAGCTCAGCAGGAACTGCCCGGCCCTAACTTTAGGCCTGCTAGAGGGAAGTTGCAGGAAGAAAAAGGGACACTTTGAAAGGTGATTATACCGTTTATTTTCTCAGACTACATGATCACATGTTAAAAAGTTCATCACAGGTTCACACAAAAAATCAAATCATAGATTGAAATAGAAGTTTACAACAGAGAATGTTTACATGCATACCCATTAGGAGCAATTATCTGGTTAAGCATCCATCACCTGTCATTGCTCCACAGGTTCACTGAAGGTTTAAAACCATAACTAAGGTATTAGTGAAGTTTTGTATAGGTAAACCCAATCAATATTTGATCTTCTGTCTTAGCACCTATAGTAAATCTTTAGTTCCCTTTTTCTGACCTTTGGTTAATTGTTTTACAACCTCTTAGAATGTGCTCTGAGTAGGAGAAAGTCTGGTTACTATCTAAGTACAATTAACTGGTGACACTTGGGAGACTGGCAGTTCTCACTGCAGTTTTGATTATCAGAAGAGATCTAATAGCAGTCACACTATAAAAGAGCTTAATAATCATTGACATAGTTTTAGGAATTCTTATAGGATCATCATTAAAACTTAAGAAAAATCATCTGTTTGTCTAAACAGCATGACTACAACAGGTTCATGGATCTGCACAGATTTGCTCCAAAGAGGTGTGCTATTACTTAGTGATTGTCATGTATGTTTAATCATAACGGGAGAAGCAGGAATATAAATAACAGGAAACTTTCCTAAAATGAATTCCCTCATAGCCTTGCTTAATAAGGCAGAACCTGTCCCAGAGTATATAATAATTTGAAGCAGGCCATCTCAGGAAGTTTACCTGCTGTCCCATTATGGCCCCTGACACCTGAAAGTGGGAAATATTCTTGAACTTATTCACACAGAAAAGAATTTTCTGAACACAAACACTGACACTAAATGGATTAAACCTACTTGATCTGGTTTGAACCGGTCAGAAGCAGATTAAACTGGTTTGAGCTGGTCAGAACTGGCTTGCTTTCCCTGGGTCATTTTATGGTGAGGGAAATAGTGTGAGCTTGGCGAGATCTTTGACATCATCATGTTATTGTGGGTGGGGCCGTGGTGGGTCTCGGTGTGTTGGACTGGTTCATAGGAGTTCCTTGTGAGGTGGCATGCGGAGAGGGCGTGGCTTGTGGTGAGTCCTTTAGAGCGCAAGAAGTCGAGGATGTTAAAGAAGACCAGGGATGTGCCCTCTGTGATCGTTATGCTCTCCTCAATCAAGCAGCCTCTCGATCAGCAATGCTGCCCCTTCCAGGCCCGGGTTGGGAGCTTGTGCTTGCTGCTTGTCTCGAACCTGCTGCAATGGAAAACGAGGATGTAGAAGTTGACCTCATGGCAGCCAGCCTGGCTGGGGTCTGGGGTGGAGCGTGCTGGGTGGTGCTGGAGTACCCAATGTGCAGATACGGCTGGATCACGTGACCTCCTCAAACATGGAGTGCATGTGGATGAACTTGGTGGCCTGCGGCACCGGCTGGTTGGGGTCCCCGTCTTGGCGAAGTTGGTTCAGTAGGTCATGATGATCCATTGAGCATGACGCCATTGCGCGAACCTCGGTGGCGCTGACCATGGGGTCACCTAGTCTGCCATGCAGGGCGTTGGCCCAGGAGGGCCTTGAGCCATGCTCATTGTCCCCACCGACCCCACCCCGTCGCGCCACTGAGGCCCTCGACGAATTTTAACCCCTCACCCACAGTGTGCGTGTGCGTGTGCGTGTGTGTCTGCAGAAGCCAAGTGCGCCAGATCCCAGTTCTGCAGGTATGCGTGAGCTGACCACTGTGGGTGCTGGCAATTGAACTTAGGTCCTGTAAGAGGGTGTAAGAAAAACACACACTCTTAATTGATAAGCTATCTGCCTAGTTCCAACATTCTTGTTTTGTAGCTAAGGGGGTGTTTTGGTCACATTATTATAATGCAAATAAATGAATGATCATCATTTCTGGTTATATAAATGTTTGAATTTTTAACCCAAAATATCTCTATCCATTTTAAAGGTGTTTTTTTAATGAACATAACACTCTAGATATTTTTTGTGTGTGCTATATTGCTTTGAATATATACTTAAAATTTTAAGTTAGGATAAAATATTGGGTTTCATGATTTTAAATTTACTTTTTTAAAATGAATTTTTCAAATTTTTTAAAAATTAAAATTTAATTACATCATTTATCCTTTTTCTTTCCTTCCTCTAACTCTTTCCATGTAACTCTTTCCATGTAACTCATTTCTTTACTTTTCTTTCTTTCTTTCTTTTTTTTTTATAGTATAGAATAGAGTTTATTGAGGGCATGGGGAGGGGAGCCAAGAGGGTAGTAGAGGCAGAGAGAGAGAGAGAGAGAGAGAGAGAGAGAGAGAGAGAGAGAGAGAAGCAGGAGTAGAAAAGTAGAGGCCGGCCATGACCACGGGGGGGGGGGGGTGGGGGGGGAGAAAGAGGGGGAAGGGACAGAGAGGCAAGAGGATAAGAGGGTAAGAGATTAAGAGAGTGAGGAGGGGACAAGCAGCCCCTTTTATAGTGGGCCAGCCCTACCTGGTGGTTGCCAGGTAACTGTGGAGGTGGAGTTTAGACAGAATACTAACATTCACCCATTTTGGTTTAATTAAAAAGAAAAATTAGAAAGAGGTGACGGTGAAGCAGGAATAGGGACGTTGTGATATCTGGCTACTTCCTGCTGACATTGGGGGAGACGTGTCTCTAGGGGGAACCTAGAAGAATGGATATGGGGGATGTTTGTCTGGTCTTTGGAGAGTTGGCTGTTTCCTGCTGTCCAGGGTCTATGGAGCCATCTGAGGATAGGTCAGAAGGAACAGGTCCAGTAGAAGCAGCTGTGTATGTGACAGGAGATGGAACATCTGGAAGTTGCTTCTCTGGAGCTGTTCTGGATGTGCCTGGACTTGACAAGATGTAGGGAATAAGGTTAAGTACATTTGGGGAAATTTTTTTTTCTAAGATGTACATTTGAAACCCAGAGGGATCCCACCCTTTGGAATAGGTAGTAAGTGGGAACTTTAGGCAGATGTACTTATCTGGATGGTATCTATTTGGTCCGTGAGGGGTAGATCTGAGTGGGTTTCCTGTAGCTTGTAAGTTTATAAAAGAGATAACAGCATGAGTTAATAACACAAACAGTCTTTAAGATGAACCTGTGTTGGATCGTATAGTGGATGTTTTATTAGAGGTAGGCAAGTTTATAGGAACTCAGATAATATTAGGACAGTGGCATAGCAAGAAGAGGAAATATGAAGTATTTAATTGATGGCAACTGAGTTTAGGTAATGAGGTAACAGATTACATCTGTGAAAGCTTAGCTGTCAATGTAGTCAGAAGTCTGAAAGAGTGAACAATAATCTACCAGTTATATATTATTTTAAAAAATGACAGAGTCCACTAGCTGTAGGCCGCCGACCCGACTCGGCTGGCCAAGATGGCGCTGGCCTCGGCCTCTGGTACCGGCTACTAATGCACTGTGCATGTGTCAACTCAGTTTGGCGCCAAACCCCTCCCGAACGGGGTGTGCTAATGAGGTACCACAATTGAGCAGGGTATGCTAATGAGGAACCACAATCCTGACCAATCACCTCCTCCCAAGCAGGGTATGCTAATGTGGTATGCTAATGAGGCACTGCAATTCTGACCAATCACGCACCTCCACGCACTTTTCCCCACCCAGGGCTGAGGGTGCGGCTGAAAACAATGTAGTGCCCATTGGGTGACGGGGTGGGGTGGGTGGGGGTGGGGGAGCTTACCAAGCTCTTTGTATTGGCGTCCTGATAGAAAGGCGGTAAGAAATCAGGCAACTGCCTAGATAATCAGGTCACAAGATTACCTAGGGGCCTTGGTGAACTCCCAGAGATCACAGAAAACAGTTTAGCCTGGTATCAGGATTTCCATCAGCTGCAAGAGCTCTGAGGGGGGAGGGAGACTGTAAACTGCTTTGGGGGGGGGGGGAGACTCACACAGCGGCCAATGTCCTAAGTAGTAGTTCAGCTAGGAGGCCAGTCATAGGGACCGGGGCAGACAAATGCCAACACCTCCCAGCCCAGGGAAGGCTGGCCGGGCCTTATCTGGGTGTCTAGGGTCCCTCCCACCAATTGGAATCTCCTTACCAATCAATATGTTGGTGTGTGTTTGCAGGCTTATGCAGTCTGGTGTCAGGAAAGTAGAACCAGGAGGTCTGTGTGGGCCTGTCTGGCTGCCTAACCCACGTGGCGGAGTACCACGTGGTGGGCCGCAGGCGTAGTTAGTCTGCAGCAGCGGTGGAAATTCATGCGGTGATGGCAGATAGCGGGGATGGAGGCCACTTGGCATAGACGCAGCGGTGGTAGAGGCAGGCCACGTGGCATCGGTCCTGCCTGGTTACAGCAGCCAGCCCAGCGGCTGCGACAGCTGGCAGCACAGCAAAACTTCCTAAAGTTTTCGTATCCAAGTCTCAGCACCAATGAAGTGTTTATAAAAAGATAAAGAGATAAAGAGAGTGTGTTCTGTGGGTGTGTGGAGAGGTATGGGGAAGGGGATGTCTCAGTGGGCCCATGTAGAGGCATCTCTTCCCATGAGGGACCAGCCACACAATGGTATAGTATAGAATAATGTTTACTGAGGGCATGGGGAGGGGAGCCAGGAGGGTAGTAGAGGCAGAGAGAGAGAGAGAGAGAGAGAGAGAGAGAGAGAGAGAGAGAGAGAGAGAGAGAGAGAGAGAGAGAAGCAGGAGTAGAGAAGTAGAGGCCGACCATGACCACGTGGAGAGAGAGGAAGAGGGGGGAGAGGACAGAAAGGCAAGAGAGTAAGAGATTAAGAGCAAGTGTTTGCTTTTCATTATCATTTTCAGTTTTTGAGATTATGATATAATCACATCCTTTTCTTTTTCCTTTTTCTCTCTTTAAACCCATCTGTATAGCTGCCCACCCCCTGCTCTTTCAAATTCACTGCCTCTGTTTTCTTTGAAAAACTGAATGTAAAAACCAGAAACAGTAGACTTTAGAAAAACTGATTCTACTAAAAATCTATTAAGATTTTTTTTATGTAATGTATGTGTTTGAATGTGAAGTAAACCAAATATTAGGTTATTTTTTTCTTGTTGAGCAGTAATTAAAATAGTTTTGTGACTAATTTTAATACAGACACTACTGGAGCTTTTCTACCTAATTAAAAAAATATCAGCTATTTCCAGTGACTTCCATAATACAGTCAAATATAATTTTATCAGTGTTACTTTTTGTTCAACCTAAAACAACTGAGAAAGTGCTTCAGAGTCAGAGATTTCTATGAGTTTTGTATATATGATTTTCTCATTGGGAACAATGTTTCCTGACTATTCCAAGATTTTCCCTCGAGATACACGCCCTTTATGAGCACAGAATATACGTAACATTGAGACTTCGTGCAGGCATCAAGGATGCTGCAACACCCGTATGAGCTAACCTTTCATCTTAAGCGTCTCTCTTGTGGTGCTGCTACCGAGTGCTAAGATAGCAACGGTTCCCTGGTTAGGAGCAGGACATACCACAGGTAAACAGAGAGGAAACCGTATCGCTAAACTGGAGGCAGAGTAGTCATCTTTCCCATTGGCTTAGAAACCATGGTGGGTATGGACAGTGTTCTTCATGTGAGTGCATTCTACTCTCCCTATTTTATGTACTTTGGTTCTCACCTGATGCCACAGCAAAATGCGAAGATTGACCGTTTGCGGTCAACAAGAGGCTGGATCTCCTCCCTGAAGGTTGATTTCCGCCGAGATAGGATCTGAGAGGAAGATATCGGGATGTCCGGGTCTTTGGCTTCTTTTCTTCGGTTAAAACGTCCTCTGTATCTTTTAAGAGGAGGTGAAGTGCTTGCCACGTCACTACAGAGTGCAGAGGTTGGGGGAATTAACGGAGATAATGATGATTGACATGAAGAAAAGTTCAAGTCCCGCCCTCGTTTTCAAGAGTGTGGTCTAGGAGCAGAAGAGTCTTAAAGTCTATTCTGGGAGGGCCACCTAGGACTAACATTTCAGAAAGGGACAGAGGAAGTCAGTCAGACTTAAAGCTTAAGGTAGAGGCGATTCTTGGTGGCAAATCAAGTCAGGTAGCTGAAAGAGATGAGGTTAAGGTGTTCCCTGCTCGATAGCTCTAGAAAGAAAGGGAAGAAGACATTGCTATTATTTTCTAATTCCAGAGACTGAAGAGGAAAACAAAAAGGCTTGTGAAGTTGTCCTTAATGTTGGGAAGTGAGAAGTCACTGTGGGTCTGGACAAGACGGGCACCTGAGGCTGGCTGCTTGGGGAGCAGCGGGGACTGTTGTATATGCCTGGCGGGATGACCAGCCTGGCAGAGTGGGGTGCCACGGGACTGGTCCCATGGGCATCTTCCCTTTTCCAGAGACCTTGACAATAGAGAAAGCTAGGTGGCTTCCCTCTCAGTGTCATTTAAGCCTTCTGGGCTCCTTGGATGGTTGTGGCGGAAAGGCAAACTGGAGCACAAGGGTTGTGCGAGACTCAAATAGATTTAATTTATAATTGATGTAATATTAAAAAGGGTCATTCTTGGACCCTGAGTGCTGTAGGCATTTCAAACCAATTCTTTTTTAGAGATAATGTTCACCACCACAGCTCGTGCTTTTTGTGATCTGTGTGGTGCTGCCAACACTGAGATGAGAGCAGCTCTGTCTCTTAGGCAGTCTTCTTTCCTTTCTGTTAGTTTTCTTTGTGCAGTGTTACCCTGCTCACTCCATTTCATTACTAACCTTGCTTTAGAAGACTTTGTTGTAGGTGTTAGGAACTCATCTTGAACAAAATCTTTCTCTTTGTTGTGACTTCTACTTTCAACCTGAATCCATTTAATGCTGATTGTAAACTTAGTTTTCAGGTAGAAACTAAGTTTTCTTGAAGGCATCCAATCCCACTGTTGTTCCAAGTCATTTTAATTTTAATTATCTTGAATAAAAATTAGCAAATTAAGAAAAAACAACTAAAGGAAAACTTGCTGTATCTGGACCTGTTGGTATTATTTACACTGAGGACAGAAATGTGGCAGAGCCTTACTTAGGAAAGCTGTCTTCATGATCTAAGTTGGGCTAGAATCATGTTAGATTAAATGATGAATCCTGGGCTGGGGATGGAAAGGGAAAATATAATGGGGACCATTTCTAGGTGTGCCCTCGGGCAAAGAAAAAATGCCCACTGCAGTTAATAATAATAATAATCAAAAAATTGAAGATGATGTCACAACACTTACAAAACAGTTTAATGTAGCTAGCTAATAAAATGATGTTTCATGAGACTTCACAGGCTAAGGTATCTCATTCATTATCTTAATTGCTGAATGCATAAGGCCTCAAGTGTGTCTGTTCCCATTTTATAGATGAGAACACCAATGGGTACAGAGGTTCTGCAATTTGCCCAGAGACACACAGCTGGTAACTTACAGAGATGAAACGAGGCTTTTCAGCCACATCCTTTCCCAAAGGCTTTGGTTCTCAAAATACATCAACGTTGCTGCTCAGGCCTTTTTCGTTTATTTTAAGGAAACAACATTCTGGTTTAATTTTAAGTAACAGCACCCCGAAGGCACACACAGGATTTTCAGAGTCGGACAACTGATCGTCTGCTGGAGCTGTAGTGTTTCCCATTTGATTGGAAGAAAGGCCGTTCCCTATGCTTCTCTTTTGATTTCCTATTGGCATCTTTTCCCTTCATACTTCTAGACATTCAAGCCAGATGCCAACTGTCTGTGTGAAAACACATTGGATCTCAAATGTATCAAGATGCCAAGTGTATGTGTAATATCGGACCATATGTGAATGTTCCAGTAAACTCCTGGGGACTTAGGTTTCCACTGTCAGCACTACATAACAGGAAGACTGTAAATTCCACCAGCTAACCAGAATACTCACATATGCCTCATATTTATAAATACCCCAGATATACAAGGCATGCTAGATTTGCCTTTTGGGTGTAGTGGAGGTAGGTCCACCTCTGTATGGAAGGCAGTGGTAGCTTGCAAACACTATAAATCAATGAGAGTTCCTTCCCTTACTGTTGTCATTTACTGATCATAGCAACTGTGTATTGTGGAGAAATGTATGAGCAAAGACCACTTCTTACAGAAAAGAAGAAAAGAATGTGTATTCACCAATAGACAAACAAAGAAACAGACAAACAGACAATCAGGTTACTGTAGATAAACTGGGCCAGGGAAGTCTTGAATCTGGAAAGGGTTCAATTTAAATTCTGGAACTGTAAACATATATTGCAATGGGCGTGAGATGTAGGCTGAAATTTTGAATGGTGTCTTTATCTCTCCCTCTCCTCCAGACTCCTGGGATGCAGGTCCAATCATCACTAAGTAAAAGCACAAAACAAACAAAAGTTTCTGTATCCATATTTTGGTTGAGAGACACTTCAGTTCCTGGCTATTATAAATAAGGTGACCTTAGCTGAAATGCCCACCAGTGGGGACATGAACCCCGAAGAGACCATCTCCAGTCATACAGGGCCCCCCAGTGGAGGGATGAAGACACCAACCCACATACAAACTTTTCCATCCAAAATTGTTTCTGTCTAAAACAAATGCAGGAACAAAAATCGAGCAAAGACTGAAGGAATGGCTGACTAGTAAAAGGCCAGATTTGGAATTCATCCCATGGGCAGGCACTAAACCCTGATACTATTACTATGCTATGCCTGTAGACAGGAGCTTAACATGGCTGTCCTACCAGCAGCTGACAGAGACAGATGTAGACACAGCCAAGCATTAGACTGAAGTCAGGGATCCCTATAGAAGAGTTGGCGGAAGGATTGGAGGTACTAAAAGGGTAGCAACTCCATAGGAAGAACAACAGAGTCAACTAACCTGGACCCTCGGAAGCTCACAGAGACTGAGCCACCAATCAAAGAGCATAAAGGGGCCGGTCCAGACCCTGGCACATATGTAGCAGAGGGCTGCCTTATCTGGCCTTAGTGAGAGAGGATGTGCCTAATCCTGTAAATACTTGATGTCCCAGGGTGGGGGAGATAACCCCAGGGGCACCCTCTCAGAGGAGAAGGGGATGAGGGATTGGGGGAAGAACTCTGCGTAGGTGGAAAGGGAGAGGGGAACATTTGGGATGTAAATAAATAAGTAAATAAATAAATAATTAAAAATGACTTCAAGACAATTTACAGCTTACCTAACTCTTCTCTGGGCTTGGTGGATGTTGAGAGGGTGAAGTGAAGATGGCCTTTGTCCTTGAAGTCCTCACAATCTTAGAACAGGCAGTGTACACCATCATAGAAGTACCAAGAATGAAAAGCAAGGAGCTGGAGCTGAGGGAAACCCAGGATGGCCTGAGAGGTACTGGGAGGGATTGGATGACCAGTCAACCTCTGAGCTGCCATAGTTCTGACTTGAATGGCTCTCTTCAAGTGTGCTCTGCTAGAGAGCACTAGAGGGTTTTCTGGAAATAACTACAGCAGCCCTTTATCGGGTTCCCACACATGCTACTTTAATTCTTTCTGTGATTTGCCTTTCAAAACAACCAAGGCACCCTGATGGTGATTGTAATACAGTCAACAAATGAGGTGTAGATAGAAACAAAGAGTAGCTTGCTCAAAGCCATGTGCTTTGAGCCCCTGAGAGTCTTTATTCCACAGAGTAATTTTTTTTTTTTTTTTTTTTTTTTGATTTACAAAGATCAGGAGTGGTTGGTGGACGTGATTCACTCCTGTAAACTATCACATGGGGGTCAAGCCCAGCCTGGGTACAGATCAAGGCCTTATCTTAGAAAAAACAGACAAGACCAAATAACAAATAAATAAACAAACAAACAAAAAAACCCAAACAAAGATGCCAACAAGAGGAGGAGACACCGTGGTGTGACAAAGGATGGGCTATCTCACCTTTTACCCTTCCTCGCTGGTAAATCAACCCACACACTTATTCTGGAACTCCCTCCACTCTATTGCCGTAGTCAGCATTCCTACTGCTGTGACAATACACCATGACCAAAACACAAGTTGGGGAGACAAGATCTATTTGACTTATACTTCCACGTTGCTGTTCATCACTGACTGAACTCAGGGCAGGAACTCAAACAAGACCCTGGAGGCAGAAGCCGAAGCAAGGGCCGGAGAGGACTACTGCTTACTGCTTTGCTCTAGAGGCCTGATTTCTTATAGAACCCAGAACTACCAGCTCAGGGATGGCACCACCCACAATGCGCTGGGCCTTCCTTATTAATCCCCAATTGAGAAAATGCCATACAGCTGGATCTCATGGAGGCATTTTCTCAACTGAAGCGTCTTCCTCTCTGATGACTCTAGCTTGTGACACTCAAAAGCAGCCAGAACATCTATTGTTAGTTCTTTCTGGCACCTCAGCACTTCTTTCTTGACAGCACACTTAGAAATTGAGGCGAATATCATTTACTTAGCAACTATTAGAAGCTGTCACTGTCATACACTAACCCTCGTTATTACCACCACCACCACCACCACCACCACCACCACCATCATCATCATCGTATTTCTGTGTAATGTTTCTATGCAGATGGTACATTGTTTCACATTGGTAACTTGATCTTAGGGAGTCAAAATAAGTTTATATATCTGTTGTGGTGAACACGATGGGTATTTTTCTTTACGTTGAATTGAATAAAAACTTGTTTTATGCATTGCTGTTTAATAAATTACCACAAATGTAGTAAAACATTTAGACAACATACATGTAGTATCTTACATTTTCTGCACACTGGGTGTTTGATATGCATCCTAACTGGACTCTCTGCAGGGTTCTGAACTCTGTTCTCTTCTGGGGGCTTATGCAGCAATAGGTCTGTGGCCCTCATAACTCTTATAATTACCCTTAATGTTTTTGGTCAAAGTCATTTCCTTGTGGTTACAGAACTCATAGCTTTTTGCTGGCTATGAGATGGCAGCCACTATCAGCAACTAGATATGACCAAGTGCCACTAGTTCTGTGCTACACAGAACTCACATCGCCTCTTTGGAAAATAGTGGTTTCTTTCTTTAAGGCCTGATTCTAGGAGAAGTCTCTAACTGTTTGCTAGTAAGACACTTACATAATGTCATGCAATTTTGGAGACACCACATACCCCTACTGGTTCTAGGAAAATCACGGGACCCAACCTCTAATGACTGAGGATACACAGGATGTGACCTACAAGAATTGGAGACCATGACAGGATCACAATAACATTCACCAGTAAGAAGGAAAGTATAGCCAGTGCACACATGCTTGAGACTCGAGTTTAAGTAGAAAATCTATAATTGTAAGTGAAATAAGATTAAAAACCAGATATAGATTGTTTTGTTCCAGTGACTAAGTTGTCACTATAGAATTTCAGGTGGTTTTGGTTAAACATCAGGTTCTAGCTTGCAAAGATGGAGTGTAATAATGTATCTACTCTGTGTGTGTGTGTGTGTGTGTCTGTGTGTGTGTGTTTGTGTGTGAGATACCCTGCTATAAACAGTTGCAAAATGATATGGTTAACTTAAGTTCTCCTCTGGCTGGATCTTCTATACAAGGTCAAACATTCAAGAGTGTGAAGCAGGAAACTGGGCATACTAGGACTGGGGTACATTTAATCTCACAGGGAGTGAAATTGAGAAGGTTGAAGTGATTTGTCAGGTTGTCCTCCTGGAAGGATAGAACCTACAGGAAAGTCCAAGGGTAGCAAGAAGCTGCAGTGGAGTCAAAGCTAAGAATCAATTAGTGCTCAGGTAGGGTTGAGGTTGTTTGTGACTCAGTGGGCCTGCCCTCACTCATAAGGCCAATAGTGGTTGTATTTAAGGGTAGACAGGAGTTTTGTTATTGAAGAAAAGGACTAGGAATTGTCTCACAAGATCTAGGCTCTGATTCTGCATGAGTTATATTTGCAAGAAGCCACACATACTTATATTTTCCCTGAATCTGAGGTACATTACTTGTTTTTAGTGATTTTTTTTTTGTTTGTTTCTTTTCTGTCTCCCATTCTTTAAACTCTTAGATTTGTATTCAGGTTTTCATTATTTCATTGAAATCCAACAATAAAGATATAACCCTATCAGTTGAACAAATTGGATGGGTTATGCTTTTCGACATATTACTTATTTATTTTACAACTTCATGCCTTTTTAGCTAACACATGTTTTATGGGTCTTTCTCTTGTGACTCATTTTTGGAGGTGATCCGAGAAGGAGTTATGCTCCAGACATGGTACCAGTGAACCTCATTTTGAACTACATTTTTAACTTATTTTTGAAAAGATATTTCATTCACAGAATCCCCACTGAGCTTTTTATTGTGGAAAATTAGGCCAGTAAATCATCCCCCTCAGAAAATCATAAATTTCATACAATTGAAACATTCCATGGCCTGAGCTTGGCACTTTGATGAAATCAGTCCTTGGCTTCTCATTATTTATGAGGTTCCCTCACTCTCCTCCTTCTTTGCTCCATCATCATGTCCTCCGAGAGCAAGCGGGGGTGGTACCTCGACTTTAAATTGCTCATCGGGGTTTATTGAGCATAATATGTGAGTGAGTTTATATGAACCTGAGATATTGCAACTTATTCAAAATTATGAACAATAAAACTTTTCATTTTCTCCCAGTTGGCAGGCAGAAGGAACATGGGTTGGTCATGTTGGAAGTAGCCTTGCACGGTGCTCTGGGGAGGGACAGTATTCCTGGAAGCCAAACAACAGGTGTTAGAGCCACGGATCTTCCAATCTTCTGTAAGGCAGCTCTCAGTTTCCTCACTGGGATGCTGAGAGCAAGGGTGGTCGTGAAGGTCGCCTTCAGCCATTACACAGTCTGAGGCTATGGGATAAAACATCCCTGTTTTTCCTTACAGGGTGATAGTCAAAGCTATCCCAAAGACTTAATTTTAGATGTGGGTGGTTAATGTCTGTTTTGTTTGTTTGGTTGGTGGTTGGTTTTGGTTTGCTCTACATCCCAGACCTCATCTTCCCAAGTTTTCTGTTTAAGCCATGTGCATCCACACATAGATATCCTTGGTTTTGGGGGCAAAGGCAAAAGTGGAGGATGCACAATAGTAGCAAATAGCAAATCACTTCTGATTTTGGCTTACCAGGCTGCTGCTGGGTTTTGGGGTCCTGGAGTGGCTGTGCCCCAGTATAGAACCTCAAGCTTGAATGAAAATATGGAGAACTCACGGATATAAGTGCCTGGAATTGTACCAGAAACACAATTTGATATATATTTGTTGGAATTTCTAACAAATGCCACCATTGAGTTTATGTTTGTGCCCGGTTTGTCCCTTCTTAGTGATATCCTCAGTCCTTGTAATGTCCTCTTCTAGAATATTAGACAGATCTAAAAAAGAAAAAAAAAATCCTTACCACCTGTAATCCCAGTCAGAGGCTGGATGCACATTACTTCAAGGCCAACATGGGCTACATAGCAGACACACTGTCAAACAAAACCAAACAAACCAACAAGCAAGCAAACAAACAAATAATTTCTAGTCACAGTCTCAGTGAGTTTTTACTGTGGGGGACACAGGCTAGAATTAGAAGACACAAGTGGTTCAGTTATGAATTTGAACTTGAGCTGCAGCCTGAGCTGAGATTAAACAGGACTCTAATTTCCAGGCACTCTGGTTTTGGGCAGATTGTTTTCTCATATTGTCTCATTCCCTTGTGTGGAGAGCCATAGTGATGCCCATCTCTTTGGGTAGAAGTGAAGGATTTGAGGTGATTATTTATTGTCAAGTGCTCATTCCCGGGCTGGCCTCCAGTAAGTATTCACTAAACACTCGCTGATGTTAAACTTTAATTGTTATGGATATTGTACTGGCTGGTTTTGTGTGTCAACTTGACACAAGCTGGAGTTATCACAGAGAAAGGAGCTTCAGTTGAGGAAATGCCTCCATGAGATCCAGCTGTAAGGCATTTTCTCAATTAATGATCAAGGGAGGAGGGCCCATTGTGGGTGGTGCCATCCCTGGGCTGGTAGCCTTGGGTTCTATAAGAAAGCAAGCTGAGCAAGCCAGGGGAAGCAAGCCAGTGAGTAACATCCCTCCATGGTCTCTGCATCAGCTCCTGCTTCCTGACCTGCTTGAGTTCCAGTCCTGACTTCCTTTGGTGATCAATATCAATTTGGAAGTGTAAGCTGAATAAACCCTTCCCTCCTCAACTTGCTTCTTGGTCATGATGTTTGTGCAGGAATAGAAACCCTGACTAAGGCAAATACCATTGGTCTATAAAACAATGATTATTCTAGTTTTTACCTCTGTGTTAAAATTCATTCTCTTGTGGCATTGTGACCACTGTCTAGGTAAGATTTAACCTTACGTTAATGTAGTTTTAACTTAACTCATTCTTTATTTTTCAGGGTCTATTTTTATATCTTCTAAGATAAGATTCACATTATTGGAGGGTGCTGCTTGAATTTCTTCTAAGTGTGGTGTTTGAGATTCCAGACAGGAGTCCATTGCTAGGTAAAGCCACAAGTCTAATATCTATTATTTTCTACACAATGGAAAATTCCATCTTGAACATTGTCTATTATGTTTACCTACATGTATCTATAAGGAAACATACTATTGATATAAGAGGAACATTGCTAGAGACAGGACACAAGATTCTAAGATTCTTGAAACTCAAAGTGAAACTTTTTCATTTGTCTTTGGTTTGCTTGTAGGATACATAGACAAAGAACAAAGCGGAACATCAGTCTTGGAACTATTTATTCCTCCAATATTAAAAATGTAAATAAGAGATTCAGGTCAGGAGACAGAGTACTAAAGCAATGGCCACCCAGCTCTTGCAAATAAAATACGACTCACTTAATGACATTTCAGTCCTAAATCACTGCACAGCAGGCGACTTGTGGCTGAGGGGCTTGCACAAAAGGATTCTGTCAGGACCACTGAGAGAGATTGAATAAGCAAAGAATGGTGTGTGGCAACATTCAGCAAATCCAAGGGAATGCTCTAGGCACACATATTATTGCCAGTGGCTCCAGACCCAATAGCTGTTTCCTCACAGACATAGATGCTCTGGAGAAAAAAACAAGCCTCTTTCCAAGCTACAGAGCTTTTATTGGATTTATCTCTCATTGTCAGATCAGCATTCAGGAAACAAAGGATCCTGGCTGCATGATTCAGGTTTAAAGGAGAACAATTTCCACCTCTCACTGGCCTCTTGTAAACCTTATTGATCCCACTGGGCAGTCCATATCTGCCTATTCTCCTCTGACTTATCTTCAGTGCAGCTTAGACAATGGCTGCAGAATGTCTCTTGAACAGGAAGCAGGGAAGCCACACATGACCTTGTCTCACAATCAAATATTCTTTCCTATCTTTTAAAAGTCTTCCACTGGGAGACTAAGTATTGTTACTTGGTTTCAGTTTTCCTTTAAGCAGTGGCCTGTATTTTCCACTTTGTTTTAAATTTGTTACGGCTCTAAAAGGGAATTAAGTTGCTTCTATATGCTCATGTCTTGTGTTATTTTGGATCTGGGCATTTCCTATTTCGGTCATGAATATACAACTGCTGGAATCCACGTTTCTGTCTGAGTCCCAGCCTGTTGTGTCCTACTGATGCGAACTCATTATGCGTAGTGCAAATGTATTGGTTACTTTCATATCTTATTCTTTCAATAAGAAGTGTATTGTTTAAGATTTATTTATTATTGATATAATAATCAAACGAATAACATTTGTTGAAGATTTACTGTCTGTTCGACACAGCCACATGCATTTGTATTTTATTTAAACATCAAAAAACCCTGGAGTGAGTATGGTTGGTACTTTGATTCTAGCTGCAGAAACATGGTTAACTGGGAAGAAACAGCTACTGAATTCATTGGATAAGTTGGGAATGACATCCTGATAGAGTCCCTTCACTTTCTTTCCAGAACATGAGTCTACTGTTAGTTAAATGTAAGTTCTAGAAAATATGAGTACATCAAACTCATAGATAATGATGGAGAGGCTGTGTGTGGGCATCCCAGGAGTTGAGCTGAGGAAATAACTCTGCAGCTGACTCTTGTTGAACTGAATTAGCTCTGCAGATCCTGTGGCAATGAACAAGGGCAGGGTTACATCCCCAGTCTGGTAAAATTTTTACTTGATATGATTTTAAATCTCAAAAATTCAAGAAAGAAGTCCCATGTCACTCCACCCAGAAGTTCCTGTCTGTCAACATTTTAACAAATTTATTGGTATCATTGGTTTTTTTTTTTGTTTGTTTGTTTGTTTATTTGTTTCTGTAGATACTTCTACTGTGGACCACTTGGCAATAAGTTGTAGACATGCTATTTCTTTATCCCTGAATACTTGGGTATGTATTTTCAAAGAGTAAGTTAATTGTTTTGTGTAGCCACATTATAACTATTACGCTCAAAATTAATATTGGCCTGATGTTGATGTGTAATCTGCAGACTTTATGTTCATTTCATTGGCTATTTAATTGTCCCAGAAAAAAAAAAATATGCTGGGGAGATTTGTTCAGGGACCGACCTGAAGTCACGTGGGATAGTTAGTTGCCATGCCTCTTGAAATTTGGGATTATTGCTTTCCCTCTTTTTTCATCCTGATATTTTGAGTAGGGTAATAATCCACTTGTTTTCAGATTGTCTCTTTGTTTGAATTTGTTTGTTGATTCCTCGTGAGTGCCCTGATGTCATAAGCTTTGAATAGGAACAGTGATGAAGGCAAGCTGTGGTGTCTTCAGCACAGCCCGTTAGGAGGCTTCTGAGCCTAGTTAGTGCTGATGCACTAGTTCATTGCTATATTGTAAAGTTACAATTTGAAAAAATGTTCTTAAATTAGAAACGTTAGACTTTATTTTTGCATATGAGTATTCTCTCTCTTGCTATCTATCTATCTATCTATCTATCTATCTATCTATCTATCTATAGTTGTGAGCCATCATGTGGGTGCTGGGAGATGAATCAGCCAATGTCCCCAGCAAGAGAAACAAGTGCTTTCAACCAGCCCCATAAAGTTATCTTTTCTTCGGGGATTGAAGATTTAGATGCTGGTTTCCTGGGAATTTGGCTTAAATCCACCTCCCAAGCATCTCTGTGTATCCTGGAAAAGCTGGCTTCCTCAGACTTTCAGTCTGTGGACAGACTGACTCACCAGAAGCATCACACCGTGCTCTCATCTCCACCGTCTTTAAGTCTTAATTCTGTTTCTACCTAGGGAAGTGCTGTGATGTTTACCGAAACACAATGACAAAAATGAACTATCACATACTTACATGTATCAAAGTAGAGTATGATTTTAAATCACACACTCAGACTCTGGATACACAGAGCCCCTCCCTTCCTCCCTTCCCTCCCTCTCTCCCTTCCCTCCCTCTCTCCCTTCCCTCCCTCTCTCCCTCCATCCTTCCCTCCCTCCCTCCCTCCCTTCTTACTTTCTTTCTTTATTTCTTTATTTCTTTTATCTTTCTTTCTTGTTTGCTGCCTTACATCCCTCCCTCCCTCCCTCCCTCCCTCCCTCCCTCCCTCCCTCCCTCCCTTCTTTCTTTCTTTCTTTCTTTCTTTCTTTCTTTCTTTCTTTCTTTCTCTAGAGGTGAAAGGTTTTATTAAAGAGAGAAAGAAAACAGAAGCAGATGCTCTGCAAAGCACCAGCAGGCTGTAGAGAGGCGGCTCCAGAGCCCTGAGTCCCTTTCTAGAATTATGTTTTATAATTTTTAAAATACATAATAATGGGCTCTATAATAATAGTTTCATGTATGTATATAATAATATATGTATGTATATAATATATGTGCATGTAATATATAATATATAACAGATATGTATGTACATGTATGTATATAATGTGTGTTTAGAATATTCATTCCCATTACCCTCTCTTGATCCCCTCCCTCTCTTGATGATCCAGTTCTTCTCAGATGGTTCTCTTTCTATTCTCATTTGTGTGTGTGTGTGTGTACAGAATTGTTCTGGGTCACATCTTTGCAAAATTCATGCAATGGGAAAATTACATGGAAAGCAAAAGTGTTTTATTGTGATCACACATCACGATTTAACATTTATTGCATGTCTATAGTCTCCTAGACAGACCCTGGAACTAGATATCAACTGTGTTCAGTAAATTATGCTTGAAATGAGATAACAAAACTACAAAGTGGAAGAAATGTGAAGTGTTCCAAAGCAGAACTATTGAACTAATGCATTCCTAGGAGAAGTAGGTAAGGATAAAATGAGTTTGATCCAGGCAGTTGGAATAAAGAGTATGTAAAGAGATATGGCTGTCTAGCTTAGGGGTGGATTGCAGCCATTCCCAAGAACCTTAGGAGGGACAGAATGGGTTGCATGATCTAGCACTCAACTTGTCTTCTGCCCCAGCACAAACCCTAGGGGGTGGGCTCTTGACAGGGAGTGCCCTGGCCATGCGGGGCAGTAAATGGGGACTGGGGGACCATTTAGAAGAGAATGGTGGGGGGGACAAGAGACGTGGAGAATGAATGGCAAGTCAAGAGGTCTCATCAAGATGACAAATTTTTATTTTTCCCACACTGGTTATATACTCACAGAAGCAGGATAAGGGGTAGGGGGGTGAAGTAGGGTCGCTTTATCTCTGGGGATTGCAGGTGTTCTCAAGAACCGAATGTGAACTAGGCAAAAGTTCATTAGAAAGAACAGAACAGAATAGGTTGCTAGATACCTGTCTACAAGATCAATAGCTATTTGTTCTCAACTGGGCTAGTACTTTTCCACAGAGGCCAAGACTTTGTGCCAGTAAGCATGTATGGCTGACAAGGCAGTTAATGTTTAAGCAAGGTCGCTCCCAACATCTCCTCCTTTTTCTTTGAATAGAAGGACCGTGGCAATTTTAATACTTGCTAAGAAGGGGAAAGAGGCCTGCCCTCTAGTAATTAAAGGGGACCTTATAATGGCTCTGGTCCTCCTGGTGTTGTCCAGTGAGGCATGGGGGCCATACCCGTCCTGATGTCTTTTTCCTGGAGAGGAGATAGTTTGGATATCAACCCCTATGCAGTCAGGCTTGTTTCTCAGGGAACCCAGAAAGATATCTTTAGTTTTGGTTTTATATTCCCTTGCAGTGCTTTGCCTTGCAGCCTAAGCAAGAACTTAGATCACCAGACAGAGGGGGTTCTGGGTGGCCCCAGTCTACTTGGTCTAGGGGCAGAAATCCCCTTTTTTAGGTTGGGTGGAGATAGGTTTTGGGAACATTCTGGGTGGAATATCAACCTCGTCTTGAGTCTCTTGGTCCTCCATAGCTAACTTTTGATAATGTACCTGGATAGGTTTTGCTGCCAAATTATCTGTTGTTTCACAAAATTGCTAAGTCTGTTAAAGGCCCAGGGACCAAAATAAATAAGCAAAACCAACCCAACTAATGGTCCCAAAATGGAAGGAAGTAGGGTTGACAGCCATGGAGAGGTTGAAAACCAATTTTTATACCAGCTCTCTCCCCTCTCTCTCTCTCTGTCTTTTCTCTAGGCCTTCTCTGACCTTTCTTATGCTCTCCTTGATCATCCTTGTCTTGTCTACATAAAAGCAACATTCTTCTTTAAGAGCTGCACACAGATCTCCCTGCTGGAAAAAGAGTAAATCAAGTCCTCTGTGATTTTGGAGGACGACTTCAGCTAAGGAGGAGAAGGAGTTGGAGAGGTCACCGGTGCCTTGTTGGAGATGCTGGATATCTCTGTCAATGGTGACACTGAGTTCTTGATACTTAGATTTGGAGAGAACATATGAAGAAATGCCAGTCCCTATGCCCATGGCACCAAGGCCTAGGAGGACTGAAATGGTGATGGCAGTTAGGGGCTCTCTTCGCTGGTGAACCAGTGAAGTGGAGGAATCAGCGGACTGATCCCACAAATGAAAAAAGTCCTCTGAATGATAATAAATCAATCAAGGGACCAATTGTACAAGAATGTAAAAAATAAGAATTATTTTTGTAGAAACAAAGGTGTTAAACCGAGAGACAGGGAGTGAGGCCATCAAGGTAAACCCACCAGGTATCATTTGGGGTAACTAAATACTGGCTACTCATATCAGGTGCAAGGGTAATAATACAAAGGTGGGCATACTGTGAAGGGGTATATTAGAAATCACACAGAGGCTCAATCCCGAGACCTGAGAGAGGGACAAACCATTCCACTCCCTGGGTTGCCAGTGGCAATGGTGGGAGTTATTTGTAGGGGTAAAACAGCAAGGAACAGCAATGCCTTTATAAAAAGGCATTGGTTGGGAATGGTAACACAGCCAGCAGTCAACAACAAGATCAGGGGAGGTGGCATTGAGTGTAAGGAAGGTTTGATTCACTAAGGTGAGAATAAGGTTTTTGGTCTGAATAAAGTGGGGAGGATCGGCTATGGGAACAAGGGAAGTTTCTGAGGTAAAGGTATGAGCACTTTCTGTAAAAGATGGAGGGTCAGGTTTTTTAGGTGGCTGTGGCTGGGGGACTAGAACCAAGTTGGGACCAATAGGGACTGGTGATTTGACGTGAACGGGTTCTTTGAGGAGCTTAATGGTAAAGGTGAGGCCAGTATCTGTGCCTGATTGATAAAGGCAAAGACCCCATGAGAATCCTTGCACCCAATCTTTGGACTTAGCATGGTTTGTAAATGTAATGGACAGGGGGAGGCATGAGCCCAAGGTGATGTGGTCAGAATTTTTACAAGGAGGATTGGTATTTAAAGAGTTTTTGGGGCATGAGAAATTTCATGAGACAGTAATATAATCCCAGGGGGAGGTAAGATTCCAATAGGCTGCCCCTGAGGTCTCACAACCCCAGCTGGCACAATAAAAATCAGTTTTGCCATCACACTTATGATGAAAAGAGTGGCCATGATGTTGCCTTGGGCAAACATAAAAATCTGTATCTTGAAGTAAGGTTTGCCTGATGGAATTATATCAGCTAGGTTTTACTGATGAATGAACTGAAATAAATAAATTTTGAGGATTATAACTCTGAGTGTTGGGCATATTATTCTCTGGGGCTTTGTATGAGTCTAGCTGGTGTTCAAGACCCCAAGGGGCCACAGCTCCCTGTGTTAGTTTACAAAGATCAGGAGTAAGGTGTGCTGGCTGTCAAATGTTGGTGGAAGTTTTGGAAGTGGCCCAGATAACATCATTTCTTTCTGAGAGGACCACCCAAGTGTAATTCCAAGGGATGTGTCTATTATGGGTGGAGGCAGTTGAACATTGATGGTTATTCCAGTCAGCCACAGGATCATGAGTATCCTCACCTGGAGCAGCATCTGGAAAAGAAATGAGATTTTTCTCAGGAGGAGACAGTTGCTCTATTCTGGACACAGATGGGTTAACAGCTTTTACTAGCCTCTCTAGTAACAATCTTGGGCCAGCATTCTCTTTGTCCTAGATGCAGGCAGACCCTCATCCCCAAATAAGGATGGGATCTGGTCCTTTTCACTGTCCAGTGAGAAAACCTCTCCATTGCACTAATGCATGAGAATCCTGTGATTTAGGATGCCACAGGTGGTCAGCCGCCGACTTGCCTTCATTGTCCAGGGACAAGAAGTTAAGAACAAAGAGCATTATTGAACCTGTTTTGAGGTGTCAAGGGGGAGTAAGCATCTGTGACTTCAGTCAAGTGCTGAAGCATATTTTTAAAAGTATGATGGGCTCGTTCTATGATGCCCTGGCCCTGAGGATTATAGGGAACACCAGTGACATGTTTGATGTCAAACTGTGAACAAAACTGTTGGAAATTGGTTCCTGTATAACTGGGGCCATTGCTAGTTTTAATGATCTGTAGTCTTCCCATGGCAGCCATGCACTGTAGGGTGTTATCACATCACATGATGCCTCTCCAGAAAGGAGAGATGTGTGTATATAAATCCACTATAGGTATCAACTGTGACATGCACATATTTTAACTTTCCAAAAGAGAAAAAATGGTAACATCCATCTGCCATCATTCATTAGGGATGAGTCCCCTAGGGTTGACTCCCAGGTGAGGAACCAGCAGCAGAGAGGTGCATCCACCACAGGACTTAACAATTTCTCTTGCTTGATCTCTAGAAATCTCAAACATTTGGCGCAAGGTAGAGGCATTTAAATGATGTAAAGCATAAGCCTGTTTAGTCAAGTCTATGGAATCAAGTAGGGCAGGGAATGCTGTGTGAGTGGCCCCATTGGTCAGGGCATTTCCATGAGACAGAGGACTACTCAGACCAGAATGGGCTCTCAAGTGTCCCACAAAAAATGGCACTGTCCTTTTGATGATTAGGAATTGAATTTCCACAAATAATTTAGAAGCAGTAGAAGCAGGCTTAATATATGAAACTGTCTCTAAGACAGGAATAGAATGGGCCACGTAGGCATTATCAGTATACAAATTAAATGGGGTCATTGGTAATGTTTTAAAAACCTGAAGGATTGCAAACAATTCTACCAGCTGGGCAGAGGAATATGGGGACTGCACTGAAATAACCTGATCTTGTACAACCTAGGCAGCTTTGCCTGTTGAAGAACCATCTGTAAACACCAACGTGCCTTCTAGGAGTAAAGTCTTGGAGGTGACCTTGGGGAAAGTCAAGGAATGTATCTTTACAAATTGTATAAAGGGGTCATTTGGATAAAGATTGTCTGTGGTGCCTGCAAAGGAGGCACAGGCTATGGCCCAATCATCATTAGATTGAAGACACCATTAAACTTGACCTGAGGTATAAGGGATAATAATAATATCAGGATCCTTGCCAAAAAATTATCTGGACATTTTTCTTCCTTTAACAATTAGGGCAGCAGACAAGGAATAATAGGTTGCCAAAACCTTGCTTATACTTGAGGGGAGATATACCCATAACAAAGAATATCCCTTTTTGGCAGGAGTCTGGAGCTCATACCCCAGATAGGAATAAG
This sequence comes from Arvicanthis niloticus, assembly GCF_011762505.2. Lineage (NCBI taxonomy): Eukaryota > Metazoa > Chordata > Mammalia > Rodentia > Muridae > Arvicanthis > Arvicanthis niloticus. Next base: position 13,979,674 of record NC_133438.1, read on the forward strand.
GATCTTTTATCTGAATCTTTTCAGGGGCAATTTTAAGTCCCTGTGAACTTAGAGCCTTTCGAAGTTGTTGAAAACATGAGAGGGCCTGTTGTCTATTAGGGGCTGCAACTAAAATATCATCCATGTAGTAAAGGATGCATATTTGTGGCCAAGCACTTTTGACAGGCTGAATTACATGGGCTACATATTTCTGGGCCAGAGTAGGGCTGTTTGCCATGCCCTGAGGGAGGACTCACCAGTGAAAGTGTCCATTGGTCCCTGGAAATTAATTTGAGGAAGGCTAAATGCAAAATGATGACAATCATCTGGATGAAGGAGTATGGTGAAAAAGCAATCTTTTAAATCAATAACAATTTTAAAAAGGTTTGCTGGGATGGTTGCAGGAGATGAAAGGCCAGGCTGCAGGACTCCCATATGAATCATAACTTTGCTAACTGCATGGGGATCTTGTAAGAGTCTCCACTTGCTGGGCTTTTTCTTAATGACAAAAATTGGGGTGTTCTAGGGGGAGGAAGATGGCTCAATGTGACCAGCTGCTAACTGTTCTTGCACTAACTGTTTTGCAGCAGCCAGTTTCCCTTGAGTTAGTGGCCACTGATCAACCCAGACGGGGGCAGTGTCTTTCCGGGAAATTTTCTCTGCATGAAAGCAGAGAGGGGAGCAGGTATGACGGTGGCTGTTAGGGAAAAGCCTGAGGCTGGGATCCCAAGCTTCACTGGTCAGAACTCTGTGTCACAGTCAAAGGTTCTTTGACGGCTTGTGTTTATTTTCCTAATCTGTGTCCTTGTAGGAATCTTTGGGCCAGCATTTGTTTTGTCACCGCTTCATTGGGGCTGCACATGAAGACATTCATTTGGGAGAGAATATCTCTCCCCCAGAGATTGATTGGTAAATTGGTAAATTATGTAGGGGACTATGGTGTCTGAATTTCCTTCTTGATCTATCCATCTAAGGGTCTGAGCACCGACTTGAGGGTTTTTGGAATGCCCAATCCCCTGTAAGTGGGTGGCCGAGTTGGTCAGTGGCCAGGCAGCCAGCCAAAACCTGTCAGAGATGATAGTGGTGTCAGCGCCCAAGACTAAGAGTCCTTGAATCCTCTATGGAGGGATGGCTCATGCCTAGAGAGTTTTAGCCATAAAGACACCAAGGCTCCAGGTGAGAGGGGAATAGCAGAGGCCTTTTGGGCCCAAAAGATTACTTCCTCTCGCCACATGCTTACCTTGAGTCTAAATGGATTCAAGGAGTGCCAAGGTGAAGGGGGTAGTGGAGCCATAATTAAACACTGCTGCTTTAAGTTTTTCCAAAATCGTAAAATCTAGCAGTTGATAATGATAGTGAGGCAGGACATCATCAGGCCAACCAGGGGTGCCACAGGGGCATCCTCGGTCTCCTGTGAGTTGGGCTGAAGCTTGTCATCTATTTCTTCCTCTTCTTTTCACCCTCTGTGGCTCTTCTCCAAATCGGTTCTTGGGGACAGGGAATCTCTAGGGATTGTGGTTCCACTCCTTAGGGAGAGGGGGAAGGCTAGGATCCTCTCTTTCTGATCTTTCTTAATTTTAACAGAGACCTGAGGCAGTCGCTGGAGTGGAAGGTGCTAGATCAAGCAATTCGGCCTCTAATTGTTGGAGAGCTCTAAGCAATTGTACTTGTTCCTTCTGGGTCTCTATCATGTGGCACAGGGATGCCACGTCAGCAGTCAACTGGCGGCAGGCGCTGGACATGGCAGATGGATCAAAAACTGCATCTAAAGTCACATAGGATGGTGGAAGAGAGAAAGATGGGAATGTGGCAGCACCTGTCAGTGGAGGGGCCAAGGCTAGGGCAATTGTAGCCATTTTGGGTAGATCGCAATAGCGCTCTGATTCATAACGAACTGTCTCCCCCATGAGAGTCATCTCATCAGTGGGTGGCAGGTCATGATCAACCTCAAGGGCAACCAAAGAGGGGTAGAGGCTTCTTTTGGGCTTGTTATTTGGAGACTTTGGGGAGAGTTTTTCTATGGAGCGAAGGTCAGGGACACCCTCCATGTCGATAATAACTGATGGAGAAGCGGACCTAGGGTCTGAGACACCATCAGCCACAGAAGGTGGACTGAACAAGGATTCCTCTCTTAAAGGGGACAAAGGCGGTGTATGAGTCACTAGGTTAGTGGAAGGAAGACGGGAGATGGATTCTTTAAGAGACCGCTCTCCCTCGGATACCAAGTGCTGGAGATCCGGCCATTCAGGGGTGGTTCTAAGAATGCCATTAATGAGGGGCTAGTAGCTAAAGGCCGTACCAGGTATTTTTTAGGTCTGAATGCTTCTTAATAATCTTTGAAACAATCGCCAACTTGGCGCCACCTTTTTTCATTAATTGTTCCCTCTTGGAGGAACCATGGACAAATGTCTCCCACAAAATCTAAAAATTTCTTCAAATCCTTTTTCTTAACCCTAGTACCTCACATCTTGAGGGACTCTTTAAGCCCTGACACACAGAGTGACTGTTTAGAAAATGCTTGTCCAATGTCTTACCTTAAGATCTATGCCGCGCTATGATCTCCTGGACTGTCTCATGGCAGGCTGGACCATGGCGTTGTGCCGAACCGAAGTTGCTCTCAGGCGCTTCTGGAGATGAGCGGGTAGGCCTACCCTCCAATGATAAGTGGCATTCTCTTCTCTGTGACCCTCGGGGTCCCTGTTCAGGCACCAGTTGCCCCTGCCCTTGGGGCAGTAAATAGGAACTGGAGGACCACCTAGAAGAGAATGGGGGGACAAGAGATGCGAAGAACGAACAGCAAGTCAAAAGGTCTGATCAAAATGACAATTTTTTCCCCCACACTGGTTATATACTCATAGAAGCAGGATATGGGGCAGGGGGGTGGAGTAGGGTCACTTTGTCTCTGGGGAGCGCAGGTGTTCTCAAGAACAGGATGTGGGCTAGGCAAAAAGTTTATCAGAAAGAACAGAACAGAATGGGTTGCTAGGTACCTGTCTACAAGATCAATAGCTATTTGTTCTCAACTGGGCTAGTACTTTTCCACAGAGGACAAGACTTTGTACCAGTAAGCATGTATGGCTGACAAGGCAGTTAATGTTTAAGCAAGGTCGCTTCCAACAGGGAGATTCAGTATCCTGGGTGATAATAGCAAGGCATTCTCTAATTAGGTAGATTTTCAGGTGGAAGTTTATTCTGTTACTGGCACAAAGAACGCAAACAATACACCCCCAGGTTGCAGAGGCAAAGAGCCTGAGAGAAATTTATTTTTAATGTCATTTAAAATTAAAGACATAATTTCTTAGACTATTTCCTCCAAAAAAAAAAAAGTGCCTTGGCCTACCCTTTCTTTGACTTTAGACAGGACACCTTGCTATTGTTACACTTCTTAATGACAAAGGTAAACTGCATGTTATTTATGGAAACTGCATGGTGTCGACTCCACTAATTATGTGGTTACTCACGTTCCTGCTACCAGATCACCTTTTGTTTGTTGCTTAATGCTATATCCTTCCTGTGTTTGAAGAGTAAGTCAGAAATAATAAGCTACAGGTGTCCAGAGTTGTTCTGTGTGCATTTTACAGCTCATACAAGGAGTTAAGGGTATCTTAAGGCAGGGTAGAGTGAGCATGGCTTTTTTATTACCTGACTATTACATAACTCTGAATTCTATTGGAAAGATTTCAAATGGATTTCTGTGGCCTCAGGAATGTTGGGAATGGATCTGTCTCTTTAGATCTGCAAGAAAGACCCACATCCAGATGCTCAGCACAGCAATCTTCTAGTGAGGTGAAATTTCTTCTTGTGTTATTGTGGTTTTCTGTACAGGGAGCATGATATTCTTGGCATACTATTAGTTGTTAATAAATGATGGCCTTTAGTCTTTTTCCTCTTTCAAACTTCTAATCCAGCAAGGTATGAAAACATGTATCTTTTATGTATAGTGCAAGCTAGTGCAAGCTGAGGACCCAAGTTTGATCACTAGAACCCACATAAAAAAAGCCTCATGTAGTAATGTGCAATTGTAATTCTAGTACAGGGTTATGGAGACTGGTGAATCCTAGAGGTTTACAGGGAAGCTAGCCTGGTCTACTGATCCTCAGGTTACGGAGAGACCCTATCTCAAAGAACAAGGTGAATATCAACTAATGAGTACCTACATCATCCACAAATACACAAGTGCATGTGCAACTGCACACACACACACACACACACACACACACACACACAAACACACACACGCACACACACTAGAGAGAGAGTGGGAAGGGAGGGAGAAGAGAAAGAGAGAGAAAGAGAGAGAAAGAGAGAGAGAGAGAGAGAGAGAGAGAGAGAGAGAGAGAGAGAGCGCAATCTAAGCTCTAAGCTGTACCTGCAGGAGGATTTGCTCCTTGTTCAGCTTTCATTCTTCTTCCCTTCCTTCCTTGGTGAATGAATGATGCTCCAAGAGAATGAATCCATTTGCTTTGTAGTTTTCATCTTTGCACCTCAGCATAGAACTTGAATAAAAACTCCCAAGTGAACAACCCTTTACTATTGTGTACAAGGAATGGGTCTGCCTCTTGAGGTCTGTGAAATAATTCCTGAAGCTACACCTTTGGTTCTATCTACAAATCCTATCTCTTCTTTTAAAAGTGGGAGATTTCTGTTTGAGTGCTGTTCCTTCTCCTTTCGCCACCTCAGTTCTGACACACTGGAGATACCAAGCTTCCATCCCCTGAAAAACTTTGGCTATATGCCAGCCAAGAATAATTCCAGGACACTTTTCAGTAGTTACAGACATTTCAGCCCTGCCGTCGGCAACGATTAATTGTTACAGAAATAATAAACACTGGGTGTACGATGGGTTGTTGGAAAATGTGCACCTTATTAATTATCTTGTATTTTGGCAACCGCGTCGACCATATCTTGCCTCTGTTACTCAGCATTGTCTCATCTGTCATTTCCAGAAATCTGTATTTAGCTAACTGCTTTCTTCTACTTCATTGTCTATTTTGATCCACTGAATTTTACTGTTACACTCACCCCCACATCACCCCACCACTCTGGTTAACCAAGGCTCCTTGAATCCATTCCTTACCACTGCTTTCTGTTTTGCTAAGTCTTACTGTAGCCCAGACAGCCTCGTACTATTTTCAGAGGACCAAATAAATTAGCATTCTTTGTTGCATCCTAAGTGGTCAGATCATCAGTGTCCCTAGAGACATCAGTGTAAGTGACACCCCACCCTTACTCAGATATTTGCATTCTAGTTGAGCAGGTGAACATTTGAACAAGCAGTCACGATTAATATGCCAAATACCATAATCAAAGTACAAACAAAAATGTTTCGTAGAGTTTGACTCTTACCCCCATGTTGGTTGGATGCTTTTTGATACCTAATGAAAATCTATGTCTGGGTATTTGGATTGTCTGATTGCAAACAGGGCTTTCTTTCGTTTGGGATCTCACTGGGGATGATGTCTTGGTTAAGGTTTCTATTGCTGTGATAAAACAGCCAGATCAACATCAGCATGGGATGGAAAGGACTTACTCTAGTGAACAACACTTAGATCACACTTCTTTACTAAGGGATGGGAAGGTGGGAATTCAGGCAGGGTAGTAATTTGGAGACAGGAAGTTGTGTTGAGACTATAGAGTAGAACTGTCTTGATCCCCATGGTGTGCTTAGCCTGCTTTCTTGTATACCCCAGGACCCATTCCCACAGCTGGCACCACCCACAATGGGCTGGGCCATTCATACCAATCACTAATTAAGAAAATGTACCACAGGCTTATCCATGGGCTATTCTAATGAGGACCTTTTCTCAATTGAGATCCCCTCTTCCAGAATGAGTTTAGCTTGTGTCAAGTTGACATAAAACTGGCCAGCCCCAGTGACAAATTATATGGTCTTCTTATTTTTAAGTCAAGTCCCATATGCAAGATTAATGTAATTTGTTGAGACAGTCACATATTTATACCTAAGAAATTCTTCAGTTGCCCAACTTGAGTGACAAAAATGGTAGAGCAGATTCTTGATGTGATTCCCCTTTTTACTAACAGTAGTATTTTCACTTTTTTATTATAGCAAATCGATAACGAGAAAGGTGGTGTTATAAGTGAATACGTTCAACAATCTTTGTAAGCATTTTTTATCAGTCTTTTGAATTTTAAAATAAATATTAAGGAATCAATATCAGTATCTGGAAAAAAGGCACCAAAGTCTCAGTTTTATTGTCGTAGATCCCATGAGCATTTTCTTAGGATAGTAGTTTATAAAAGGGATTGCTTGAAGTTACTATTCACAGCTTTAGTGTGAAAATGAAAGCAAATGTTGGTCATAGAGAAACCTAGATCTAGATTCTATATGATTCCATAGGATGTATGTTTGAGAGATTATATCTCTTCATTAGGAGTCTCTAGACAATGGAATTGATAAGTTTTTAGGATTAACTCCCAATTTAGGGGTTTAACTCCAGTCCATAGGCAAAACTGTTATACTAATTATATAAGTAGTTGTTTTGGGGGAATTAATAAGTAACAGAAATCACAAATACCAAAACAGGGCATGTGTATTTGCTTTCCCCAAAGTGAGCCTTTGAGATTATGTGCTGCATTTTAAATCTTTGTTAAAGAAGTATGGTAGTTATTAGTCAGGGTATTTATTTAAGGAAAGTTTAAACACCTTGATTCCCTACAGTGAGTTCTACAACTCTTGCTGCTCCAAAGTGTTCTTCAGTTCTTTCAAGTTTACTACTGGCTCTAGAGATATTTTAGCTTTAGAATCTGTAAGTTTGACAGAAATATGCTACAATTCTCTTTTTCTAGTTGAAAGTTTCTCACTTGGGGTATGAAGAGATGGCTCACTGGTTAAGAGCATTTGTTGCTTATGTAGAGGACCTGGGTTTGGTTATCAACATCCATATGATGGCTCATAACCATCAGTTACTATAGCTTCAGGGGATTGGATGCCCTTTTCTGACATCTTCAGACACCAGGCACACATGTGGTACAGATACATACACATAGGAAAAACACTCAGACATATAAAATAAAATTTAAAAATCTGAAAGATTATTTATAAACTCATAAGTTTTCTTGTCTGATTTTTTAAAAATCTTTTTCTACCACGAGGAGTCAACATTAATTTGTTTTGATGTTTTTACATCTTTGTCAGAGAGCCAATTTCTGTTCGTCACCCTGAAATACTTTCCTTATTGCATGAGAAAAATCACCTTTGTCTTTCACCTTAAGCCCTAGGTGAAACCATTTTCCCAACATTGCCTAGCTTGCTCTTAGGTTGATTACGTTGGAGAGTGTCTTTGTGTGAGCTTTACCTTCCTTGTGCTCCCCAATTGTTTAATAATACTCCAAGCACATCTACTAACATAAAAGGAGTAAGAATTCTTCATTGTAATTCTGCCATTTGATCAAGAAAGCAAAACAAAAGGGGCAATAAAACCTTTTAACATATATGCCATCAAGAAGGCACTGAGACTAGAAATGTCGCTGCAAATGAAGCCAGGAAATGTAGACTGTAGTAAAAGCATTACTGCCTATTTACTGTGTAGTTACAGTCATATCCTTTAGGTCCTCTGAAGCTTACTTTCCTCTCGTATATCCGCAACACAGGATGCCATGCCTTACCCCACTCTTATCATTCGGGATATTCCTCCCACTCTTCTGTTTAGGTTGACTTTCTGTGGTAGTACTTTATCCTCAGAGCGCTTGATTACTGACTTATCTCTCCATTCTTCAACTGTCAGTGGATTTACCATAAATGCTTCCTGAGAGTCTATCTCTTAAAGAGATTCAGGCCCATGTTAAGTTCACCCCCAATAAAAATAGAAGTACAAGATGCAGCAGCTGCAGTCCCTCTTAAATCTCTTCACATAACATCGAGCGACTAAGTGCTGGCTACTGTACAGATAACGCTCACAAAACCAGCAGTGGGTCCTCTCAGAACATGATAACAGTCTAAGTGGCTGTCAGGTTTCAGTCATTTCCAGTAGTTCAGGGGATGTCTGTTGCCTTATCTACTGAGAATTCTAAAAGTTCCTGGGGGAAACGAATCACATAATCTCTCACCAGGACAACAAAACCCTCTAAACAAAACCAAACAAATCGGCTTGATGATCTCCTGTCATCTGAATGGGGTAGAGGGCTCTCTTTTCCTTGTGCTTTTATCTATTGGGTGCAGGGTAAACTGCTGCTAGAGTGATGGTTTTAGAAAGTGAACCCCTTAGTTTATTTTCTTGCACTTCTTAAGTAAGTGCTTAGCTTTAAAAGACATGGATGAAGAATTGACTTAATTCCTATGTGCTGTTTTCTGGATTTGTTATTATTTGTGCATATATGCATATATACATGCACATACACCTACATTTTTTATCCTTTAATGACAGTTTGCAAACTGACTTACCTCTTTCTCCATAGTAAACACGTTGTTATCAGGAAATTACTAATGGAAAATTACGGAAAGTACTTTGTTTATGAGACAAAGCATGTAAGAAAATCTCTTTATAATACTTTAATGACTATTCACTTTGAAAATACATCTTCCCTTTTTCTTAAAGCTAGGTTGCACAGAGCTATCCATTAGTGAGCATTATGACAACTATTTAAGCTGCCAAGTATCTTTTATAGACACTTCCTTAGGTAAGTAGGGTTTTAACACCCTTTCCAAAGGGTCAAGTTGGCAGATATGGCCTTATCCCCCATTTCCACAGATTTCTAGATCTAAATCCACAGGTCGAAATATACGCCACTCATTTTCTAGATTTAGCTTCCCACTCTCTCCAAAGGATGGCTCCAAAGAGTCTTTTCTGCAGAGACGCTCATCATGGCCATTAGTCACTAGTCTGTGAATGTTCAGTGTTGCAGATTCGAGGCTCCTCCAAGCCAAACTAGTCTTTTAGAACAGGAGCAGGTCAGCTTTCCTTTAAAAGCACATCGCTGACTATTTGGTGTGATTCAAGATAGTATGAACATTTTGTGTCACACAATTTTTCTATTGGAGTTCTATAACCCACAGCTCACTACTCCCATAGGCTACATGGAGTCTTTCCAGGCATTTACTGTGTTAAAACAGACTCTCTTCTGCCTCTTCTCTGGGAAAGGTTCTGGTGATTGTAGCATGTGTCATTGTGTAATACCATCATTCTTTTGACAGAGAAAATAGAAGATAGAAAACAAAATGCCAGGCAAGGAAAATGCGTTGAAAGAAGCAAAGTGATGCATAGAGAGAAAAGTAGATCACTGGGGGGACAGAGTGCATCAGCTTATTAGATGCCCTGAATTTATCAGGGAGGATTCAGTATCCCAGGGGTACTGTGTTAATGTTTCAAACACTCACATTGCATTGGCTGAGTATATACTGAGGATACCTTCCTGGAAAAACAAGTTGGAAATATATATCAAGGGAATAAAAACATCTGCATGCTTAGGAACAATAATTATAATTGTGAAGCTTTATCCTAAAATAACAACAAATAGATTTTAACCAAAAGATGTTCACTAGGACATTACTTATAATAGAAAAAAGTATTAGAACAAATCAAATGTTTATTGTAGGGGATGAACACTATGGAAATAAACTCATAAATAAATAAATGCAGTAAAAACGACTAAAACAGCTCATGAAATATGTTAACACTGAGATCTCAAGCATATAAAACACATGTGCACAGATAAAGGAATTTTAATAATAGTTATTTCTGGATGTTAGTTATATCTCTCTATTTCCTTTAATGTTTTTAAAGTTTCCCAACATGGTCATTTATTACTTTTATACACAGTTAAATGTGATATTAAAAATTTACTCAAGAGTAAGTGTTTATATCAAAGTTATAAACTTAAAATGTGGATGCCTCTGAGGAGGCTCGAGTATAGCTGGATAGCAACTACCCAGAGGATAACTGAAGAGTTATGAGACTTTCTCTTATGTCTTGGTCCTTTGTGTTCACGACAAACAAGTCTGTATAGAACATCAGCTATGGAGTATGATATCTGGCACCAGATGTCAGATTTTTGGATAATGCTGTAGCTCACTGTGGACAAACCTGGAGGTTAAAAAGCAATTTACATGAAGATCAGTATTAAGGAAAATTTCTTTCTTTTTTTTTTTTTTTCGAGACAGGGTTTCTCTGTGTAGTCCTGGCTGTCCTGGAACTCACTTTGTAGACCAGGCTGGCCTCGAACTCAGAAATCTGCCTGCCTCTGCCTCCCAAGTGCTGGGATTAAAGGCGTGCGCCACCACCGCCTGGCTTAAGGAAAATTTCTAAGCCTTTTTGGATGAGGGCAAAAATGTTTGTGAAACCAAGAGAGTATGTGGAATTAAGTCCTTCTGGGCTCAAAGGTCTAGTAGCAGCTTTACTGTTTACTGTTTGGTGTAGCCTCTGTTAGATTTTGTTCTTTCCTAGTGTGAGTTTGCTTCCAATCTTTCAGATATGTTTGTCAAATGCAGAGAATGGGTCTGGCTTCATGGTCCTTTCTCTTGCTCGAATATGGGGCACACCTCTCCTTGCTCAGGTTGTTTTGTTGTGTTAAGTAATTGTTTCTGAAGCTCTATAGTTACTACAAAGGTATGTAATCATTACTCTTTTGAATGGCCACAACACGCTTTTGGTGATTTTTATTTTATTTTTTTTCCTAAAGACCGGATTAATTTGTTAGATTTCTATTCATCATAATTTATCTTTGACCCCTTGTATCTTGCCCACATAAAATTGATTTTTTTTTTTAACTCCTTCAGATATCAGTTAGCTTGGCGTGCCCAGAGGCTGACTTCCCTACTTCATGCATTTCAGATCTCATTGAATCTGTTGACTTTCAAAAATCACCACAAGGAAGGTTTCAAACTTTCTCAATGAAGTATTTTTCTAGAATAAATAGACTCTAGGCTGAAAAGAGAGAGCTATCAACTTCTACCACTTACTGTCCTTAGGAGAAGTGAACAGCAGACTAGACTAAATTTAGCATGAGAAATAACTGGGTGTGGACTTTAGCCTGCTGTCTGGCTGACAGAGACGGTCTTGTCGCTCCTGTGGACAGGATCCATTACATCTAAAGCAATCTGCATGCTTTTGTTTCTCTTTCTGAGATAAGATCTCCCTTATGCTACAGTGACTTTGTATTTGTGACCTGTCTTATTCTCCAAAGTGCTGGGATTACAGGAATTCATGATTATATCTGATTGAATATGTTATTTGAGATTATAGGTATTCATTGTACCAAATCTGTAGTTTGCTCCTTAGACTTTCCAGGTCAAGTAATTTCTGGTTTCATCTTTCTTTAACGATAAATCTATTTCTTTTACACAAGACTTCCTTACCCCAAAACAGTTTCTTTGAAAATTTTAAAGGAGTACGAAATTAGAATATTCACTCTGTGCAAGAAAAGTCTATTTCTCCCTAAGTATATAATCTAGAAATTTTATACATAGTTGAAAAATCTCCCAAGGAAGATTCTTTATGGGCTCTAAAGACTGGTGACTTGGGTTACAGATCCTGAGGCTTTACTGAGCCTTTCTGTTTCCATGTTCTTCATCTATTATGCAGGATTTAAGAAGAATACCTTACTTTGAGACTTGCTTTGCTGGCAGGGTGAGTTGATGTTAAGTGCCTAAAATAGAGCTTGGCATAGAGCAAGCAGTCAATGATAGTTCTAGGAAGTTGTTTTAAAAGTTTGAGTTTGTATCACACTTTGTAGAGTCGGCTTATTTCAATATGTGGGTGGAACTCCCTTTGCAGAGCCTGGCCATCTTTTGAGGGAGGAAAAGTGTGCATAATGTGGAGACTTGTGTCTTGCAGTGAAATGGATTTTTTTTCATAGCACTAGTCAGGGGACAGAAGGGCACTAAACAAGTTTCAAGATGCCAACGAGGCGAAGATGCTGTGTGAGCAGAGACAGACTTTAACACTCTCAGCTGACACACAAAGGAAGTGATGGATCTGCCTAAGAAATTACATCCTGCAAGGCGCTTTCCACAATCAATGTTTCTGTTTATACAAATAGATGTGAGGATTCCCTGATAGGGCAATAGCCATGCTTCTGATGAAATTGCTGCTTCTTCTGTTCTGTACTTTGGAAATGGAGTTGTAATCCTGTGTAGATACTAAGAACTAGATTTTTTTTTTTAGATATTTATTTATTTATTTATTTATTTATTTATTTATTTATTTATTTATTTATTTATTTTTAGTACTTGCTATGAAGAAGAAGAGGTCATGGAACATCTAGCCTGGCTTCATTGTTCATTTCTTCTATCAGAAACTTTTCTTTTTCTTTTTTTTTAATTATTTTTTTTATTGCATATTTTATTTACATTTCAGACGCCATCCCCTTTCCCCATTTCCCCTCCCTAGAAAACCCCTATCCCATGGCCCCTTCTCCTTTTTGCTTTTATACAATTTTTTTTTAAAATGTTAACCAAAGGCTTTTTAAGTTTGGTAGTGCTCAGTATCAATCAGAAGTGTAACCCAATACCCAACCTACATATTTCAACTATCTTTGACTGGTGGAGACATGTGAACATCCATCTCCATGTCCCCCCACCCCCACTTTCTCTCTCTCATCACCTAGCTCCTCCTCTCCTTCTCCTCCTCCTCCCCTTACTCCTTCTCTTCCTCTCAGTACTCCTCCCACCTTAGCTCCTCCTATATATCACCCTTCCTATTAAAATAAAACTTTTCTCTCAAAATACAATTAGAGCATAACTATACCAATTTGTGTTAGTAAGGTGCAAGACAGACCTAATACCCAGTCCATCACTTTGTTGACTAAGCAGAACCTCTGTCATCTCTCCTAAATAAAAGACTTAGAAGAACTAGATTTTATGATACCAAGAGTTGAAACCAATGTACAATTTGCTTTGCTTATCTGACATAGGTATTATGGTGAAATTATTCTCCCATTTCATGGAGTTCCTTCTTGGTTCCATTTATTTTCATGGTGTGGCTCCCTGGCTGACCTGTTAGTTTTATTGTGGTTGTTATTCTTTCTTTCCTACTTCCGATCTCTCGTCTTTATGCTTATTTACATTTCAGTCTTTTAAGCATCAGACTATCCATTTTTCCCCACAAATTTAAATTTCACATCTAAAACTTAAAATTCTAAATTTAAACTCACATTTAAAAAAGTGATTTACTTGAGTTTTAACTTGATCTGTGTTTCCATGTGCAGTTCTGTTTAAATCACTTTCTCTTTTCATTTTGTACTTTGTTCTGTGGGGTTTTCTGGTGAACCAAGATTGTCCATTCAAAATTATATGTGACATGATAAAATGATTTAAGCAATGTGCTTCCCAAGTGATTAGCAATAGAAAAATATAGATTGTTCCTTAGAGGAACAATAACTGAACCTTAAAATCTTTATCTGAGTCCCTCAGTTTCTCTGGAGCAGAATTGCATGCTTTCTAGGAAGTGTGAGTTTCGATGTCATTGTGATCTAGGGGCTGAGTGGGAACAGGATGGGGAGTGTCAGTCTTCAGTGCATTTTGCAAGGTCTATCATGTCAACCATCCCTCTCCAAGTTCCTTCCTCTGTACCACCCTCCTTCCCCACACCCATGTGACCCTTCCTGTTTTGTTATTTTCCCCTCTCCTTCTAACTTTAACTTCTAGTTTGTCAACGTCATATGAATTGCTTAAACAATTAGGGAATCTTGACACTTAAAATCAAGATTTCTCTCTTCCCTCCAATATACACATGCACACATATTCTGAATTCCACTTTTCTTGTGAACACTCAAGTTACACTGTAACATTGCCCTGTATAGCAGTACTTAGGAGAAGTTAGACTTTTAGGCAGTGATAATTTATGGTATTTTCCAAGGACCCCATTACTTCCTTCTGTAGTGTACCTGTCTATTTTATACTTTACACTATCTCCCTGACTTTTGGTACTGGAGTTTGTCACCTCAGAACGTGTGACCCTGTTTATACAACCCTGTGTTCTTCTGTTAGAAACAGCCTTTGTGCTTTTTTTTTTCTCCCCGACACTTGGACTGTAGGCATCACGTAGTGACCCCAGCTCAGCTTATTCTTCCAGCCTCTAGAATTTTCCATTGACTTTAGTGCCTCAAATGACTGTGTCTTTCCTCTGGATATTGGCTGGGTTTTGGTGGGTCTAGCTTTAGGTACCTCTACGTTTTCAAGATTAAAAAAAGAAGTTCAGATACCCAGGAAGCCCAGAGTCCTGTGGCAGTTATCAGGCTAAGTAGAGCCCTTTGGAGATATTAAGACTGACTCAAACAGTGGAGCTTTCTTCATGGAACACCCATGAAAAAAGGAAAAAAAATTGCTTTATTCTGCTCTCTCACTCCATTCTTCACATTCTTCATTCATTCTTCAGATATTACATGCCTTGCTAAATTTCTTGAGCACATAGGGTATATTAAAAGCATAGTAGAATGCCAATATAAGGAGAACACTGAGCATTTCCTGCAGGGTTCTGTGGACTCACTTATCAGGGTATTGCTCTCCACCAAAGAACAGATATATATCCGTATCTGTATATATTAGAAGCTGAAGACAGCATCCAGGGTAAAAAAAAAATGATGTAAACAGAGGCTAAGAAATCTGGGACAAGTAAGCTTAGAAAAGACAAGATTAGGGAGTGGTTTGAGAGTGGGTGAGGAGCACAGGTATCTCCTATCAAATGTTCATGGGAAAGAGGTGGGATAAGTAGATGGTTCTGAAGGACTGAGGCTGCTTATTCTATGAGTTAGGAATACAAGAGGGAGACATAAAAATCTACTTTTTGCCTCCTTATTTTACTGTTGTCCTTCTGTTTCTATTTATGAAAGAATAATTCATAGCCAAAGGTTTCTGTCCATGGAGAATATTCTGGACTTCTAGACAACCAAGAATAAAATGGATGACCACTTGGTGGGGGTGTTGTAGAAGGGATTGCTTCACTGATGGGGTAATCAACTAAATGATCAGAGATTTTACTTTATTCAGAGACTGTGTGCTTGAATCTGCCCTACAGGAGATTCTTGCACATTTGAAAATTCAAGTACAGTGTTGTGTTTTTAGATACCATAGGGGTGCATTTTATTCTATCAATTTTCTAGTTGCAATAACGAAATGCTAATATGCAAGTAAATCTTCTGTTTGAAGTATTTCTCACACAGGTAAATGATGTCACTTTACTGGATCATAATGCCTCTCTATATTATCAGGATGAATTTTACCGCTTGTTGTATAAATTAATCACACAGATCTCATTTATTGACTTAAACATTTATTGATCTAAACACTGACTTATCCTAATTCTTGTTCCAATTTTGGGCTGAAAAACAATACTTACTTATTTGCTTCTTTTTATCCTGCTAAATTCACAGGGGGAACTACAAATACGCTCTTCCTACTATCATTTAAAATCAAGAATATGCTAAATCTGGAAAATTCAGTTAAGAGGATCTGTAATTAAATGATTAGCTTCATTTCTTTCATATGCGTTGAAATTGAGCCTCATTACTTTTTCCCCCCAAAGCCTTTTCTAATGTCCTCCATCTGAGTTCTGTTAATTTCCTCCCCAATCCATGGCCCACTTATGTTTTGACTACAGCGCTGTTATTTGTGAACACGTCTCTTTCTCTCTCTCTGCATGACAAAGGGGGATCTGTCCTGCATATGTCTGAAATGCCCTTACCTATTGTCCTTCTCTGCATGGAGAGAGGTTCAATAGAGGTTTGTGCTTTGAAACGACTTTTAATTATAAACGCATTTGCTTTTATGTGAATTTGGTCCAGCACTGACTAAGTGCGTGAGAGTCAAACGTTGCTTGTGAAATGAGGGTAGCCTTGATTTGGCATAGATCATGAAAAGATGATGGTCATGATGGCTCTGGATATATAGAATCATGATGAGAAGACGAGATGGGGCACGTGCTTCCAACATCCATGTTTTTATGTTTGTGGTCTGCCAGAACTGTGTCAAGGACTTATGGGTAATTATATAAATAGACAGAAAAATTGGCTCTGTTTTTAGTTTTACCACCTACTAGAGGAATGTTATGTCAGGGAAAACACCAGCCTTTCTGATCTTCCTTCCCTCATGCAGAAGGAGCACTATAGAACCAGCTCACCCTAATAATCTTTGACTTTACTACTATGAGAGGTTCCCACCTTCTATGTCATTGTCTCTTACTTTTCCACTGCTTACAATGTGTACAACTTCAGACAAGTAACTTCATCTTTGTGTGGCTCAGCTTCCTAACTTAGAAAATAAAAGATAACTATTTCATATTAAATAATTACAGAGTATTGGAGCAGGGTTGGAACAGGCGCTGGCTGGTAAAAGGGTTAATGAATGTATTTTGTTACCTTGCTGAAAATACATTAGTCCATCTCCAATTAAAATTTCAAACAGTTCTTGGCATAGTACCTGGTACAGATAATGCATCCAATATAGGCTTTTGGTCCTTGTTGGTTTTTTTTATACTTATTGCAAATAGCACATGAAAACTGTATTTGTATTACATCACAGTATACTTCTGATCATCCACTTAGTCTACAATGTGACATCTTTGTCCCTTACTCTCTGTTCGGTTTTGCATAACTATTCTTTGATTTCTGCCTTGTTATCTTATGTTCTGGGATCACTGTAATTCTTTCTGTCCTTATGCCCATATAGCTCACAAGTAAATATACAAGAAAAGATATCTTTTGGATCACACACAGAGAAGTTGTCTTTTGGATATTCAAATCTCATAGTCTGGTGAAAGGCACAGTTAAAGAAGGGGTCATTGTCCAGAACCCCATCTTGCTTAGGATATAGTGCTGATATAACTGTAAAATTGTTCAGTTCATTGAGGTTCTGCATTTTCGTTTAATGAAATATATTGTGAATTTGACTTCGATAAGCTCTGATTTAGTTTCATGTATATGATATCCCACTAGAGGTGAGCAAACTGGGAAGAGAGAAACAATGGGTCTTTAGTCTCAACAAATCTGCATTTCAACTGGATGTGATAGTTTAGGTATTTTCTTTGGAAGATAATTATTGATTGTATTCGAAATATTATTTATATGATGCCTTTTACTCTTATAGCATTATTATTGAATTTGCCATTATTTTATTTTTATTTATGTCAATTCATGTGTCTGTATATGATTATGGGCACATGTGTGCAGGTGCCCATGGATGATAGAGAAGAACATCAGATCCCCTTGAGCTGGAGTTACAGGGAGTGCTGGGTCATCAAATATGGGTGTTGAGACCTAAGCTCAGGCCCTCAGGAAGGACAAGCGCCCTTAACTGCTTAACAATTTTTCAAGTTCCTTATTTAAGTTTTCTTTCTTAAATTTAAAAAGCCAATTGAGTTTAAAGAGCTTGGGCACTTATCAGTAGCTTGCTGATTCAGAAGGAGCAGTCCGAGAGGCCCTCCGACTATGACCTAGGGTCCATGTGTCAAAGTCTTAAGACAGGATTGTGTGATTGTGTGACAGGATTATGTTCTACCAAAGGTACGTTGGGGAAAATGTTCTTCTGTATGTGTCCCTGATTTTATTATTAATCTGAAAAATATTTCTGCTTCTCCAACATGATCCACAATTTTCCAGCTTTGAATTCTTGACAGTCATGATTTAAAGCTTCAAGCATATGATTATGAGATGGTGGTTCCTAACATTTACCACAACCTCCCAGCTAACCACATAGCAGTTGGCACTCAAGATTTCTTCTAGAAGCAAAGAGGGATCTTTCTCTCCAACTCCTTGGGAAAATATTAGCAATGTCAAATAATCCAATGAGGTAAGTCAGACGCTTTGCTCCTCTGTAGGGAAAAGCCACCACCACAGCATTCTCCACGAACAAATTTGAAATCTA